>NC_141687.1:1063713963-1064313963 GCF_964263255.1 Lissotriton vulgaris
GCGTCCCTCAACAAAGTCGGTATACGCCTGCCGGTGGAATAGATTTGTGGCATGGTGCGCAGCAAAGGCTGTGGATCCCCTCTCTGCACCCCTTTCGGAAGTGCTGCTCTTTCTTCTTTCCCTTGCCCAGCAGGGCTCTGCTCTGGGCACTCTTAAAGGGTACCTTTCTGCTCTTTCTGCCTTCTTGAGGCTACCAGATCAGCCTTCTTTGTTCAAGTCCCCTATAGTGAGTAGATTTCTGAAGGGCATCACACACATGTTCCCTCCTGTTCCCTTCGTGATGCCCCAGTGGGACTTGAACCTTGTTCTCACCTATCTGATGTGTGCTCCCTTTGAGCCACTTCATAACTGTCCTCTTCGTCTCCTCACGCTGAAGACGGCCTTCCTGGTTGCCATCACCTCTGCCAGGAGGGTGAGTGAGCTCCAGGCTCTTTCTTCTTCTCCGCCTTTCCTGTCTGTTCATCCTGATAAGGTGGTGTTGCGTACACGACCTTCCTTTCTGCCCAAGGTTGTCACGGCCTTCCACATCGGGCAGTCCATCACCTTGCCCACCTTCTTTCCGCCTCCGCATCCCTCGAAAGAGGAAGAGAGGCTCCACCGTCTGGATCCAAAACGTGCGCTCTCCTACTACCTGGACCGCACTCGCCAATTCCGGGTGGATGACCAACTCTTCGTTGGTTACGTGGGCGCGAAGAAGGGAAAGGCTGTACACAAGAGGACCATCTCCAGGTGGATCATCTTGTGCATCCAAGCATGCTACTCCATGGCGAGGAAGGAGCCCCCGGCTGGATTGCGGGCTCACTCCACTCGGGCCACGGCAACGACAACTGCCCTGGGCCGCGGTGTCCCCCTGCAGGACATCTGTCAGGCAGCCACGTGGGCCTCCCTGCACACGTTCGCAAGACACTACTGCCTGGACAGTCAAGTCCGGAGGGATGGCTTCTTTGGCCGTTCCGTCCTCCAGGACTTTCTGGTGTGATATTGGTTCGCAGACCCACCACCGGGGTTGGTATTGCTGGGGTATCTATTCTAAGGTAAGGAATCTATCACTAACGTGTCTCTTTCAGATGCACAAGTTACTACTTGTGTAACGATATATCTGTAAGAGACATTAGTTAGTGATAGATTCCTTACCGACCCACCCATCCTCCCCGTTCTGCGAACCGATATCTAGGGTTAAGGTCATCCCCTTTCAGGGCCCTAGTTTCATGGCACCAGTGTTAGTTCTATCATGGCTCTGCGTATCTGGCGCGGAAAAGCTGTGTTATCAGAACTGACGTCAGCGCGCATGGGCGCCGTCTAAGTACTCCGACGACGTCATCCCGGCGCTCACGACGCCGACGACGGACGCGGAGCCGCAGACGATGCCTACCAGCGCGCAGGGGTATTGCTACGCAAAAGTTTCCGGATCCAGTCTGATGCCTGGGGATATTCTAAGGTAAGGAATCTATCACTAACTAATGTCTCTTACAGATATATCGTTACACAAGTAGTAACTTGTGCATATGTATATATATGTGTGTGTGTATGTATATATATATATATATATATATATGTATATATATGTGTATATAAATATGTATACATATACATATATATTACCTACTGGCGGTCGCAGTTAGGATTTTTTTCAATGTTAAATCCCAAAATTCTATTTGGAATAACTTTGGCACCGGTTGATGAATCTGCCTGAAAATTTCCTCAAAATGGCCTCGTCGAGCTCCGGTCCTTCCCTGAAAGTTTGGGGGGGATTCGTCAAGCGGGGCCGAGATAAAAGGGGGGTCCCAAAACGTGTTTTCCCCATGTTAATTTCCATAGGGCGGTCGACCTCACTTTTAGCCCGAACGGCTGAATGGATTTCCACCAAATTTGGCAAAATTGTAGGGACTGGTATCCCGATGTGCCTTTGCTATGTCTCAAGATATGTGCTCCAGTAGATTTTTAGTAATTTAGGTTAAAAAAAATATATATATCTATAGCCGCGCCCCGGTACGCGCACCGGGGAGCGCTCCGGGCGCGCCGTGCAACTTGCGCACGGAAAGCTGATTAGCTCACGGGTGTCTGTAAACATTCGAAACAGTCCGGAGCGGCCGCCATCTTGTGTCTCGGTAGGATTGAGACACAAGAGGTGGCAAAAATCAAAGGGGGAAATGAGCAAAAGGGGGCAGGGTACACCCCCCTGACCCCCTAGGTTTGATGTGGGGCAAAAAAAGTGTCACGTAGGACAAATAACGTTTTTCGATTTTCGCGGGGGGGAAGCGTACCATGGAGAAAAAAGAATGACAATTTTTTTTTTAAATAGCATTTTTTTATAAATTGGAGGTAGTTCTGAAAAGAACTTTTTTGTTTTTGTTTTATATTTTTTTATACTTTTTAGAACGATTTTATATTTTTTTGGATTTTTTTCAGGGGAAAAACAAAAACAGGGATTCAAAAACTGCTCAACAGGAGCAAAAAAAAATTCAAAATTTAGGGACTGGGAGAGCAGCGGTGTTCCGGTCTCTTTATAGCAATGAGTTCAACGCTCTGATCCCCATAACAGAGCAGTTCGTCACAGTCCACGCATAGAAATGTAATGCCTGCAAAGACCGGCTGCGCGTTTGGGACCATTCTTTCACGTGTTGTTCCTGAAGGTGTTGCTCCACCAGTGGAGGTGCTGCCGCCATCTCTTGGTAAATTCCGTGCCAGCTCCCTGACACTTTCCCTGGAATAAGTATTTGGGTGTCTTCTTTTGACATGCCTAATTAAATTGGCATTTCCAAAGCTATATTTTTTTTGAGGATTGCTTCTGGATAAAATACTGCCACATATTTTGCAGGTTACTTTACTAGCATTAACTTTTTTTTGTCCTTCAGGAATGTCATAAAATTTCCACATGAAGTGGTTCTTTTTTTTCTGTAGAGGAGGGTCCTCAGGCAAAAAACCATCTGAATCACTGCTGGATGTAATGTAATGTAATGTATGTAATGTATAGGCATTTATATAGCGCACTACTTACCCAGAGGGTCCCAAGGCGCTTCGACCGCTGCGAAACCCTTCCTGGCTTCCCTGAGAGGTGGTCCCATAATGGGTATCTCCAGGGTGAGACCAGGCATCCCCGGCGGTCTGGTGGGGCCGTTAGTGAAGATGAGGCAAGCTAATGCCCAGAGTTGCCGAGTGTGATCGCTGATCAGAGTGGGCACCGAGGCGAGAGAATTATCGAGTCCGCTGACCCTGGTCCAGAAACCTGCCGCGCCGGGAATCGAACTCTGGTCCCGGGCCGTCCTCTGCTCTCGGGTCTGCCACCTCTAACCAGTGTGACTCCCTTGCAGCCATTGCTGTAGATCAGGAAAATTAAGAGAAGAAAATACACAGAACACCTCTTGCTCTCTCCAAGTGCAAATCAATAGTGAGAGAAATGGGTGGGTTTCTCAAAATTTAGAAAAAAAAACCTTCTGAACCAATAAAAAGTGTTATTTTAAAGTCACATGACTTGACGCGCTTACGCTACGCGCCCTTGGGCGCGTCCCGGGGCGCGTAGCGTAAGCGCGTCGGGGCGCTTACGTTGCGCGATCGTATACGCTCGGGCGCTTACGCGGTGCGTCATAAGACTCACCTCCGGCTACGCGATACGTGTCTTATGACGCGTGGCGGCTACGCGATACGTCACAATGTGGTTTTCGTTCGCGGCAATAGCGCTATCCGGACGCTCACCGGTATGCGCCCCGGGGCGCGCCGTAACATTGCGCTTACCGGTGCGTTCACCGGTACGCGCCCAGGAAGCCTCGGGGTCAAAAATTAAAAAAAAAAAAATTAACATATTTATACAATATAAAATTTGTTATAAAATTTTACACTTTTTATACCTATAAATATTTGCTATTAAAAAACCATTGAAATTCACTGAAAAAACCGTAGGTTTCACACCAGTTATAGTTAGGAATCAGTATTTAAAAAAACAATTAAATTCACTGAAAATACCATAGGTTTCACACCAGTTATAGTTACCTGGAAATTTTACTAACATAAAACCATTGAAATTACACGTTATAGTTAGTTGGACTCACTATAACTTGCGCGTGTAATGCACTGCTGATGACATCACATATTACATCACTCATGACATGGTCAGTGACATCACTCATGACATCACTGATGACGCCATCCAGTGAATGTGTGTCTTTCTGAAAAATACATGTTTTATATATGTATATTTAAAGGTCGATGGAAGAATAAATGTTTAAATAAGTGTCTAAATGGATGGTTTTTTTTAAAAAAAATTGATTGGTTAACTGGCTTATTAAGTGTATCTTAGTGAATACATATATTAGCGAGTAATGTTTAAATATTTAAATGTATTTATCAGTGTTTCACTTTGTGTATAAGTGGCTGCATGGTTGGTGAGTAGCTACATGTGTGTGTATATGGGTTATTAGATTTTTTTTAGTATCTTTATAATTGTCTGTTTGATTTTGTGGGGGTGTTACTTAGCACATAGATGCATCAATGACTGACTCACTGTTTGTATGTGTTTTGAAGACAGCATATGTGCCGGACTGTATGGGTGAATGAGTGTGTTTATGTATGTGTTAGTAAGTGAATGACTGTCTCACTAGTGTCTTTATCAGTAACTACTTATGTTTTAATCTAGTATATGTGAGTATTGATGTATATAAGTGAGTATATGTGAGAGTGAGAGATTGAGAGAGTTCTTGTTTTAATAAGTATGTGTTTCTATAAGTGATTGTTTAAGAGAGTAAGTATGTGTAAGTTTCCTTAGAAGTAAGGTGGTAGTGTGTGTATAGCTGTATATGCAAACAAATGGATGTTCAATAGTTTATTTGCATGTGTGAGTATGTGTGTGAGCAACTTTTGGAAGACTGTCGGTGTGTTAACTGATGTAAAGGTGTCTCACTACATATGATAAGTGAGTATATGTATGAATGACTATATAGAACTGTTGGTGAATGAGTGGATGTGTATATAAATGTTGGAATTACTTTTTGTAACTGGTATAGGTATCTCCACTTTTTTGTAAATGTTAGTTTCTATTTTTGAATGTGTTTCAAGGGTTACTTTACAGTGAAAGGAGGTCAGTCACTCTGTCACAAGGATGGTGTCATCAGTGATGTCATGAGTGATGTCACTGACCATGTCATGAGTGATGTAATATGTGATGTCATCAGCAGTGCATTACACGCGCACGTTATAGTGAGTCCAACTAACTATAACGTGTAATTTCTATGGTTTTATGTCAGTAAAATTTCCAGGTAACTATAACTGGTGTGAAACCTATGGTTTTTTCAGTGAATATATATATACATACATATTGAGTGCGCGAGATATGCATATATGTTTTCCACATATATGATTGTGTTTCCGGGGTCCCGCGCATGGGCGGGAAAATTCAGGTGCTTATGACTTTGATGAAGATACCCCTGGAAGAGAACTAGGATTACAGGTAAATAACTAATCCTTCCAAAGCTCTTGCATACCCTAATCCAGCTAGATTAGCCAGTATGCATACTCTCATCACAAAATTCCAACCCCCAACACTCCCTACCAGCTCGAGTGTTTATGCAGCTCATAGGAATGATGGCCTCTTGCATTTTCATGGTACCTCATGCAAGACTTCAGATGCGCTTTTCACTGGAATGCTTAGCACGTCAGTGGAACCAGGCTCAAGGCCAGCTTTCAGATCTGGTGTTGGTGGACAGCCGCACACATCGCTCTCTGCAGTGGTGGAACACACAAAACCTTTCTAAAGGGTGGGCGTTCGGAGACCCAGTTCCACAAATAGTGCTAACAGTGGACGCATCTCTCAAAGCCTGGGGAGCCCATCTACTAAACCACACAATTCAGGGCATGTGGACCACTCCACAAAAACTGCTCCACATCATTCACCTAGAATTACTAGCATCTTTTCTAGCATTAAAATCATTCCGACTACATCTCATCAACAAGACTGTCCTTGTCCGCACAGACAGTGTGACAGCAATGTATTATATACTGAAACAAGGAAGAGCACATTCTTTGCAACTTTCTCAACTAGAGCAAAGCATATGGAGACTGGCCATTCCACAAAACATATATCTTCTGGCAGATCATCTCCCAGGAATACAAAATCAGATTGTGGATCTGCTAAGTCGTCGGACACAGCAGATACACGAAAGGGAACTTCATCCTCAAGTTCTTCAACTATTTTTCAAAATGTGGGGCCACCCAGACATAGATCTGTTCGCCACACCCGCAAACGCAAAATGCCCAACCTTGGCCGACAGGTTTCCACACCCTTTGTCCAAAGGCAATGCGATATGGATGAACTGGTCTGGCAGATTTGTGTACCCTTTTCTGCCACTCCCACTCATTCCGCTAGTAGTACGCAAGCTCAAACAGTCTCTCAAGATGATCCTAGTTGCTCCAACATTAGCCTGGCAACCATGGTTCACAACACTCCTGGAACTCTCCATAGTTTCACACCAAAAAATATGGCTCTCCCCAAACCTTCTTACGCAGCACCATGGAGAGATACAGCATCCAGATCAAAATCAACTGAATCTAGCAATCTGGCTCCTGAAGTCCTAGAGTTCGGTTACCCTCAACCTCCCACCAGACTGTATGAACATTATTAAAGAAGCCTGACGCTATTCTACTAGAGCTTGCTATGCAGCCAAATGGAAAATATGTCATTTACTGCATTAACAACAAAATTGTCCCGCTAGATGCTTCAAATCAGAACATTATTTGCTATTTGCTGCATCTACAAAGATGTATTCTAGCATACACATCCATACGATTACATCTTGCTGCCCTTGCCGCTTACCTGCCAAACAAACAACATTTGTCATTGTTTAGGGTACCCGCTATCAAAGCGTTTATGGAAGGCCTTAAAAGAATAATTCCTTGCACAAGACCACCCTCTCTCTGGTGTGGAATTTAAACATTGTCCTTACTAGGCTCATCGGTCCTCCATTTGAACCTCTACACAAATGTGAACTGCAGTTCCTTACATGGAAAGTAGCTTTCCTTGTCGCAATCCCCTCTCTCAGAAGAGTAAGTGAGATCCAGGCTTTAACCATACAAGAACCATTCTTGCACATTGTAAGAAGGTGGTTCGTAGCACAAATCCAAAATTCCTTCCCAAAGTAATCTCTGCTTTTCATCTTAATCAACCTGTAGAGTTACCTGTTTTTTTCCCAAACCCAGATTCTGTAGCAGAGCGAGCTCTTCACACACTTGATGTTAAAAGAGCAATACTTTATTACATTGACAGAACTAAACCTTTTAGAAAGACAAACCAGCTGTTTGTAGCTTTCTCTCCACCTCCTAAAGGAAACCCCATCTCCAAAGCTGGACATGCCAGGTGTATAGTCAAATACATTCAGATATGCTGGCAGAAGGCAAAACGCACATTACCAATTCTCCCTAGAGCTCACTAAACACGCAAACTAGTGGCTTCCATGCCATTCTTAAGGAACATTCCCTTAGATGACATTTGTAAAGCAGCAACATGGACTACGCCACACACCTTCACCAAACACTATTGTGTAGACGTGCAGGCAAAACAAAAGGCTTCTGTAGGCCAGGCTGTTCTTGAAACACTTTTTCAAATCACTGCAACAGATACAAGTGACCACCGCTAAGGGAGAGCACTGCTATACAGTCTATGCAAAAGTATGAATTCTGCAGCTCATATGCCTCGAACAGAAAATGCAACTTACCAGTATGCATTTGTTCTTGGCATGTAGAGCTGCAGAATATCATACGCCCACCCGCCCCCCGGAACCTCTATCTGTTCCAGTGCTATCTTAGATACACTCACATGGACATGTTTTCTGTTTTTACCAAACTCCATCATGGCGAAAAACAATCTGAGGATGGAGTTGATGCCCATGTGCACTATCATCCAAGGGAGGAGTCACCTATCTCGTGACTACAAAGACTTCTTCCAAGACAACAACAAACTGCAATCATCCAAGCCCAACACCAGAAGGCGATCTATGCAAAAGTATGATATTCTGCAGCTCTACATGCCAAGAACAGATGCATACTGGTAAGTAGCATTTTCCTTACCAGCCTCTCCCAGTGCATTCGCATGATGTATGTGAAAGGTTGCCTGGCAGTTAATGGTTTAATTTTCATAGATCCATGTTGATGTTGCTGCACTTAATGTACCTAGACTTCAAGTTTGACATAATATGATGTAAAAAAGAAAGTACACCTTGTACAATTTATGGTTCTCTTGAACTTTACTGAATGGAGATTCGTCATTTCTTTAATTTAGTCAAGTCACCAGATTGGATTTGAAATGTTCAAGCAGCACTCGTGTGCCAGCAGGTTGCGCTCGACTCCGTGTCAATGCCAGGACCATCTCAGACAGGACCTCATCCGAGCTACATAAGGGCCACCTTGGCATACTAACATCTGTTATTTTTATCCCGCTCACACCTACAGATCCTTATCTTGAGTGCTCTCCTCAGAATATTTTTTTTCTCTTAAACTTTCAATGTTTGTAGCTTGTGTGGTTGTAGATACACATGCTTTCCATACCCCTGCCATCTAGTGTTGGACTTGGACATTTCAAGTTGTTTTCCTCAAAGAAGCTTTGAATTACGAGATAGATAGTGACTTCTCCTTTATTTCACAATGTGCATTGGTACCGGTTCCAACCTTAAATTATTTTTTACGAACATCTGGTTCTGATGTGTTCAGTAATGGTCATGATAGTGACGGGTTCCTCATTGCTTTCTTGAATCCGTCTGTTCTTCAGTCTCAACACTGACTATAGGAGGAGAATCTTTGCAAACAAAGTCCAGAGGTGTGACTATTCTTCTGGCCAGAGGAGGATCTATGCTCAGAACCAAGGGCTGTTTCGAATCCAAGATGGTCGAGCCTAAGCGTTTCTTTTGATTCGATGATTTTCTTAGTCGCAACAAGTAAAGAAATCTCAAGCAACTAGAAAACATAAAAGAATTGTGAGGCACATGCTAGGGCGGACAAAAGAATAAGAGTGCATATAATAAAACAAAAACCTTCTTATTTATTATTATGGTAAAATGTAAATATTAGTAAATCTATAATATATTCAATTGACACAGATACAAGATCATAAATTGCAAAAAACAGTGTTGCATACCTCAATCATACTCTTATCATCCTCACACAATCCTAGTAATACACATCTTTGTTGTAAAATGATATCTGAAAGAGACAATTAGTTATAGATTCCTTACCTTTAGAATTACCTCCAGGCGTCTGACTGGATCAGTAGAAAGGTGGCGTTGATCTGCTCCACGTTCGTCGTTGGCGTTGTGGTCACTGGGATGACGTTGCGGCAGCTACTTAGATGCCGTCCTCGCTCCCTGACGTCTGTTCTTTCTTTTTCTGCGGCAGCCATCGCAGATCCTGAGAGAGCGGTACCTCCAGTCACTTTTTGACAGATTTATTGTGACTTTTGTTGACATTTTCTTTTAGTCTATTGACTCCTGGTGCACGTTAAAGATGTCTGGTTTCAAGGCTTGCGGTTCCTGCCGAAAACTGATGTCTGTGAGGGATCTGCATCGCGTGAGCTTGTGGTGCCTGGAACGCGACCACAATCCCAAGTCGTGCTCCGACTGCCGGACCATGAATCCGAAGTCTTTGCAGGAGCGGTCCCAAAAGCTTCTCGAGGCGCCGTTTAAGGTCCCAGTCGCACGAGAGGTTGAGGGACCGGTTGCAGAGCCACCACCACCACTAGTCTTCGAAGTCTTCATGTAAGTCGAAGCACAATAAGTCGAAGAAGCGTCGTCGCTCTTCAACTTCTCCCCGTCCGTCGGCCAACGCGTCAAGGGATGCGGGTGGTGCCACTCCTGCGGCTCCGCATGCGGAGCCCGATGGGTCTGCTCAGAGTTTCCCTCCCTTTCCAGGACCCGGAGCAACCCCTGCCCAGCTTCGAAGCTTTTACGAAGCTATACATGCCATCTTTAGGCAGCCCAACTCCTCTGGCGCGCCTTCAGGCCCCGCGGACTCTGCTGGGGGCCCTTGGCCTTCAGCGGTTCTGGCCCCAGCACCGCAGTGTCCCCTTGGATCCAGGCCTGGATCCGAATTGACCCCTGTCGACCTTATAACACCTCCACCGGCGCTAATTCCACTGGCACCACCACTGGAGCCGACACCGGTTGTGTCCTCAGCCGGCATCGACTCCGGCCCCCACCTGATTCGGACACGGAGCCGGACTGACGCCGCATCCGGTGCCAACTGGTACTTTTGTACCCCTGTTCTACCCCTGTTCTACTCTGGTTCTTTCAGTCCAGGTTGGCAACCAGAGGAGGGTGCGGAGGACTGGGAGGGGTCTGGAGACCCTTTAACTAACCAGTTGGAGTATGATCTGGACTGGAGAGAGGAGTTGGGGGAAGCCAGTGGTCTGGATACCTCCTCAGACGTTGGCTTGTTTTCTACTCCTTCCATGGCTACAGAGGAAGGAGCTTCTTATGCAGTGGTGTTGCGTATGGCGGCCGAGGTTGTTGATCTCGAGCTACCTACAGTGGCAGTCAGGACTAACCTCCTGATAGAGGTGCTTCAACCGTCGGCGAGCTATTTGTAGCCCCTGCTGCTGTTTAATGAAGCCCTAACTGGCATCCTTTTGGGCACCTAGTCCAGGACCAACACTGGGGCTCTTGTGGATTGGATGATTGCCCGACGCCGGCTCCGGGCGACCCCACTTTCCTCTCTCAACACCCCACCCCTGAGAGCTTAGTGGTCAAAGCCTCAACGTCCAAAGGCGCATTCCCTACCGCACCACCTGATAGGGAATCCAAAAAGCGGGACCATCTTGGGAAGAAGAGGTTTTCTACCTCCAGTTTGGGACTGCGGTCGGTAAACACTGCATGTCTGTTGGGCCGTTACACCCACTCTGTGTGGGATACTGAAGCACAGGTGCTGCCCCAGTGCCCAGAGGCAGCCCGAGCCGTGATTTCCTGTGCAGTACCGAGGGGAGAGACGCAGCCAAGTTTACCATATGATGTGGACTGGACACCGCTGACTCGCTAGGCAGGACGATTTCAACATCAGTAGCCCTTCGAAGTGAGTCGTGGTTGCTATTCTCACTACTTTCTGGTGCCCAAGAAGGACAAAGGCCTGCGTCCTATCTTGGATCTCAGGAATGTCAACCACTTCCTCCAGAAGGAGAAGTTCAAAATGTTGACGCTAGCTCCGGTTCTGTCTACCCTCGACACTGGAGATTGGATGATAGCGTTGGACTTGCAGGACGCTTACTTCCATTTCCTTGTCGTGCCGGCCCACCGGCGTTACCTGTGGTTCACAGTGGGAAACGTGCACTTTCAGTTTACCGTGCTCCCCTTTGGCCTTACCAGCGCCCCTCGGGTGTTCACGATGGTGATGGTGGTGGTCGCAGCTCATCTGCGCAGATCCGGGGTTCCAGTCTTCCCCCTATCTCGACGACTGGCTATTGAAGGTGGACTCTTCCCTGGCAGTACTCTCCCACCTCCAGCCTAAGGCAGACTTCCTGCACTGGTTGGGGTTCACTATGAACTTGCCGAAGTCACACCTGACTCCCTCTCAGAAGCTCCTTTTCATCGGAGCGGTTCTGGACACGACGCAGTTTCGGGTTTTTATCCCGAGCAGCGAGTCCGGGATATTAAGGCTATGATTCCGATCGTTAAGTCTCTATCCCGGGTGAGGGTCTGAATGACCCTGAGGCTGCTGGGCCTCATGGCCTCCTGCATCCTGCTGGTAGGTCATGCCAGGTGGCATATGCAGGCTCAGTGGGACCTGAAGTTCCAGTGGGCACAGCATCAGGGGAATCTGTCCGATTGCGTTCAGATCTCGGATGGCACTGCACGTCAATTGCAGTGGTGGCTAATGAACTAAGATTGGGTCAACAGCAGTTCCCTCTCCCTTCCCCAATCAGAATACACATTGGTGGTGATCAGAGTCCTCAGGTCTCCGGCAGAGGCTCCACATCAACCTTCTGGAGTTCCAGGTGATCCGTCTTGCACTGAAGGCATTCCTTCCCTCTGTCCGGGTAAGAGTAATGCAGGTGTTCACGGACAACACCACGCCATGTGGTACTGCAACAAACAGGGGAGGGTGGGGTCGTGGACCCTATGTCAAGAGGCACTCAGTCGCAGGGCATGGCTGGAACATCAGGGCAAATCCCTGGTGGTTCCACACCTGATAGGTTCTCTGAACGCCAAGGCGGACTAACTCAGCCGCAGGTGCATGATGGATCACGAATGGTGTCTAGTTTCGAAGGTTGCACAAGGTCTCTTTCAGCAGTGGGGAGAGCCTTGGTCAGATCTTATCGCCACGGAAGAGAGCACGCAATGTCAGCAATTCTGCACGTTGGAATCTCCAAGGCGGTACTTGCTAGGCAGCGCTTTTTGTCGCAAGTGGCGTTGCAGTCTTGTGAGAATGTGGCTCTATATATACTGGACCAGAATAAGGTGCAGTGTGTAGAGTCCCCAAACCCCAGAGGTATAACGGAGGTTAAAGTCAGGTGTGTTCTTACTCTCTAAAGTGGTAGCTTGGTCGAGCAGTAAGGCAGTACCAGAGGACAGTGTAAAGCATTTGTTGTACACACTTAGTCAGCAAAAGGTTTCACACACTCAAAGACTGAACTCCAGGCCAATTGTTTTTATATCCACAGATATAGTTGTTTTATTTCTAGAACCAACAGGTATCAAAATATATTGTTCTCAATATGAGAGGTTTCAGATGAGTGCTTTGCAGAAAGGCAATCAACTTTGTGAACACAATAGATACAGGGGTTGCAGTAGGCAACACAATTCTACACACAATTTAGCAGCTCAATGGATTTTCTTCTATAAACACAGTTGATAACTTTGCAGATTACTTTGGTAATTCCAGGACTGGCTCCTAGATTCAGTCCTGGGGTCTAAGCTGAAAAAAGTTTAGTACAAACGTTTTAGGTATTGCAGTAATTTTTTCAGGAATATAAAGCTATTTTAAAAGTTCACACTTAGAAACTTTTCAGCAGAAATCTGGCAATGTTATCCAATGGGAGAAAATTCAGGTTGCAGGTAAAGTACGATCTCGTTACTTTGGTAATCCAGTACTGGTCTCTTGGGTCCAGCACTGGGGTCTCAACTTAAAACAGGTAAGCAATTTTGTTTCAGTAGTTCGTATGATTTTTAAAGAATATTTCAAGTTTTCAAAAGTAGATAATGGATTCCTATGAAGAAAATTCAGATTACTAGTAAACCGATAGGGATTACTTTTGCGGTTCAGTACTGGTACACAAGGTACATCACTGGCTTCTCTCCTGATCACAGGTGAGTGTTTCGGAATTCGGATGATTTTATATGAATATTTTAAGTTTTCAAAAGTAGACAGAAGATTTTTCTAGTCGAACCAGTCAATGTTATTCAATGGCAGGTAAGTGAGTTACCGGTTTCCAGGTGAGTACTCGACTGGTGAAGTTGTGGTTCTGGGCATAGACTCAGGGGTCCCCCAGGGTCAGGTAGGTACAGTTGGTTCACCCTCAGCGGCAATGGGGTGGCCGGGTGCAGAGGTAGTTAGGCACTATGTTATCTAATGAGGGACAGGGGGCCTCCGGTAGGTGGGTGCTGGGCTCCTTGGACACTTGCTCAGGGCAAAGGGGGAAGCAGGATAGGACAAAGGTGGCACAGCCAGCGGTACTCTGGCGGCTGGGTGCAGGGTGCTTTTGAGCCGTCGGGCGCTCAGTGCTATCCAATGAAAAAGGTAAAAAAGGAACAAAGGCTGCAGGCTCGGAGGCGGAGACTCTCCAGGGGCGACCAGAACGTTGAGAGGTAACTTGGGATCTTGGAGCACAGGTAGGCACCCTAAAGGGGGGCACAGGGGGCTTTAGGGCGCCGGGTGCAGGGGTGTCTTTGGGTGTCGGAAAAGCTTACCCTCAGCTGGTCGCGGTTGGGGGGGGCCCTGGTTCTTATTCTGCAGGCGTTGTCTGGTTCGTCAAGAAGGGTCTTTGGGCACTGGACCTTGTGGTCTTGGATCACTCGGGCACGGGCCGGTCTCGGCGGGTGCAGAGTGGGCTGGTCCGGAGCTTCCTGGCTGACACCAGAGGGGTTGTTGCAGCAGAGCTTCTGCTGATGGGAGTCCCAGTCTTTAAGAGGGTCAAGGCAGGCAGGTCCTCTGGGTGTCCACAGAAGTCCCCGGAATTTAGGCAGTAGCAGGTACCAGGATCGACAGGCTGGTAGGGCTGGGGCCAAGTCAGTTGTTGTCGTCCTGTTAGCAGCTGCACGGCGGGCCTTCTTCCTCTTGGTCTTCTTTTCTTATCCGGAACTGAGGAAGGAAGGTTCAGGGAGCCCGTAAATACTGAATTATGGGGCGTAACAGGTAGGGCAAGGGCAGGGACCTATAAGTCCCTGTCCTGGTGTGAGTACACCCCATAGCCTGCTCCTCTCCGGTAGGAGGGGGGCAGGAGCCTAGCTGTGATTGGGCAGGGCTCCCCATCTTCAAGATGGCCGAAGCCCGGGGTCGTACTTCACCTAGTCTCCCCCACCTGAGGGGTGGGGTTGGCACAGGCTAGCACACCCCACTTCCTGGCGTAGTTTTCCTGCCAGTCTTCCCGCCAGAGTGGGGTCAGGACTGGAGGGGGCCAGTTGCTGGGTACAGCAAGTGGTCTAGAGAAGCTCACAGAGGCGGCATGCCTTTGAAGCTTCCCCCTGCCCATCCTGGGGGAGGAGACCTAGTACCTCGCCCAGGATGTGCATTGTTGCAGGCCCAGGAGAGCGGGGGCTCTCCACCCAGGGGTCCAGCAACATGTCTGCTGTGTGACAGCCACTCGGCCCAGACGTGGATTGTGGTTAGGTTTCATGGGGCATGTCTAAGATGCCCTCTGTGGTGCATTTCTCATTAAATCCCACACTCGCATCAGTGTGAGTTTAATTTGCTGAGAAGTTTGATACCAAACTTTTCAGTCTTCAGTGTAGCCATTATGGTATTGTGGAGTTCGTAATGTCGACCTCCCAGCACCATATACTCTCAATGGCATCACGCACTTACAGTGCCCAGGAATGGCCCTGGGTACTGTAGGAAAACAGGGCTCATGCACCTGTGCCCACACCACTGGCATAGGCCACCCAGCTAGAGGGGATGCTGATGTATGCCAGGGCAGTGTGTTTGTGGGCATGGCACACAGGGATGTGTGCCATGTCGACTCTGTTTAGTTCTGTACTTAGGCACTCAGCCTGCAAAGGCAGTGTGTGGGTGCCAGAGTACAGGGCCCCTAAGGGTGGCACAATAAGTGCTGCAGCCCTTAGAGGTCTTCTCTGGTCACCATGCCCTGGGTACCTAAGGTACCATTTACTAGGGGCTGACAGGTGGCCAGACATGCCAATTGGGTTTCAGTTTCAACACAGTTTTTTGGAAGAAACACAGGCCCTGGGTACCCAGGGCACACTCAGTCAAAGCACATAAGCAGTCAGAAAAAAAGTGGGGGCATACCAATGCAAGAAAGATGGCACTTTCTCACAAGTCTTCTATACGCCTTTCCGCCTATACCACTTCTGCCAAGAGTGCTGAAGAAGATCAAACGTGACCGGGCCCAAGTCATCCTTGTGGCTGCGGATTGGGCACAAAGAGTCTTGTATCCTTGGTTCTTACCTTTTGAGCCGCTTCATAACTGTCCTCTCAGACTTCTTACTTTAAAGACTGCCTTTCTGGTTGCCATCACCTCTGCTCGCAGGGTGAGTGAGCTCCAAGCTCTTTCTTCAAAACCTCCTTTTCTAGCTGTCCATCCGGACAACGTCGTCCTAAGAACCAGTCCTTCTTTTCGTCCCAAGGTGGTTACTACTTTCCACGTTGTCAAACCATCACTTTGCCCACATTTTTTCCGCATCCTTCTAAGAAGGATGAAAGGCTCCACCGTTTGGATCCAAAGCGTGCGCTTTCATGTTATTTGGATCGCACTAAGCAATTCCTGGTGGATGACCAGCTCTGTCGGCTACATGGGTGCCAAAAACGGTCGGGCCGTGTACAAACAGACCATCTCTAGGTAGGTTGTTAGGTGCATTAAAGCTTGCTATTCTTTGGCAAAGAAGGAGCGTCCAGTTGGATCGCTTGGCCATTCCACCAGGGCGACTGCAGCTACCACTGCTTTGGGACGGGGAGTCCCCCTCTGACATCTGTCAGGCAGCTACTAGGGCATCTCTGCACACGGTCACAAAATAGTACTGCCTGGACAGCCAAGTCAGGAGAGACTGCTTTTTTTTGGCTGTTTTGTTCTCCAGGACTTTCTGGTGTGAACTTGGTTCGCAGACCCACCTCCGGGGTTGGTATTGCTGGGGTATCTATTCTAAAGATAAGGAATCTATAACTAATTGTCTCTTTCAGATGAACACATTACTTACTTTCGGTAACGATATATCTGTAAGAGACATAGATTAGTTATAGATTCCTTACTGCCCCACCCATCCTCCCCGTTTTGCGAACTGACTTCTAGGGTTAAGGACTTACTTTCAGGGCCCTAGTTTTGTGCATCAGTGGTCAGTGTCATTCATGGCTCTGTGCTTCTGGTGTGGAATTTCGTGGAAAAGAATTGACGTCAGCTGGCGAAGGCGGCCTCTAAGTAGTTGCTGCAACATCATTCCGGTGACCATGACAAATGCCGAGCCAACCGATGCCACCTTTCGACGCACAGGGGTACTGCTGACGAAAAATGTTCCGGATACACTCTGACGCCTGGGGGTAATTCTTAGGGTAAGGAACCTAGAACTAATCTATGTCTCTTACAGATGTAGTGTTACCAACACTGATCAATGTAGGTATGCCTTATACATCAGACTGATTTGAGAAAATGGTTACATGCGAGAAAGTGCCCTCTTTCTTCATGGCTGCCCCCACTTTTTGCTGAACTGCTGATGTGCTTTGACTGAGTGTGCCATTGGCTCCTGCCAATCAGGTACCCATGGTCTATGTTCTTTCTCTAAAAGTGCATTGAAAATAAAACCCAATTGGCATCTCTGGCCACAGGTCAGCCCCTGGTAAATGTATTTATTTATTTAATGTATTTATTTAGTGTTTTATAGAGCGCGAACGTGACCTGTTAGAGTATCAGAGCGCTTTATAGGGATAACAGGTATACATGTATGAAATAGTCAAAGTAAAAAAAAAAATACCATAAGTAGGAGTAAAAGGAGGTGAAACATTTGGGGAATAACAGGGTGTATACAATGTTCAGATCATAATGCAGAGAAATCCAGCAAATACATTTGTGGGAGTACAAGGTCAGTACAAGATGGATAGCTGCTAGTCAGTCCAAACACTAGCAGCAACAAAAATGCATTATTTATGGGAAAAACTTGCCATTAGGCTTCCTTTTTAGGTCTCGCCTAGGCAACGCACATGCACTGCATAGGAGGGCCTTTAGCCATCGGTCTTCACTTTCCAAGCACTACACTAGTGCTTGTGGCAGCATCCACCTTGCGGGAGCGAACAGCGGTGTGTCACATGCACGAGTGCAGTGCTTGAAGAGTGAAGACTGCTCTTCTAAACGCGCGCCTCTCTCCCACACGTCCCTTCCACTCCCTCGCTCCGCCCTCTCCGTCTCCTTTTTTTGCTTGCGCTTCCTGTTTCAGCATGGTGCCCACTTTACAGCTGCCACGCATCATGTTTTAGCCGTGCCCCTATCTTTTATCTACACGACGCAGTGCTGGTCTGGGTAAACATTTTTAGACTTCCTCTCTCCATTCACTGCCATTCTATCCACCTATATCGCATTCCCTCTGTTCTTTGCCTATTCGCACTCTGTCTGTCTACAAACCCCTCGCTAGCAGCGTGCGCCACTCTTTAACTTTAAGCCTGTCTCTCTTTGCTCTTGTATGACTACATGCCTTTTTCAACATCCTCTCTCTCACTCTGTGTGTGCACTTCTCTCTGTCCCTGTCTATCGTTTCTGTGTCTGACAGTGTTCGCCCTATGCTCCCACGAGCATTCGCTTCCCTTTCTCGTCTCTGCTGGCTCACCCACTCAGCCCACACTGACTCCCATCCCCACACCCGCTTGAGGGCGTATCTCACACCTCTCCTTATGCCCTTTCTGCGACTGTCATGACCCACCTCCCTGTCTGTTCCTCCCTCCCCTGCCTGCCATGCTTTCTCTCACTAGCTTTGCATGGCTCCCTCCCTGCCTGTGCCTCTTCCTTCATGCATAGCGCCCAGTAAAGCACTTGAGAAAAAAGTGTTATAGAGCAAAACAGAATAAATTCTACACCTTGTGTCTAACATTTAAGAAAAGCCGCTTGCTGAGGTATTCATTCGGTGAATGGAAATATTTAACCTACAACTATTAACGAGCATTGGCATAGCCAATAGGTCTCGCCTTTGGGACCTTATAAGTGATTACCCATGCAACAGTTGAAGTTGTTGCACCAAGGATATAGGTTGCATAACTAAATACTTATAAGGTCCGAAAGGCGAGACCTATTGGCTTTGCCAATGCTTGTAAATTTTGACTGAGAGGTAATTTTTCCGATGAAAGACTGCAGCGAATTCCAGATTCTTGGTGCGACACCAGAGAGAGCACAATTTTACGTTGTTTCCTTTCGGAAGCAGGGTGACTGACTGTCAGTCTGAGCATTACTTTGTCAGAAATATATACTCTATATACAGCTGCTGACACCCTCCCCAAATTCCCTTTCAGGTATATCTTCACCCAGTCCTCGTCCTGAGGAGAACCTAGAATTAACAAGGTTCGAAACGCGTTGACCCCCAGCCTGTGTCAAGAACTAAGGGTGCAGCTAGGGACAAACTCATACCACTATCTTGGGCCCTATCTGTAATTTCTTACAACTCACTATTCACAGGTGTTGTGTGACAGGCAGGCTATTCCATCTCCGTTCCGCCCTGTTCACAGGTTTTTGTTATCAAAGGACTGGTTTTATTTCTTTAATGATTTGTAAAAAAGTGTTCAATTTGCAACCATGTGCTTTTGAATTCATACCGCAGACAACAGTTGGTGTCACCATAATAATTTGATTATATGTTTTCTCATCATTTCTGCAAGTGTATGTTGCCTTTACTGTGATATACTTTTGTATATATTTGTATATATTCTTTCACGTTTTTGTACTAACTGTTGTGATGGAGTGTCTATTTGATGCCATGTTTCCTATGAAATAATACAAAAGTTTCAAAAAATACTTAAGTTGTTGGGTAATATTTAAACCCTTGGCTGCACGGCACTCATTGGCTGTGCAGTTACGTACTCTGTCTCCAACTTTCCTGATCAGCCACTTGGTTCTGTTTCTCGACTATTGAGGTCCAGGTTGGTCAGTAGTAGGACCCCACACCTTCATTTGTGTACTATTTTTATGCAAGAGGCATCAAGTAAAGGTTTGTTTCCTCAGGTAACTCAGGTGAAACCTGGCAGTTTTAGCCATCGAGTTGATGTGGTCTTGCATATTCAGGATGCTGTCTAGGATTATTCCTAGAGATTTGGCAGATTCCACTATGGTCTTTGTTCAGTTTAGTGCTGTGATCGACTTGGTCCATTCCCGGATGTCAGTGTTACTAGGTGATTAGAAGGAACTCAGTTTTTTCGGCATTTAGTTGAAGCTGGTTGCAGGCGAACCATTGAACAGTCCGCTTTAGGGCCTCATTTAAAGAGTAGATCTCTAGAGATGAGGTTTTGATGTAGATCTGGGTATCATCGGCATACTTGTGGAAGGCGATGTTGGCGGTACATTGTAATTCAGCTAACGGTTCAAGGTAGAGATTGAAGAGGGTTGGGGAAAGAGTTGATCCTTGGAGGACTCCGATTGTAATCGGTGACGGAACAGATAGCTTACTGTTAACTAAGAATTTCTGGGTGTGGTTCCGGAGGAAAAATCTAAACCATTCGAGAACGTTTCCCCTTACTCCCATCCTAAATTGTAGGCGTTCAAGTAGTTTCTCGTGGTTGACTGTGTCGAATGCCAAGGATAAATCCAGTAGAATTAGGAGATATGTTTTGTCTTGGTCAAGGCCTTGGAGAGCATCATCCGCAATATGGAGAATAGTAGTTTCTGTGCTATGCCCAGGCCTGAACCTTTTTTTTATATAAAGTTTACAAAAAACCTTTATTAGTGGTTTAAAGAGTCTGACACAGCTCATTGCCTACAACCACAGCATGGCCGGCAGCGCCTTGTTATCGTCATCAGGCATCAAACAGCAATCAACATAGTCATTGTGAAGTAACACAGCAATGTCGCCTACAACCACTACGGGCTGGCCGCGTCACATTGATCATCAATTCAATAAGCAACTGTATTGGTTGGTAGGAAACGCAAACAATAAAATTCAATAAGGATTGTAATATGTCTCAAACTTGGAGCATGCAGTACCCGCTCATGGGTCAACGCTTCACACTATGCAATGGGATGCAGTACGGCAGGTATGACCTCTATATGTCCTGGGTGGAAAATAAATAAATAACAGAGTATCAAGGAGTATATCCAGGACCCTCCTTACCGCTGACGCCCCCACACCTTCCGTAGAGAGTATCCTTCAAACAGAGTCAACAATGCCATAAACTTTGTGAGTGCTTAATAGATAAGTCATACAGGGTGATCCATAGAGAGGCCTGCTAATGGTCATTCTCCTGGGGTCTTGTCAGCAAGTAGGATGTTAGTGGCGACCATATGTCTCTGGGTCTGGATGCACTGGGTAACAACTCAGTATAAATGGCAGACTGTTCTTGACAATATATCATATCAGTAAGCCAATCCTTAAATTTGGGCGCCTTCCCCCTGCTCCACCTACAGGCTTACCCGTCTCTTAGCCATCAAAAATGCAAGGGCTGTATATTGGCGGTGTGTCAATGGTACATGTTTAACATAACTCAATAAGGCAAGCAGTGGTGTAACCTCTATATGCGCATTGGTCATCCGGTCCAAAGCTGTAAAAACATGTCCCCAATATTCATGTATTTCTGGGCAGCTCCAAGACAAGTGTAAGAAATCAGCTCGTGGCGCGTGACACCTATCGCATCTATCCGTATCTTGGAGGTGGTGCCTGTGCATACTAACCGGAGTGTGGTACAATCTATGTAGATAATTATAGTATATGATTCGTAGTCGGCTGCTGGCTGATATTCGCTCAGTTTGCGAGCAACAGTATTCCCATTGTTCCTCCGTTACTTCAACTCCTAATTCCTCCCCCCACTTAGTGCGGGACGGTGAAGTCTCTACATTGTGCTGAGTGTGTATCGCTCGATAAATCTGGGATACTAAACGTCTAGGCGTATGTAATTGCAAAAGTTTCTACAGTGGTGCAAGCAAAAGAGGCTCATCTGAAAAGTCAGCATGTAGGGCTCTAACTCCTTGTTTAAGGCGTATGTATAAAAAGGCATCTAATGGGATGCGCTGTGTTCCCTGAATGATACTATCGGAATCACGAAATTGTCCATTCTCATATAGGTCTCCCCAGGTTGTGAGGGACGCGCGTTTCTGCAATTTGTGAAAAAGTGCTAATTGCAAGAGGGGCATGTGCGGATAATACACCAAGGGGAGCAGCGGTGAATAAGGTATGGGGGTCTCAAAGATTTGTGCAATACGCTGCCATGCCGTAATCGTGGCATTGACAGTGGACTGTGTGCGTTCTCGGGTGTTCAAAGTCATATATAAGGCACCCTCTATCGGTATCGGATGGACAAGCCAGTGCTCCGCTGCCATTTATGGCATGTACTTAGACTGTTGAATCCAAAAATATAAATAGTGAGCCTGAGTGCTGATGTAGTAGAGTTCGAAGTTTGGGATACCAAACACACCCGCTGAGTAGGGCTTAGTCAGAACAGTCCATTTCAATCTTGCCTGTTTGCCCCCCCCCCATACTAATCGAATCAGTTCCGACCTAAGGTATTTTTTAAAATGCCGCTCCGTAAAATATGGAATATTTAAAAACAAATAGAGCAGCTGGGGTAGGATCACCATCTTTATCAGCGATGCCCTAACTGCCATAGAGAGCGGGAGCATTATCCAACGGCTCACCCTGTCTGTTATTCGGGTCAGTGCCACCCCATAGTTTAGCCTCATTAGTTCCTCCTTGTTTCTGGTAATGCCAATTCCCAAATATCGTAGTTCATCCTCGCAACACTCAAGAGGATAGGCCAGAGGAAAGCTCACAACTGAGTCTGTCAATGGGAAGAGGCAAGATTTCCCCCAGTTGATTTGGACACCTAAAAGGCGACCAAAGACTATGAATTCCCTAAGAAGTGTGTTCAGATTAGTCTGCGAATCTCGCACATAAAGGGTGATATCATCAGCATACATAGAGATCAAAATTTGTCTCATGTTAAATTGCAAGGCCATGGCATTGTGGTGCTGTCGCAGTCGCACTGCCAGTGGTTCTGTCGCCAAGGCAAACAACAATGGGGATAGAGGGCACCCCTGCTGTGTGCCCCTAGTAATCGAGAATCTCTGGGACAGCTGTCCATTGATAAGCACCTTAGCACCCGGTTGATGATACAAGAGACGTATCCAAGACAAAAACAGCAGTGGGAACCCCATGCGGAGCATTATCCCAAAAATGTAGTTCCATTCAATAGAATTGAAGGCCTTAGTGGCGTCTAAAAATATCGCTGCCAGAGGCAATTATGGGGCAATGTTATTCAAAAGTGTAAAGAGAGTCCTCAAATTATGGGAAGTGGCTCTGCCAGGGACAAACCCAGATTGGTACGGGAGGATCAAGTGGTCCAACAGGAGGCTCAGCCGATTTGCAATGAGTTTCGCTAAGATCTTTGCGTTGCAGTTGATAAGGGAGAGTGGGCGATATGACCCGCATAGGTGGGCTGGTTTGTCCGGTTTTAATAATGAAATAATGAGGACTTCTCGCATGGAAGGAGGAAGAGAGGCCGCTTCTAAAGACTCTTCGTAGACTTCCCAGAGTTTAGGGGCCATTAGATCTATATACGTTTTATAAAATTCCACAGGAATGCCGTCCATTCCCGTGGCCTTTCCAGATTGTAGGCCCATTATGGCATCTCGAACTTCATCGAGCTCGAATGGTGCACACAGGAATTTACGATGCACGTCGCTCAACCAACCAAGGGCGACATTTCCCCGATAGGCATCTAAGTTTAAGCCACGTTCACCGGAAGTAGTATACAGAGTTTCATAATGGCTAGTAAAGCCCTCCAGTATACTTGCAGTATCACAGCAGCGCGTTCCATCTTGCCTTTCAAGCTCCACGACGTAGTTGGAATTGCGTGATTTCCGAATTATATCTGCCAAGGTTTTGCCTGGGCGCTCCCCCTCTCCATAGAGGCGGGCCTGCCAGTGCTTACCCCTAAAATGTGTTTCTCTCTGCACCTCCGCCATGTACTTAGTAAGTTTGGTCCTGAATTCCCTCTGTGTGTCCCCATCTGGTGTATGGGTCAGTGTCGCCTCCAATACCTTCAGTTCACGCTCTTGTCTACAAAGTGTGTTAGTGATGTCCCTGAGTACACCCGATCCATTAGGTTTGCAAAACCCTCTCAGTGTGACCTTGAAGGCCTCCCAAATGGCCTCCACGCTTTGCGCCGACCCCTTGTTGCGTGCAAAAAAATCTTGTACCTCCTCCCGTAATTCTTCGTTGAAGACGGTGTTTAGGAGCATGCACGTGTTAAGCCGCTAGGCGCTGCGCGGCGGGCTGAATTCCGCAGAAGAGAATGCGGGTCTGACAGGCGCATGGTCGGAGTACGCCCTAGCCAAATGCTGCACTGTAGATTGCAGGTCCAATCCAATAGCCTAGTCGTGCCCAGGTGGCATCATATGCCGTAAAATGTGTTCCCTCCCGTTTCAAGGGATGTATGTGCCTCCACGCATCTAGCAATTGATTATCTCTAATAATATCTTTGAGTAAACTGCTTGCATTAGTGCGATGATGTGGAGCGGGATGTGATCTGTCCAGGGTCGGAGCATGAGTAACATTAAAATCTCCACCCCATATAATATGGTGTGACCCAATGTTTCTCATCGCTTCCCACAAGGCAAAAAAGAAATCCGGTGCATCTATATTCGGTCCATACCAACATACTAACGTGACCGACTCCAGGCCCAGGCATCCCCAGGCCATGCAGTACCTCCACTGATCATCGCTGGACGACCCAACCAAATGGAAGGGTACTTGTTTCTTAATTAATATGGCTGTACCCCTAGCATAGCTGGAGTATGAGGAAAAAACACTGTGCATGGCCCATCTAGATGTGAATGTGGTGGCCTTCTGGGGCGAAAAGTGAGTTTTCTGTAGCATTGCTATATGCGTGTGGTGTCTGTCTAAGTATACTAACACCTGCTATTTCTTTCTAGGGTCTCCTAACTCCCTGACGTTCCACGTAATAACATTCAATTGTGATCCCATGTCGCTAGCCATAGAGGTGTGAGAAAAAAGCATCAAGCCATGTTCTGTAGTGCCGCAGCACCTCGTGCCATGGGCACCAAAATGTCAATCGCGGTGTACTCAGTGCTCCAATTACTTGCAAGTAAATTACACATTCTAGTATCTCCAAGCTGTGTATCCCTACCGTCCCCAGAACAACCACCTCCCGTGCGTCCCTCCAAACCACCCACCCCTCCCACTGAAGCGACCCCAACATGCCAGCATTATATTCCTACTCCATCCTCCCTGAACCTTCTCCCAACAAAGAACAAAGTGTAATTCCTGCCAGAAGTATGTGGCAAGATAATCTGGGGTAATTCCCTCTGGGGGACATATCTAGGTGGCTACACAACAACCCCTTGCCCTCAGAACTTCGCAGCCAGGGCTGCAGCTCCACCGGGCATGAAGGGGGCCCGGCAAGCTATTGTTGAACACCTCAGGGTACATTAATCAAGGGTTATACATACTCTCTTTCGGTAATGCACCTCAGCAGTTACGATACAACTCACTGGTACAGCAGTCTGTTTCGAGTTCTACAATAGTCAAAGGCGTCTTCACTGGTCTTCTCCGTCTGCTCCTGCCAGCGGTGATCGTCGAGGATCCCCTCCCCAGTGGCCAGGTCTGTTCAAGTGCTTAAGGAAGTCTTCCACCTCCTGTGGTTTTGTGAAAAATCTTTGCTTTCCTTGATGTGTGACCCTCAACCGCGCCGGATACAGGAGGGCATAGTCAATTTGTGCCTTGCGCAACTTCGCCTTGACATCAAGAAATTTCCGTAGTTCCTCCTCGACCATAGGTGTGAAGTCAGGGTAAATAGAGAAGGAGTTGCCATCATATGATAGTGATTGTTTGCTACGCGCCGCTCTAAATGCGGTCTCTGTAGTTTAGGAGTCTAGCAATGATGGGTCTCGGGAGTGACTCCTGGCTTGGGCCTAAGGCCCAGTGACCTGTGCGCCCGCTCGACTATAAACTGGTTAGAAAAGGCTTCCGATCCAATCGCCTGTGTTGATCGTCTCTGGAATACGTAAAATGCAAATATTATTGCGCCTACTTCTCGCTTCCAAATCCTCGTTCTTTGCTGCAATGACCTTCAACAAGTTATCTATTCGAGAGAGCTGTGATGTATGTCTGGCAGTCCCATCTTCAGAGTCTGATATACGCCGTTCGTTTCTTTAATCCTCTCTTCATGCACATCCATTTTGTGGGCTATGGCGTCCATCCGCGATGACATCCTGTCCACTTTGTCCGCTATCGTGGCAAATCCATGGCGGACTTCTCGCAGGATGTCTTGGACTTCTGTGGGTTGCTCTGATGGTTCGCCCAGGGACCCACTGCCGCCTGCATGATCCTGTGCCTCCTGCCCAGTTCTGGTGTGCCGTTTAGCAGCTTCAAAGTTGAGTTTCGGCTGTCTCGCATCGGTCTTGCCCATATTGGCTCCGGGCCTTGCGGTACAATCGCAAACTGGGTCGCTAGCTTCACAACGAGGCCCGTGTATCGACCTCCGCCGCAGTGGGAACAGCGGTGCATCTAATAACTGATGTGGCCGACAGGCCCTGGTAGGTACCTTATAGATCTACCTCCCTCTGGTATTGTGATGGACCCACTGGATGTTGCGTTTTCGTGAGTATGCCAATGCTTTACGGCCTTCTCTTTTACATTATATGCCAATCACAATGTGCCTCCTCCGCTGCCTGAGCCAACCGGAAGCCTCGTGTCTGAATATGGTAAGTCGGGGTCTAGATTACGGCATATATCAGTATCGTTGTATGTTGGAGCTTGATCCGATCTAATCTTGTAGCAGTGCCTGCTGATGTAAAACAGCCCTGATGATAATTAGACGGGGGGAGCGAGCCTGCATTGATAAGGCTGACTTGCAAGCTGTTCCTTTGGGCAGTCTTTAAGGGAGGCTGTGTCCGTGGCCACTACATGCAACTTGGGCAGTACAGCTTATGTACTCAATACCATGGCATTCGGCTCGTGATTGATCTTTGCGGACGTCTGGAGCGAGGGGGGGGGGCAATGGGGGGGAGACACGCAAGAGCTCGGGGGTTCCTCAAGGCTATGCGCTCCCCAAGCGATCCCAGTGTATGTTCACCGCAGTTGTGCACCCCGCTTACCGCCAACCCCGGTGTCTGTCTTTAGTTTTGGAATTTATCTAGCAGATTAAATTGGTGATATATTGGCTCAGATGAAGTTGCACACATTTCTCCAGAGCTTTTGCTAGAAGAGGGATATTGGATATTAGTCTGAAATTGTCTGAAGTAGCAGGATTCAAGGTGGGTTTTTTTAAGATGGGACAACTTGATCGTGTTTTAGGGAGTCGGGTATGGACCCTTGTAGTAGGGAAGCGTTGATTATCGTAGTCCAAATAGAAATGATAAATTGGGAGGTTGCAGCCATGCAGCTGGAGGGGAGTGGGTCATTGAAGTGGTTATTCAGATTTAAGGAGGAAGAATTTTCCAGATGGAATGGTCGTCATATAACTTGAAGTTGGGCCAGGTTGCTTGGTTCTTGGGTGTTGTCTGGGGGGAAGAGAGGAGAGATGGGACCCGGCAGGAAGAGGTGTTGGTGGTGGAATTAAGTTCTTTTCTTAGGGAGTTAATTTTGGCTGTGAAGGAGGAGGACAACTCGTCACAGGTTATTTGAAATTTTGAGGTTTCTTTGGAAGTGTTAGCCAGTTTGTTAGATTGGTGATTAACCGTTTCAAAGAACTTACGAGGTCGGTTTTTAACGTTTTCCAGTTCCGATCTAAAGAACTCTTTTTTGATTTAAGGATGTTCCCTTAAGGATGTTCCCGTTGTAAGCATTTCTGATGTGTCGGAGACGTTTTCGTTGGGAGGCTGAGGGGTGCTGTCTCCAGGTTCTTTCTGTTAGCCAGAGGGTTCTCCTTTCATTGTTGAGGGATCCGTTGAAGGAGGGGTTTTTGTCTTTAACTCTAGATCTTTTTAGCTTTAGCGGGGCAAGATCATCAATTATATCATAGTCGAGTTGTAGTGTTCTGTAAGGTCGTTGACGTTTGAGAGATTTGGGGGGGGGGGGTCATTCTAGCAACAAGCAGCCAGCTTCTCGAGATCTAGGCTCTTTGTGTCCCTGAGCCTAAGTTTCGGTTTCACAGGTTGCGCTGGCCTTGTCATGTGGTTGCCAGGCAATTGGAAGGTAATAGCGTGGTGGTGAGACCAGTTGCATGGATCTATTGAGTTAAGCCTGACCGCGATTGCCTTAGCAATGATCCAATCCAGTGTGGCGCCTTTCGTGTGAGTTGGTAATGTGCAGGCTTGAGTAAGTGATTGATCAGCAAGGAAGTCTTTGAGGGCGTTAACCTGAGGGTCATTGAGGCCATTCCAGTGCAGATTAAAGTCTCAGAGGAAAATGTAATTGGAGTGGGGGTAAACCTTAGCTGTAATGATTTCCATGAGGTGGTCGCTGAAGGTGTCGTTCTTGCCTGGAGGGCGGTAGAAGGTAGATGACTTGGACACCCCCTAGGGAACTGAGCCCATGGAGCTTGACCCTTACCAGGTTGAACTCTTAGGCCCAGGGTGATCCTTTTGGGAAGAGCTGTGCCTTGGGCAGCAAGCCTATCCAACTCTTGAAAGCCTGAGTCGGCAATCTGCTACCCAGGAAAAGAGAGATGTCAGTGGTACCCACCGCGTTTATTGGGAGGAGGGACTACTGTACACTGAGGCCAAAGACCCCAACCCTGGAGCCACTAGGAGAGTGGTAGTGTCTCAGAAGTACAGGGAGTTCTTATTAACTTTAGCTCAGGACATCCCTCTAGCTGGACATCTGGGCCAAACCAAAACCTGGGAAAGGGTAGTTAGCCACGTTTACTGGACCCAGATGTCTCCGAAAGTAATTAGTTTGTCAGCTCCTGTGTCACCTGTCAAGTGAGTGGCAAAACAGGTGGCCATCCAAAGGCCCCCTTGATTCCACTACCAGTGTTTGGGGTTCCCTCTGAAAGGGAAGTTGTGGACATAGTGGGTCCACTTGAACCTCCAACGGCATCAGGAAACAAATTAATTCTAGTGGTAGTGGATCATGCCACTAGGTATCCTGAAGCGATTCCCCTCGGGACTACTACAGCTCCTGCAGTAGCCAAGGACCTCATTGGTGTCTTCACCAGGGTAGGGTTTCCTAAAGAGGTGGCTTTAGACAGCGGTTTCAACTTCATGTCTGCTTACCTAAAGGACATGTGGAAAGAGTGTGGAGTGCAGTACAAGTTTACTACACCCTATCACCCACAAACCAATGGTCTTGTTGAAAAGTTCAACAAGACGTTGAAAGGCATGATTATGGGGCTCCCTGAAAAACTCAAAAGGAGATGGGAGGTCCTCTTACCATGCTTGTTTTTCGCCTACAGAGAGGTGCCTCAGAAGGGAGTAGGGTTTTCCCCTTTGATCTTCTGTTTGGCCATCCTGTAAGGGGGCCACTCTGTCTTGTGAAAGAGGGTTGGGAGAAGCCTCTCCAAGAACCAAAACACAACATTGTGGACTATGTGCTTGGCCTAAGGTCCAGAATGGCTGAGTACATAAAGAAAGCATCCATGAATCTTGAGGCCAGCCAGGAGCTTCAGAAGCACTGGTATGACCCAAAAGCTGCACTGGTAGAATTTCAACCACTGTAAAAGGTGTGGGTTTTGGAGCCAGTGGCTTCAAGTGCTCTTCAGGACAGATGAGGTGGCCTTTACCCTATCTTAGAAAATAAAAGTGAGGTCACCTACTTGGTTGACCTGGGCACAAGCAGGACACCCAAAAGTGTGATCCATGTAAACCGTCTTAAGCTTTTCCATTATAGGGCTGACATTACCATGCTGATGGTGACTGATGAGGATCAGGAGACAGAGAGTGAACCTCTCCCTGACCTCCTCTCATACAGCCCTAAAGATGGGTCAGTGGATGGAGTTGTCTTTTCAGACACCCTCACTGCCCAACAGCAGATTGATTGCAAGCATGTCTTGTAGCAGTATGCAAAGCTCTTTTCCTTGATCACGGGTCAGACAAACTGGTGTACCCATGATGTGGACACTGGTGACAGTTCACCTGTAAAGAACAAAATCTTATCAACCGTCTGATCCAGTCATGGAAAGCATCAGAGCTGAAGTCAGCAAGATGCTGTATTTAGAGGTTATTGAACCCTAAGAGAGCCCCTGAGCCAGACCAGTGGTTCTAGTCCCCAAACCTCATCCATAGGATGGAAAGAGAGAAATGAGGTTCTCCGTGGACTATAGAGGGCTCACCTCTGTCACCAAGACAAATGCTCACCCTATCTCAAGAGCAGATGAGTTGATAGACAAACTAGGTGCAGCCACATTTCTAAGTACCTTTGACTTAACTGCAGGGTACTGGCAGATGAGCATGGCCCCAGGAGCAAAAGACAAGACAACATTCTCCACACCTGATGAGCCTTATCAATTCACTGTTATGCTCTTTGGTTTAAAGAATGCCCCTGCCACCTTCCAAAGGTTGGCGAATCAAGCCCTTGCTGGATTGGAATCATTTAGTGCAGCTTATCTAGATGATATTGCTGTCTTTAGTTCTACCTAGCAGGATCACCTGATCCACCATGGGAAGGCTTTAAATTCCCTGCAAACTGCAGGCCTAACTATCAAGGCATCAAAATGCCGGATAGGGCAGTGAATTGTGGTGTGCATTGGTCACCTTGTTGGTGGAGGCCAAGTGCAGCCCTTACAGCCCAAGATCCAGGCTATCCTGGACTGGGCAGCACCACAACCCAGACCCAAGTGAGGGCATTCCTTGGCTTGACTGAGTACTACAGGAGGTTTGTGAAGGGATATGGGTACATAGTGTCACTGAACATACCTTCAAGAAGATGCCCAAAATGATCAACTGGACAGTTAGCTCTCAAAAGGCTTTTGACACTGTGAAAGAGGCAATGTGCCCAGCACCAATCCTCACTGCTCCAGACTATGCCAAGCTGTTCATTGTGCAGACTTATGCCTCTCGGGTAGGGATAGGAGCGGTCCTATCCCAGACCAATGATTAAGGCCAACCTGTTGCTTGTATATGCAGAAGGCTTCTCCCCAAGGAGCAGCATTGGAGTGCAGTTAGGAGGGAGGCCTTTCCTGTGATTTGGTCCCTGAAGAAGCTGAGACCATACTTGTTTGATACTCACTCCCTAGTTCAAACTGGTCACAGACCTCTCAGATGGCTAATGCAGATGAAAGGTGAAAATCCTAAACTGTTGAGGTGGTTCATCTCCCCACAGGGAATGGACTTTGTAGTGGAACACAGACCTGGGACTCCCCATGCCAAGGCAGATGGACTTTACAGGTTCTTCCACTTAGAAAATGAAGACTCTAGTGAAAGGTTAGTCTCATCCTCTTTCATTTGGGGGGAGGGGAGGTGTTGGGGGGGGGGGGGGGGTTGTGTGAGACTGTGCCCTCTTTCTGCATGGTTGCCTCCACTTTTTGCTCAACTGTGCTGATGTGCTTCGGCTGAGTGTGCCATGGGCTCCTGCTAATCAGGTAACCAGGGCCTATGTTCTTTCCTTAACCCCTTCGACGCTGATGACGAGCTCAGCTCGTCATGAAGTACACCTCTCGTACGCTCATGACGAGCTGAGCTCGTCATGAACCGCGGGATTTGCGAATCTTTAGCTCACAGCGGGAAAATGCGCTGCACCAATGGTGTTAAAACTGCATTGAAACCAAAACCCAATTGGCATCCCTGGCCACAGGTCAGCCCCTGGTAAATCAGTCCGACCCTGTGCCTCATGGGAACAGTCCAGCCCGAACTGCCAAGCCATGTCTTCCCTGGACCGGAAACAAGCATCCTGGGACCGGTTTCGGATTCATAATCCTCATCAGCCAGGCTATCTTGAATCCAGTGGCCAAGTGAGCAAGGGACTCACGTCTGAGCATGCCCTGCCAACTTAGGGCGAACAAAGCGGAACAAAAGGGGATGATGGACGGAGCGTTTGAGCAAATCAAACACTCACCCCCAGTCAACTGATCTGGGTTTAATCCATCACCATTCTTTAGCTCACTCAGCCACCCCAGTTCAGACCATATGCAATCAGTCTGACCCTGTGCCTCGTTCGAGCAGTCTAGCCCGAACTGCCAAGCCATGTCGTCCCTGGACCGGAAACAAGCATCCTGGGACCGGTTTCGGATTCATAATCCTCATCAGCCAGGCTATCTTGAATCCAGACGTGGCTTGGCAGTTCGGGCTGGACTGTTCCCATGAGGCACAGGGTCAGACTGATTTGCATATGGCCATGTCTGAACTGGGGTGGCTGAGTGAGCTAAAGAATGGTGATGGATTAAACGCAGATGAGTTGACTGGGGGTGAGTGTTTGATTTGCTCAAACGCTCCGTCCATCATCCCCTTTTGTATCGCTTTGGGTACCTAGATTCAGCACTGGGACATTTCCTGCAAACAGGTAGTTCAAGTTCAGGAATTTGTATAGCGCACTACTCACCCAGAGGGTCTCAAGGCGCTTGAGGGAGGGGGGTAAATACTTTGTGTATTCGTGCGATTTTTAAAGCGTGCGAATTTTAAAGAATATTTTTAGATTTCAAAACTCCACACTTTAAAACTTTTTGGAAGAAAATTGTAAATGTTATCCTATGGAGGAAAAACAGGTTTTGGTTCACAGGTAAGTTATCGGCTGTGGGAGTTAAGGTTCGTTGGTTAGACTCAGGGGTCCCCCAGGGTCAGCGATGCACTCTTATTGCACCCTCAGCTGCACTAGTGCGGCCTGGTGCAGAGTGTTGAGGCCCAATGTTATCCAATGGGGGATAGGGGGCCTCCAGCTGGTGGCTGCTGGCAAGCAGGCCACTGGGTTGTGGAAGAAAAGCTCCTAGGGTTTAGGTCAGGGCAAATGGGAAAACAAAGCAGCACAAAAGGTGCACACTCAGCGGCACTGGGGCGGCCAGGTGCAGAGTGCTGTTTCGACGTCGGACTTCCTGTTGTTTTCAATAGAGAACCTCCTGTTTGCAAAAGCACTGTAGGCAGGGAGACGAAGAACTTCTGGGTGCAACTACCACTCCTAGAGGTAAGTTGGGAAGTTAGGGGTTGGTTAGGCACTGTCAGTTTGGGCACACAAGGCCATGGGGCACTGAGTGCAGGAGTGCCTTTTGGGGTCGGATCTTCCTACAAGCTCCTGGTAGCGGTTAGGGGGGCCTTCTGGATTTAGGCTGCAGGCTTCGGCTGGAGGCTTGAGGCACATTAGTGGTCGCCAGATCTCAGTAGAGTATCGCCAGGTTGACCTCCTCGTGGTGTTTTTCCACTCTAGCTCTGGCCCGGATCGGCGGGTGCCGAGTGGCCGGGATTCACGGTTTTCCGCTGCTGCCAGAGGTTGCAGTTGAACAAATCCAGTGTTCACGGGAGAAGTAGTCTTTGGAAGTGAAGGAAGGCAGGTCCTCCGGGGTTTTCGAGGTTTATGGCTGCAGGACACACCGGGATTTCGCACGATCAGGTGCGAGGGGGAGAAAGGCCAGTAGGGCTGGGGCCAAGTCATTGGGCGTGTTCCTCTTGTTAGCTGCTGCATGGCTGTTCAGTCCTTCTTCTTCTTGTTTCTTGTCTGGATCTAAGGATTTAGGGGTATTAACAGGTAGGTAAAAGGCAGGGACCAATGGGTCCCTTCCCTGGGGTGGGTACACCCCCTACTATGCCACCCTCCAATGGGATCGGGGCATGGGCCTGTCCCTGGTTGGCTAAGTTCCCCCATCTTCATGATGGTGTGGACTGAGAGTTGTGCTTAACCTAGCCTCCCCCACCTGAGGGGCGGAGTTAGCAGAGGTGGGCACCCCTCTCTTCCTCACTTGTTTTTCCCGCCGGTTCTCCCCCCCAAAGTAGGGGTCAGAACCAGTGGTGAACAGTTGCTGAAAGCAGCAATTGGCCTGGGGAAGCTCACAAAGGTGGCAAGCCTTTGAAGCTTCCCCTTCGTGAACCCTGCGCATCCTGGGGTAGGAGGCGTGGCAAATCGTCCCAGGACATGCATGCTTTCAGGCCCCTGAGATCAGCAGGCTCTCGACCGAGGGATCCAGAAACATGTCTGGGGGTGGCAGGTGAAAGCCGCCGATCAGTCTGGACACTGTTGGTGGGTTAGTTTTCAGGGGGCATCTCTAAGATGCCCTCTGTATGCATTTTTCATTAATTCCCACAATGGCAACAGTGTGGGTTTAATGTGCTGAGAAGTTTGATACCAAACTTCAGTTTTCAGTATAGCCATTATGGTGCTGTAGAGTTTGTAATGGCAAACTCCCAGCACCATATACTCTTAATGGCAGCACTGCACTTACAATGTCTAAGAATGGACTTAGGTACAGGGCACATGTTTGTGTACCCTCACCACTGTTATAATGCACCCAGCTAGAGGGGTGACTAATCTATGCCAGAGCAGTGGTTTGTAGGCATGGTACACAGGGGTGTGTGCGCCATATCGACTCTTCACTTTGTTCTGCACCACGACATCCATCCTGCAAAGGCAGTGTGTGGGTGTCAGGGTACAGGACCTCTAAGGGTGGCACAATAAGTGCTGCAGCCCTTAGAGGTGTTCTCTGGTCACAGTGTCCTGGGTACCTGTGGTACCATTTACCAGGGGCTGACCTGTGGCCAGAGATGCCAATTGAGTGTAGGTTTCAATTCAGTTTTTATGGAAAGGACGTAGGCCCTGGATACCTGATTAGCAGGTGCCCATGGCAAACTCAGTCAAAGTACATCAGTATTTCAGCAAAAAGTGCGGGTAACCATGCAGAAAAAGGTAATTTCTCACAGTACCCAAGCCAAGAAAGAGACCCAATGGCCCCAACCTTGAGTTACCTGTAATGCCCCTAAATCTAGTAATTAAGGGCAACCTGAACCTTGCCTACTCCGACAAGAAATGACAAGAAGAGAAGAAGGACCAAAGAAGCTGTGCTGAAACTAAGAAGAGGAGGACACCCAGTGACTTGGCCCCAGCCCTACCGGCCTATCCCCACCTCGAACCTGCTCCAGCGGAATCCTGGTGTGTCCTGCAGCCAGCAGCCTCCAGAACCTAAAGGACCCGCCCTGCCTTCCAAGCCAAAGACTTTGTCTCCAGTGAGCACCAGATTTGCTCACCCACTGACTCAGGCTCCAGCCAAAACCACAAGCATGCACCAACGTCCACAGCTGTGTTTGAGTGGCCCAACACCACAAGGAGGTCTTCCTGGCAATCCTGACCTGAGGTCTGGTGATCTCTGACCTGCCTTGACTCTCCAAATGATGCCTGCAGTCTCTTTCTGGAGGACTCTGTGATCGCGACCGGAGCTGGTAAGAAAATCCAACACCCTACAGACACACCTGCACCAGACATCCCACGGCCTTGGGTGGCCCAACCAATGGTGTCTCAGCATCCCAACTTACTTCTCCAACCGGTGTTCACCTCCAGAAGATCTTGGTTCCGAGCCTGCATTCTATGTTGCAACCTGAGAATCCCCATTAAAAACAGGACACCCTACGTTAAACTAACTTGGATCCCCTTTTCCCTGAGCCTAACCCCAGGAGCTTTGCTCCTACAACCATATGGCCTGTTCGTGAGCAGCCCCCAAGCGGAGGCTCCCTATCCCCCTTTGGATAACACTGGGCCTCAGCACTCGGCGCCTGCCACCCTAGTGCCACTGAGGGTGTTTCAAGAGTGCCCTTGACCCTGGGGGAACCCTGGTGCTAACCCCACAATACCAACTCCCGCAAACTTGTACTTGCCTGCAAACCGTTAACTTAATTTTTCTCCATAGGAATACATTGAATATTTTTCCTTGAAAATTGTTCTAAGTGTGGAGTTGGTTTGTATGAAACACTGAAACACCGCAAATGTACAACAAACAGATTTACTTACCTTTTCTCTAGGAAATGTCCCAGTGCGATATCTAGGCATATCACACTGAGGAGAAAAATAAACTTAAAAAGTAACGTACAAAGTAATTTGTAAAGTAACTGAAATCTAATTTCGACATATTGACTTACCTGTAATTGATCCAACTGCCTTTGTACCTGCATTCAATTGGAAAACATTGCATAAGATTTCTGCAAAGCATTTATTTCACTTACCTGCACCAGGCTTGGTTTAAAGAAATAAAATAACTTAATAATATTTTTGATACAAACAAATTGATCTGAGTTCAGTCTTTGAGTGTGTGACATCATTTGCTGCCTGAGTGTGTACAACAAATGCTTAACACTACTCTCTGATAAAGCCTTACTGCTCGCCCACACTACCACAAACATAGAGTGAGACGCTACCTACTTTTACCTCATCCTAACTTTGGGGTTGCACTGGACTCTGTGCACACTATACCTCATTTTGGTGTAGTATATACAGAGCCAGCTTCATACACCATCCCTTTGATTTGTCAAGTGTTGAAGTTTCAACAGAACTGTGCTCAGGTTAATTTGGTCTTGACAAGCTGGCCATAGAGCGCATGACATTAGTATCTTATTTGTTTGTCCATGTACCCTTGTTTACTGCTCCCTATCAAGGTGTCTCGGGTCGAATTGAGATGAGGCAAGGGTGTGGGGCAAATTCTGCATCCCAGGCTCCAGACCCTACACTTTCATGCCTGGAGAAACATTTGACTTATGTGCAGAAGTTGTTAGAACTTGAGAACTGAATGAAAGTCAGACATGTCGTACTGTAAAAAATTTAAGAGTGTATACTTTTTTTCACATTTTTGTATATAAATAATTTTATACTTGCTTGCTGGCATATTTTCAATTTGTCCCTTCAGCCTTTTTGTATAATACATCTGACTGACCTATCAGCAATATGCAAGCGTTTCCCCTATCTAACAGGAAAGTAAAGCATTGGCAGTTGCTCTGCTACAGTTACAACTATTCACAAACTTTGAATATTCCGGATTGTCAGACTGGAAATTCTTGTTTAAATAACCATAGTCTGTCCACATAATTTTATCCCTTTTCTAGTTTCATACAAGAAGTAAAAGAGTATTAAGTGCTGCCTACAGTGGTTATCTTCCGTGGTCTGTTTGGAATTGTTATGAAGTATTGATTTTGCCTCTTCTGCAGGACTCTGGGCGTCTTTTATATATTCGGCAGAACGAGTGGACACACGTGAACTGTGCGCTGTGGTCTGCGGAAGTGTTTGAGGACGATGACGGCTCTCTGAAGAATGTGCATATGGCTGTGATCCGGGGGAAGCAGCTGGTATGTTGTCATCGCTGAGTATCTTGCAGGCATATTTGAAGAGAACCAAGTGTATGTATGCCACATGACTTGCGAGTTAAGATGTAGGAATTGTAGGAGAATATATTTTGTCACTTTGACATCATGGAATGCGAGGTAAAAGCTATGCTGAATCTGGACTGCTGTCTCTGCTGAGATTTCTGAAGTAGGACAATCCTGGCAGCAGCCTTGCCCAGATTAAGTCTGCTTAGTAGAAAGAATACTAACCACCTTTCCTGAGAATTCTGTTGCATACCTGGAAAGCATTGAGGCATGCCGCTTGGTACGTAATGTCAATGAAAAAAAAGAGCTATTTAATTGGTGATTTTAATATTCTCTATTGTGGTGCAGTAATAAAAGGCAAGGAATATTTTAAGCTAGCGGTCATTAAATGCTGAATGTCTAACCATAAAATGATACTTGTTACTGATTCCATGTAAGTTACAAATGTGACAAATGCAAGTACAATTAAAATGAAAACTTAGCAGTACATAACATCCAATGAAGGATAAATGTGATGAGACCTGAATGTAGGCATTTCTGGTACAAACTTATAACTGTAGATTCCTCGCCTTTTGAATACTCCTCAGGCGGCATACTGGAACCGTTAAATTTGGGAGCTGTAGTCTTGTACGTCCTGGAGGTAGCGCTTGTGACTCCATGTTGACGTCGTCTGCACCAATGTAACACACACACAGGACTATATAGGTGACACCCATGCGTGCTGACATGGGTTCCTTTTTAGGTCAAGCCTATTGCAGCGCATACTCTGCTTGCTCGACTTTTAGTAGGGGGCTTCAGAAATCGCCCGAAGCTCACCACACGCTTGTGCTTGTGTTCTTTTTTTTCCTCACAGGCTGATGGGATTTGTGTGCGTATTTCAAATAAAGACAGCACGCAATTGGGCATGTCCTGCCTTTGCTCCACCCACGGCCTATTAGTGTCAGTTACCCGCACAGGCGACATCTGTTTTCAATTATCGTGCCCAGACACTGGAAAGATAATTGAAAACAGATCGCTCGATGTGGCATGCAAGCGCGCCACTTGCGTGCTTGTTTTTTCTAGTTAAATTACACTGTTAGCTATCACAGGGAGGCGGGCTGGGATCTTACGACAGGCGATGAGTGGAACTTGGTGCCTAGGTGTGATTTTGTGAGCAAACGCGTTGGTGTCATACTCGTAGCAGATTTTTTCCAGGTGTTTTTTTTTAAACCTGCTACATTAGTGTCTGGCACAGCAATTGCGAAGTCATTAAACTGGAAGATCCATTTTGACATACCCACGTTAGTATCACCACACTAGTGTCAGGATGAGTTTTCAGTTTATTTTTTTCTTCATTTGCGTTTTCAAAAACGCTGAAACACCTGCTTGCACACACCAAATCTTTCAAACCCGTCCACTAATTTTACTGACTATCTAGTCAGTAAAAGTGTGTTTCAACACGTGTTGAGAGACCCGCTCAGAGCGCGCAGCGACTTCCTAGCGCCAACAGCCAGCCTGCTCACCTGAATTCAATGCACTCCCTATTCCGTGGTCCTTTACCGAGCGAAGGAGCCTCCTGGTATCTCAACCACCAACGCATGTTATGCTTTCAAAGCACACATGATCATTCTTCCGACTGATAGGTCTTTTCTCTAACCACTCGGTTTAACGAGACATGGCATTTTGGGACCTTGCAATGTTTGCAGAAGTTACGCATTTCTGCTCCGGTTTACAAACCGGTAATTGGCAGTGTTTCCAGGTCCTGATCTGAGTCAAGTCGTGAATAAGAACTGGTAGTGATTCTTGCCATAGATTTTATGTGAGAGATCAAGATGTGGTGGAACGTGCATCTGTGTTGGGAGAGGAGGGTGTTTACTTTTAAAAATCAAGTGTTAGTTGACAGTCTGTAACTGGCCGTACTTGCAGAGCGGGTTGCAGCATCAGTTGTGCAGATCTCATCTTTGTCGGAATTTGTGCCCTGAATAGCTAGTCTGAAATATTTCGTAGCATATGCATCGAGAAAGGCAGTAGCCCCTCTGACTTTTATAGTAAATAGTCACTAATGTTTAACAAATCAATGCTGGCTCACCCATATTTTGCTTTAAAAATGAACTGAGTAATGTGGGGGCAGGGCCTGTTCTAGGTTTTGTGAGGCCCTGGGCTAAAAGGGAATGTGCGAGGCCCCTCAAATCTAGATAAGTGACCCCTTGCAAGGTGACCATTCAGAGACACTGCGGGACGCCCATTGTCCAGCATTTTAGCACCCCACAGTTTTAACTTTTAGCCCACAAGCAATTCTCAATCCTTCAGTCCGATAGGTGTGAGAATTGCTTGTGGGCTAAAAGTTAAAACTGTGGGGGCGCAAAAATGCTGGACAATGGGCGTCACACGGTGTCTCTGAATGGTCTCCTTCCAATTGGAACAAGAGGAAGCTGCTCCCTCCCGTAGACCTCCAGACACCATCCCTGAGAGTCCCGGGGGAGGGGGCCCCTCCCATGGACCCTAATTGCAAGGCGACACCTTTCTTTAAAATTTATCGCCAGAGAAACAACAGGACACACCACCAGTGCAGGGCCCCACAGTTCATTTTTAACACAAAATATGTGTGTGCCAGCATTGATTTGTTAAACATTAGTGAACATTTACTACAAAAGTCAGAGGGACTACTGCCTTTCTTTAACAGCACAGAGGCCCCTCCTCTGCATGCCTTGTCTGCTGTGCTTGCAGCCTTGTGACTGTGCCCTGGAGGCCCCCACGCACCGAGTACTCCTTGGCCCCAGTTTGTAAATCACTCATTCTCCCACCCCACAGCTCAACTCGGCCCCAGTTTGTAAATCACTCATTCTCCCACCCCACAGCTCATTTTCCTTTCCGCTCATTCTCCAACTCTTCCACTAATTCTCCCACCCTACAGCTCAATCTCCCTTCCGCTCATTCTCCTACCCTACCGCCTAGTCTCCCTACCGCTCATTCTCCCTACCGGTCATTCCCCCACCTTACCGTTCATTCTCCCACCCTACTGCTCATTCTCCCGCCCTATCGCTCATTCTCCACCCACCACTCATTCTCCCTACTGTAGGAAGGTGGCTACCTGACTATGGTTACCCCAGATTTTTTGCCTTGTGTTTAGCTGGTTTTCGACTTAGTTGGCCTGGTTCCCTGCTAATCAGGACCCCAGGCTATCTGCTCTCTCTGTAAAATGGATTCCATGTACCCTAGGTGCATAACTAAATTGGCTTGGGTCACCTTATCAGCCCCTGTACAGAGCACTATAGGTGCCCAGGGCATAGGTGCATCCAAGGCCTACCAGGGGCTGCAGCATATATTTTGCCACCCCTGGCTGGCTATCCAAAATTGACACAACTGGCTGATCACTCAGCTGGGGCAAGGTGGTGTAATCACCCCTTGCTTAGATATAGTATGCCTATATATAATCCTATCTGGACACATATATACCCATCAATCACTCCTATGGCAGGCCTTAACAATCCTGGAGGCAGAGTGTTTGGTTTTATGTGAGATGGTGCTCTAGCATGAGCTGAGCCTGTCTGCAGCTGTCGGGACCAATTCCCTAAGCTGTTCCGTGATAATGCCATACCATATACTATTAAGTGCATTATAATCCTCGCGGTTATATGTTAACTTTGGTTTGGCTTTATCAAAACATGTCGTATAAGGTGTCATACGATTTGGAATACTATGCCCTCGACAGTCCTGTCGACGGGGATAGCATTCCACCCCTCTAGAGGGAGAAGACATGTTACTTTACTGAAACGCGGTTGATTTTTAAAAGAGCCTCAGATCCACAAAATGGATGCTTCTGCCACAGACACAAGTCTGACCTCCTGCTGCTGACCGAAACTCAGCAGAGGAGGCCTGGACAAAGGCTTTCCTGTCGCACGGAGGTGTTACACCACCCCAGACAGGAGATAGTGGATTGTAGCAGGGAGGTTTGAAAGAAACCAGACACTGCCTGGGGAGCACAAGGCTGCCCCTTGCATAATCCGGCCAAACCGGTTCTGGGGCACACCAGCCCCTGTCCCAGCGCATCCGGGATCAAAGGAAAGGGGTGTATTCACCCCCTTCCTGGGTCCCACCCATAGGAGGGGACCTAGCAGGTAATCCAGCCCCCTAGATTGGTATAAGAATGGGAGCAGTGCCAACACACTCAGATTATCCTGATGAAACATTTGAAACAAAACTCTGGACCCTTTGACATCCTACTCAACGTAGAAGACTGAAGAATCTCCCTTGTGGTCAAGGAGTGACCACCCTGTGCAAACAGGCACCATCCAGCACCTCGACGTCTGCTTTGTTGCAGTTCCCGCCGGAACTCGAGCGACAGAGATCGACGAGATCAAGCTTGCCTTCCTTCTTACAGCCCGATCCACAGTCCCTGCAGAGCTGAGACCCGTGGAGGCGACCGGAAGCGTGAGGCACGCCATCTTGAAAAGACCACAAGACGCTGACTGTGCAGCCCACGAGTGACCCTCGAAGCTGTACACCGGGGTTTGAGAAGCCCCAACCCTGAGCCACTTTTGCACCGAAGCTCACCCCTCTACACTCGACGAGTGCTGAGTGGGGCCCTTCTGCTTTCTTTGGCTCGACGCGTTATCCCGGTCACTTGCCAGCTGGTTTGTGGCCCCTGTGCCGACGAAAACCCGCTCTGACCCTCCTGGTCCGAGTTAGAAGCAATCTTCCAGTCCTGCGTGGATTGCTCTTGCCAAGTGTTGTTTGCTCCGATCTTGAAGCCGACAGCGCCGACGGGGAGAGCCTGCGTGGGACAGCTCGTGACCCGCTCCTGGACGTCGCAGATGCCCCAGAGCCCACATGGCAGCGGAGAGAAGCTCCTCGACAACCACCTGATTGCGCCCGACATTGCCTGGTTCCGTCCTGGTTCCACCCTGGTCACTGCTGAGTGACCCAGACTCTGTCCCCTCTGCTTTCAGGTACTTTTCTACTCTGATCCACCCTTGGATCACACCGGACACTTCTCCTTCACATCGCCTGCAGCATCTTCAGCTTCAAGCACCAACAACCTGCGTGACGAAACCCGACGCCACTTCGACCCTATGCACCAGCTTCCTGTGGGTGGGGTAACTCAGCAACGCCGGTGTTCCCACACTGGTACACACCTCTAGGGTCTGTGTCTAAAGTTTTGTCCTTCTAGGTTCAGCGGAAGTATCCTTAAACTCTATTTGTGTAACTTTTACGCACCATTGACTTTGCATTGGTGCATGCGTGTGCTTTAAGCGCTGCACCCGAATCCCGCAGGCTTTTCCCGACTTCAACATTGCTAGTCCCGACTGCTCCCAGCGATTCTCTAGGCCCTAGGCCTAACCACTGTTCGATTGGTATCTCTTATACCACTTTCTTAATATATGGTTTGAGTGGCCACCCGCCCTCATCCATAATTGTGCAACTTTCATATGTTATACTGTGCTTTTGATTTAACGCTTGTGCCCCTTTGCTCATAAAGAGTACTGGGGATTATTTTAGAAATAAACACATATATTTTTATAATATATACTTGTTTGGTGTCCTTTCATTTGATATTACAGGATTGTGATTGGTAAAACAGCTCGCTTAACACGACCTCTTGAGTTTAACCTTTAAGGCTGCTTAGTCTATGCTACCATTAAGATAGCTTGTCTATAAGGTTGACCAGACACCATAAGGGATTGTTTGGACTGATACAAGGTGGTTCCAGAATTGGAAACATCATATATCAGGCCAACTTCTCACACCTACCAATCATTCTCCCACCCTACCACTCATTCTCCCTACCACTCATTCGCCCACCCTCCTGCTCATTCTCCCACCTCACTGTTCATTCTCCCACCTCACTGTTCATTCTCCCACCTCACCGCTCATTCTCCCACCCTCTTTTACCCACCCTATCGCTCATTCGACCTCCTGCTCAGTCGACCAACCACTCATTCTCCCTACCACTCAGTCTCCCACCGTACCGCATATTCTTCCACCTTACCACTAATTTTCCTACCATACAGCTCATTCTCTCACCCTCATTCCCCCATCCTGCCGCTCATTCCCCCTACCGCTTATTCTCCCGTCCTACCACTCATTCTCCCTACCCCTGTTTCTCCTACCCCCTAAATCTTCCACCCTACCACTCATTCTCCCACCCTCCAGCTCATTTTCCTGCCTACCACTCATTCTCCCCCCTACTGCTCATTCTCCCGCCCTAACACTCATTCTCCCACCCTACTTCTCATTCCTTCGCCTTACTGCTCATTCTCCCTCCCTACCGCTCATTCTCCCACTCTACCGCTCATTCTCCCACCCTACCGCTCATTCTCCCACCCTCTTGCTCATTCACCCTACTACTCATTCTCTCACCCTCATCCTCCCACCCTCATTCTCCCTACGGCTCATTTAACCACCCTATCGTTAATTCTCCCACCCTACCACTCATTCTCCCTACCTTTAATTCTCCCACCCTACCACTCATTCTAACACCCTACTGCTCATTCTAACACCCTAGTGTTCATTTTCCCTACCGCTCATTCTCCAACCAGACTGCTAATTTACACACCCCTACCGCTCATTCTCCCACCCTAATGCTCATTCTCCCACCCTAATGCTCATTCTCCCACCCTAATGCTCATTCTCCCACCCTAATGCTCATTCTCCCACCCTAATGCTCATTCTCCCGCCCTACTGCTCATTCTCCCTCCCTACTGCCCATTCTCCCACTCTACCACTCATTCTCCCACCCTTCTGCGCATTCTCCCTCCCACTCATTCTCTCACCCTCATTCTCCCCACGGCTCATTCACTCCACGGCGCATTCACCCACCTTATTGATAATTCTCCCACCCTACCACTCATTCTCCTACCTTTAATTCTCCCACCCTACCACTCATTCTCCCACCCTACAGATCATTCTAACACACTATCACTATCGCTCATTCTCCCTACCCCTCATTCTCCCAACCTACTGCTCATTCTCCCACCCTACTGCTCATTCTAACACCCTATAGCTCATTCTCCAACCTGACTGCTCATTCACCCACCCTACCACGCATTCTCCCACCCTATCGCTCATTTCCCCTACCGCTCATTCTCCCACCCTAGTGCGCATTCTCCCACCCTACCGCTCATTCTCCAACCTGACTGCTCATTCACCCACCCTATCGCTCATTCTCCCACCCTATCGCTCATTCTCCCACCCTATCGCTCATTCTTCCTACCGCTCATTCTTTTTTTATTTTGGGCATGTTGATATTACGTGATTTTACTGAAGCACGGAACGTTGAACCGACGCTGAGACTAGAACCTAGGTGTCCTGACTTCTAAAATCACCAACTCTGACAAGAAGACTCCGCTTTCATTCCCATATGGCTTGTTCCCCTTAGCGCTATCAGCGTTCTTATGGCAATGTAAAGCGCTATACAAAAAACAACGTTCTCTTCAAGTGCCAATCCCTGCGACATCAGACAGTCATGGACTGCACTTCACTGTCGCCTGAGTCCAGAGTGGCCCTGAGGTGCAAGGAAGTCAGTCCCGAGCTGCACTGATGCAGAAAGGTAAATTAAAAATCCTTTATCAACAGCTACCTCAAAGCCCCGGACACTCCCCCTACCCCCCCACCGCCTTGGTTTCTAATGTAGCGCGAATTCGACCCTAAAGTATTGGGCCGTGTTACATGAGCACCAGTCACTTTACAAAAGGACACACACGTTTGTTGTTTTTTTTTTTTTAACTCTTTTGGGCACGTTGATATTAAGTCATTTTACTGAGGCACAGAACGTTGAACTGACTCTGAGACTAGAACTTAGGTATCCTAACTTCGAAAGTCAGCAACTCTGGCTAAAAGACTCAGCTTTCATTCTCGTGTGGCTGGTTCCCCTTAGCGCTGTCAGCTTTCTTATGGCGGTGTAAAGCGCTATATAAACAAGCATTTAAAATGCAATAGGTCTCGCCTTTCATTAAGTTAAAGCCATTTACTTTGCTATACAATATCAGCAAAGCAAATGACTTTCAATTAATCAAAGGCGCGACCTATTGCATGTTCAATGCTTGATTTCTGCACCTCCAGACCTAGAGTCACTGCTACCCTGGTCTCTTTGAGTTTTATCCAGTTTAGTGGTTTGATATAGGCTAACTGGCGCCACTTAGAGAGTCTCACAGTTTTATTCAGGTGCAAATGTTTATCTTTCACAGTGCTACAAGGTAGAAGGAACCACCTAATCCTTCCAATAACGAGCTTACGCTTCAAACCGAAACAGACTCCTTAGCACACGTATATCACAATATAGTTCTATATTGGTGTTGCCACCCAATTGACACAATTGCAATACGTAGTCCTTGGTAATACAGGTATTCAATTTTATTCTTGAATGTTGCTAGTTCTCCACACAGCCGACACGTGTTTCGTCGTGACCGGGAGTATAACCCAACGACTTTTTCAAGGCTATTTTCAAATCCGTTTTCTTTTATTAGTATGCGGTGATAATTCCAACCCGCATAGGGGTTCTACGGGGGTCTTCTGTTATAATGTCCACTCTATTGTGTCCAATGGACTCCACTTCACACTTTGGTTAAGTTTTGGCTTTCGCCTCGATAATTTCTTTTCTTCCGGTGCCCCCGTTCAGGATTAGCGTGTTCGCTCGATGTGCTGTTCCTGGGAGTCAGTGAAGCCATTTTTTACTGATTACAGATTATTCAGAACTCTGCATTCCATCTCTTGGGACATCTGCCCAAGCACTCACATCTCTGACCAACTTGGGGACTGCCACTGGCTCCCAGTGGGAAAGCACATTCAGTTTAAAAGTCTCTGCTTTGCTTACAGAGCATTTAGTGATCATGACCCTGTTATCTCTGTCGATTAATCTCACCTTCTCTTCCAGGGGATCCTCATCAATAGTCATAAGCACTGAATATTCCTGCCAATGCGCGGGGACCCCAGAATATTTAAAAAAATATACATATAAAAATATATATGTACAGCTCTAAATATCTGATAGACGTATCTAGCCGCTGATTTCTTAACTTTGAATATCCCCTGGCGCCAGTCTGGATCCAGAGATTTTTCAGCAGCACTTCTGCATGCCGGGGAATGACGTTGCATGGCTCTGTTCTGACGTTTTTCATGGATATGACATCAGTGAAGCCATATCCCGGCGCACTGACGTCAGTTTTGTTCTTTTCCGCGCTGCAACATGGATCCAGGAGAAGCAGTTCCTTTGGGGCCTGTTCTTTGGCCTCACTGATGCCATTTCATGTAAGGGAACAGTGTGTTGATGCCTTCGGGCTTTAAATCGTGCGGGTCCTGTACGCGGTAGATGTATGCGACGGATACGCACGTGATTTGTATGTGGTGCTTGGTCGAGCACCACGACTCAAAGGAGTGTGACACCTGTCGGAAGCTGAACCGAAGTCCCTGTGGGAATGTAAGATGAAATTGTTATCCCCCGGGATGTCCCGTTCGAAGTCCAGGCATCATCTGTCTCCCTCTTCAGCTGGGGCTCTGGGTTCGGGGCAGGTTGCGGATTTGTTCCCGAGGACGTTCTTCGCCTTCCTCAGGTAAGCACAAGAGGAAGTCACAGAGGCAGTCTGCCTCACATGGTCGTGACCTCGGTGCCCGTCGTTCCCAGTCTTTACAGGACACGGTCTCTCAGCAGTCGAACCCCGCCTACCCACCATTTCCTGGTGTTGGGGCGACTAGGACCCAGATGATAGCCTATTACCGGACTTTGTGGGCCATCTTTGGGCGGACCCTTCTCCCTGGCGAACCTTCGGGCCCTACAGAGATGGTAGGAACTGGGAGCTCGCCGGTGGGTTTGCCCTTGGTCCTAATCGAGTGCCCTGACTCCAGCTCCAGAGTCACAGCGAAGTTGGGAGTCGGCTCGGTGAGGCTTCCCATTCAAACGGCAAGCCACAGTTCACCTCCAGCGTCAAGGGACAGTCCGATGGTGCCCCCTGGAATGACGTCTGCTGCGGTCGAAGCAGGTGACATGTCTCTGAGACGACCCCGTCCCACACTGCAGTCTCCCATACCACGCCGATTAATAAAGCCTCTTCTGACGCTCGTCGATGTGGAGCCATCTCAAAGTCGTTCCACACTGGAGATGTCCTTTGCTACTCCTTTTCAAATGGAAGATGTTGCCCTTGGGGGTTCTCACCCCCTTCCGCCCCCACGCCTTTCTTGAGCGTTCTTCGGAACATGTTGATGTCACAACTTTATAACACGTTATGGTAGTGTCACTCTGTTTTACAGCCATCATGTTACTGTCGATCATGGGACTATTGATTATAAATTGTGCTGCTATTCTGACTATTTTATTATTTTTATTAACTTTTATGGTTTTGTACTTCAAAAACCGGATAAAGTTTATATTGATTGATTGATGTGGAGCAATTGCAGGTCCTTGGGCGTCCTGGGACTGAAGGGCCTTTGGTTTTTGGTGGACGTGTTAGCCTGCAACCGTCACCGAACTATGATCTGCTGTTGCCTCCTAGAATGGCGACAGAAGCTAACACTGATTTTGCAACAGTCGTTCTCACAGCTGCTAACATTTTAAAGTTACAACCTCCTTCTATCTCTTTGTCCTCAAATCCTTGTTGGATCTGCTCCACCAGGGCAACGCAGATGTCGAGCCCTTGCTACCCTTTGGGGAGTCATTGTACAGTATCCTTCTAGGGAACTGGGCGAGTCCCTCTTCGAGGGACCCGGTGGAACGTGCTATCGCACATAGTCACCGCCCAGCTCCAGATAGCTCAGTCTGTTTGTCCCTACACTCTAGGGCTAGCTGTCCAGACAGCCTCAGCTTTGCGGCCGTTGTCCTCTCCTTCGTTGCTTCCAGCCACTAGGGAATCTCGTTGGTTGTAGACAAATGGTCGGCAATGTTTGTGTCAACGAGTTCGCCCTCCGGTCGTTGACCACGTCCTGCGTGTTTGTATGGGCTACTTTCGCCCTCTGGGACTTGAGTGCTTCCTTCCCTCTCTTCCGGAAGGCCCTCTGACTGACCGGACTCGGATACTCCAGGATGGTTGTGAGATGGCAACGTTTTCAATTTGATAAGCCATGGACTCTACTGATTCTGTGGGTCGGGCGATGGCCCTGTCAGTTGCTCTGCGTCACCATGCTTGGTTGCGTGATGGCAGTTTTCCTGAAAATGTTCAGGATCATCTTCGGGACTTGCCTTTTGATGGGGCCCATTTTTTTGACAGTCATGCGGACTCAGTGGTTCAGCGTCTTGTGTCTGGTTTTCAGTGAATAGCATTCTTTCTAGTCCCTTGTTGCGGACTTCTTGTTTTGTTTGCATTGGTTGCTCTATTGCCCCTACTTTTCTCTGGTGTTGGTCTCTGGGTTCAAGCTGTTATTTCCCAGGCGGACTGTACATCTATGCAGCTGTTTGTCATTATTTTCAATTCCTCTGTATAAGAGCTAGTCTCGAGGTGTTCCCTTGTAGTTTATATGGATGTAACATACCCTATGTGGGGTATTTGTTGGTTATTGTATAGCCATTCTGACTTGCCATGGGAGATATCTTTCTTGGTGGTGTGAGTACAATGCTCCAGCAAATGTTCTTTCTGCGTGGTGCAGGTCCTTACGGAGGATACAGCAAGGTCCTCTTCGGATTGTTATCTATCTCCTATCTGGGGAGTTTTACTATAGTTCATGCTATAGACTTGTAGCGATATGTTTTACACTTCTTCGCGCTCCACCTGCTCTTGTAGGACTTCTCATCCGGGCAAGCCCACAAGAGTAGCATAGCTCTCTTTGGGTTTTACATGTTCGTACTGTAAGATTGGTCCATAGTTCCCTCCTGCCTCTGAGGATGCAGACGTCTCCAGAAAATTGTTGGGTTTGTGCCACATTTGGCTAGCCCCAGTGTGGTCACGTCTACCCCTTTCCTTGCCTTGGTTGTCTTTTCTGGCGTTTTCGCTGTGTTTCCACCATTTTGCGTATGTTGGCCGTTTTCATCATAAGCCAGTGTCTGTCCCTTGTGGGCATGTTGTTCTGTTCCAGTTCAGAGACAGTTTCTTTTCCATATCTGGCATTTTATATTACTACACACTAGGTACGTTCACATACACTAGGTACTTGCTGGTCCAACTTGCGCCATAGCATTGGCTGTGTTCGTTTCTTGTGGTATTGTCTACGCTTCTATCCTTGGTCTTCCCTCATGTCTCCGACCTGTCGGTTTTCCTCCTTGTCGGCAGTTGGTTTTGCGGTAGACGCGTTGTTGATGCACATTGTCTTGGGCCTCACTTTCATACGCACTTTCCATGCAGTGGCTATGCTCTTTGCTCCTTAGCTGCTCTTTGTCCTTCATATATCTGTATACTGTTATATATATGTGTGTGTATGATTATGTATATGTATATATATATGTGTGCATGTATATATAATGGCGTATACACACTGCGAGGGTGCACACTTTCTATCTTTTTCCTCGTTGCAGTATCTTGAGTTTCTTATCCCAGATTCGGTCTCTTCTTCTCTCTCTCTCTCTTTTTCTGAGAGTGAGCCTTGTGTGTGTGTGTCCCGCTTCTGCCTGTATCCTTTCACCAATGTACTTCTGTGTGTGGTTGGTCAGTATGACTACCTGGTGATACGTTTGGTGTCTTTTTGCTGACGCATCTGTGCTTGCTGTCGATGCTGCGTTTCATAGGCTTTTGCATGTGTGGGGTGTGGCTCCACAGTTCATACAGTCTACCTATGTGTATCCATACTATCCACATACACGCAATTACATCTGTCTCTATGCATGTCTATCTTGGCATCCACTGTTGTGTACGCTCATTTTGTACGTTCTGACTCTATCATACTGTTTTTCCTTTCTCTGGGATATTTTTATTCACAGGTCCTAGGATTCTGTGCACAGTCTGCTTCTTATTCTTCTTGCAGAAGCTTATGGATATCTTCCATTGAGCTCTGGCCATTTTGGTTTCTATGATTTTCTCTCGTCCCTTCCTGGGAGGTGAAGGTCTCTAACTGTCCTTTGCCGGATTGTGGTGCCATTACTTTTTCTTGTTGATGCTCCTTTTACAAAGCTTAATGGTCTGGTGTCAGCCACGCTTACACTTGCTGTCCCCTCCTGTTTTGGTCTATCTTCTTAAATGATTAGTTCTCTTTCGGAACCTGGTGGGATTGAGTCACAGAACCTCCTCCAATGAGGTACAGCTTTGGTATCTATTCTAAGTTAAGAAATCTGCAGCTAGATGTCTCTATCAGATGAACAAGTTACTTACTTACCTTTGGTAATGATCATCAATGCGTCTCTCCTGCAAGGTATGATCCCTGACTTCCTAAAGGAGGGCCTAGTTCTCCCCATTCTCAAAATCCCACAGCAGACCCAGAAGACTTGAATAACTATCAGCCAATCACAAACATCCCTACCCTGGCAAAACCACTTGAGAAATGTGTACAGGAAGAACTGCGCAAACACATTGAGCAGTTACAACTGCTTGACCAATTCCAATCGGGTTTCCATCCCGGCCACAGCACTGAAACAGCCATTACACATATAGTAGACGATGTGTTCACCCTGCTTGACCAGAACGAGTCTTGCCTACTCCTACTACTTGATCTCTCATCAGCATTTGACACTGTCAAGCATGACAATCTACTGAGCCTATTGGAATGTAGGATGGGGCTCTCCGGCACTGTTCTAAAATGGTTTGCCTCTTTTCTCAACAATAGAACTCAGAAAATCAAATCCAATCAAACACTATACAACTCCAGTCCCTGCTCGCTGGGTATGCCCCAAGGGTCCTCGCTCTCCCCCACGCTCTTGAACCTCTTCATGGAACCACTCACTGTAATCCTCAGACTCAAACATCCAATATCACAAGTGCGCGAACGAAGGCCAACTGTACATGAAAATCTTCTCCCCTGAAGATATTAAGTCACTCAACGGAACCCTGCACAAAATTCCTAATTGGCTAACATCTAACCACCTCAAACCGCCCTTAAAATGGAATTCCCCCTGCTAAGCAAACCACGATTGTTGAGAAATATCTTAAAAACCTCTCAGCTCTGAACTGCACACCTCACATTATTGATTAAACAAAATCACTAGGAATTGTACTTGATGACATCCTAAACATGCAAGATCACATCAGAGCATCTACCAAAGGAGCTACCAACTGAGCATCCTAAGAAAACTCAAACCCTACCTTCCCCAAGATGACTTTAAATCTACGGTGCAAGCACTAGTCCTCTGCAGCCTAGAATACAGCAGTGCTATTCTATTCAGGCTTCCGAAACTCAGCTTAGCCCCAATTAGAGCATCGCTAAACTAGACTCGTCACAGGCTCTAGGAAAACCAAGCTCATCTCTCCGGACCCGAAATCGCTCAACTGGCTCCTGTTTGAATCAAGGATCCAGTTAAAAATTGCATTTATGACTCGTTGAGCGCTACACTACAACGCTCCCTTTTACCTGGCAAATAAGCTCAAACTATCGGGAGCCTCCCGGCCCTCTAGGAGCACACTTCTACTCAAGCCAAAGAAATTTAAAAAAATGAAAACCTACAATCGTTCATTCTCTGGAATTTACCAGAGAATATGGAACTCCCTACCTGTGGAAACAAGACTGATTCCCTCAACATTTGCCTTCAAAAGGAAAGTGAAAGCCTTACTGTTGAATACTGCGCTGAACTAGAAGTTTTGCTCCTCTTGTCTCCTATCTTGTTTTGCTGTTTAATACGCTACGTGGCATATGCTTCGATCTCCGTGTCGCCTGCCAATATATTATTGTGTTCCTGATGTATATTTTTATTCTTTTTCTGCCACAGCTATTCACCTATGTCTTCCTCATCTCGTATGTAAAGCGCTCTGATACCCGCTTGGGTCATGTTCGCGCTAAACAAAACTACATAAGATGTATCTGGCAGAGACACAGTCTAGCCGCAGATTCCTTAACGCCCACCCTTCCTCCCCCCTCTGCGAGGACCTTTTCAGGTTGGGTTCTTATCCAATGGTCTTTTCTGCCAGTGATCTCAGCCTTCATGCGTGTTTCTCTACTTCACATCCTCCACCAGGTCAGGATGTCTTCTTCTGTTTTACCTGTTGCTTCGCCACCCATTCTCTCAAATGGGTGGCGAGCTCATAAGTCCATGCGCGCTCTGGCACCCTGGTTTCTTTTCCAGTGTGGCGGTTGGTCATTTTCTTCTCCTCTCACTCCTCCCCTTTATCCATTAGTTTGGGGCCTATTTGACCCTGATACAGTCAATTGCTCATATTTAGTGCGTGTGATTGCATATTCTCTGTTGTTGTAGAAATGTTGTCACTTGCCGTAACTTCATGTTACTAAAGTCTTGTTATTGACTTACATAACATTCGTATGGTGGCAGATTGCTTGTCGTTTCCCGTAACATTCGTTTGCTGTTTGCCTTATAGGAAGGTATCTTTCTTTGTTAATGCGTGACTGTTTCTAGGAGGCAAGTACTCTGCTCTCGCCCTTAAGTCACTTACGTTATGTAGTGTTTTTCTCTACAACGGAGAGTGATATTTCTCTTCATTTTTATTCTTTTTGATCATTGCTGTCTTAAAAGATGTTTTTACCCTTTTTTGGCACACTGTTCCCATACATTCAGTTTTAGTGTTGGATCCGCGTTGTGGAAAAGTTTCACAGTAGAAAACGGACGTCAGCGCGCCGGGACAGACTTACAACGTTCCACTATCACTGACCTTGTCATGAGTGATGTAATATGTGACGAAATCAGCAGTGCATTGCGTGCGCTCGAGTTATAGTTAGCTGAACTAACTATAACAGGAGAATTTCTATGGTTTTGTACGAGTGAAATGTCCAACTAACTATAAGGCCCCGGAAACATATGTTTTTTTCAGTGAATTTCTATGTTTTTTTAAATGCTAACTTTTAACTATAACGTGCCTGAAACCTATGGTTTTTTTCAGTGAATTACGTTTTTGTAAATGCTAGTTTCTAACTATAACGTGCCTGAAACCTATGGTTTTTTCAGTGAATTTCAAAGGTTTTTTAAATGCTAATTTCGAACTATAACTTGCCAGAAACCTATGGTTTGTAAGTGAATTTCTAAGGTTTTTTAAATGCGAGTTTCTAACTATGCCTACAGAGGTAGGACGTGAAGAAAGAAGAAAAAACGCACACAAAGAAGCAAAAGAAATGCAGAAAGAAGCAACAAAAGTCCACAAAGACGAAGAAAAGTGCAGGAAGAAGCAAGACGTGCAGAAAGAACAAACAGAGGAGCAGAAAGAGGCCTTGTTGCAAAATCATCCTGTGCCCTCAACTTTTTCAGACTGGTACTGGTGGTAACTGACTCTGATGAACCAGGCCTAGAGCAAGTGCTATGCTAAAAGACACTTAGAAAACAGTGAAAACACCTACATACACTAGGGAACACTGCGTTGGGGTACCCATGTGATTAGCGTGACCTCCTCTGTAAGGCCCTAGTACATAATAGGGCAGGGTGTTTGAAACTCCCCCAAGTTAGAGGTGAAGAAATGCCCCGCCCCCTCTCTTCACCGCTGTGCAAACGCCCCTGGCGCATTTTAAGTTGGGGGGTTAAGTCCCTTGAATACTGAGGGTCCCTGGGGTCCAACTAGCCCACCAGGTACCTCCAGTAAGCGCCACAGAGCTGCAGGCCTCTGGCACTTACTGGAGGTACCTGGTGGGCTAGTTGGCCCCAGGGGCCCTCAGGATTGAAGGGGAATAAATTCCCCAACTTAAAACGCGTCACAGGGCGTATTTGCACACATATCACCTCAGGTCCCACCCCTCCCTTCACCACTGTGCACACTCGCCCTGTGGCACGTTTTAAGTTGGGGGGTTAAGTACTCTTGAATCCTGAGTGTCTCTGGGGTCCAACTAGCCCACCAGGTACCTCCAGTTAGCGCCAGAGAGCTGCGTAGCAGAGAGGTGTAAAAAGGTGCGTGGGCTGGACCACATTTCTGCAACGCAGCTCCCTGGCGCACACTGGAGGTACCTGGTTTGCTGGTTGACCCCCAGTGTACCCCAGTATTCAAGGGGAATTAGTTCCCCATCTTACAGCACACCAGGGGGCGCGTTTGCAGAGTCCCTCCCCTTGGCCACTTCTAGCCCCGGGGACCGTGGGGAGCCCCAATGCCCCCACGGTCCCTGCCTGCTCCCCGCGTCCTGCGGGAGCCGGCATTGCTTTTCCACACGGGGAGCTGCTGACATGCAGCTCCCCGTGTGGAAAAGCAATCTGGTTTGGATTTTGGAACAGAGAGCAGGTTTCCTGCTCTCTCTTCCAAAACCCAAACCAAGTTTGCTATGGCAGGGCGGGAGCAAACAGCGGTGGGCACCCCGGGACACTGTAGGAGCCGGCTCTGAGGGGTGGAGGTCCCCAGGGCCATCACAGGTTCCAGGAGGGGGGGCCACGTGGCCCCCTTCAACATCTACACAGCCCTGGGGGGTGACGGGGCTCGGGAGTCCGTTACGGGCCCCCGAATATAAATAATTAGTGCCCCAGGGAGGTGGCGGTCCCAGGGGCGTTGGGGAGGCTCGAGCCCCCCCACACAAGTTTATTATTTTTTTTAAATAGAAGCCTTGCGGGATGGCTGTCCCAGGAGCTGCGGGGGGCCACGTGCCCCCGCAAATATTTTTTTTAAAAGCCTGTGGTGTGGCGGTCCCCGGGACTGTGAGGGGGCTGAGTGCCACCCCGAACTCAATTATCTTGCCCTGGGAGGTGGCGGTCTCCAGGGCAGTGTGGGGGGATTTGGGACCCCCCACACTTTTTTTATTCACTGCCCCTGGGACCTGGCCCTCCCGGGGGCTAAATATTAACGAAGACAGGTTAATTATTTTCTCGGCCGTATGAATGTGCCGTATTGGGGGGGGGGGGGCTGGGGGTCCTTAAGGGACATTGTGAGCAAGCCTAGGGGGTCGGGTTGTTTCTACCGTGCCCCCTTTTCTTGTTTTAAGCCTTTGTTTTTCTGTTTTCTTGTGCCTCGGTTACAGAGGAACAAGATGGCCGCCAACACTTCCTGGTTTGGAGTGTTGACAGCCAATTAGAATGCAGCTCGTGCTAGGCAGTGTGTGCGGATACACTGCGCCTCTATATAGCGATTATTTTAATTTTATTTTCTCACCAACTACTGAACGGATTTACACCATTTAAGTTCTTTCTGAGGTAAGGGCTACCTTTATGCCAAATTTGGTGTAATTCGGTTCAGCAGTTCGAGCTGTAGCCATGTATAAACTTTGCTATTGGAAATGCATTTTTTGACCTCTTTTTTTGAATTTCTCAGGAAATACTGAACGGATCTACACCATTTCTCGGCCCCCGCTTGCCGAATCGCCTGAAACTTAAAAGCTAGGAGCTGACCAGAGCGGGCCATAAGGTTTGACATTTTTCTGAAAGATTCGTCAACCGGCGCCAACGTTTTTTTGTGGGGAAAAAATTAGTTTCCTATGGAAACTAGGTCCTAACTATAACTACCCACTGGTGACCGTGTGTGTGTGTGTGTATGTGCGCGTATGTATGACGGTACAACGCGTACAGTTACAACGCGTCCCTTTACGACGCAGTTTTAACAAAGCAAGTCGTTACAACGACTTGCTTTGGGGGGGCGCTGATAGTGAATAGTTTGATTTACTATTCCAACACCAGTCCCCGTGGATAATACGGAGGTGTTGTATAGTAAATTAAACTATCCCCTATCCTAGAGCGCCCTCCAGCAAAAGTCGTTGTAACAACTTTCGTTGTTAAAGCTGCGTTGTAACGGTACCGCGTTGTACCAGTTACGTTGTAAAGGATGTTTCCCGTATGTGCGCATATTCGCTGTAGATCATATGCTTTAGCTAGATCGCCATCTGATGTTGGGTCTATATGTTTGCACTATGTTTTTGTTAGAAGAAGTCTTGGAGTCACGAGGCAGTTGACTCATCCTTTTGGTGATAGTGCGCCTGGGCACCGACGCCACCCTTAGATTGTTTTTTTCCGTCATCGGGTTCGGATGTGTATTGCTGTGCTTCGGTTCGGTACCGTTTTCAGACCCCTTTGACGCGCAATCCACTACCCTTGACAGTATTGTTATCGATCATGACCCATCATTTGACACGCATCGTCTTACTTCGGAAATGTTTCCATTGGAACCCTCGAGGCAGGCCATCGGGCCTATCCGTACAGACCACGTTAACAGTCGAAGGAACGGACTCCATTCAAACTATGTCCCGGGTGTCATGCTAAATTTCCAAACAGCGACTTGCACAACGTTAGTAACCTCTGCTTGTCCCCGGAACACGACGAAAAAAGTGGCGCCACAAAATGCAGCACCAGAGCAACTCCATTCCTGACATCTTCGGAGAAGATTCCGGCATCCAACCTCCAGCTTCGGAGCCAGAGGAAGAGCAGGCCTCCGTATCCAAAGCAAACTCCGAATGGAGGAAGAGGAAGACATCACTGCGGGACAACGTACCGTGAGTACAAATCCCCCTGTGCCCATTCCACAAAAGACAAAATCTCCGGTCCCTTTCTTCGCCCTCGGGTTCTGGTCGGAACTGACAACTCGTTTCCGATGACCCGCCCTCCAGCTACGAAACAAAAAGAAAAGCCTTCGGGCTCGAGCCAGCCCCGCTCTGATGCCGAACTGACACCTTCGGCTTCGAAACATAAGAGCAAGATACCTTTGTGACCGAAGGTTCCACCTGCTACCAAAACCCTCCAAGTCCAAAGACTTGGAACTGAGAGATACCAAGTCCAAAGACTCGGAGCCAAGACCATCCGAAGCCAAAGACTCGGAGCCCAAATCTTTCAAGACCAAAGATTCGGAACAGAAATCTTCTAAAAACAAAGACTCAGAGTCAAAATCTTTGAAAACCAAGGACTCGGACAAGCCCAAACACACTGAGCCCAAATTATAAACGCTCAAGGGACTCGGAGCCGAAATCTTAGGCGCGAAGTCTCCATGGAGAGCTAGACATTTTCCCCAAAGAGCTTCCGTCCAATGAGCCAATTTTCAATCCAAAACAGAAAAAATTGGTTATAAATCCTAAAACCGTACATATTCAAGCAACCATTTCAAGGAAACGGAGCGCTGACTTGCCAGAGGACCACCATGCCCCCCCTAAAAGGAAGAAAATGGGCACTAACCCTACCCCTTCTTACAATCCACCTCCTTGTCCTTCTCCTAATGCTAACTTGCTCATTACACCTATCAATTCACCACTTGGGCCTATTGCACCTGACCCACAGGATGAATGGGGCGGGGATCAGGATGAGGACACTAACGCTTGGGATGATTACCATGCTTACCCAAATACAGACAATGACAATGATTTGTATCCCTCTAGACTTCCCCACATGATGACAACATTGGTAATCTTGAGCTCCTTAACAGGGCAGCTCATTACCATGGGGTAGAACCTCACGAGGAATTTGAAGAGGATTTTCTTTTCGAGACACTTTCTTCCTCCCAAAGAACAACTCATACTTTACCAATGCTGAAACGTATGCTAAAACATACAGACGAGGTCTTAAAGGATCCCGTAAGGGCTAGAATTATCACTCCTAGAGTAGATAAAAAAATACAAATCGGCTCCTACGATCCGATTTATATTAAAGGACAGCTACCCTTAGACTCTCTTGTAGTCTCCAAAGCACAAAAGAGAGCTAACTCCCAAGCCACAGGAGAACACTGATAAGGACTCGAAGTTATCGATGCCTCAGGCAAAAGAATAGCTTCCCAGGCTGCGAATAACTGGCGCATTGCTAATGCCAAGGTGCTGCTAGCCCGTTATGACGGGGCTCACTACGATGAGCTAGAAAAACTAATACAACACTTGCCTGACCAATACAAATCTAACGCTAACAACCTTTTACAGGAAGGTAAGCTTATTACTAACACCTCCATTAAATGTACATTGAACGCAGCAGGCGCAGCATCTTGTGCAACAACACAAGTGTATTATTAGGCAGGTACGCTTGGCTCCGAATTTCTAGATTTAAGCCAGAGGTGCAAACCTCCATCCTTAGCCAGCCATTTGATAAAGAGCATCTTTTCGACCCAGCTGTTGATGCCATGCTGGAAAAGATGAAGTACACTGAGCACGCAAAGTCCATGGGGGCTTTACAGTTACCGGCCAGTAGAGGTTCCTTTTGCCGCTCATTTTACAGGTGTGGCTCAAAAAATATGTCCACTGACTGTGAGAAGTTGGCCTGATATGCAGTGCTCACTATTCTAGTGATCACTAAGCATCAGTCCAAACGACCCTTATGGTGATTGGTTGTAAGTCAACCTTATAGACCAGCTATCCTAGTAGCGTGGATACGAGCAGTCTTCGGGCTAAACTCTAGAGGGCGTGTTAAGCCAGCTGTTATACCATCACATATACCCCTTGAACACCAAGTGAAAGGACACCACACAAGTGTTATGTAAATAAACAGTGTATTTATTAGAATCACAACAGCCCTGTACTCTTTATGAGGACAGGGTACTAAGCACACAACAAAACTCTTGTAAAAATACTTCAAGTTGCACAATTTACACAAATGCCCGAGGGGCACGAAAAACCATATACTCTAGAAGTGGAATGCGAAATTACTAGCAGGTAGGTACTATACTAATAGGCTTTGGAATCGCTAGGACTACGTTACTGAACCTTCAGATTACTAGTAGGAGGCCTAGGGGACTCGGGTGCAGAGTGTGCACTCTCACGCGGGATGCGGGACAAAGTCTATGGTAGCTAGATTTCACAAAGTTAGTGTTCTCGGGCGAACCCGACTAGGTAGATCGAAAACGACAGTGGATCCTGACCCTTGGATAGTGAGGCTATGCTGGGGCACCGAAATGCCGAGTTTACCTACCCAGGGGCTGCAGCTGCATATGTCTCAAAAGACGTCGGGAATCCTCGTAGACGAACCAGGAGCCTGAAGAAAGAAGTTGCTGGCAGGCGACCAGTGAAGATAGTTCGAGTGATCCAAGCCTGGATCGAAGATGGATGACACCTGAAAGCAGAGGGGACCAAGTTCGTGACTACTAGCCAGTAGTCAGGTGGCACCAGGAGGGCACCGGATGGTAGTCACCTCGACTAGGTGAGTGGGCGACGCTGTGCTCTGCAGTCTCACGGACCAGGAGGCGTTGTCGGCGACCAGGATGGAGGTGCGAGCTGTCCCACGATGGATGATGCTGTCTACGTCGCTGGACCCAGGATTGGGGCAACAAGTCTTGGCAAATTCAAGCCCACGCGGTGGACTCAAAATGGCGTCTGGAGTGGACCAGGAGGGTCCGGGGTGCTCCTCTTTTGGAAGGGAGCAAGGGCCAGTCTGGAGCAACTAGACCAGCAGCAGTGATGTCGTCGGGCGTCGTTAAGAAGGCCACAAGCCAGCGGGCTAGTAGCCAAACAACGCGGTGAGCAGCAAAAAGCAGAAGGGCCCCACGCAGTTCGTGGAGATGCTGGGAGGCTGGACTTCGGTGCTGGAGCTGCTCCGGGTCGGGGCTTCTCGGACCCCAAAGCACTCACCAGAGGATCCCTCGGCGGTCGTGCTGGATAGAAGTCGTGCAGTTCTGATGATGGCCGGTCCCTCGGTCTCGTCGCACCTACGGTTCTCAGCTTAGCTGTAGAGGTAGGTAGAGGTCAGAGGTGCCAGGGACGCCGGGTCTCGTCGAGCTGGTCAGTCGGATTCCGGAGGAAGGACGTGCAGCAAACCGCAGAGTTCTTAGATGGTGCCTGCGGATGCAGGGTGACTACTCCTTAGTAACAAGGGAGAAATCTTGAGAAGAAGTCTTGAGTTCCTTTCGTAGAAAGTAGTTTCAGGATTCAAAGATGATCTAATCTGGAAGGGTCCCCGCTCCTGCCTTTATCCTAAAGAAAGGGGTGCGTACGCGACTAGGTCCTGCCCTAGGGCTGGGACCAGGAAGGGGGGTGGTTACACCCCTCTCCCATGCCGGACTTTCCCCAGGCCAGGGGCTGGTGTGCCCCTGGAACTGGTTCTAGCCGGCAGATGCGTAGTGAGCACCGGGGTGCCACTCAGCAGTCACCTTCCTGTAAAGCCCTGCCTACCCAGGATACACAAAACCCTGTCTGGGATGGTGCTAGCACCGCCCCTGACAGGAAACCCTTTGTCCAAGCTCCCCTCGCTGGAAGGACTCCCAGCAGCAGGAGGTCAGACTCGTGTCTGTGGTGGCAGCATCCATTTTGTGGAGCTGAGGCCTTAGTTAACTTTAACCGGGGTTCACAGTTACATACATGTCGTGTCCCTCTAGAAGGGTGGAATGCTAACCCCGTCGCCAGAATTGGCGAGGGGTTAGTATTCCAATTCGTATGACACCTTACTCGACATGTTTTGATAAAGCAATACCAGAGATAGCATTTAACCGCGAGGATTATAATGCACTTAAGAGTATATGGTATGCGTTATCATGGAACAGCTATTAGGACTTGGTTCCGCAAGCTGCAAGCGGGCTCAGCTCATGCCAGAGCACCATTTCACACGATTCCAAGCACTCTGCCTTCAGGATTGTCAAGGCCTGCCATAGGAGTGACTGATAGGAATCTGTGTGTCCATTTTTAGGGTTAGATATAGGTATACTATATCTAAAGCAAAGGGTGATTACACCACCTTGCCCCAGCTGTCGTGCAGCCAGTTGTGTCAGATTTAGATGGCCATCCAGGGGTGGCATAATACATGCTTCAGCCCCTGGTAGGCCCTGGGTACACCTATGCCCTGATTTACAGGGTCTGATAAGGTGGCCCAGTCCCAATTGGATAATGCACCTAAGGTACACATGTCAATTTAGTGAGAGAACAGCTAGGCTGTGGGTCTGATTGGCAGGCCCACAGCCAGAGAAAGTCGTAAACCAGTGAAACAAAAGCAAAAAATCTGGGTGATCATAGGATTGCAGACCCTACTCTCCTACACTGACCATCCCTCCTCCTCTTACAAGGGCAACAATCAATCCCCCTCGCCCAGAGGATACTCTAGACGAGGTTATAGAGGGAACGATAAAAGAGGACGAGGTTATTCCACACTCTTCCCCCGCAAACCTCCTGATCATCCCACTCCTGTCAGGGGAAGTCTCTCCCAATTCTTACCTGTCTGGATTTCATTCACCTCAGACAAGTGGGTACTACAAATTATCCAACATGGTTACTGTCTGGAGCTTACAAACACTCCACCAAATATTCCTCAGAGAGCACATGCAATGTCACCGGAACATCTCACTCACATAAAGCAAGAGGTTCTATCTTTGTTACAAAAACACACTATAGAACCTGTTCCGTTAATACATCAAGGGACTGGGGTATACTCCCTGTATTTCTTAATTCCCAAAAAGGACTGCTCTCTCAAGCCTATACTAGACCTCAGACAGTTGGACCTCTACATAGTCGGACCACTTCCGCATGGCCACACTCCAACAGGTGCTCCCACTACTTCAACAAGGCGACTTTCTATCCACTCTAGACTTAAAGGACGCCTACTTCCACATTCCCATTCACCCTGCTCTCAGAAATTATCTCAGGTTTTTGGTGGACGGACAGCATTACCAATTCAAGGCCGCCCATTCGGAGTAACTACGGCACTCAGGGTTTTCACCAAGTGGCTAGCAGTAGTTACAGCTCATCTAAGAAGACAGCACGTTCATAACTTTCGTTACCTAGGCGACTGGCTGATAAAAGCCAGATCACAACAAAGCTGCATACATCACACTCTAAAGACAGTCCTACTGCTTCACAACTTGGGTTTCACCGTAAACCTCACCAAGTCTCACCTCCAACCATCCAACACCAAGTGTATCTAGGAGCCACAATAGACACTCTCAAAGCATTAGCGTACCCCAACCCAGTCAGGATTCGCAACATGCAAGCTCTAATATCACAGTTTCAGCCTCAACACTCACTACCACCCAGAGTGTTCATGCAACTAATCGGAATGATGACTTCTTGCATTTTAATCGTTCCATATGCAAGACTTCAAATGCGTCCCCTACAGGAATGCTTAGCACATCAGTGGAACCAGGCCCAAGGTCCGTTATCAGATCTGGTGTTGATAGATGGCCGTACTCCTCGCTCTCTGCAGTGGTGGAACATACAAAACCTTTCCAAGGGGCGTCCATTTCTCGATCCGGTTCCACAGATAGTTCTAACAGCAGACGCATCCCTCACTGGTTGGGGGAGCACATATGGGAAAACATACTATCCAGGGCATGTGGACTCTGCGACAAAACAACTCCACATAAACCATCTAGAACTGCTAGCAATTTTTCTAGCATTAAAAGCCTTTCAACTGTATCTAGTAGGCAAAGCTGTCCTGGTTCGCACATAAAACATGACAGCCATGTACTACATACAAAAACGGGGGGCACGCACTCTCTACAGCTGTCACAGTTGGCACAGAGCATCTGGAGATGAGCCATTCCTCCAAAACATATATCTCCTTGCAGAACATCTTCCAGGAGTACATAACCAAGTTGTGGATCTGCTCAGTCGTCAACGACAGCAGATACACAAATGGGATCATCACCCTCCAGTTCTACTCCTGTTTTTCAAAATGTGGGGCTTCCTAGAGATGGATCTGTTCGCCACCCACCTAAACGCAAAATGCCCAAACTTCGCGTCTAGACATCCACACCCATTGTATGAAGGCAATGCACTATGAATGAATTGATCAGGGATATTTGCTTACGCTTTTCCATCTCTCCCACTCATTCCATTAGTGGTTCGGAAACTCAAACACTCCCTGATGCTTATCCTAGTTGCTCCCACATGGGCCCGACAACACTGGTTCACAACTGTGTTGGAACTGTGAGTAGTTCCTCACCAAAAACTACACCTCTCCCCCAAGTTCCTTACTCAGAACCATGGAGAGATAAGACATGCAGATACCAATCAGCTCAACCTTGCGATTTGGCACCTGTTATCCTAGAGTTTGGCTACCTTAATCTTCCACCAGACTGTATGAATGTTATCAAAATGGCTAGACGCCGTACCACAAGAGCATGCTACGCAGCAAAGTGGAAGAGATTTGTTGTTTATTGTAGCAACAATCCGATCAATCCACTAGATGCTTTAATACAAAACCTCATTTGTTATTTATTACACCTGCAACATTCTGACTTGGCTTACACATCCATAGGCTTACATCTCTCTGCAATAACTGCATATCTGCAAAATAGACAGCTCTTGTCTCTTTGTAGAGTGCCTGCTATTAAGGCTTTTATGGAGGGAATCGAAAAACTCATTCCTTGCGGATTTCCACCTTCTCCAGTGTGGAGCCTTAACATAGTCCTTACAAGACTCATGGGTCCACCATTCGAGCTGTTGCACAAATGCGAAATAAACTTTCTCACATGGAAAGTAACCTTCCTTATAGCCATCACTTCTCTGAGTGGGTGAACTTCAGGCACTAACCATAGAGGAACCTTTTTTGCAAATAAACCAAACCAAAGTGGTCCTTAGAACTAACCCCAAATGTTTACCTAATGTCCTCTCTGCCTTTCATATCAACCAATCTGTTGAGTTGCCTGTGTTCTTCCCTCAACCAGATTCAGTGGCAGAACGTGCCCTTCACACATTAGATGTCAAGAGAGCACTGCTTTACTACATAGAAAGAACAAAGCCCTTTAGGAAAACTAAACAACTTTTTGTTGCTGTTACTCCACCACATAAAGGCAATCCGATTTCAAAATCAGGCATTGCAAGGTGGATAGTTAAGTGCATTCCAATATACTACATCAAAGTTAAACTTGCGCTAACAATTCCTCCTAGGGCTCATTCTACACGCAAACTAGGGGCTTCTAAGGCATTCTTAAGAAACATACCCATAGATTACATCTGCAAAGCTGCAACATGGTCTACACCACACACATTCCGTTTCAGTTTGTAAACTTTATTTCGATTTGTTAAAAAAATCACAAAAGTTAAAACAACATAAACATGGAGGCCGGATAAACAATACCACATAATTCTAAAACAGGAGACTTATTAATTGAATAAGTGTAAAGGTAACACCCTGGATGTTCTACGTAAAACAATAAATAGATTAAAAAGAGTTTAAAACAAACCCATAATTTGGGAAACTAGTTAAAAAATTGACGTTACCATTCAAATTTATATGTATGGGGGAGTGGAACCACGGTACAAGAAAGTGCATAGTGCTATAGTAGAAATACGGGGGTATGAAACAACATACAGTTACAAACATCTCGTATTATTCCATCTAATCACCCACACCCAGCCCAGGAACTTTGCTGTAGCAACCACAATCGGGCCTTCCACAGAGGTTTTTAAAATTCTGAAGGCCTCACTACTGGACCTAGTGCCCAGACTAGAGCATGCGGGTTTCAGCCAAATGCGTCTGGGTTTGGTGTAGGCTTGACAAACAAAAAGAATATGAGCCAACGTTTCAATCGTATCTAGACAGAACGGACAAATGCTGGTATTTGTGTTGCTCCATTTAGAGGTAAAAGTATGTGTGGGCAAAGATCCCACCCTAAACTGGTGGAATAATTTCCTGTCTCGTGTTAAGTGATTAGGTCCCAATACCCCTCAACCTTGGGCTCCTGTTTTATTTCGAGTGCGGCTGGAACAAGATGCAAATCATTTCATGTTAATCAAGTTCCAGTAGGCTGCCCTTAGCTCAGGTTTACTAGGAAATACACTTCCGGCTGGGGTGGTCCACAAACAGCTCATCCCTAACTCACATAATAAATTTTTAACAGAACTAAACCACATTATTTTTCAGTTAACATCTAAATCCCTCACTTCTAGGAGGGCCTGGGCATAATGTGCAAGCTCAGGAGTCACCCAAAGCCACCTCCAATATGCTAAAAGCCTGTAATGTGCCACATCCCTTATTGAGTGGCATCCCAAATCCAGAAAAAGAGGTACTAATGGAGTGGATTGGGGGAGGCCAATTAGGGACCTTAAGAATTTATTCTGGCCCACCACTAAGGTATCCAAATTGGCATGTCCCCACAACTCCACCCCATATTGGATTGAGGCGCCAATTTTGGCATTATAAATCTGTAGCACAGAAACTATTGGTTTAGTATGTGAGCGTCTGTGCTCCTTGAGCAGGGCGCCAGAAAGTTGAGCGTGTTTTACAGAGAGGCCGTCTAATTGTGGCTTCCAGCTCAGTTTTCTGTCAATTAATACCCCCAAATAGGAAAAAGTCTCAGTTTGCTCCAAAGACCCTTCCTTCATTCTAACGTCTCCGATGACTTTTTTTTAAAATTGTGCAAGACCATATACTTCGTTTTGTCGACATTTACAATAAGGTCATGGTCTGCACAAAACTCTTCAAATCTTGTAAGGGCACATTGAAGTCCCTATCTGGTCTTTGAAAGAATGAGTGTCATCGGCGAACATTAGTAACGGGGTCTTGACCCCAGCTAAAAACGGAGCGTCTGTGGGGTAATCTTCAAAATAATTCACCACCCCATTAATGTACATGGAGAAGATGGTAGGTGCTAGATGTATCCCTGTCTTACCCCCTTCTCAACTGGGAATTTTTCAGTAGTACCGCCTGCCGTGTCCCTTCTGACCTGAGCAAAATTGTCCGTATGTAACTTGACCACAAGAGCCAGGAGTTCAAGCGGCATACCCAGCTTCAGCAGGGTGTGTCACAACTTAGGTCGCGGAACCAGGTCAAATGCTGACTTAAGGTCAACGAAGGCAGCATAGATAGTGCCTCTCCCCAGGGTTACAGTGCGCCAGTATATGAGAATAAACTGTAAAACCTGGTCCACAGTACTAATGCATTGCCGAAACCCCGCTTGCAGATCAGAAAGAATAAAGAATATGACAATCCTCCATTTATGCCTGCATGCTGCATAACACCACCCTGGCTGAGACTTTTTGGATGCAGTCAATCAGGCTTCTGGGCCTATAATTACCCGGTATTGAACGATCCCCTTTTTAGGTCTCGCCTGTCAATGCGCATGCGAGACTATAGGGGCTTAAACAGACTTTAACCAACTTGCGATTCCATGGCGATTCCTTGCAGTGCCTGTGAAATTTAAGCTCAATGCGCAAGCGCATTGACATTAGAAGCGCGTGCACATGAAAGCGACAAGGCTCCCTCCCACGGCTATCCCCAGCGTGCGCTGTGCCTCAGGCATTTCTCCCCCCCCTAATTTATTCACCGCCAGTCTTCGCCATTTATTCCCCAGCCCCCAGCCGCCAGCACCTCCCCTCGCTCTCCCCGCACACAGCCAGGCTCGCATTTCTCCTCCCCCTCCCCAGCCGCCAGCACCTCCCCTCTCTCTCCCTGCACACAGCCAGGCTCGCATTTCTCCTCCCCCCTCCCCAGCCACCAGCACCTCCCCTCTCTCTCCCTGCAGTTTCACGGCCGTGTTTCGTCTTAAACCCGCATTTGAGATCTTCGCATTGAATACTAAAAGATGTTGGAAGCCTCATGTTCTTAAAAGAATTTGTAATAACTAACACACATTAATTAGCCTTGTACCGAAATCAATAAATACACTACCCTAAATGTGTGGTAGTGAACGGCAGCGTTCCAATGCTGGTGAGCCCAACAAAATCACAACAAAATGGCAGCCCTCTATCTGTTTCGTGTGCCTTGATGGGGTGGGGGGCTGAGGGGGCTTTGAATGCGGCTTCCCTTTGCAGGCTCAGTTTGAAGCCCTGCTCTTAACTCTGCAGCCTCGACACTCGGTACAAACGGAGTAGCAGCAGAAAGGAACGGGCTGCAACTTGGAAAACTCCACGACTCCAAACGCCACCGCCTCAGCCTGCACAACTCATTTTTTTCCCAATGAAACAGACTATTTTTTTTTTTAATTCGCCAGTCTTCGCCATCTGTTCCCCAGCCCCCAGCACCTCACCCCCTCATCTTCACACCCCCTCACCCTCACAACCCTCACACCCTCACTCATGCTGTCACCCTCACTCACCCTCACACACCCTGACCCTCACATCCACTCACACCGTCCAAGTCCCCCCTCCAACTCCACCCTACAACTACAATACCACCCTACAACTCCACCCTCCAACTACAACTCCACCCTCCAACTACTAATCCACCCTCCAACTCCACACGTAAATAGCGTTAGGCAACATTTATTTCAATAACTAAACATTGGATTACACACTTGTAGGTATTCAAAAATGAAAACTTAATGCATCGCGAGGACAGTGCACCAATTCATACATCAAAATGCAGAAAGGGATTGTAAAATATAACATTTAAAAAAAAAAACAATAAATGCAAACAAAATAGGGAAACATCTGAATACACAGCGAGTAATAGAACAATTTAAAAGGGGACAAAGCCATCTAAAGGACACAAATTCACAACATAAAGAAGTTACTAAAGTAAGGAAAATAAATATACCATTAAACAATGGCGGGAATAATCCACAAAACAAAGAAAGTGCGTAATCACAAGAGCACGAGACTTCACAGCCTGATTGCAATTCTTCCAGAACTACAATAAAGTATTCCGCTCAAATTACCCAAAAAAAAAAATTAATAAAGGTGGCTTCATACGTATAGTTTGCCACAATGAATATGCATCTGTGGTCGAAAATTTAAAAGCAGGTAAACATTGTCTCTAATGAGCAAACACAGACAAAATGACTGCGCATCTATGTTAATGCAAGCAAAGCTTTTGCAGTGCGAATTGATGTGTACCTTACAAAAAAATAATAACTTTTTACATGCATAATATAAAAAAAGTTACTGATGTGTTTGTTTTTTGATTCAGCGCTAACAACAGCATCAATCAACATTACATAGGGCTCTATTAGCTTCTGAAACAACGCTTCACAACATTAATACATTTGAAGTGTACAATATTCACGGAGAAAAAATGATCACTTATAGGCATCATCACAACAAAACACACTAACACCCACTCACACCCTCCCCCACCCTCACCCCCAGCCTCACACACCCTCACTCATCCTCACCCTCCCTCACACACTCTCAAAACCTCTCACACCCTCAATCACACACACACCCTCACACACCATCATTCACCAACACACCCGCACCCTCACTCACAACCTCAACACCCTCACCCACCTCACACCCTCACCCTCACACACCATCACTCACCATCACCCCCCCCACACACCCTCACCCACCCTCACCCTCAGTAACACACTCAACCTTCAAACTCGCACACCCTCACTCACCTTCACACCCTCACAACACTCACCCTCACTCACCCTCAAACTCTCACCCTCACTCACCCACACCTATCACACACTCTCACACCCCCTTACCCTCACCCCCTCATCCTCACTCACCCTCACCCCCTCATCCTCACTCACCCTCACTACCCTCACTCATACTCACACCGTCACCCTCACACACCATCACACACCCTCACACCCCCTGACCCTCACATCCACTCACCCTCACACCGTCCAAGTCCACCCTACAACTACAATACCTCCCTACAACTCCACCCTCAAACTACTAATCCGCCCTCCAACTCCACACGTAAATAGCGTTAGGCAACATTTATTTCAATAACTAAACATCGGATTACTCACTTGTAGGTATTCAAACATGAAAACTTAATGCATCGCGAGGACAGTGCAGCAATTAATACATCAAAATGCAGGAAGGGATTGTAAAATAAAACTTTTTTTTAAAAAAAACAAAATAGGGAAACATCTGAATACACAGCGAGTAATACAACAATTTAAAAGGGGACAAAGTCATCTAAAGGACACGAATTCATAACATAAATCAGTTACGAAAGTAAGGGAAAATAAATAAACCATTAAACAATGGCGGGAATAATCCACAAAACAAAGAAAGTGCGTAATCACAAGAGCACGAGACTTCACAGCCTAATTGCAATTCTTCCAGAACTACAAGAGTCAGAGTCAAAAATACTTTATTCGATTATTTTAAAATCATAAAAGTATACTACACACACACATTTATACAAAAGTACACATACATACACAAATCAATAATGCAATTCAATTACAAGCAATTGTTAAAAACGATTGTTAAAAACAATTAAGAACAATTGTGTAGGAAAAAGTCAGAAACAATTAAAACATTAGAAATAATTCATATACCCTAAAACCATCATATTAGATTTATGGGTAGTTTCATTACCATGGTACTTTATCCTGAAAGCCTGATCACAACAGGGAGCAAATAGATGTACAACACATGATAGAAAAAAATAAATCTAAACCTTGGCTATTCCATAATACATTCCATCATTGGAGTATTCAGCAATCTATGCCGTTTAGCACGCATCGCTGCTACCAAAAAGTTGGCAACCCCGAACATCACGATAGGGGTCTCCATGAGTTGTAGGAACAACAATGCGGGTTTCACTTGCTTAAATCCCTTGTCCCTCAGAAGTGGTATAATATATTTTTTCCTTCCCTCAACAAAAAAGGGACAAAAAATACAAAGTGTATCAGGTCTTGATCAGTGAAGGCATCACATTTACAAGGAGCATTATCCCTAGGCGTGTTCCATTTCAGATATTCACCCAATAGAAGATGCATCTGGTTAAAACGGAATTCCGTCAATAGCCACCGATGATATGGCCTATTCACTACCATCAAAAAAGGCCTGAATGGTCATAGTTGATATTACTGTGTAGTGTGCCCTTACTGTAATTTTCTCAATTTCCTGGGCTTCATGATGGATGTTTCTATAATTCATAAATTGAACTTTTATCCATGTGACATCATCTTTACACAGACTTTCGGGGTTAAAATATAATTCCGGGCGGCCCAATTGTGTAACTACGGTTTTAATGTGTTTAAGCCATTTTATGTCTTTGGCTCTATCTCTCCCCATACAATCGCTGATAATTTTACGATTTAAAGTCAGACTAGGATTCAGCCATAATTTCACCCAAAGAAGTAGTGGGGCCAGGTTAAGTGCATCCTCAATATGTCCTAGCCCTAGTTCCGTAAGGACAGAAAAGGAGGGAGTGGACTGTGGTAAACCCAATAGAGAACGCATGGACTTGTTCTTTTCTTTCTGAATCTGGGTAAGATCCTGATCCAGAACTACAATAAAGTATTCCACTCAAACTAACCAAAAAAATCAAAACAATTAATAAAGGTGGCTTCGTACGTATACTTTGCCATTAATTAACATACATACTACTTTATAGTCATTCAAATGGTATTGAAAACATAACATTTATTTTTTCATGTTTTGAAAAGTATAAGCTTACACTCCATAAGTATTGCTTTAAATTTTTATAGTACTTAAAAAAACATAGATAAAGAATTGCTGCTCATACGCATCAAAACATGTAGGTTTCAAACTATACAGCAAATATAGCTTCTACGTACCATTACAATAAGTACTAATCTTTAAAGGTGGTCGAAAATCACAAAGTATACGGATAACAAACAAAATAAAAACATAATTACGATTTAAGCAGCACAAAAACACAAGGAAGAATAAAAGAAAGTACCGTCTAAATAACACATTGTCAACTAAACAAATATAGCAACATGTGGAAAGAGTACATCCAAAAACTTTTACTTTATGACATACATTACATAAAAGTAAGCACAAAAAAATTAAATAAGGAAAATTTGAAACATTCCATAAAAGTACAATAGGTACATACACAAGCCAAGTACGATCGCAAACAAAATTCTTTAAAAAACATTACTAAACATTAAAAAACGTACTAAATATATATATAGAAGAGACAAACTAGGTAAACAACACAAAAAAATAATTAAATTGACAACTTACCTATCAAACGACGCAGCTACAACGCGGGAAGCACAACGCGCCTTACACATACGCCGGTTCGTGAAGATCTGGGAGTTTCCCAATTAACGTGACGCAATTGCAACGCTTCGTATGAAAAAGTTGCAATTTGATTGGACGGAATACACATTAATCAAAATGCAAGGTAATTCAGGAAAATAAACTAGAACGCTAACCTAAAAAACATAGGTAGCGTTATGGCACAGGGTAGCGTCCGCCATTTTTACGCACAGAAAATAAAAAACAAAGGGAAAAGGGACTAATTCAAAGACTATGCCAAAATCCGTACTCAAAACGCACACACATACAAACTCACACACACACAAGCTCACAACAACACACACTTACAACAGACTTAGTCACCCCCACTCACTCACCCTCACACCCTCAAACATATACCCTCACACACCATCACTCACCATCACCCCATCACCCTCACACACCACTCACCCTCACACACCATCAATCACTCACACAATAACCCTCACACACACTCACTTACCCTCACCCAATTACCCTCACACACCATCACTCACCATCGCCCCATCACCCTCACACCCCACCACCCTCACACACCATCAATCACTCACACCCTCACAACCACTCAGCCTTACACCCTCACCCATTATCACTTACCCTCACACACCCTCACTCACCCTCACATGCTAAACACCCTCTAACACACACACCCTCACACATCCTCAACAACACAAACCCTAACATCCTCAAAACCTCACTCAAGACACTCACCCTCACCTACCCTCACACCCTCAAACACCCTCACTCACATTCACACCTTCACATCCTTACACCCTCAACCCCTCATCCTCACACACCCTCACTCATACTCACACCCTCATCCTCACAACACTCACACCCTCACTCACCCTAGCACCCTCACCCTCAGTCACCCTCTCACACCATCACAAACACTCACACCCCGTCACACCCAATAACGCTCACACACACTCAATCACCCTCACACCCTCTCCCTAACACCCTCACACACACTCACCCTAACTCACAACCACCCACTCACCCTCACACACCATCACTCACCATCAGACCCTCACACCCTCATCCGCACACAACCTCACACCCCTCGCCCTCACAACACCCTCACCCTCACTCACCCTCACACATCATCACACACCCTCACACCCCCTTACCCTCACACCCTGACACCCAATCACCCTACCCTCCAACTCCACCCTCCAAATACACCATCCAACTACACCATCAAACTACAACATCCAAATCAAAATACTACATCCAAATTCACCATCAAAATCCACCATCAAAATCCACCCACCAAATCCACCCTCCACCAGCCAACGCCACCCACCAACTCCACCCTCCAAATACATCCTCCAATTCCACCCTCAAAATCGAAATCCACCCTCCACATCATCCCACCAACTCCACCCTCCAACACAACACCTCAACGCCACAGCACCACTCAATGCCACAGCACCTCTAAATGCCACAGCAGCACTAAATGTCATTGCACCACTCAATGCCACAGCATTACTCAATGCTACAACATCACTCAATGCCACAGCATCACTAAATGCAACGGCATCACTCAATGCCACAGCAACACTCAATAGCACAGCATCATTCAATGCCACACAAACAGTCATCGCCACAGCATCACTCAGCAACACTCAACGCCACAGCAACAGTCAACGCCACAAAATAATTCAATACCACAACACCACTCAATAACACAGCAACACACAACGCCCCTGCATCACTCTGCGTCACAGCATTACTCAGCGTCACAGCATTCCTCAGCGTCACAGCATTACTCAGCCTCACAGCATTACTCAGCGTCACAGCATCACTCGAGGCCACAGCATCACTCGAGGCCACAGCATCACTCGAGGCCACAGCATCACTCGAGGCCACAGCATCACTCGAGGCCACAGCATCACTCGAGGCCACAGCATCACTCGAGGCCACAGCATCACTCGAGAGGCCACAGCATCACTCGAGGCCACAGCATCACTCGAGGCCACAGCATCACTCGAGGCCACAGCATCACTCGAGGCCACAGCATCACTCGAGGCCACAGCATCACTCGAGGCCACAGCATCACTCGAGGCCACAGCAACACTCGAGGCCACAGCAACACTCGAGGCCACAGCAACACTCGAGGCCACAGCAACACTCGAGGCCACAGCAACACTCGAGGCCACAGCAACACTCAGCACCACAAAATCACTCAGCACCACAAAATGCCACAGCACCCCACAACGCCACTGCACCACTCAGTGCACAGCATCCATCAACGCCAAAAAAACAATGCCACAGCATCACTCAACGACACAGAACCAACCAAAGCCACAGCATCACTCAAAGCCACAGCATTACTCCACACCACAGCATCACTCAATGCCACTGCATCACTCAATGCCACTGCATCACTCAAAGGCACAGCATCACTCAGCACCACCACAGCATCACTCAACACCACCACAGCATCACCACAGCATCACTCAGCGCAACCACAGCATCACTCAGCGCAACCACAGCATCACTCAGCGCAACCACAGCATCACTCAGCGCAACTACAGCATCACTCAGCGCAACTACAGCATCACTCAGCGCAACTACAGCATCACTCAGCGCAACTACAGCATCACTCAGCGCAACCACAGCATCACTCAGCGCAACCACAGCATCACTCAGCGCAACCACAGCATCACTCAGCGGAACCACACCATCACTCAGCGGAACAACAGCATCACTCAGCGCAACCACAGCATCACTCAGCGCAACCACAGCATCACTCAGCGGAACCACAGCATCACTCAGCGGAACCACAGCATCACTCCGCGCAACCACAGCATCACTCAGAGCAACCACAGCATCACTCAGCGCAACCACAGCATCACTCAGCGGAACCACAGCATCACTCAGCGGAACCACAGCATCACTCCGCGCAACCACAGCATCACTCAGAGCAACCACAGCATCACTCAGTGCAAACTACAGCATCACTCAGCGCAAACTACAGCATCACTCAGCTCAACAACAGCATCACTCAGCGCAACCACAGCATCACTCAGCATCACCACAGCGTCACTGGTTCAAATATGTTTTCTCAATGTTTCAAGCTTTATTACAAATGTCAAAAACGATGTTCGTATTTCACTTCTGTTCTTGGATTTTCGTCACAATAAAATACACTGAACATAATCTTCACTAAAGTTATTTACAAAAATGTAAGATATTGCCATTATAAATTACAATCACTTTTATTTAAGTATTAATTATTTAAAAAGGTTAAAATCCATTGTTATTTAAAATATCAATACATCTAAGTCACGTAAACACAAAACATGTTGCATTACAAATGCTATAGGTGTCACATTTGCGAAAGTGAAAACTATTGGCATTGTAAATGACAAAGCTATTCATTTAGCTATTTTAAAAAACAACTCATAAAAGAAAAAAATGTCATTTGTAAGACCAATAGCTCAAACTTTACTAATGCAAGACCTATTGCATTTCCAATGCTTGTTTGTGAATAGGAAGAATTACTGTTCCTGCCCAAGAGCTGGGCAACGATACTCCTTTAGCAATGGCATTCAATAAAAGTTGAATATACAGTGCCCAGGAATCGAGCTCTTGGAGGAACTGGTCCGCGGGGATACAGTCTAACCCCGGAGCCCTACCTTTCGGAACCAGGAGGAGGGCATTTTCCACTTCTTTTTTAGTTATATATATATATATATATATATATATATATAATAGCGGGAATAGAAGATGGCATTACAAAATTATCTTTGACTGGTGAGCCACATACAAACTTTATAATTGTGAACCCACTGTTCAGGCACCACACACATTCACAAAACACTATTGTGTGGATGTGTTAGCAAAACAGGCCAGGTAGTTTTACAAACACTATTTCAAACCACTGCAACAGCTACAGGTTAGCAACCGCTTCAAAATAACTGCTTTATAGTCTATGCTAAACCATATCATCTACAGCTCATATGCCTCGAACGGAAAATGCTACTTACCCAGTATGCATCTGTTCTTGGCATTTAGAGCTGTGGAGTCATGTGCACCCACCCGCCTCCCCGGCTACCTGTACCTGTTGCAGTGATATCTTACTTAGATACAGTTTACATGGACATCTCCTTTATTACTTTACTAACTCCATAATCACCCTTTATGGCAAAACAGTCTAAGGATGGAGCCGAAGCCCATGCACACTATCACCGAAAGGAGTCATCGCCTACCTCATGTCTACAAGACTTCTTCGAACAAAAACAAAGTGCAAACATCCGGACCCAACACCAGATGCGATCTATGCTAAAGCATATGACTCTACGGCTCTATATGCCAAGAACAGATGCCAACTGGGTAAGTAGCATTTTCCATATATATATGTGTTTGTGTGTGTATATATGTATGGTGTAGCCTAGCTCATCAGGGTTCTGTAGTCTGTTGTTGAGCTATACGAGAGTGTTGGGAGTAGCCAAATTCAAATAACTGCATAAATTCAATATGTGGTCTTGAACATGTCATGTGATCAAGACCGGGGAAACCGATCGAAACGCGTCATGTTGCTGTGAGAGGAAAAATAAAGCACTACACTTTGAAAATCTACTCTAGTGGTCTGTACATGATTTCTCATCGAGAGTGTGCATCGGGATTGTGGAATATATACATATATATATATATATATATATATATATATATACATTATCCCATATATGGAAGAATAAAAAAATAGGAAGATAAGGAGACACTTTAATGTTTTTAATAAACAGCAGAAAATTGCCATGTCTCACAGCAGGCATTGTTAGCCCATAGGCTGCATTGGAACCTTAACAGCATGGAAAATTAAGCAAAACTGGCAACGTCCCTTTAAGGCAGACATGACCCCCAGCTTCACATTATGCCTCAGGGGTGACAGGTCAGTTGTTCTTTCCCGCTCCTTCAATCAGAACCCTGGATTTTCAACTCTGCATTTTTTTTACCTTTTTGTCAAAAAGGTTTCCTGTATTAGCCAGTAAATTCTGTTCATTTGATGCGTTTCAACTTTTGAATTAGGAAGTCACCTTTTTCCTAAATTTAGCGTTTTCTATCAAATGATGCCTTCTCTTTTCGATCCTTGCCCCTCATGTGGCAAAAGGGCCAAAACAGATTCACATTCTGTTTGCATTCTCTGTCTTCCTGAGTCTCATACTCCTGAAACCTCCCAACACTGCAAGAATCTTTAAAGACTCACTCTCAAGGAGAGAGAAAGGATTTGTCTTTGTGACCTCTTAGAAAATAAGAAATCTACGACTTCCAGAGGCCAATCTCCAGTGAGGCACAGGAAAAAGAGACCCAGGCCGACTTCCAGAGTAAGATTCTGTTCTGTTCTTCTGTGTCTGGCTCGGTGTCAAATCCCTTCAACGGCGAAGAAAACAACTTTGATGGTCTCTCTGTCAACGAGGTTGCCTTCGAAAGTATAGCACCACTCGTCGTGGAAGTCTCCGGAAAAAAGAGGTACGTCTTCCCATCGACATTCACTGATGTCGGTCCAACCCCATCCATTGCTGTCAACTCGGCGACTGTCAACGTCGAGGAGCAGATCTCCATTGGTGCCTTCTCAATCTTGAGACATCATTCTCCATTGGCACCGTCTTGGGTCAACGTTGAGGCCTCATGCTGCGTTGACACCCTCCCGAAGAGGCTCAACGAGGACATTCTCAGTCGGGGCATAGGTCTCCATTGGCCAGTACACTCCCAACATCGAGGCACCAGTCTCCATCCGTGGGTCATCGCTCTATGTCCAAGCCGCAAAACTCACTCAACGTCAACACTTCAGTCTCAGCCGCAACTCATCTCCTGACATTGAGAACTCTAACTCAGTCCGTGTCTTCTCAGCCAGAGGTCTTGGTTGCGCATAGCCGTTCGTCGTCGAGGCACTCTCATCGTCGAGACACCTATCACCATCGGAAAGACATTCCGTTTACCCACTCAGCGTCGAAGGGGTGCTCAGCATCTCGCAGACAAGTTCACGACTGGTGCCTCCCTTACATGAAGGAGCTTAATGTTCGAGGCATGTGGGCTGCTGAATTCATATCTGTGCATAGATCGCCGCCTAGTGTTGGGTCCGGATGATTGCACAATGTTGTCCTGGAAGAGTCTTCGAAGTATCACGAGATAGGTGGCTCCTCCCCTGGACTACAGTGCCTATGGGCATCGACTCCATCCCCAGATTGTTTTTTTCCGCCATTGGGTTCGGATGTGTTCGGTTCCCTCCTGTCGGAATCGATAGTTCTTAACTTTACTTGAGACCAAAAGGTCTTTAGGACTTGCGTCGATATTGTCTTTCGTTCGGGTTCGTAACTACCTCGGCTCCGAACCGACATTGTTCTTCCGCGTGCTTTCGGCGCGAAAGGGCCTAGTCGACGCTCCAGACTCTTCATCCAACATGGAACGAAGTCCATTCAAAGATGCCCGGTGTGTGCCTCGAAGTACCCACATATCGATGTACACCCGGTGTGCAACAAGTGCTTGTCACCGGACCACGACGAGGCCAAGTGTATGGCCTGTTCCAGGTTCCGGTCCAAAAAGACACTCAAGCTCCGTCGAGCTGCGCGCCTGGAGGCCCAGCAATCTGCACCACCGCCTACGGACATCTTTGATGCTGGGGATGTCGAGGACGACGATATCCAGGAGATCACGGAATCTAACCCCGCGTCGGAGGTCGAGGACGACTACGACGCAGAGGCCGAGGATTCCGATGAAGTCGTCGAGGAGGTAGGGGACGACGACGGGGCCCTTGCCACCGTAGAGGATAGCTCGGACGAGGAGCTTCCTCAGACTGGCTCCGGGGCCGTCCAAACTCATAAGGCCCAGGTCGAGGAAACGCCTTCGGGCCTTACCCGAGACCTTGATGTACGTTCCACGGCTCCGCCTTCCGGCCCGGCCACGGACATTGATACCAAATCACTCCCGGTACCTCAGAAACCTACGGTCTCGATGCCAGAGATATCGAAACCGAAAGTGCGGATCGCGCTGGTCGGGTCGAAGACTTCGGAGGCCTCGGCGCCGAAGAAATCGAAGATGGCCGTCGAGCCGAAGAGCCACGCCAAAATGGCCGACCCGAAGGCTACTACATCGAAGCCAAAGGTTAAGGGGTCTGACGCAGCCGCATCGGCGCCGAAGACGGTCGACGCCAGCAAGGGTCGACTCGATAACAAGAAAACGGTCGACCCCAAGAAGTCCACTCTCGACCTGAAGAAGCGGCAGGACGACCCGAAGTCCCTCTCTGCCTCGCTTCCACTCGACAAAACCAAGGGAGCAACGCCGAGTGCGTTGACTCCGAAGGGCGCATCGTCGGTCTCCGCTCCAAAACCAGCCGCTAAAGACTCTGTCGAACCGGCGCGTCTATCCGCCTCGTTCACAAAAACGGTTACGGAGTCCCTACAACGAATTAGGGAAGGGGCCGCTGCAGTCGAGCCGAAGGACCCTGTGCCGCCCAAGCCTCTGGAGAAACCGGCGAAGGCGCCTACGCCGATCCTTTTCACCTTGCAGCCTAAGACGGCGCCGAAGGCTTTCGTGGCTAAACCGGGGGCCGGCGTGCCCGAGAAGGTGTCTTCGACGCCGAAACAGTCGTTGGTGGTCCCCGGCCCACAGCAACGACCGTTTGCAGAGGAGGAGCGTCAGGAGCATTTCATCGACGCCAACACGGGCAGACTTTCCCTCCTGAAGAGAAAAATCACCCCTGAACCACAATTGGAGTCGTACACGATTCCACTCAAAAGGAAGATGGACTCTGCTGGTACTTCTGCCTTGATAGAACCCATTTCGCCACAGGCTCACGAACTCTCGCCCACTCATTCCAATGTCGAGGCAGGTGAAGGTGACGACGAGGATGAGTACAGCTATCCCATCTACACAGACCCAGAGGATGTGACTGAACCATGGTCTGCTGGTGGCGATCCTGGGGACCCGCATTCTGGACAGGAGCCTCAGCTTTTCTCAGCCAAAACTTCCCCCACTGAGGACTCTGCGGCTTTCAATGCCTTCATCGAGAGGGCAGCAGCCAATCACAACGTCGAGCTCCATGCTGACCCGGTGGACGTCGACTTCCTCTTTGACACCTTTTCGGTCTCTGAAAAGACTGTAAAGACTCTGCCAATGCTGAAGGGTGTTTTGAAGCACGCGGCTGAGGTGTTCAAAGAGCTAACCCGGGCGAGGGTCATCAACCCGAGAATCGACAAAAAGTACAAGGCGGCGCCCACTGATCCAACTTATATTAAGGGACAGTTGCCTCTGGATTCCCTGGTTGTCTCCAATGCCCGCAAAAGAGCCAACTCGCAGACTACGGGTGATGCTCCTCCCCCAGACAAGGAATCAAAAGTCTTTGGGGCTTCAGGGAAGAGGGTTGCAGCGCAGGCAGCCAATATGTGGCGCATATCCAACACGCAGGCGCTACTAGCGCGTTATGACAGGGCACACTATGATACTCTAGAGACCCTTTTACAGCATTTGCCCGATCAATATAAGAAAGCAGCTGAAATGTTAATACAAGAGGGGAAGCTTATCTCCAATGCTTCCATAAAGTGCGCACTGGACGTGGCTGACACCGCCGCACGCGCAATTAACACTAGCGTTATGCTTCGTAGACATGCATGGCTAAGGATATCTGGGTTCAAGCCGGACATTCAAACTACCATCTTGAACCAAACGGTCAACCCAGATCACCTGTTTGGCCCAGAGGTTGATACCACCCTTGAAAAGATGAAGAAGGACACAGACACCGCAAAATCTATGGGTGCCTTGCAATCCCAGCAGTTTCGGAGTGGGTCCTTTCGTCGCTCCAATACTAGGGGCACCTCAAGGGGTCAACTTTCGCAGTCAGCGCAGTTCTACAAAAGCAACACCCAAACTTCTTATACCAACAAGGGTCGAGGTGGATACCGCGGCAACAACGCCAAGGGCAGAGGACGTGGCAACAACAGCTCCAGGTCCTCCACCGTCAACAAACAGTGACGCCTTGTCACTGCCCCCCGACCACGCAACACCGGTCGGGGGGAGACTCCAGCAGTTCCTGCCCGTGTGGAAGTCCATCACCACGGACAGGTGGGTCAGAACACTTGTCCAATTCGGTTATTGTCTGGAGCTCACATCCACTCCACCCAACATACCCCCAAGGCACCGTCCTATGTCCGGCGAGCACTTGCACTTATTGCAGCAGGAGGTCACAGTCATGCTGCAAAAAGGGGCAATAGAACTCGTGCCCTTGCAGGAAAGAGGTACGGGAGTTTACTCCCTGTACTTTCTTATTCCAAAGGACGGATCCCTCAGGCCCATCCTGGATCTCAGGCCCCTCCACTTTTACATCCTATCTGAGCATTTCCACATGCTCACACTGCAGCAGGTTCTCCCACTGCTTCAACAGGGGGACTTCCTGGCAACTCTGGACCTGAAGGATGCGTACTTCCACATTCCACTACATCCTTCCCACAGAAAATACCTCAGGTTCACCATACAAGACCAGCACTACCAGTTCAAGGTTTTGCCTTTTGGGGTCACCACGGCACCCAGGGTTTTCACAAAGTGACTGGTGACGGTGGCGGCACTTCTGAGATGTCAAAACATTCACGTCTACCCCTATCTGGACGACTGGCTCATTCAGGCGTTGTCGGCCCAGCAGTGTGCCGACCACGTGTCCCACACCATTCACCTTCTGCACGATCTGGGTTTCTCACTGAATTATCCAAAATCCCATCTCCAGCCCGCCCACATACGGCAGTATCTGGGTGCGACCATAAACACTCTGGCGGCCACAGCACGGCCGAATTCAGTGAGAGTCGACAGCATTCAATCGCTGATCCAAAGATTCAGACCTCAACACTCGCTTCCAGCGCGAGTGTTCATGCAGTTGATAGGCATGATGGCCTCCTGCATCTCCATTGTCCCGCACGCGAGACTACTTATGCGTCCGCTTCAGGAGTGTTTGGCACGTCAGTGGACTCAGGCTCACAACCAGTTGAAAGACCTAGTGTTGGTGAGCGGTCGGGCATACAACTCTCTGCATTGGTGGAATCCACGAAACCTTTGCAAGGGCCGTCCGTTTCAGGAGCCTGTGCCACAGATTATCCTGACAACGGACGCTTTTCTCCAGGGATGGGGAGCGCATGTACTCCAATACACTGTGCAGGGACTATGGACGCAGCAACAGGGGAAGATGCACATCAATGTTCTGGAACTGATGGCAATCTTCATGGCACTGAAGGCCTTCAAAGTACATCTATGCAACGAGGTCGTGTTGATCCGGACGGACAACATGACGGCGATGTACTACATTCAGAAGCAGGGAGGCACACACTCTCCGCAGCTGTCTCATCTGGCTCAGAGCATGTGGAAGTGGGCCATTCAGAGGAACATCTTCCTCATGGCGGAGCATCTCCCAGGCAAGAACAATCAGATGGCGGACCTGCTCAGCAGGCACAGCCACCAAATGCACGAGTGGGAGATACATCCATCGGTTCTCCAGCCGTACTTCCAAAGGTGGGGTCATCCAGAGATCGACCTGTTCGCCACTCAGGAGAACGCAAAATGCCAAAGCTTCGCCGCCAGATTCCCACACCCACTGTCGCAGGGCAATGCGATATGGATGAACTGGTCAGGCAAATTTGCGTACGCTTTTCCCCCAGCACCACTGATACCGCTGGTGGCACGCAAACTCAGGCAACACTCGATGACTCTCATCCTGGTTGCTCCAACATGGGCTCGTCAACCATGGTACACCACGTTTCTGGAACTGTCCGTGGTACCGCATCAGAGGCTACGCCTCACACCCAGCCTTCTAACGCAGGGCCATGGCGACATTCAGCACCCAGATCCGCAACAGCTCAACCTGGCGATCTGGCTCCTGAAGTCCTAGAGTTTGGCTACCTAAACTTACCTCCCAATTGCATGGACATCATTCGGGAGGCAAGGAAGCCTACTACTAGAGCCTGCTACGCGGAAAAATGGAAGCGGTTTGTCATTTATTGTGCAAACCACGACATTAACCCGCTGGATGCTTCCATTCAAGACATCATCTGTTACCTGTTCCATCTGTACAAGTGAAATCTGGCCTATACTTCCATTCGCATTCATCTGTCTGCTATGGCCGCGTATCTCCAAAATAGACAACACCTTTCGCTTCTCAAAGTGCCTGCCATCAAAGCTTTTTTGGAAGGCCTCAAACGAGTCATTCCGCCACGGACTCCACCAGCTCCTGAGTGGAACCTCAATGTGGTTCTTACCAGACTGATGGGTCCTCCTTTTGAACCACTGCATTCCTGCGAGATTCAGTTCTTGACGTGGAAAGTGGCTTTCCTCGTAGCAATTACATTGCTACGGAGGGTTAGTGAATTGCAAGCCCTCACAATCCAAGAGCCATTTATCCAAATTCATTCCAACAAGGTGGTGCTCCGCACTAACCCTAAGTTCCTGCCCAAGGTTGTGTCTCAGTTCTACATCAACCAAACAATCGAATTACCTGTTTTCTTTCAAAATCCTGAGTCACTGGCGGAGCGGATGCTCCACACCCTTGACGTTAAGCGGGCCCTAGCAATCCCATCTCCAAAGCGGGCATTGCCAGATGGATTGTAAAATGCATTCAAATATGCTACTTAAAGGCAAAGAGAACATTAACTGTTCCTCCTAGAGCTCACTCTACACGTAAACTAGGAGCATCTATGGCATTTCTGGGAAACATTCCACTAGATGACATATGCAAAGCGGCTACCTGGGTTACACCGCACACTTTCACAAAACACTATTGTGTTGATGTGCACGCAACACAACAAGCTAGAGTGGGACAAGCAGTATTAAAAACATTGTTTCAGACAGTTGCAACAGACACGGGCGACCACCGCTAGGGAGAGAACTGCTGTATAGTCTATTCATAATGTACCATCTGCAGCCCATATGCCTCGAACGGAATATGCTACTTACCAGTATGCATCTGTTCTTGGCATAGAGGGCTGCAGAGTGGTACATGCCCTCCCAGCCTCCCCGGAAACCTGTGTCTGTTCCAACATTATCTTATTTAGATACACTTACATGGGCACTCTTATCTGTATTCTACTATACTACTCCATCTAACCCTACTATGGCAAAACAATCTAAGGATGGAGCCGATGCCCATGCGCACTACCAACTAAGGGAGGAGTCACCAACATACAAAAGACTCTCCAAGAGAAAAACAAAGTGCAATCATCCGAGCCCAACACCAGATGGCGATCTATTCATAATGTACCACTCTGCAGCCCTCTATGCCAAGAACAGATGCATACTGGTAAGTAGCATATTCCTTCCAAGGCTGGTATTGCTAGGTGGATCGTAAATGTATCCAGATCTGCTATGCAAAAGCAAAACGCACTCTTTTTTTTTTTTTTTTTTTTTGTATCCTCATTTGCCTGGCCACCTCTTATTTAACCTCCAACTGCCAACCACTCTATCCAGGAGCAGAGTTTCCTCTGCATCCTATGCTCTATTAGGTGGAATTCGGCAATGGATGGCCCGAAGAGTATCGTGGGAAAAGGCTCCAAACTTGAAGTTTTATTCAGTTGAACTAGCCATTCTGAGCCGACTGGGGGGGGCCTAGTTCTTGGAGTTTCAAGGCATATTCATAGGACCGGGGGGAAAAAAAAAAAAAAAAACCCCGGTTGTTGTCTCCAATGAACCAGAACGTCCCAAAAGATACGGCTACGCTCGCCGCCTGATCTCCTCAAGTCAGTTTTAGAGGTTGCGTAGAGAGACGACAGCCAGTTTGCGTGGGTTGGTGCTGAATTTTCAATCCAAACCTTGCATATCTCTCTTCTTGCAAGCAATATGGCAAAGAACAGAAATGTCCTAGCGTGGCCCTTTATATTGTTGTCCCATCCAAATATGATCAAGGAAAGTGTGATGGAGATCGAAGTATTAAGAATGGAGTCCAAAGTTGCTTTAACTTCATTCCAAAATTGTAATATGTTGGGGCATTCTTTAAACATGTGGACATCTGAGGCTGCGATATGGCCGCATTTATTGCATTTCTTCCCTGGGATAAATTTAGAAAGTTTTAGCGGTGTAAAATATGCACGGTGAATTGTGAAAAAATGATTGCGTCTTAGCCATGCGGGTTTGACACATCTATATAATAGGGTACAGGAGTTCTGCCAGGTTTCGATGCTCTGGGCCCCCAGATCCGAGCCCCATAGTTGTTCCGGGAGGGTGAAATCTCCGTCTATCTCTTCTAGCAGGCACCAGTACCATTTCGAGACCTCTTTACCCCCTGCAGGTTGCGCTACCAATTTCTCTTCGGTGATACTATGCTTCCCTAATGGTGCCCCAGACCCGTTTGTTGCCTTAGCCCAGCTATCTAGTTGTAGATACTTAAACCTCGAGAGCTCTATCCCCCGCTGCTCCCGCAAATCCTCCCAGGGCTTCAGAGAGTCACCTGTCAACACATCTCCCCATGTTAGTATCCCTCCTGATCTCAACGGAATAGTAAGCCTATCATCCCAACAGGAAGGGAGCCCAGGGGATTCCCAGATGGGCGCAAGGTTAGAGTAGTATGACAAACCCAAGTTCCTCCTTATATGTGACCATAGCTTTGCTTGGGACATAAGAGTTTTTAATTTAACTTTCTTTTTTTTTTTTTTTTTTTTTTTTGAAACCTTTATTTACGAATGCACAATACACAGCGTCTGCCTACAACCCCGCAGGGCCGGCCGCTATGACAAAAACAGACTGAGCGAAAAGTGCAAAACGAGGCAGTACGTTGCTGGAGCAATCTCTCACGTCAACATTATCGGCAAGAGCATAACATCATACAAATAGGATAAAGAAGGTTTAATTTTATGTTTTTGTCGAAATGAACACGAACAAACACACACATGGTATCATAGTGGCAAGGGTTGCTGGAGGTGGGGGGGGGGGAATGGGTGTAGGAGAAACGACAATGGTGAGGGGGGGGTGGCGCGCGCAAGAGAACAAAGCATATGGTGAGAATAGAAGAGGAACGCAAATCACGGGAAGGAGGGGAGAGGGACCTCGTAGTCAAGCGGGGGAGAACAGATGTCTCCACGATAAGTATTCCAGGGAGCCCAAACTCTAGACCACTTCCCTGGACGCCCCCGGGCCTCATATACCGTCTTCTCTCGGAACATGGACCAATCCATGTTCTCTTTCCAGGCACTTAGCACTGGCGGTCTAGGGGAGCCCCAAAGCTGTGCGATATCCCTCTTCGCAATCATATTGCCTAGGGTAACCCAAAGTGTCTGGGCAGCAGTGCAGTCAGACGGTTCCCACACATTCAACAGGCAACGACGTGCCTCAGGAAGCAATGGGACCCCCGTGACACGACTCATCACATCATGCACCCTAGACCAGTACGCTGCAATCATCGGACATTCCCACAAAACATGAAGAAAGGTACCATCCATCCCACACCCACGCTTGCATCGTCCATCCGCAACCAAACCCATTCGCACCAGACGCATTCCAGTAAGATACACACGATGGAGGATTTTCAATTGGACAAAGCGAAGTCGTGCCGGAATAGCAACCTCCTTAGGGGAGGACACAGCCGACTGCCAGTCCTCGTCGTCCAATTCAAGTCCGTCAGCCGTCCAGGCAGCCCGGAGCTTCTCGAGCTGGTCAGCCCTGTTATTAATAAGCTTCTTGTAAATTAAGGAGATGGTACTGTCCGGGACGTGGCCGTCTAGAACTCGATCTTCCAAAGGGGAGGACTGCGGAACGTCCGTACCGGAGGGGAAGACAGACGACAAGGCATGCCTCACCTGCATGTACCGGAAGTGCTCCCTATCTTCGAGCCGGTATTCCAGCTTCAATGATTCAAAGGACTTAACCGCGCCGCGTGCCCACAGGTCCCCAACCGTGCTAATCCCAATCATGTCCCATTTCTCAAACCCTTTCGTCTTCCACAGGTTGCCCAGTCGTTCCGAATCATACAGCGGCGTCATACGTGTCAGTCTACCACCCCAGCCCGTGGCCACCGTAGCGTCCCGCCATGCCCGCACAGCACATTTCGTTGGGCCCGTGAGGAGTCGGAAGGGGGCCTTAGAATACAGCGCTCTATTAAAGTTGCCACCGGGCAACAGCAGTTTATCTAAAGCAAAGGCAGGAGCGGGCTCCGGAGAGTATGTCGCATGGTTGATGGCGCTCAGGTGCGAGGCCCAATAGTATCGTCTAATATCCGGCAGCGCAATACCTCCGTCGTACCAGGAGAGCGTGAGCTTGGATAAGGCAATGCGGGCACGGCCGTCCCAGATAAGTTGCCGCTGTAAACTCTCAACTTCATGGAAATAGCGAGCTGGAACAGGGTCGAAGAAATTTTGCAGGGCATAGAGGAATCGGGGGAGCGACATCATTTTAAAGAGCGCCGCCCGGCCTAATGGAGATAGGGGCAGATCGCGCCAACGCCGAACATCCTGCTTCAGTCTGCGGAGCGGAGCATACAAGTTCCGCTCATAGCGGACCGAAGAGATCATGGATACATGGACCCCCAGATACTTAAAGCCGTCAGTCGCTACCAGGATGGGAAATCTGCGGGGGAGAGGCGGCAGAGTACCAGCTATGGCATAGACACAGGACTTGGTCCAATTAATGACAAGTCCAGAGTTCTTACCGAAGGACGTGAGGACGTCGAAGAGAACATTGAGTGACTTCTGAGGGGAAGTGAGATAAAGGAGGATATCATCCGCGTACAAGGAGACACGATCCTCGAGGTCAGGGGACCATCGGATCCCTTTGATAGAGGGTTCCCACCGGAGCCACGCGGCAAGAGGTTCGAGTGCCAAAGCGAATAAAAGCGGAGAAAGGGGACAGCCTTGACGTGTGCCACGGCCCAAGGGGAAGGGGTCTGAGCATCTACCATTCACCGCGACCTGAGCTAGCGGCTGTTCGTAAAGAAGCTTGACCCATGCGATGAAATTGGGGCCAAAGCCAAATTTAGCGAGGGCTGCCCATAGGTAGGGCCATTCAATAGTGTCAAATGCCATCGTGGCGTCAAGGGAAGCGACTACTGCTGGCTCGGTGAGAATAGAAGCTCTCGCGAGGACACTGTGGAGCCTACGCAAATTAAGAGCGGTGTTTCTGTGGGGGATGAAACCGGATTGATCCGGGTGGATCAGGTCACAAATCACAGCTAGCATCCGATTGGCCAGCACCTTAGCGAGGATTTTGGGTTCCGCGTTAAGGAGGGAGATGGGGCGGTACGAAGCACAACGGTCACGAGGTTTGCCATCCTTATAAATGACCACTATGGTAGCGAGGCGCTGCTCAAGGGGGAGGCATCCAGCCTCAACCGCCTCGAGAAACATGTGACGCAGGTGGGCGGCCATCTTGTCGGGGCAAAGTTTGTAAAGTTCAATGGGGAGTCCATTGGGGCCCATTGCCTTACCCGAACGAAGGGAACGAATTGCAAGGGCGATCTCGTCGACAGTAAAGGGGGCCTCCAGAGCGAGACAGTCCGCATCAGACACAGTAGGCAGGGCAATGTCACGTAGGAGTAGCCTGGAGTCGGCCTCATCTCGATCACTAACAGGCGTGTAAACCATACGAAAGTGGTCAACAAAGCACTCAACAATCTCACCCGGATCAGAGACAGTCACACCAGAATCACGAACAATGGAAGGAACAACACGGCTCGCACGCTCAGTCTTATCCAGCCACGCAAGAAGCTTGCTAGCCTTGTCACCCACATCATACAGTCGACCAAGTTGATTAGACCGCATCAATTTAGCAGCATCCGTGACACAGGCTTTATAGTCTGCTTGCTTCAATTCCAATTCGTGCAACAGTGCAGGCGTGTCATTCCCATCCAACTCACTTTCAAGCGCAGTGATTTCGGTTTCAAGAGTCACAACAGCCTCCCTCTTGACCCTACGCTCAGTGGCAATGAGTGACAGGGCGGAACCCCGAATAACCGTCTTGAAGGCCTCCCAGAGAACAGCGGGGGAAGCGACTGAGCCCAGATTCTCAGAAAAATAGCAATCTATTGCCTTAATCAAGTCTGAGCGGAGCCGGGGGTTTCGAAAATGCCAGGGAGGGATCGGGGGAACTCTATTACCAGGCAGACCGCCCACAGAAATCGTAATCAGCAGGGGGGAGTGGTCCGAGATACCCCGGGGGAGATGCCGAATCTCACGAACAGTGGACAAAGTGGAGGCTAACATAAGAAAATAATCGATACGGGAGAGGCTGCCGTGCGCACCAGAGTGAAAAGTGTATTGTTGGAGTGTGGGATGTAGTGAGCGCCAGACATCCACTAAGCCAAAAGTGTCAGCCATTTCACTGAGCCACATCTGGGACTGTGGCAATACTCTAGGGGGTAGCCGGTCGCAGTCACCGGACATAACAGAATTGAAGTCCCCGCCCAGGACCAACAAGCCGTCTGGCAGCCCAAGGAGAGTCCTGCCTAAATCAGCATAAGTGGTAGCCTGCAGTCCCGGGGGGATATAGACAGCAACCAACACGACCTGCCTACCCTCCCACCTCCCCGAAACAGCAGCATACCGCCCACGCTCATCAAGGATAACATCGTCGATAACAAGAGCAAGGGAAGACTTCACCATAATACCCACACCCCGGGAACCCGAGGTGAAACCCGCATGTGCCACCAGTCGATAACCCCGGCGGTCTAAGGCCTTGCAAGCATTGCCAATCAAGTGGGTCTCCTGAAGGAACACAACATCAGGGGCGTGGCGCCTCAAGAATTGCAGTACAATGCCCCGCTTAATCCTATCACCCAAACCATTTACGTTCCAAGAAAGAATCCGCATTTCACCCCCCCCCCCCCCCCCATTGCGACAAAAACATTCCACACCCACCCCCCAGCAGGACCCAATATGAAAAGTCATCGCAAGATACGAAATACCATGAAACACAAAACAGAACAAATTAAACGAAACACAACCCAGTCCCCAAACACCAACCCCAAAACCCAAACCCGTTACAACACCCCCCTCCCTGCACCCCTGCTGACTAAAAAGCCACCCCCAACTGCAGTGTGCCTGTCGCCCCATAATTCTACACAAAGAACCCCCCGAGGAGGAAGGGAGAAATCACCCGTTACCGCACCGCCACGGGCAGAGTCATTAGGGACTAAGTCAATTTACACAGTACGTTGCATAGTCTCAATCGGAACCTCCAGGGCCTCAGTTACTCCTGGGCCGCTGCACCACCTTCCGCACCACCAGGGCCTCCGCTCCCAAAGTCATCTGCTGGCAACGAGTCCAACCAGTCGGCTGCACGTTCAGGTTGATCAAAGAAATAGGCACGCTCCCGATATTCGATCCGGAGCCGGGCCGGAAACAGCATAGCATACTTCAGTCCCCGGTCTCTCAGGCGACGCTTCACTCCAAGGAACCCTGATCTTTGTCGCTGCACTTGGGGAGTGAAATCGGGATATATGGAGACAGAGTTATTGTCATACTTCAGGGGACCATGTTTACGGGCGGCCTGGAGGATAGCATCCCTGTCCCGGTAGTGAAAAAGCCTCGCGATGATAGGCCTCGGCGGGTTCCCCGGCTTCACTTGACCTCCTGGAAAACGATAGGCGCGCTCCACGGCAAAGAACTTACTTAGTCCTGCCGGAGCCAGTTGGGCGACTATAAGTTCCTCGACCAAAAGATCGGTCGCTACAGCACCATCACCTTCCGGCACTCCGACAAGGCGTATGTTGTTCCGCCTGGCCCTGTTGTCATAGTCCTCCATCCGTTTGAGCAGTAAGTCGTGCGATGCACGCAGATTGCCAATTTCGGATTGCGCCTCAGCCATGTCGTTCACCAGGCTCGACGTCTTAAGATCCCTTCACCCGCTCATTTGTTTTGGCCAAGTCGGCCCGAATCAGAGTCACATCCACCGCCACCGTGTCTATTTTGGACACTACGGCTTCGAATTGCTGACTCATGTCGGCCTTGAGTCCAGTAATGGCAGCCAAAAGGTCTTGGAGCGACACTTCCGAAGTAGACGATGTGTCCGTTTGAAGTCCTTCAGCACCCATGCATACGGCCCCGGGGGAGCCTCTCGGCTGGGTGTAGCGTTCGATCATGTTCGACTGGATCGATCCCCCCTGGGTCGCAGCCTTCCGGCGTTTTTCGGCCTCCGCTTTCGTTGCCATCTCGCGTTCAGTGTCGGCCGGATAGCCAGGGGGAGTGACGAGAAGGTAGAAAAGTCTCGAAACTCCGACGCGCCACTGAGACAAAGGTGTCGCGGCCTCCTTGCCAGTCTCAAGGAGGATAGTGCAGGCTGAGAGGGCAGCAGGCGAGGCAGAGTAGGAGGAGACAGGAACAAAGGGAAGGAAACCGAAAGTGAAAGAAATACACCTCCGGCGGGCCAGATGCCAGGCAGCCGTTGTTGTTCAATTACAGGTCGGCCACAGTGGGCAGCCGAGTCCCCGGTCGCGCCCGCGGGCAGGCCAGAAAGTTGCAAATTTCAGAAAAATGGTCCCCAGGGTCCAATTTCGACCAGAAAAGGATCAGTAGCATCAGCGATGATAGCGCTGCAAAAGCCCGTCAAAATGACCAGGATAGGTGAAGGATAGACAAAGAAGGACGGCGCGGGTCTCGGGAGCTCTCTGCTCACGCGACCATCTTGGATGCCCGCGTAGCTCCTCCTCTCTAATTTAACTTTCTTGAAGTATTTCTGTTCTCCAAACTTGAACATGTAGCCGTTAGTTGGTAAGCCAGCACCAATCAACATTGCCATGAACATGAGGCCTATTGATGTATTAGATGGTACTTTTAAGAGCATTCTCGAATGGGATAGTTGGAATGCCCATGCATAGTATTGTAGATCGGGTAGGGATAGGCCCCCCTTTTCCCTCCTCCTCCTCAGCTTTTTCCAGGATATTCTTGCTGACTTGTATCCCCAAACGAAGGAGTTAAGCTCTCTCTGGCATTTCTCTATAGCTGTTTTATCAAATGCAAGGGGGATCGTGTTAAATAAGAAGGTAAACTTGGGAAGAATTGACATCTTTAGCAGGCTTACTCTGCCTAGGATAGTTAGTGGGAGATTGGACCAAGATTTTAAAGATTTTTTGATTTCCTTAAGAATTCTCTCAAGATTGACTTGGGCAATTTGTGCGATATCTTGCACTATCCGAATTCCCAAGTATCTCATTGCGTTTGATGTATTTAACCGTAGGTCAGGTATGTTCCATGCCATGATATCTGTTTTAGAGGCGTTTATCTCATAGCCCGAGATACGGCCGAAATCTTCGGCTCTCTCGATGACTACTGGTAGAGCGATCTCCGGGTCTGAGGTAAAGACCAAGATGTCATCTGCGTACAAGGCTACTCGCTTTTCCCACTCCCCGAACCTGAAAGATGGAATAGAGTCTTCTCGTCTGAGAACTTCCGCAAACGGTTCTATGTATAGGTTAAAGAGGAGGGGGGAAAGCGGGCAGCCCTGTCTTGTGCCTCTAGAGATCTTGAACGATTCAGACAGCTTACCATTTATTAGAAGCCGTGCTGTTGGCGATTTATATATAAGTTTTATTGTTCGGCAGAGTTTCTCCCCTAAGTTGACCTTTTTTAAAACGTCGTTTAAGTAGGGCCAGTTTACCCTGTCGAAAGCTTTAGCTGCGTCCAGGGTGAGGGTTGCCAGTGGAATAGAAAAAGCTGAGGCGATGTCGATTGCCCCCACTAGATCATATGTTAGGTCGGAAAGCTGACGCCCTTTAATAAATCCCTTTTGATCTTGATGGATTATTTCCCCCATAACTGATCCCAATTTAGCTGCTAAAATGGAAGCATATATTTTGTAATCATTGTTTAACAATGATATAGGGCGGTAAGATCCACATAGTGTTGGATCTTTTCCAGGTTTTAAGATCAAGACTATAGTTGCCTCGCTCCATGATTGAGGTGGGTCGTTACCATCCTTCAGAATACCGTTGAAAAGGGCCGTCAGAGTAGGGACAATTGTATCGGCCAAGGCTCTATACAGTTCTCCAGGGAGTCCGTCAGGGCCTGTAGCTTTGCCATGTTTTAGTGCGGATACAGTCTTTTTAACCTCTGTCTCTGAGATATCCAATTCCAATGCCTCACTTTGCGCTTGCGATAAATGTGGAAGAGATATCTTATCCAGCCAGGACTTCCTTGCCTGTTGGTCATCTATGATGTCATCCCTATATATTTCCGCAAAAAACTGCGTAAAGGCAGTACTAATTCCTACATCTGATGACCTGAGCTGATTTTCCCCCGCTGCCATGATCCCTCTTATGTGGTTTTTTGCTTGGTCTGCTTTGACCCTCCAGGCTAAAATCTTACCTGCGGTTTCTCCAAATTCAAAATTGGACAGTTTGCTCGCCTCCCATTTCTTTGAGACCCTTTCTTGTAGGATATCTTCTATCTGACTTTTGAGGTCTGACATATTTTTTTGATCTTGTAGTGAGCCAGTTGTGCCCCTAAGCCTTTGTTCAATTATCTCCAGCTCCTGTTCTAGGTTTTTGATTTTGGCTAGATAATTTTTCCTCATAAAGGAAGCTCTGTTGGTGATGCAACCTCTCAGGTATGCCTTAAGAGTTTCCCATACTAAGGCAAGGGAGGTTGAGTGCAAATTGCTATCTAAAAACATCCTAGCTTCGGAGTTGAGGTATGTCACTTCCTCCGGGACCAATAGAATAGTTCGATCAAATGCCCAAGAGGGATGTTTTTTGTGAGTTTGAAGTATTAAGGTGAAAGAGAGAGCTGAATGGTCGGATAAGTGAGAGGGTATATAGTTAATGCTGGCTATAGAGTTTTGGAGACAGTAGCTAAACAGTGCAAAATCTATACGTGAAGTATGTTTATATTTTAGATTTCTATAAGATACCCCTGGTTTAGTGCCGGCTCTTTCTCTCCATAGATCTGCCAGCCCCAGGTCCTCCATAATCCCTTTTAGAGTCTGTCTAGATTTGGAAGGGGGTTGGCAACTATACCTGCTACTATTAGTGGTTTTATCAAGTTTTGGGTTCAAAATAACGTTAAAGTCCCCTGTCCAAATTATGGGGTCAGAGGTAGTTATTAAATCGTTCCTTATTATTTCCAAAAAAGATGGGTCATCAGAGTTAGGACCGTAATATCCGACTAGATTGTATTTCTGCCCATGTATAGAGAGGTTAACTATGAGCCATCTTCCAGATTTGTCCTCTCTGAATTCAAGAATCCGCACGTTAGCTGGTTTTTTGCAGATTAAGAGAATTCCTCTTATATTTGCATTATGGTCAGTACTTAAGAATACGTCAATCCATTTTTGCTTTTTTAAGATTGCATCTGCCTCGTTTTTTAAGAGATGTGATTCTTGGATAATGATGATCTGCGCCGGGGAGTCGCGCAAATATTGAAAAATGCGTTCTCTTCTCCCCTGCACGCGCAAACCATTCACGTTCCAAGATAAAAAAGATATCGATGTCATTTCTCCTTCCCATTGCTCACTACCATTCCACCCGGTTTAGTATTTGTTGCTTTGTTTCTTTTAGTTATTGTCTCTAAGGCGATTGGACTGTAAAAAAGAAAAATCTGTTTTAAAGGGCCAAGCTTCTGATGATAATTTTGAATTTTTATGCTTTTGTGTCCCCCCCCCCCTCCCTCCCCCCCCCCCCCCCCCCCCCCCCCCCCCCCCACCCCTTTGGAGAACCCATCCATACTTACTCCGACCAGTTGTTGGGCCGGTTTGCGCTGATCTGAGCTCTACTCTCAACACGGAGTTACACTCCTAAAAAATATCTGAGAAAAAACATTGTACTGTCGTGCACAATCACCATCGCCATCACCATCACCATCCCACTTTCCCTCTGTTTATTTGTTACTCCCTTTCTCCAAATAGTGTGGATTTATTCATTTAATCATTTGTTTGTCTACAGAAAAGGGTTGTTTATGAAATAGTGCAGTATATTTATTTATTTATTTGTTTGTTTTTTGTTTTTTTTCCTTTTTCCCCTTTTTTTTTCCTTTCCTTTTCCCTTCTCTTCCTCCCCCCTTTTTTTTTTTTTTTTTTGTTTTTTTTCCCTTCCTTCCCCTATCTTTTGTTTTTTTTCTCCTCTTTTTATTTATATATGGATTTTTTTTTTCCTCTAATCTTCATTCTTCCCCCTCCCTCTCCCCAAAAAGCTTACAAGATTCCTACATAGTTATTACGTTATTCAGCTTGTTGAGTAAGAACAAGTACACTGCAATGAGGGGGGGGGACCTAGTCGTTTAACATTTGCCCTGCGAGTGGTTCTGATTGGACTCCAGGAGCTCATCCGCCTCAAATGGTGTTCTGACATTATACATCTTGTTATTATACATGATGCGTAAGTAGGCCGGGAATCTCATCTGGACTGTTGCACCAGCCGTTCTAAAACTATCCATCTTCTGTCCCAACTCCCACTGCCTATCAAGTGTAGCCTTGGATAGATCAGAGCGGATCTCAAAAGGGAATTCAGAGCATTTTGTAGTTTTAAGTTTAAGCGCAGTGTTAAGAATTTTCTCCTTTAAGGTATAGGTCAAGAAGTTGACAAGGATTTTCCGAGGTTTAGACCTGCCTGCGTTAAGACGGAACGGGTCACGATGGATCCTTTGGATGTCTTTCTCCAACACTTCAACTGTCTCCTCGAGATCCAAAGCTTCCTTCAAAAGATTTACAACGAAACTCTTAATGTCCCCGCCTTCTTTCCCCTCCGGTATTTTGAGAAGACGCAGGTTGTTCCTACGTGAGAAATTCTCTAAAGTTTCCATTCTTTCTTTCATTGCATCTCCCTCCTTGCGTAGGTTGTGAATTTTTAACACAGCAGCTTCCAGATTAGCTTTTACCGCTCCCACTGTGTTCTCCAATGCCTCCGTTCTTACACCCAAGCCATCTACTTTCCTTTCTAAAGCTCAATGCGGGGAGAACATGGCGACCGCAGGCTAGTGCGGTGCGCGCGCTGATCTGAGCTCCTCTGGCATGGGGAAGCACTCCTCTCCGCTCTGTGTGATGTTCGGGCACTTTTGAATTCCCGCTGTTTTCTGCTTTGTTTCCCCTACCTGTCTCGGCGCGATGACCTAAACCGCCGGACTGACTGACTGCCATCGGTTTGGGATAGCGGAGCGGAGCGAGGTCGGAGGCTGCCGGGCTGATTCCCCTCGCCAGTCCAGGTCCGCTTCGGAGGTCTTGGAGGTGTTACTACCCTGCCCCCCCCCCCCCTCCCCCCCCCCCCGGTCTCACGGCGCCTGCTGACTGAAAACCGCTGGAGCTGGAGCTAGAACGGAGCTAGAACGGGAGAGCGGAGTCGGAGCAGCGGAAGTGTGCGGAAAGGGATTGCCGGCTCATTTCTCGTATCACCTTTGTCTGGTTAACCGGTACACCTCGGATGTGTTTCTCCCTGCCCTCCGGCAGCTCTCCGCCCCCTCAGAGTTCGTGGAGCAGAGCAGCCGTGGAGCTTCGCCGGGGTCGCTCGGCGCGAGGTCTGCTTAGAGGCAGACTTGAATGTGTGGGCTCCGGAGGCACAGTGGTTCAACTGCTACAGAAGCAGTCTGAGCCCATTAACAAGTCCCAGGCGCAAGCTGGTGCCGGCTTATCAACACACAATACCTGTGACAGTAAGGAGCCGCGGGTGGGGGTGTTTTTGCATTCAGAGGGATCAGGGAAATCAAGTCTTGGCAGTAACAAGGGCACTTCATTAGGGGTGGCAAGTAATCTCAACTCTGTAATTAATAATCTAAAAGAAATTAAAAGGGTCAGCCAGTCTTTACTACAGCTACCAGAATCCCCTTGTGCAGTTACAGTGTTTCATACAACAGCAGCAATTGAGTCCTCTGTCCCCGCTCCAGCCCTGCCTCCCGTCTCCGCTGTAAGCAACCCTTCAAGCGAGCCTGTCCCTTTTAGTCCACCAGCTTTACCAAAAGAGAAAGGGAAAAAGAAAACCAGTCAGAAACCTAAACTGACAGCTACAAGAACGAAAGCTAAAGGGAGGGGAAACAAAAGAATTAGTAAAAACAGCCAAGAAGGGGCTAAGACTCTAGTTTCAACTAACAGCGCTGCGAAAATCACCCCCTCTTTACGCTCTTTTTTTAAAGTCCTGCCCCAAGTTCTGGATCTAAGCCCAGTTACTAATCAGGAAGAGAGCCCTGACACCCCTCTTGGTATTGATATCCCCTCAGTGAGTTCACCCCCACTAACGGAAATGGCTGACCCATTACCATCCGCTCCGTCACAGTTGGTGGAGGCAAACATTCCATGTGATGATGAAGGAGAGGCCCTAAACAGGACACCAACAGGTTCCTCAAAAGCTTTAGGGGAGAGAGAGAGAGAGGAGGAAGGGGAAGCTGGTATCACAACTCACACTGCGACCGAGTCGGCATTGGCAGCTTTGGCAGCTTCAATTGCCTCAATGAGAGAAGAAATTCGCAGTGATTTTTTGGTCTCCAAAGCAAACCAAAACGACATTCGCTCATCTTGTGAAGCTTTAGCAAAACGCACTCTTACCATTCCACCAAGAGCCCACTCCACCAGGAAGTTGGGGGCCTCTATGGCTTTCCTTGGAAACATTCCCTTAGAGGACATATGTAGAGCAGCCACATGGTCTTCCACACACACATTTACTAAGCATTACTGTGTTGATGTGCACTCCAAACAGCAGGCAGCTGTAGGACAGGCTGTTCTCAAGACACTTTTCCAAACTGCTGCAGCTGGCACAGGCGGCCGCCGTTAATGGAGGGACTGCTATGTATTCTATGCACAGATATGAATTCAGCAGCCCACATGCCTCGAACCGAATATGCTACTTACCAGTATGCATCTGTTCTTGGCATGTAGGGCTGCTGACATTCATATCGCCCGCCCTCCTCCCCGGCGCCTGTAGCAGCTGCAGTTTTCACATATATACTCATGGCATGGTCATCATTCACTGAGTTTCACTCCATCTTGGCCACAATGGCTAAAAACAATCTGGGGATGGAGTCGATGCCCATGCGCACTGTAGTCCAGGGGAGGAGCCACCTATCTCGTGATACTTCGAAGACTCTTCCAGGACAACAATGTGCAATCATCCGGACCCAACACTAGGCGGCGATCTATGCACAGATATGAATGTCAGCAGCCCTACATGTCAAGAACAGATGCATACTGGTAAGTAGCATATTCGTTCTCAGTTTCCGGAACGGTGGGCACAGAAAGACATACCACAGATGGCTGTTCCTCCTGCACAGCAAGAGAAGGAGCAGAGATCACCTTCCGTTTATCTGTCTCCCAGATGGTTCCTTCCCGTGCACCACTGACAGACCTCTGGATTTCTCTAGTCCTCTGCATAGATCGCCTCTGGCTCTCCTGGTGCAGGCGGTAGTATTCTCTCCTACCACTCTTCCCAGAGGTCGGCAACGTGACCGAACTCCATCACCACGACGGAGGTCCCAGGCACGTGGCCACCGCAAACTGCATAGGTCACTTTCATGGTCCTCTTCTTCTACACATTCTTCCAAAAGGGACTATTTTCCCACCTTAACAGACAGACACCTTCTAGCATATCGCAGGTGGATGACAGTAATACTTTTCACAAGGTGCTTGCGAGGGGAGCTCATAAGTTGAATATTGAGATGCCCACTCGTCTAACATAATCTTCAGTCATCTTTGAGACTTTGCACCAAAGGTCGGCAGTAAGGCCATTGCTACCTTTGGTACAGGGACTCTTACAACCAGTCATACCTTTCTCGCTCCAGCATCTGAGTGACTCCAGTGAGGCTCTTAAAGAAGTGTAAGCCTCCAGAGCAAGACCTTCTTTTCCTGAGAGTGGATCCCCCTCCTGATTCCGTGCTTATTGCTGCTGCAAAGAAGACTTGTACAGTAGCCTCCTTTTCAATGGTGCCTCCGTACAAAGAGAGTAGAGCACAGGACTCTTAGGGAAGGAAAGTTTGTGACACCGTAGCTTCATTATTAAAGGTATTCAGCACTTCAGCACTGTTGGGGTGCTATGATAGGGCCCTGTGAGACTCCTTAGAACGCTTCAAAGACAAACTACCCTAGGAGGATCACCAAGACATCGAGGAAGTTCTTCAATAAGGAGGTTTAGTGTCGAACCATATGATTAGTGCGGCAGCAGATGGTGCATCTCAAGCTGCCCACTCTTATTCGCAAGGCATCTGTGCTAGAAGATCATCCTGGTTACGACTCACTGCGCTGAAACCGGAAGCTCAATATCCCATTCTCAACCTTCCTTTTTCCGGGAACTTTCTCTTTGGCTATCACACGGACAAGGAAAAGCCCAGGATGAAAACAGAACTTGAAAGTCTACAAGCGGTAGGTCTGGAGAAGAGAAAAGCATTCCCGTCACCAATACAGACCTTACAAACGCAGGCCATTTCATCAGAGGGTTCAAACCCCTCAGTGGTCTCAGAGGCAGCAACACTATACCAGAACACACTACCAGTGGTGTCATGGTGCAGCATCACAAAGGATCAATGGGTACTAAATATACTGCAGAATGGATACTCTCTACATTTTCACTATCTACCCCAAGCAATTCCTCCAGTAAAAGCAAGATGTCACCAGCTGTCACTGCTGCAGCAAGAAATAGCCACTCTTACAAAAATCTAGAGTAGAGGAAGGTCCTCCCTCCCAATGAGGGAAAGGGGTCTACTCAAGGTACTTCCTGGTACGAAGGAAAGGTCGCAAAGCAGAGTTCAGACCTATATTAGACCTTTGCATTCTCAACAAATCCATTGGAAGATAAAAAGTTATTATGCTGTCTCTCCATCAAATATACCCTCATCTCCAGCAAGGAGACTGGATGTGCTCGATAGATTTTCAGGATGTGTATTTTCATGTACTAGTCACCGTACGGCACCAGACGTTTCTGCGTTTCATGGTAGGGACCAAACACTACCAGTACAAAGTTATTCAGTTTTGATTGAAGTCGGCCCCTGAAGTGTTTACCAAATGCATGTCCTTAGTAGCGGCTTCTCTACGTCGCCAGGGACTAATCATTTATCTGTACCTCAATGACTTGCTCCTAAAGAGTTCATCTCCTCAGGGTGTGAATGACCACTATCAGATCTGCCTACTATTGTTACAACACCTCAGCCTTCAGGTCAATTTGGAAAAATCCCTTCACCAACCTTCTCAAAGAATACACTATCTAGGTGCTACTCTAGACTCCAGCACAGGAAGAATGTATCCTTCGTCGGAGAGACTGTCATCTATCACTCTGAAATGCAATCAACTTCTTCACTCTCCTCATCCCTCGGTCCGGCAGGTTTCCTCACTTCTGTGATCAATGGCATCTTGCATCTTCCTAGTTCCCAATGCCAGACTGAAGATGCGACCCCTGCAACAGGATCTGGAGAATAAATGGGTTCAGAAAACCGCTCGATGGGACGACAGGATACTACTTTCCCAAGCTGCAAAATCATCCATCCAATAGTGTATTCATCGGAAAAATCTTTTGGTTCGAATTCCCTTCCTTCAAACCCAGCCAACACAATCTCTAATCACGGAGGCCTCCTTTGAGGGTCAGGGAGCTCACATAGGACCTCTTCAGACTCCAGGTCTGGTGTCGATCAAGGAACAGGTGTATCACATCAATATGCTGGAGCTACGGGCAGTGTATCTAACCCCTCAAGGCCTTCTACCCCTCCTTCCAGTCCCGCTCCATATCCGTCCAGACGGACAACACAATTACTATGTACTATCTAAACAAGCAGGGAGTGACACACTCTCACCCTCTCTCCTTGGAGGCTCAGGCGATCTGGCATTGGCTTCCGGCCAGACAACTGTCAATTAAGACAGTCCATCTGCCAGGAGATGAAAACGCTTAGGCAGATTCCCTAAGTCATCGCTTCGAAGATCAACAAGACTGGGTTCTGCACATGGTGGTGGTGGAAGACTTCTTCCAGGATTGGGGTCATCCAAGCATAGATCTGTTTGTGGATGAAGCTAACAAAAAATGGCAAGATTTCGCGTCAAGATATAACCGGCCTGGTTCGAAAGGGAATGCCCTTTTGATCAATTGGTCAGGGGTCTTTTTGTATGCTTTTCCACCTCTTCCTCTCATCCTGCGAGTCCTAACTAAACTCTGCCACTCCAGAGCGAGGATGATACTGATAGCACCAGACTGCATTCAGTCAATCAGTTGTGTGTCTTTTGATAGCACTGGACTGGCCACGACAGTGGTGGTACCCATATCTTCTTAATCTCTCAGAGCCTTCACACAGGAGGCTTCAGTGCAGGCCAGACTTGCTTTCCAAGCTGAACTTAGCTGCATGGCTCCTGAGGTCCTCCAGTACCGCCATCTAGGACTTCCTCAAGACTGCATGATCATTTGGAATGAATCTAGAAGGCCTTCCACAAGGCATTCGTATGCATTTCAATGGAAGAGATTCTACATGTGGTGTGTGCAAAAGGGTTTCCAGCCGGCCCAAGGGCAGGAGGTAATACTTCCATATCTCCTTCACTTGGCCAAGTCAGGGTTAAGATTTGCCTCCATAAAGGTGCATCTTGCTGCCATTCCGGCATGTAAATGTATTGCGATTTATATAGCGCACGTATCACCCAAAGGCATCAAGGCGCTTGCTTAGGGAACCCGTCCTGGTATTCCCCTGTGAGATACCCCGGCTGGGTATCCGCAAGGTGAAAGCCAGGCATCCCACCGCGAGGGGCCGTTGTGGAGATTAAGCAAGCTATTGCCCAAAGTCACAGAGTGTGAACCCGTGAATCGAGTAGGCACCGGAGCGAGAATTGTCAAGTCCATGGACATTTTAGGACTCAAGACCCCGCCGAGCCGGGAATTGAACCCTGGTCCCGGGCTGACCTCTGCTTCCAGGTCTGCCTCCTCTAACCAGTGAGCCACACTTCTCCACTACATACAGAAAGTCACCTTCCCAACCATCCTTCTTCCAGCTTCAGGTGGTTAAGGATTTTTTACAAGGGTTAAAGAAAGGTTCGAGGCATGTGGGCTGCTGAATTCATATCTGTGCATAGTCCGCCACCTAGTGTTGGGTCCGGATGATTGCACATTGTTGTCCTGGAAGAGTCTTCGAAGTATCACGAGATAGGTGGCTCCTCCCCTGGACTACAGTGCGCATGGGCATCGCCTCCATCCCCAGATTGTTTTTTTCCGCCATCAGGTTCGGATGTGTTTTCGGTTCCCTCTATCGGGACCGATAGTTGTTCTACTTTTACTCGAGACCAAAAGGTCTTTAGGCTGGGCGTCGGTATAGTTGCGTTCGGGTTTCTTACTGACTCTCAGCTCCGATCTCCTACTGCCCTTCCACGTGCTTTCGACGCGGACGGGCCTACACTACACCCTTTGCTATGGAGCGGACTCCATTCAAGAAGTGTCCGCTTTGTCACTCTAAATATTCGCACCTCGACGTGCACCCCGTGTGCAATACATGCTTGTCACCGGATCACCGTGAAGACACCTGCATGGCGTGTTCGAAATTTAGGAGTAAGAAAACTTTAAAGATTCGCCGGGCTAATCGGCTCCAGGCTCAATTGTCGGCTTCGGCACCCCCACCTGATGACATCTTCCAGGAATCTGTTGAGGGAGAAGACGACGTACAAGGGTCGGACTCTGGCCCCGCGTCCGAAGAAGAGACCGGCGACGCGGGTGATGAGGCCTACGACGAAGTCTCCGACGAGGTAGGGGACGACGAACGGGCTTGTCCCACGATGGGAGATAGCTCGGAGGAAGAGCTTCCCCAACAAGACTCCGGGGTTACTCCCCGTCATACGGCCCAGGTCGAGGGATCGCCTTCGGGCCTTACCCAAGATCTAACTATGAGTCCTACGTCCCCGCCTCCGGGCCCGGTCACGGACATTTCTACGAAGAAACCGACAGTGAAGCCAACTGGTCTCGCACCCTCGGATGCGAAACCGAAAGTGGCGTTGGTGAAGAAGGTTCTGGAGGCGTCAACTTCCACGAAACCCAAAATGGCCGACTTGAAGAGCCACGCCAAAATGGCCGACCAGAAGAGCCGCGCCAAAATGGCCGACCCGAAGCCCTCTGGGTCGGCGCCGAAGGTGAAGGCCTCCGACGCGGCTGCGTCGGCACCGAAAGGGGTCGTGGACCCGAAGACGTCTTCGAAGAAGCGTCATGCTGACGATGCGCCTGGCCATGGGGTGTCGGCCCCGAAGAAGAGGCCTATCGGCGATCGGGCTCTCGAAGTCGACGAGTCACTCGAGCCGGTTCAGCCCTCGGCGTCCCTTACAAGGAAAGTGGGGGAATCCTTAAAGCGGATCCAACAGTCCACTGTGGTTCCCAGCCAGGACACTGTAGTGCCTCGACCCGCGCAGAAGCCTGCTAAGGATCAAGCGCCCATTCGTTTTACCCTTCCACCCAAAACGGCGCCGAAGGCCTTCGCGCCGAAACAGGGCGGACATTCACAGGAGGTATTGACGCCGAAAGCTGCCCTGGTGGTGTCGAAGCTTCGGCTCCAGCCGCTTGCGGTGGAGGAACGTCGTGAGGTGATCATCGACGCCAACACCGGAAAATTGTCGCTCCTCAAACGAAAGATTACGTCGGAGCCGGCCTTGGAACCTTTTAGGATTCCACTCAAGAACAAGAGGTACTCTGCGGACTCTTCGGCTCTGATGGAACCTCTGTCTCCACAAGCCCCGGAACACTCGCCGGCCCATTCCCCCGCGCCTTATGTGGACGAGGACGAGGACGAGTACACCTATCCTGCGTACTCGGATCCGGAGGAGGAGCATGTGCCCTGGACAGCGGGAGGCGACCCAGACGACCCGCAGTCGGGTCAGGACACTCAACTTTTCGCCGCAAAGACGTCCCCGACTGAGGACTCGGCGGCCTTCAATGCCCTAATAGAGAGAGCTGCAGCGAACCATGACGTCGAACTGCACTCGGACCCCGTGGATGCGGACTTCTTAGTCGACACCTTCTCGGTAGCCGAAAAACAAGTCAAGACACTACCGATGCTTAAAGGGGTGCTGAAGCATGCCCAGGAGGTATTCAAGGAGCCCACCCGGGCGCGGGTGGTCCATCCTCGCATCGACAGAAAATATAAAGCGGCGCCCACGGATCCCACGTATATTAAGGGACACTTACCATTGGACTCCCTGGTGGTGTCCAACGCTCGAAAGAGGGCGAATTCGCAGACTACTGGTGATGCTCCTCCCCCAGACAAAGAGTCCAAGATCTTTGAGGCATCAGGCAAACGCATTGCTGCACAGGCAGCGAACATCTGGAGGATCTCTAACACTCAAGCCCTGCTTGCACGTTATGATAGGGCCCATTATGACACATTAGAGGCCATCCTGCAACACTTGCCTGACCAATACAAGGAGGCGGGGGAGATGCTCATTCAGGAGGGTAAACTCATTACAAATGCATCCATCAAATGTGCCCTAGATGTGGCAGACACTGCCTCCAGGGCTATCAATACCAGCGTGTTACTTAGACGCCATGCCTGGCTTCGAATTTCGGGGTTCAAACCCGACATACAAACCACAATACTAGGTCAAACAGTGAATCCTGACCATCTGTTCGGCCCTGAGGTGGATGCCTCCCTAGAAAAGATGAAAAAAGATACTGAAACTGCCAAGTCTATGGGGGCTTTACAAAGTCAGCAGTTTCGGGGTGGTTCCTTTCGCCGCTCCAATTCAAGAGGCACCTCGAGGGGCCAGGCATCCCAGTCCACGCAATACTACAAGGGTAACACCCAGTCCTCGTATAACAACAACAAGGGCAGGGGCGGCTACAGAGGCAATAATATCAAAGGCAGGGGACGTGGAAACAATGCCTCCAGGTCCACCACCTCCAACAAGCAGTGACGTCTTGTCACTTCCCCCCGATCACACGACACCTGTCGGGGGGAGACTCCAGCAGTTCCTGCCGGCGTGGAGGTCCATCACCACGGACAGGTGGGTGAGGTCTCTTATCCAGTACGGGTACTGTCTAGAACTTACGTCCATTCCACCGGACATACCGCCAAGAAGCCGTGCTATGTCCGACGAGCACTTGACCTTGTTGCAGCAAGAAGTACTGGTCATGCTGCAAAAAGGGGCGATAGAGCTCGTTCCATTGCAAGAACGGGGAACGGGGGTTTACTCCCTGTATTTTCTGATCCCCAAAAAGGACGGATCACTCAGGCCGATCCTGGACCTCAGGCCCCTGAACTGGTACATCAACTCGGAGCACTTCCATATGCTCACATTGCAGCAGGTGCTTCCCCTGCTTCAGCAGGGGGACTTCCTGGCAACGCTGGATCTGAAGGATGCCTATTTCCATATTCCCCTGCATCCTTCCCACAGAAAGTATCTCAGATTCACGATCTTAGACCAGCATTACCAGTTCAGAGTCCTGCCGTTCGGGGTCACCACGGCACCGAGAGTATTTACGAAATGCCTAGCGACTGTGGCGGCGCATCTCCGTCGCCAGCACGTCCATGTCTTTCCATACCTAGACGACTGGCTTATTCAGGCAAAGACGGAACAGCAGTGCGTAGACCACGTGTCACGCACCATTCACCTCCTGCACGATCTGGGATTCTCTCTGAACTACCCAAAGTCCCATCTCCAGCCCGCCCACGTGCGACAGTATCTGGGCGCGACAATCGACACTCTGGCAGCCACTGCGCAGCCGAGTTCAGTGAGAATCGCCAGTATCCAGGCGCTGATCCAACGATTCAGACCCCAACACTCGCTTCCAGCGAAGGTGTTCATGCAGTTGATAGGCATGATGGCCTCCTGCATCTCCATTGTCCCGCACGCGAGACTACATATGCGTCCGCTTCAGGAGTGCCTGGCACGTCAGTGGACTCAGGCTCATGGGCAACTGACAGACCTAGTGTTGGTGAGCGGTCGGGCGTACAACTCTCTGCATTGGTGGAATCCACAAAACCTTTGCAAGGGCCGACCATTCCAAGAGCCTGTCCCACAGATCATCCTGACGACGGACGCCTCTCTCCAGGGATGGGGAGCGCATGTACTCCACTACACTGTGCAGGGACTATGGACACTTCAGCAAAGGAAGATGCACATCAATGTGTTGGAACTGATGGCAATCTTCATGGCCTTAAAGGCGTTCAAAGTACATCTGTGCAACAAGGTCGTGTTGATCCGGACGGACAACATGACGGCCATGTACTACATCCAGAAGCAGGGAGGTACACACTCTCCACAGCTGTCTCATCTGGCTCAGAGCATGTGGAAGTGGGCCATTCAGAGGAACATCTTCCTCATGGCAGAACATCTCCCAGGCAAGGACAATCAAATGGCGGATCTGCTCAGCAGGCACAGCCATCAGATGCACGAGTGGGAGATACATCCATCAGTACTCCAACCGTACTTCCAAAGGTGGGGTCATCCAGAGATAGACCTGTTCGCCACAAAGGAGAACGCAAAATGCCAAAGCTTCGCCGCCAGATTCCCACACCCCCAATCACAGGGCAATGCGATGTGGATGAACTGGTCAGGCAGATTTGCGTACGCTTTTCCCCCAGCACCTCTGATACCGCTGGTGGCACGCAAGCTCAGGGAACACTCGATGACGCTCATCCTGGTTGCTCCAACGTGGGCTCGCCAACCATGGTACACCACGTTTCTGGAACTCTCCGTGGTACCGCATCAAAGGCTTCATCTCACTCCCAGCCTTCTGACGCAGAACCATGGCGACATTCAGCACCCAGATCCGCAACAGCTCAACCTGGCGATCTGGCTCCTGAAGTCCTAGAGTTTGGCTACCTCAATCTTCCGCCCGACTGCATGGACATCATTCGGGAGGCAAGGAAGCCCACTACTAGAGCTTGTTATGCGGCTAAATGGAAGAGGTTTGTCGTCTACTGCGTGGAGCACAGCATTGACCCGCTAGACGCTTCCATTCAAAACATCATATGTTACCTCTTTCACCTGTATCGTTGTAATCTAGCTTACTCTTCCATCCGCATTCACCTGTCGGCTATGGCAGCATACCTCCAGAATAGGCAGCACCTGTCACTCTTTAAGGTCCCTGCTATCAAGGCTTTTCTGGAAGGACTCAAGAGGGTCATTCCACCAAGGACTCCACCAGCTCCAGAATGGAACCTCAATGTGGTTCTTACAAGGCTGATGGGTCCTCCCTTTGAGCCACTACACTCTTGTGAGCTCCAGTTTTTAACTTGGAAGGTTGCGTTCTTAGTAGCAATAACATCGCTACGGAGGGTTAGCGAACTGCAGGCGCTCACCATCCAAGAACCTTTCTTCCAGGTACATGCTAACAGGGTGGTGCTCCGCACTAACCCTAAGTTCTTACCCAAAGTGGTCTCACAGTTTCACATAAACCAAACAATTGAATTGCCGGTGTTTTTCCAAAACCCAGAGACGCTGGCGGAGCGTATGCTCCACACCCTTGATGTGAAGAGGGCCTTGATGTACTATGTGGACAGGACAAAAGATTTCCGCAAAACCAAACAACTTTTTGTTGCTTTTGCCACACAACACAAGGGAAATGCAATCTCCAAAGCAGGAATCGCTAGGTGGATAGTAAAGTGCATTCAGATCTGCTACGCAAAAGCTAAGCGCACTCTCACTATCCCACCGAGGGCCCACTCCACTAGGAAGTTGGGGGCCTCTATGGCTTTCTTAGGTAACATTCCCTTAGAAGACATCTGTAGAGCAGCCACATGGTCTACCACTCATACTTTCACTAAGCACTACTGTGTAGACGTGCATTCAAAACAACAGGCAGCTGTTGGTCAGGCTGTTCTAAAAACGCTTTTTCAGACTGCTGCAGCTGGCACGGGCGGCCGCCGCTAATGGAGGGACTGCTATGTATTCTATGCACAGATATGAATTCAGCAGCCCACATGCCTCGAACTGCAAATGCTACTTACCAGTATGCATCTGTTCTTGGCATGTAGGGCTGCTGACATTCATATCGCCCACCCTCCTCCCCGGCGCCTGTAGCAGCTGCAGTATGTATTCATATACACACATATGCTCATAGCATGGTCATCACTCACTTCTTCACTCCATCTCTGCCAATGGCTAAAAACAATCTGGGGATGGAGGCGATGCCCATGCGCACTGTAGTCCAGGGGAGGAGCCACCTATCTCGTGATACTTCGAAGACTCTTCCAGGACAACAATGTGCAATCATCCGGACCCAACACTAGGTGGCGGACTATGCACAGATATGAATGTCAGCAGCCCTACATGCCAAGAACAGATGCATACTGGTAAGTAGCATTTGCATTCTTCCCCCGATTCGCCCTCCTTCTCCTCCCTTGGAGCTCAATCTGGTTCTCTCCTAACTCATGGGTTCCCCCTTTGAGACAATTCGCAAGGCGACCCTGCAACATCTCACTGGTGGCAATTACTTCGGCTCGTGGGAAGAACGAGATTCAGGCCCTCTGATCAAGAGAGCCATACACAGTTTTCCACAACAACAGAGTAGTAATGAGGACCCAACCGTCTTTTTTACCGAAGGTAGTGTCCGATTTTTACGTTAGCCAGTCCATTTCACATCCCACTTTCTTCCCCAATCCCTCCACTCCAGCTGAAAGTTCTCTTCACTCTTTAGACCTTAAGAGTCGTACGGCTATTAGGAAGTCTGATCACTTGTTTGTAAATTACATTTCCATCAGAACAGGTTTTCCTGCTTCTAAACGCGCCATCTCGAGATGGATAGTGTCATGTTTCAAGCTGGCTTACCAGTTGTCAAATAAGCCCTTTGTGGCTATTCCCAAGGCTCATTCCACAAGGGGGAAGGTAGGTACTGTAGCTTTTTTTGCACAATGTACCCATTGCTGAAATCTGCAGAGCAGCCACGTGGAAGTTGGTACATACATTCACAAGAAACTATTGTCTCGATGTGGATACTAGTGCAACACTCAAGTAGGCCAGGTCTCCTAGAGAAATGTGTTCCATTGCTGAACTCATCTGATATTGATTCTACTCATTATCCCGCAGGTGTAGAGGTTGGGCTTGCTATTCGATTCAGTGCTTATGATTATTGACGAGTGTGAGAAGTTGACCTGATATATATAGTGCTCACTATTCTAGTGATCACTGTGTATCATACCAAACGACCCTTATTGATGATTGGTTGTAAGTCAACCTTATAGACCAGCTATCCTAGTAGCGTGGACAAAAGCAGTCTTTAGGCTAAACTCTAGAGGGCGTGTTAAGCCAGCTGTTTTACCATCACATATACCCCTTGAACACCAAGTGAAAGGACACCACACAAGTTGTTATGTAAGTAAAGTATATTTATTTATAACAAGTCTACCCTGAACTCTTTATGAGTCAGGGAGCTAAGCACAATACAAAACTCTTACGAAAATACCTCAAGTGTCACAATTTACACAAATGCCCGAGGGGCACGAAAAACCATATACACTAAAAGTGGAATGCGAAATACTAGCAGGTGAGTAACTCGATCCAAAGGCTTCAGGATCGCTAGGACTACACTACTGAACTCTAAGGTTAGGAGCAGGAGGCCTAGGGAGATCGGGTGCAGAGTGTGCACTCTCACGCCATATGCGGGACAAAGTCTATGGAGGCTAGTATTTCTAAAGTTACTGTTTTCGGACGAATGCGACTAGGTAGACTTAAAACGAAAGAGGATCTGGACACTTGAATAGTGAACCTGCGTTGGAGCACCGAAATGCTCGGGTTACCTAGCCCAGGGGCTGCGGCTGCATAGGGTTCAAAAGACGTCGGGAATCCTCGTTGTAGTCTATGGAGCCTAAAAGAAGTTGTTGCTGGCAGGCGACCAGTGAAGATGTTCGGTGTGATCCAAGCCTGGATCGGTGATGGAGACGACCTGAAAGCAGAGGGGACTCAGTTCTTAATCACTAGCCAGTGATTGTGTGGGCACCGGATGAGGTCCACTCGATCAGGTGAGTGGGTGACGCTGGACTCTGCAGTCACACGGGCCAGGAGGCGTTGTCGGCGACTAGGCTGGAGGTGCGAGCTGTCCCACAAGGGTGTCTGCTGTCGGCGATGCTGGACCCAAGATGGGGGCAACAAACCTTGGCAAAGGCAAGCCCATGCGGGGGAGTCAAGATGGTGTCTGGAGTGGACCAGGAGGGTCCGGGGTGCTCCTCTTTTGGAAGGGAGCAAGGGCCAGTCTGGAGCAACCAGACCAGCGGTGAAATCGTCGTGGTACGTCGTCAGGAGGGCCACTAGCCAACGGGCAAGTGACCGGACAACGTGGCAAGCAGCAAAGAGCAGAAGGGCCCCACGCAGATCTCGTGGATGCTGGGGGGCTGGACTTCGGTGCTGGAGCTGCTCAGGGTTGGGGCTTCTCAAACCCTCACTCGAGGATCCCTCGGCGGTCGTGCTGGTTAAGCGTCGTGCAGGTTTTGAAGATGGCCGGTCCCTCAGGTCTCGTCACACCCACGAATCTCAGCTGCGCTGATGATGCAGGTAGAGGTCAGAGATGCCAGGGAATCCAGGGTCTCGTCGAGCTGGTCAATCTTGATCCGGAGGATGGACGTGCAGCAAACCGCGATGCTTAGGTGGTGCCTGCGGGTGCAGGGTGGCTACTCCTTAGCCACAAGGGAGAGTCTCCAGAGAAAGTCAAGAGTTCCTTTCGTGGAAAGTAGTTCAAGATTCAAGATTATCTAATTTGGGAAGGGGGCCCGCTCCTACCTTTATCCTAAGAAAAGGGGCTGGCACGCGACTAGGTCCTGCCCATGGGTGGGACCAGGAGGGGGGGTGGTTACACCCCTCTCCTTTGTCCGGTCTCTCCCCAGGAGGGGGGTGGTTACACCCCTCTCCTTTGTCCGGTCTCTCCCCAGCTCAGGGGCTGGGGTGCCCCTGGAACTGGTTTGAGCCGGCATATGCACAGTGAGCACCGGGGTGCCACTTGCAGTCACCTTCCTCTCAGCCCTGCCTACCTGGGATACACAAAACCCTGTCTGGGATGGTGCTAGCACCGCCCCTGACAGGAAACCCTTTGTCCGAGCTCTCCTCGCTGGAAGGACTCCCAGCAGCAGGAGGTCAGACTTGTGTCTGTGGTGGCAGCATCCATTTTGTGATGCTGAGGCTCGAGTTAACTTTAACCGGGGTTCACAGTTACATACATGTCGTGTCCCTCTAGAAGGGTGGAATGCTAACCCCGTCGCCAGAATTGGCGAGGGGTTAGTATTCCAATTCGTATGACACCTTACTCGACATGTTTTGATAAAGCGATACCAAAGTTGGCAAATAACCGCGAGGATTATAATGCACTTAAGAGTATATGGTACGCGTTATCATGGAACAGCTATTAGGACTTGGTTCCGCAAGCTGCAAACAGGCTCAGCTCATGCCAGAGCACCATCTCACATAATTCCAAGCACTCTGCCTTCAGGATTGATAAGGCCTGCCATAGGAGTGACTGATAGGAATACATGTGTCCATTTTAGGGTTAGATATAGGGATACTATATCTAAAGCAAAGGGTGATTACACCACCTAGCCCCAGCTGTCGTGCAGCCAGTTGTGTCAGATTTGGATGGCCAGCCAGGGGTGGCATAATACATGCTGCAGCCCCTGGTAGGCCCAATTTAGAGAGAGAACAGCTAGGCTGTGGGTATGATTAGCTGGCCCACAGCCAAGGAAAGTCGTAAACCAGTGAAGCAAAAAGCAAAAAATTCGGGGGTGACCATAGGATTGCAGACCCCACTCTCCTACAATGAGTATCCCCTGGAAGAGAAGGATAAGTTACTTATCTGTAATCCTAGTTCTCTGCTAGGGGTATTTTCATCAAAGCCATAAGCAACCCACTCTCCTCCCCGGGTAAATGACCAATCATTGGTTTGTCTCTTTTTGTCTTGACTTTCGGGTCTACGCAAAGAACTTAGCCATCTGTCACCCCTGAGGCATGATGGGAAGCTGGGGTTCATGGCTGCCTTAAAGTCTGTTAAGGTTGCAATGCAGCCTATGGGCAACCATGCCTGCTGTGTGGCATTGCAATTTTCTGCTGTTCATTAAAAAGAGTTCAAGTGTCTCTTTGTTCTCCTATTTTTTCTTCTTCTATATATGTGCAATATGAATAATAAAAAAAAATATATATATATATATATATATATAACACCTACTGGCGGTCGCCAGTAGGTAGTTATAGTTAGGACCTAGTTTCCATTGGAAACTCATTTTTTGTTTTCCCAATAACTTTGGCGCCGGTTGATGAATCTACGCAAAACTTATGGACCGCTCCAGTCAGTCACTATCTTGAAGGTTTAGGCGGCCGAGAAAAAAGGGGGTCCCAAAACAGGTTTTCTCCATGTTAATTCCCATAGGAAGCTTTAGACACGGCTACAGCCCGAACTGCTGAATGGTATTACCCCAAATTTGGCAAAAAAGTAGCCCTTGGTTCAGAAAGAACTCCTTTTGTTAAATGGTGCAAATCCGTTCAGTAGTTCCTGAGAAATTTAAAATAAAAAAGAGGTCAAAAATGCATTTCCCTTAGCAAACTTTAGACACGGCTACAGCTCGAACTGCTGAACGGAATTACACCAAATTTGGCATAAAGGTAGCCCTTGCCTCAGAAAGAACTCTTGGTGTAAATCCGTTTAGTGGTTGCTGAGAATATCAAAAAATAAAAATATCGATAAATAGAGGCACGGTGGATCCGCACACCCTGCCGATCACGAGATGCAGTCTAATTGGCTGTCAAAACTCTAAACCAGGAAGTGTTGGCAGCCATCTTGTGCCTCGGTAATAGAGGCACAAGAAAACAGAAAGGGATGGGGTCCCCGGATCTAGAAGTGGTCCGGGAGGGGGGCACGCGGCCCCCCTCCCCAATAAAAATTAAATAATAAAAAAAAGAGGCAGAGCCCCAGGGGATGGGGTCTCCATGGCTAACAGAGGCCTCAGGAGGGGGGCCACGCGCCCCCCCCCTCCTTTCTAAAAAAAAACCATTTCATATTATATATTTTTTTGTTACAAAAAGGAAAAATAGTGTTCAGGCCCTGGGGATGGGGTCCCAGGGCCAGAAAAAAGGTAACTTAAGGGGGACCACACAGCTCCCCTTATAAAAATCAAAAGGAAGAAAAATGCAGGCATTGCGCCAGAGGCCCCGCCCCCTCCCTACAGCACTCTGCAAACGCGCCCCCTGGCTCGTTGTGAGATTGTGAACTAATTCCCCTTGAATACTGGGGGTCCCTGTGGGCCAACTAGCCCACCAGGAACCTCCAGGATGCGCCAGGGAGCTGCTTTGCAGTGAGGTGGTCCAGGTCACGCCCCTTTTTACACCTCTGTGCAACACAGCTCTGTGGCGCTTACTGGAGGAACCTGATGGATTAGTTGGACCCCAGGGACCCTCAAGATTTAAGGGGACTTAATCCTCCAACTTAAAACGCGCCACGGGGCACGTTTGCACAGTGGTGAAGGGAGGGGGTGGGGCCTGAGGTGACCTGTGTGCAAACACGCCTTGTGGTGTGTTTTCAGGTGGGTAATTAAGTCCCCTTCAATCCTGAGGGCCCCTGGGGGCCAACTTGTCCACTAGGTACCTCAAGTAAGTGCCAGAGTCCTGCGCTGCAGAGAGGTGGTCCAGGCCACGCCCCTTTTTACACCTCTCTGCAACGCAGCTCTGTGGCGCTTACTGGAGGTACGTGGTGGACTAGTTGGACCCCAGGATTTCTCAGGATTTAAGGGCATTTCATCCCCCAACTTAAAACGCACCATGGGGCTCGTTTGCACAGTGATGAAGGGAGGAGGCGGGGCCTTTCTGCACCTCTGACTTAGAGGTAGTTTTAATCCCCCTGCCCTATTATGTACTAGGGCCTTACAGAGGAGGTCAAGCTAATCACAGGGGTACCCCAACGCATAGCGTTCCCTAGTGTCTGTAAGTGTTTTCACTGTTTTTCAAGTGTCTTTTAGCGTAGCACTGGCTCTAGGCCTGGTTAATCAGTCAGTTACCACCAGTACCCGTCTGAATAAGTTATGGGCACAGGATGATTTTGCAACAAGGCCTCTTTCTGCTCCTCTGTTTGTTCTTTCTGCACGTCCTGCTTCTTCCTGCACTTTTCTTCGTCTTTGTGGACTTCTGTTGCTTCTTTCTGCATTTCTTTTGCTTCTTTCTGTGTGTTTTTTCTTCTTTCCTAACATGTCCTACCCCTGTAGGCATAGTTAGAAACTAGCTTGTAAAAAACCTGAGCAATGCACGTAATAAAAAACATAGGTTTCAAGCACGTTACAGTTAGAAATTAGCATTTAAAAAAACATAGAAATTCACTGAAAAAAAGCAGAGGTTTCAGGGGCGTTATAGTTAGTTGGACATTTCACTCGTACAAAACCATAGAAATTCTCCTGTTATAGTTAGTTCAGCTAACTATAACTTGTGCGCCCGCAATGCACTGCTGATGATGTCACATATTATATCACTCATGACATGGTCTGTGACAACACTCATGACATCACTGATGACATCTCCAATGACATCACTGATGACCTCATCCTTGTGATAGAGTGGCAGACCTCTTCTCACCCTAATATAACCTTTGATATACACACACTCAGAAATAGAAATTAACATTTTAAAAACAATGGACATACCAATACTAGTTACAATAAATAACCTATTCAGTAATTCAAAGATCTACACACACATCCAATCATTTACCAACAGTCCTATACAGTTACTCATACATGTACTCACTCATCGTATGTACTCTTACACCTATACACACCGACACTCATCCATAGTTACTCACACACATAGTCACACATGCAAACAAAGTATCAAACATCCATTTACCTGCATATACAGTTATACACATACCACCACACCTAATTCTACAGAAACTTACACATACTTACTCTCTTAAACAATCACTTATAGAAACACATACTTATTTATACAGGAACTCTTCCAATCTCTCACTCTTACATACACCATACTCATATATACTAGTTTAAAACATATGTAGTAACTCATAAAGACACTACTGAGACAGTCATTCACTCACTAACACACCCATACACACACTCATCCACCCATACAGTCCTGCACACATGCTGTCTTCAACACATACAGTGAGTCACTCATTCATGCATCTAGGCAGTAAGTAATACCCCCCCCCACCCAACCATACAGACCCTCATACTGGTACTCAAAAAACCAACTAATAACCCATATAGAAACTCATGTAGCTACTCACCAACCCATGCAGCCACTTATACACAAAGTGAGAGACTGATACAGATATTTACATATTTAAACTTTACTCACTAGCCCATGTATTCACTAAGATACACTTAATCAGTCAGTTATACAATCAATTTTACAAAAAAAATCATCAATTTAGACACTTATACACCCATTTATTCTTCCATCGACCTTGAGATATACATATATAAAATATATTTAATTTCCAGAAAAACACACACATTCACTGGATGATGTCATTACTGATGTCATCAGTGATGTCACTGACCATGCCATGAGTGATGTAATATGTGACGTCATCAGCAGTGCATTGCGGGCGCGCGAGTTACAGTTAGTGAACTAACTATAACTGGGGAATTTCTATGGTTTTGTATGAGTGAAATGTCCAACTAACTAGAACGCCCCTGAAACCTATGGTTTATTCAGTGAATATATATATATATATATATATATATATATATATATATATACACACACACACGCATACAAACAACTGTTATGAGGATCTCTAGGATGCAAGTGGCCTGGACAACTTGCTAGATACTGGTCTATATATTAAAAAGAGAGCAGAATTTGTGTCTATTACTACTAAAGCAGATTACCAGAGCATTGGTTAGCCGTATTTTATTGGATGCTCAATTCGCTTGTGGAAAAACATGTTCGAGGCATATCAGCTGCAGGTTGCACACTATGCATAGATTGCCACCTAGTGTTGGGCCCGGATGTTTGCAGTTTGTTTTGTAGAAAAGTCTTTGGAAGTCACGGGATAGGTGACTCCTCCTTTGGATGATACTACGCATGGTCATCGGCTCCATCCCCAGATTGTTTTTTTTCCGCCACCGGGCTCTGATGTGTTTCCAGCACTCCGTGTTGAAACCGAATTCCTTCGGCGCGCAATCCTCACCAACTTTCAGAAAATAAGTTTCGAACGCTTCTCCACTCGACGCTGTTCTTCAACGTCGAATACTTCGATTCCGGTTACGTCCTTCGAGCCTAACTAGGCCTCAACTCCAGCTCATGGAAAGGACGCCATTCAAAAAGTGTCCTCAATGTGGGTCGAAGTTTCCCCACACCGACCTTCATGAGGTGTGTAACCTCTGCCTTTCTCCGGAGCACGAGGCAAGGGACTGTTCAGCTTGTGCCTCTTTCCGCTCCAAAAAGACTATCCGGGACCGAAGAGCGAGAAGAACAATGGCTCGATCGTCATCCTCCATTCCAGACAACATCTTTGAGGAAGGCGTCAACGTCCCAGAACAACAGGACGTCGACAGCGGTTCCGAACATGAAGAAGATTTGGATGTCGAGGACGTCACTCCATCGCAACGTGTCATAAGTAAGACCGTCGACCCCGACCCTTCCTCGACACACCCAAAGAAGGCCCATGTTGCACCATCGCCCTTGGCTCGGGTGCACACCGACACTCCACTTCTACTGCCCCACCTTCGGGCCCGGCAAAGAAGCCAATTAAGCCTTCGGGCGACTCAGGCTCGAGTCAGCCTTCACATGGTACCGGCGCCAACTTACCGGCACCGAAAAAGACGTCGACACCGGCTACGCCGACGCCCAAACCATCGGCGCCGAAACCCACAACTCCTTCAGCACCGAAACCCAGGTCGAAACCAAGCAAAGCTTCGGATTCCAAAAAACCACCGGAACCGAAAAAAGCATCGGATCCAAAGAAACAACCGGATCCGAAAACAACACCTGACCCGAAAAAACCTTCGGAACCGAAAAAACATTCGGAGCCGAGAAAGACTCCTGCTTCCCCGACAAAGTACATTGTCAAAAAACCAAAGCAAGCCGCTTCGGTGCCGAAACCTTCCACAGCACCAAAAGATCGGCCTCCGGCAGAGGACTTATATTTTCCTGACCATGCCCAAAAGACTCTGGCTGAGAACCCAATAACTGGACAGTTGATATTGGCCTCAAAGAAGCGACCACTGGACAAGCCAGCTCCAGCTCCGCTTGCAAAGAAGAAGGACATGGCTACCTCGCCTTTAAGACCTCCTTCCCCTTCTCCACCTATGCCATCACCACACTCTCCCATACCACAGCATTCCCCTACACCCTCTCATACAGATGATAGTTCTGATGATATGGGGGGTAACATGCCTGATCCAGACACACCTACAGGATCACCTGACCCATGGGTTGATTACACAACTCCAGAAGTCCCAAATGTCCCTCAGGATGACTTATACCCCTCAAGGCCTTCCCCACCTGAAGACACTATAGGGTTTAACAAACTAATACACAGAGCTGCACAATATCACGGGATAGACATGCATACAGACCCTGTAGACCAAGACTTCCTGATGCATACCTTTGATAACGCACAAAGGTCAGCATCCATCTTACCAATGCTCAAAGGAGTAATTAAACACGCTGCTGAAGTCTTTAAAGACCCAGTCAGAACTAGAATCATTAATCCTCGTATAGAGAAGAAATATAAAGCCGCCCCTTCAGACCCAGAATACATTAAGGGGCCAGTACCACTAGACTCACTTGTAGTTTCCAACGCACGCAAAAGAGCTAACTCGCAGTACCACTAGACTCAATTGTAGTTTCCAACACACGCAAGAGAGCTAACTCGCAAACATCAGGTGATGCTGCCCCACCAGATAAAGAGTCTAAGTTACTAAACGCATCAGGGAAGAGAACTGCGTCTCAAGCAGCAAACATCTGGCATATCGTCAACACACAAGCATTGCTAGCCAGATATGATAGAGCACATTATGACGAATTAGAGTCAATAATGAGACACCTCCCTGATGAGTACAGGGATAGGGCACATGAACTCATCCAAGAGGGTAAAAACATTACAAAAACCTCCATCAGATGTGCCCTTGACGAAGCGGATACTGCGTCTAGAGCAGTTAACACCAGTGTCTTGTTTCGCAGACATGCCTGGCTACGTATATCAGGATTCAAACCTGAGGTACAAAATGCCATTCTAAATCAACCTTTCGATGAACAACACCTATTTGGACCCAACGTGGATGTATCTCTTGAAAAAATAAAAAAATATACAGACACCGCCAAATCTATGGGAGCCCTGCAGTTGCAGGCTCCAAGACGTTCATTTCGTCGCTCATCCTATAGAGGTGCCACCAGAGGATATTCCTCCGACACAGCTTCTGCCTCTTAAAAGCCCCCACACAATCCACTTACGGCAAGGGCTACCAAAGGGGTGGGAACAGGGGTAACAATAACAAGGGCAGAAGTAAAAATAACAGTTCCCGCTCTGCCTCCACCCCTGCCCAATGACTCCCTTCCCCCACCCCACTCCACTCCGGTCGAGGGAAGACTTCAACAGTACCTGCCAGCCTGGGAAAACATCACATCAGATAGGTGGGTGTTACAAATTATTCAATCGGGTTACTGTCTGTAACTATAATCTACCCCCTCTCCCTCAAACATACCACCCAGGCAGCTTCCAATGTCACAGGAACATTTAACATTGCTCAGACAAGAGGTAATATCCTCTTGCAGAAAAATGCAACAGAGATAGTTCCAAAGCACCAGGTAAACAAAGGAGTATACTCACTATTTCCTAATACCAAAAAAGGACGGATCTCTAAGACCCATCCTAGACCTCAGACCTCTAAACATTTTACATTCAGTCGGACCATTTCCATATGGTCACACTGAAACAGGTCCTTCCACTACTGGGACTAAACTACTTCCTTGCCACTCTAGATCTCAAGGACGCCTACTTCCATATTCCCATCCACGCAGCACACAGAAAATGTCAGATTTGTGCTAGACGGGCAGAACTACCAGTTCAAAGTGCTCCCATTCGGAGTCACAACAGCGCCAAGGGTGTTTACCAAATGCCTAGCAGTGGTAGCGGGACACTTAAGAAGACAGCACATTCATGTCTTCCCATAGCTGGACGACTGGCTCATAAAAGCCAGCTCATACAGACAGTGTGTGCAAAACACTCAAGTTACTATTCAACTGCTTTACAACTTGGGATTCACGGTAAATCACGTCAAATCGCATCTGCACCCCTCGCACATACAACAATATCTCGGCGCTACAATAAACACCCAAATAACACTAGCTTATCCCTCTCCAGCCAAGATAACAAGTTTACAAAATCTCCTAACAAATTTCAAACCACAACACTCACTACCAGCGCGAGTGTTTATGAAACTCATAGGAATGATGGCATCTTGCATATCTGTAGTACCTCACGCAAGATTGCTAATGAGTCCACTTCAAGAGTGCCTAGCACGCCAATGGAACCAGGCTCAAGGTCACTTAACAGACCTTGTGTTGGCAGACGGTCCGACTCATCGTTCTCTGCAATGGTGGAACACCAAAAACCTTTCCAACGGACGACCGTTTCTAGAGCCAGTTCTCCAAGTAGTCATGACAGCGGACGCATCGCTCTCCGGCTGGGGAGCTCATCTACTGCATCTCACTATGCAGGGCAGGTGGACACCGCAACAAAAGTTACTCCATATCAATCATTTGGAGTTGCTAGCCGTGTTTCTAGCTCTGAAAGCATTTCAAACTCAAGTGTCAGGCAAAGTGTCTTAGTCCGCACAGACAATATGACAGCTATGTACTACATAAACAAACAAGGGGGGACACACTCTCTGCAGCTCTCTGTTAGCACAGCAGATATGGAGATGGGCTATACCGCTAAAAATCTTCCTCTTAGCACAACACGTCCCAGAAGTACAAAACACTATCTCAGATCTGCTCAGTCGACAAACACAGCAGATCCACGAGTGGGAACTTCATCCGCAAGTTCTTCATCGGTTCTTCCAAATGTGGGGACAACCTCAGATAGACCTCTTTGCCACCCTCGAAAACGCAAAATGCCCAAACTTTGCCGCCAGATACCCACACCCATTGTCCAAGGGCAATGCGATATAAATTGGTCAAGACTATTTGCGTACGCTTTTCCTCCTCTCCCACTAATTCCGTTAGTGGTGCGCAAACTACAACAACATTCCCTGACACTCATTATAGTCGCTCCAACTTGGGCCAGACAACTGTGGTACACCACGCTGCTCTAAATGTCTGTGGTGCCACATCAAAAACTAAATCTATCTCCACGCCTATTAACGCAGAACCATGGAGAGATCAGACACCCGGACCCAGCTCAGCTCTGTAGGAAGGTGGATACCTGACTATGGTTGCCCCCAACTTTTTGCCTGGTGTTTTGCTGGTTTTCCGACTTAGTTGGCCAGGGACCCTGCCAATCAGGACCCCAGGCCTACTACTCTCGCTCTAAAATGGATTCCATGTACCTTAGGTACATATCTAATTGGTACTGGGCCACCTTATCAGACCCTGTAACTCAGGGCATAGGTGTACCCAGGGCCTACCACGGGCTGCAGCATGTATTATGCCACCCCTGGATGGCCATCTAAATCTGACACAACTGGCTGCACGACAGCTGGGGCAAGGTGGTGTAATCACCCCTTGCTTTAGATATAGTATACCTATATCTAACCCTAAAATGGACACACAGATTCCTATCAGTCACTCCTATGGCAGGCCTTGACAATCCTGAAGGCAGAGTGCTTGGAATCGTGTGAGATGGTGCTCTGGCATGAGCTGAGCCTGTCTGCAGCTTGCGGAACCAAGTCCTAATAGCTGTTCCATGATATCGCATACCATATACTCTTAAGTGCATTATAATCCTCGCGGTTAAATGCTATCTTTGGTATCGCTTTATCAAAACATGTCGAGTAAGGTGTCATACGAATTGGAATACTAACCCCTCGCCAATTCTGGCGACGGGATTAACATTCCACCCTTCTAGAGGGACACGACATGTATGTAACTGTGAACCCCGGTTAAAGTTAACTCGAACCTCAGCATCACAAGTCTGACCCCCTGCAGCTGGGAGTCCTTCCAGCGAGGGCTGCTTGGACAAAGGGTTTCCTGTCAGGGGCGGTGCTAGCACCATCCCAGACAGGGTTTTGTGTATCCTGGGTAGGCAGGGCTTTACAGGAAGGTGACTGCAAGTGGCACCCCGGTGCTCACTATGCATCTGCCGGCTAGAACCAGTTCCAGGGGCACACCAGCCCCTGGCCTGGGGAAAGTTTGGCATGGCAGAGGGGTGTAACCACCCCCCTTCCTGGTCCCACTCCTAGGGCAGGACCTAGTCGCGTACCCACCCCTTTCTTTAGGATAAAGGCAGGAGCTGGGACCCTTCCAAATTAGATCATCTTTGAATCCTGAAACTACTTTCTACGAAATTAACTCAAGACGTCTTCCTAAGATTTCTCCCTTGTGACTAAGGAGTAGTCACCCTGCATCCGCAGGCACCATCTAAGAACACTGCGGTTTGCTGCACGTCCTTCCTCTGGAATCCGACTGACCAGCACGACGAGACCCGGCATCCCTGGCACCTCTGACCTCTACCTACCTCTACAGCTAAGCTGAGAACCGTAGGTGCGACGAGACCTCGAGGGACCGGCCATCATCAGAACTGCACGACTTCTATCCAGCACGACCGCCAAGGGATCCTCGAGTGAGTGCTTTGGGGTCCGAGAAGCCCCGACCCTGAGCAGCTCCAGCACCGAAGTCCAGCCCCCCAGCATCCACGAGATCTGCGTGGGGCCCTTCTGCTTTTTGCTGCTCACCGCGTTGTCTGGCTACTAGCCCGCTGGCTTGTGGCCTTCCCGACGACGAACGACGACAACAACACTGCTAGTCTGGTTGCTCCAGACTGGCCCTTGCTCCCCTCCAAATGAGGAGCACCCCGGACCCTCCTGGTCCACTCCAGACGCCATTTTGAGTCCACCGCGTGGGCTTGAATTTGCCAAGACTTGTTGCCCCAATCCTGGGTCCAGCGACGTCGACAGCAGCAACCATCGTGGGAAAGCTCGCACCTCCATCCTGGTCGCCGACAACGCCTCCTGGTCCGTGAGACTGCAGAGCCCAGCGTCGCCCACTCACCTGGTAGAGGTGACTTCGCCCGGTGCCATCCTGGTGCCCACACCATCACTGGCTAGTGATTAAGAACTTGGTCCCCTCTGCTTTCAGGTGTCATCCATCTTCGATCCAGGCTTGAATCACTTCGAACTTCAACACTGGTCGCCTGCCAGCAACTTCTTTCTTCAGGCTCCATAGACTGCAACGAGGATTCCCAACGTCTTTCCAGACCTATGCATCCGCAGCCCCTGGGCTAGGTAACTTCGGCATTTCGGTGCCCCAGCATAGCCTCACTATCCAAGGGTCCAGATCCTTTTTCGTTTCAGCTCTAACTAGTCGGGTTCGCCCGAGAACACTAACTTTTGCTTTTACTAGCCTCCATAGACTTTGTCCCGCATCCCGCGTGATAGTGCACACTCTGCACCCGAGTCCCCTAGGCCTCCTACTAGTAATCTGAAGGTTCAGTAATATAGTCCTAGCGATTCCAAAGCCCATTACTCCAGTACTTACCTGCTAGTAATTTCGCATTCCACTTTTGTAGTATATGGTTTTCCGTGCCCCTCGGGCATTTGTGTAAATTGTGCAACTTAAAGTATTTTCGTAAGAGTTTTGTTGTGTGCTTAGTACCCTGTCCTCATAAAGAGTACAGGGCTGTTGTGATCTAAATAAATACACTGTTTATTTTCATAACACGTGTGTGGTGTCCTTTTACTTGGTGTTCAAGGGGTATATGTGATGGTATAACAGCTGGCTTAACACGCCCTCTAGAGTTTAGCCCGAAGACTGCTCGTATCCATGCTACTAGGATAGCTGGTCTAAAAGGTTGACTTACAACCAATCATCAATAAGGGTTGTTTGGACTGATACAAAGTGCTCACTAGAATAGTGAACATTATATATCAGGCCAACTTCTCACATTGGTGAGCAGCGGTTGGGATTTGAGCTTGCTGTTGTTTTACCACACGTATCCTAAGAATATCTTTGTGAAAGATCACATAAGTATTTAAGGTACATATAACTTAGCTTAGAATACTCTGAGTTCTACTGAACCAGCTGTTGTAGTTTAACAAGGCTTAGCACACCTTGACTACAACTCTTAGCAAGGGATCAGTAGGCAAACAAATAGTGTAGGTAGGTGCATCACTTACACCACACTAGAAGCATGTCTAACCACGGAGAGTCTTCAGAGACCCCTCTTGTGGTTGTGGACCCTCCACAGGTCCCTTCCAGATATGCTGCTCTTAGCTTCCAGGAGATGAGACAAATCTGTACATCCAGGAAGCTAAAACAGGGTTCTAACCCTACCATTCCTTTTCTGATTGGTCTCTTAGAGACTTATGATGCTAGGAGGGCTGCTAACACAGATCCTTCTCATCCAGATGGGAATATGCCCCCCTTAGAGGGACCCTTTAGTAACCCTGACCACCACCTCCAGGCAGCAGATGATGCTGAGGAGGAGGAGGAGGAAGAGGAAGAGGAGTTATCAGAGGATGAGGCAGACAAGGGACAGGTAGAAGTCAGGAGACTCACCAGGTCCAACTTAAGTAGGCATGAGACTGGATTTGGGGGACCCCCAGGGCCACTCTCAGGCAGACTTAACATTGGGAGTGGACGAGTTAGGTCTCTATCCAAATGCTCTAACAGATCCATTCAAACCAATGGCTCTCAGACCTCTTCTCATAGAGGGATGTCATCCCCTAAGAGAAGGGAGCATGAAGCTAAGATGAGGGAAGACAATCTGAGGATTGAAAGGGAAGAACTTGCCCTGGCCAAAGAGAGGCTTGCCTTTGCTAGAGAGCAAAAGTTAAGTGGGTTAGATCCCACTAGTGGCAGCACTCTCCCAAGAGAAAAAGACAGGAGTTTAGACACTAGACACCTGAGTAAGATAGTGCCCCCCTTTAAACAAGGGGATGACATCCACAAATGGATAACTGCTTTGGAGAGGGCTTGCACTGTACAGTGTGTCCCCCAGAGTCATTGGGCAGCTATCTTGTGGCTCTCCTTTGAAGGCAAAGGTAGAGATAAGCTCCTCACTACTAGAGTTGAGGATGCTAACAATTACCAAGTCCTGAAGAATACACTGGTTGATGGGTTTGGTTTAACCACTGAACAGTACAGGTTGATGTTCAGAGACACCCAGAAAACTCAGTCTCAGGATTGGGCTGACTTTGTTGATTGTGCCACTAAGGCTTTTGAAGGCTGGCTACTGGGAAGTAAGGTTACTGATTTCAAAGGATTGTCAGAAGCAGTTATTACACCAGCACCTGGTAGACTCTGATCTAACCTCTCCACAAGATTTGGGTAAGAGGGCAGACAAATGGGTCGGAACCAGGATCAGGCCTAGGAACCAGGGTGGTGACCAAAAGAAGGAATCAACCAAGCCTCAAGAGAAGGGTGGGAATAAATCTTCTGATCAAACCACAGGGCCCCAAAATTCCTCTGAAAAGGGTGGGTCCCAAACTTCTCCCAAAACCCAAAAGAAACCTTATTGTCATACCTGCAAACAGGTAGGCTATTACAAAAGTGCCAGCAGTTGTCCCAAGGCCAACAACAATAAGGAGAACATACCCCCAAATAAAGCTTCCCAGCCTCCTGTTACTACTAGTAGTAATCCCCCAGGTGGTGGGAGTGCCCCCAAGAATTTGGGTGCATTTTCTTTGGGAATGCCTGGGGACTCTGGCCTAACCAGGTCCCCTGACTTAGATACTCTTGTCTGTGAGACTGGCATGGGGTTTGCCAACTTCACAGCCTGTCACAACACTTTGGGCAGGTACAGACAGGAGCCCCTCATCAATGGTTCAAAAGTTGAGGCCTACAGAGACACAGGGGCTAGCATCACCATGGTGGCTGAGAGCCTAGTCCCCTCAAGGCTACTTATACCTGGTGCCACATACCAGGTAGTGAACATTGATGGAATGCAAAGAGATCATCCCATAGCAGTGGTAAATCTCAGCTGGGGAGGTGTCACTGGTCACAAGAGAGTGGCAGTGTCACCAAACTTGCCTGTAGACTGCCTACTGGGGAATGATTTAGAGATCTCAGCCTGGGCTGAGGTAGAGCAAGAAACCCATTTGAAAATGGTAAACCTCCATAGTAAGGTTAGTGGGGCAGTGATAGCCACAGCCCCAGTCCAAGATGTCCTCCCTGAACAGGTCAGGGGGGCTGTGCCAGTCACAGCCCTATCCCAGAAAGATGCCTTTCCTGAACAGGTTGGCAAGGCTGTGATGGTCACAGCCCAAACCCAAACTGAGTCCCTTCCTGAAAAGGTTGGTGGAGTTGTGATGGCCACAGCTCAAACTCAGACAGATAATAGTGTTGTGAAGCCTGAAACAATGGATCACTCCACTCAAACTGAGAGCATTGAGGAGGAAGAAAAGTCTTCCCCCTCCCAGACACTAGGTGAGAGCCAGCCTCCTCAGGGAACTGACTCTACCCCTGGTGAAGGAACTGCCCCAGAGGTAGCCAGGCCTAGCTTGGCAGAGCCCCTGATGGCAGTGGACCCTTCCCAGGTGGGACCCAGTCTGGAGCAGGTAGCCTGCGCCTCTCTACCCTGCCTCAATCAGCCCAGTGCTGTAAAGGTCAAGGAGGCCAGTGGTGGACCCCAAAGGGCCCCCTGTCCAAAGGAACTTCCCAATCAGCAGATTAGGATCACTGAAGCTAGTAGTCCTAGCCAAGTGAAAATAAAACACACTCCTGAGGGATCCCCCTTAAACTTAGTTAGGGAACTCCCACAGCTGGACACAGCTGGGCACAGCCAAACCTGGGGCCTAAAAACCCCTAACCTGACCTGTCCCTCCAGTAAGCCAAACAGAGGGACTCGGCCTCCAGCTTTAGGTAGCCAGAGGTTGACCCTGAGAGCTCATAGCAACTCAGTACTGGAAAGAAAGGCACGTATGGTGGATAGTGATTGGAGGAAGTTGAGCCCAACAGTAGTGGAGTCTCACTTCAGTACTCCATTCCCACACCAGCCTTTTACTTTGCCAAAGCACACCACAGGTAGGGATTCCCTATGGTGGAGACCCTCAGATACCCTTAGGGGGAGGGGTTGCTTAGTGGACCATGATACATGGGGTAACCATGCCAGTGCATGTACCACCTCATATGGCCACTCAGGCAATATAGGCTTGCCTGATCTCCTTTCGTTTGGGGGGGGGGGGGGTTGTGTAGGAAGGTGGATACCTGACTATGGTTGCCCCCAACTTTTTGCCTGGTGTTTTGCTGGTTTTCCGACTTAGTTGGCCTGGGACCCTGCCAATCAGGACCCCAGGCCTACTGCTCTCTCTCTAAAATGGATTCCATGTACCTTAGGTACATATCTAATTGGTACTGGGCCACCTTATCAGACCCTGTAACTCAGGGCATAGGTATACCCAGGGCCTACCAGGGGCTGCAGCATGTATTATGCCACCCCTGGATGGCCATCTAAATCTGACACAACTGGCTGCACGACAGCTGGGGCAAGGTGGTGTAATCACCCCTTGCTTTAGATATAGTATACCTATATCTAACCCTAAAATGGACACACAGATTCCTATCAGTCACTCCTATGGCAGGCCTTGACAATCCTGAAGGCAGAGTGCTTGGAATCGTGTGAGATGGTGCTCTGGCATGAGCTGAACCCGTTTGCAGCTTGCGTAACCAAATCCTAATAGCTGTTCCATGATAACGCATACCATATACTCTTAAGTGCATTATAATCCTCGCGGTTAAATGCTATCTTTGGTATCGCTTTATCAAAACATGTCGAGTAAGGTGTCATACGAAATTGGAATACTAACCCCTCGCCAATTCTGGCGGGACACGACATGTATGTAACTGTGAACCTCGGTTAAAGTTAACTCGAACCTCAGCATCACAAAATGGATGCTACCACCACAGACACAAGTCTGACCCCCTGCAGCTGGGAGTCCTTCCAGCGAGGGGAGCTTGGACAAAGGGTTTCCTGTCAGGGGCGGTGCTAGCACCATCCCAGACAGGGTTTTGTGTATCCTGGGTAGGCAGGGCTTTACAGGAAGGTGACTGCAAGTGGCACCCCGGTGCTCACTATGCATCTGCCGGCTAGAACCAGTTCCAGGGGCACACCAGCCCCTGGCCTGGGGAAAGTCCGGCATGGGAGAGGGGTGTAACCACCCCCCTTCCTGGTCCCACCCCTAGGGCAGGACCTAGTCGCGTACCCACCCCTTTCTTTAGGATAAAGGCAGGAGCGGGGACCCTTCCAAATTAGATCATCTTTGAATCCTGAAACTACTTTCTACGAAAGGAACTCAAGACTTCTTCCTAAGATTTCTCCCTTGTGACTAAGGAGTACTCACCCTGCATCCGCAGGCACCATCTAAGAACACTGCGGTTTGCTGCACGTCCTTCCTCCGGATTCCGACTGACCAGCACGACGAGACCTGGCTTCCCTGGCACCTCTGACCTCTACCTACCTCTACAGCTAAGCTGAGAACCGTAGGTGCGACGAGACCTCGAGGGACCGGCCATCAGAACTGCACGACTTCTATCCAGCACGACCACCGAGGGATCCTCGAGTGACTGCTTTGGGGTCCGAGAAGCCCCGACCCTGAGCAGCTCCAGCACCGAAGTCCAGCCCCCCAGCATCCACGAGATCTGCGTGGGGCCCTTCTGCTTTTTGCTGCTCACCACGTTGTCTGGCTACTAGCCCGCTGGCTTGTGGCCTTCCCAACGACGACAACAACACTGCTAGTCTGGTTGCTCCAGACTGGCTCTTGCTCCCCTCCAAAAGAGGAGCACCCCGGACCCTCCTGGTCCACTCCAGACGCCATTTTGAGTCCACCGCGTGGGCTTGAATTTGCCAAGACTTGTTGCCCCAATCCTGGGTCCAGCGACGTCGACAGCAGCAACCATCGTGGGACAGCTCGCACCTCCATCCTGGTCGCCGACAACGCCTCCTGGTCCGTGAGACTGCAGAGCCCAGCGTCGCCCACTCACCTGGTCGAGGTGACTTCGCCCGGTGCCATCCTGGTGCCCACACCATCACTGGCTAGTGATTAAGAACTTGGTCCCCTCTGCTTTCAGGTGTCATCCATCTTCGATCCAGGCTTGGATCACTTCGAACTTCAACACTGGTCGCCTGCCAGCAACTTCTTTCTTCAGGCTCCATAGACTGCAACGAGGATTCCCGACGTCTTTCCAGACCTATGCATCCGCAGCCCCTGGGCTAGGTAACTTCGGCATTTCGGTGCCCCAGCATAGCCTCACTATCCAAGGGTCCAGATCTTTTTTCGTTTCAGCTCTAACTAGTCGGGTTCGCCCGAGAACACTAACTCTTGCTTTTACTAGCCTCCATAGACTTTGTCCCGCATCCCGCGTGAGAGTGCACACTCTGCACCCGAGTCCCCTAGGCCTCCTACTAGTAATCTGAAGGTTCAGTAACGTAGTCCTAGCGATTCCAAAGCCCATTAGTCCAGTACTTACCTGCTAGTAATTTCGCATTCCACTTTTGTAGTATATGGTTTTCCGTGCCCCTCGGGCATTTGTGTAAATTGTGCAACTTAAAGTATTTTCGTAAGAGTTTTGTTGTGTGCTTAGTACCCTGTCCTCATAAAGAGTACAGGGCTGTTGTGATCTAAATAAATACACTGTTTATTTTCATAACACTTGTGTGGTGTCCTTTCACTTGGTGTTCAAGGGGTATATGTGATGGTATAACAGCTGGCTTAACACGCCCTCTAGAGTTTAGCCCGAAGACTGCTCGTATCCATGCTACTAGGATAGCTGGTCTATAAGGTTGACTTACAACCAATCATCAATAAGGGTTGTTTGGACTGATACAAAGTGCTCACTAGAATAGTGAACATTATATATCAGGCCAACTTCTCACAAGCTCAACCTAGCGATCTGGCTCCTGAGGTCATAGTTTGGTTACCTCAACCTTCCTCTGGAATGCATGAACATAATTAAAGAAGCTAGACTTCCCACTACCAGAGCATGTTAAGCTGCTAAGTGGAAACGCTTTGTCATATACTGCCAAAACAACCAAATAGATCCCCTAGACGTGTCTATCCAACACTTCATAGGATATTTATTACATCTTCAAAAGTGTAACTTAGCCTATACCTCTATCAGACTGCACCTTGCTGCCATTGCAGCATACTTACAAAACAGATACCATCTGTCTCTTTTTAGAGTACCAGCTATTAAAGCTTTCATGGAAGGACTCAAAATTCCTCCCAGAACGCCACCAGTGTGCAACCTGCACATTGTTCTTACAAGGTTAATGGGTTCTCCCTTTGAACCATTACATAAATGTGAATTGCAATTCCTAACTTGGAAAGTAGCTTTCCTGGTAGCAATTACTTCTCTTAGAAGGGTTAGTGAACTACAAGCATTTACCATTCAAGAACCCTTTTTGCAAATGCATCATAACAAAATGGTTCTTTGTACTAATCCAAAATTCCTGCCTAAAGTCATTTCACCATTCCATCTAAATCAATCCGTTGAGCTGTCCGTATTCTTCTCGCAGCCTCAAACAGTCGCAGACGTTAAAAGAGCTCTGCTGTACTATAGCGAAAGAACACAATCATTTCGTAAAACAAAACAACTTTTTGTGTCTTTTTCGCCACCACATAAAGGCAACCTTATATCAAAATCAAGGATCGCCAGATGGATAGTTAAATGCATACACATTTGTTATCAAAAAGCAAAACGCACATTAACAATTCCTCCAAAAGCCCACTCAACAAGAAAGATAGAGGCTTTAATGGCATTCTTAGGGAACATCCCCTTAGATGACATATGCAGAGCAGCTTCATGGCTTACACCGCACACATTCACAAAACATTATTGTGTAGATGTGCAAACTAAACAACAAGCCACTGTGGGCCAGGCTGTATTAAAAACACTGTTTCAAACAACTGCAACAGATACGGGTGGTCGCCGCTAGGTGTGGGTACAGCTATACAATCTATGCATAGTGTGTAATCTGCAGCTCATATGCCTCGAACGGAAAATGTTACTTACCAGTATGCATCAGTTCTTGGCATGTAGATCTGCAGAGTTACACACGCCCACCTGCCTCCCCGCCTACCTTTATCTGTTCCAGTATTATCTTAATTAGATACAAATCACATGGACATCACTACTTCTTGTACAGCTCCATCACTTCCCTAATGGCGAAAAACAATCTGGGGATGGAGCCGATGCCCATTCGCAGTATCATCCTAAGGAGGAGTCACTTATCCTGTGACTCCGAAAGACTTTTCTACAACAAAACAAACTGCAAACATTTGGGCCCGACACTAGGTGGCCAACTATTCATAGTGTGTAACTCTGCAGCTCTACATGCCAAGAACAGATACATACTGGTAAGTAGCATTTTCCATTTAATGTATTCTGGTGTCCCCGCGCACGGGCGGTAATGTTCAGTGCTTATGACTTTGATGAGGATACCCATGGATGAGAACTAGGATTACAGGTAAGTAACTTATCCATTTCGACCTACTAGAGTTCTTTGCTTTTCTCATTGCTGTGGTTCAAGTTCTACCTTTTAACCGGGCCAGGTCAGGTGGGCCCTCCAAGTATCTGGCTCAAAAACTGTGGTACGCCTTCCTTAGTTGCCCAATAAAGGGATAATTCCTTATAGAACGTAAAACCTGGCTCATCTTCCTCGAGGCTCCAAGGGACTTGTTTTTCTTTTTTTGGGTTCTCTTATCACTGGGAAACCTCGGTTGGTTAGCCACTCACATTATAAATATTGTAAAAAGAAATTTGTGCATGATATTTATTATTCGGAAAATGGTTGTTACGATGCGGAGTACAACTTCACTTGGCTGTTGCATGAGGACAACTGTTATGAGGATCTCTAGGATGCCAGTGGCCTGGACACCTTGGTAGATACTGGTCTGATTTCTTTGCCACTGAGGAAAGTGCTTCTTTTGCGATGGTGATGAAGAGGGTTGCTGAGATTCTCGACCTACAGATTCCCACCAAGAAGTCGAGACTATCGTGCTCACAGAAGTACTTCAGCCTGGCTTAACCAGTTCAGAGCGGTTTCCTGCCTTTCAACGAAGCCCTTACAGATACTTTGTTTGAGACCTGGGCTTGGGCTAAGGACTGTTCAGGGCATCCTGGACAAGTAACAAATTGCCCAGGGCCACCACCATGTACCAGCTGATTCAGACAGACACCCACCTTCCCCCACCACCCCTCCTCGCCCCCTAATAACCTACTTCAGAGAGTCTAGTGATGCATCCTTCAGCTGCCAAAACGAACCCAAATTTGTTCCCTACTACTACCCCACATAGGAAGTTGAAAACTTGAAACGTTCTGTAAGCATGTCTGTTCGAGGCATGTGGGCGGCTGAATTCATATCTTAGGATAGATCGCCGCCTAGTGTTGGGTCCGGATGTTTGCACTTTGTTGTCCTGGAAGAGTCTTCGAAGTATCACGATATAGGTGACTCCTCCCCTGGACTACAGTGCGCATGGGCATCTTCTCCATCTTCAGATTGTTTTTTTCCGCCATTGGGTTCGGATGCTATTCCTCAACTCCAACTTCGGAACCAAAACTTTTCAACTTTCTAAGGCCAAAAGGCATTCTACCTCGACGGTATTGTGCTTGTTCGGTAAACCTTTAGTCAATAACACTTTCCATCTCGATCCGGTCGTCGACGCGGGTGGTTGGGCCTTTTCAACGCCACGTGGGCCTGCTGCCGATGGAAAGGACCCCATTGAAAAGGTGCCCACTATGTCACTCCAAGTTCCCACATACTGATAAACATACTGTATGCAACAAGTGCCTCTCTCCAGAGCACAACGAGGAAGATTGTCCAGCTTGAGCTCAGTTCCGGTCGAAGAAAACTATCCGGAACCGACGGGCTGCTAGACAAGAGATGCAGCGGCAGGCACCGGAGAACATTTTCAATGACGAACACGACCTCCCAGAAGCGGAGGACTCCGACCTCGAAATTGTCACTGTAGAAGACCAGTCGGACTCCGATGACCGGATCAAACCGGGGCAAACCATGAGTACCACGCCCCCTACCCCGCTTCCATCTCAAGACAAGGCTCCGGTCGAAGCATCGCCTAAAGACCTTAGCCGAGATCGACAAACCCCTTCAGAGACCCACCCCGCCTTCCGGCTCGGCTCCGAAGACCAAACACAAGCCTTCTGAGACCCCGGGAACTAGCTACACTATTTCCAAAAAGGCCGCCGAACTGAAAAAGGTTGTCGAGCCGAAGAAAGCCATCGAAACAAAAAAGGTAGTCAATCTCAAGAGAATAGTCGACCCGAAAAAGGCAGTTGAGCCGAAAAAGAGTTTCGACCTCCCAAAAACAGGTCATACTAAAATTCCTGGTGACCCGAAGAAGGCAGCCGAGTCGCCGAAAAAAACGGTCGATCCGAAAGGTTATCGAACCGAAAACACCAGTCGACCCAAAGAAAGGGCTCGAACCGAAAACACCGGTCGATCTGAAAAAGGCTATCAAACACAAAAAAAGGTCGATCCGAAAAAGGTTGTCGAACCAAAGAAGGTTATTGAACCAAAAAGGACGGTAAAGACGAAACACATTGAACAAAAGGGAGTCGCCGACCCGAAAAAGGTCACCGACCCGAAAACTGCAGTCGAGCCGAAAGAAGCTCCACAGCCTAAGGCCCTCGAGCCAAAGACTCAAAAACAAGTGACTAAACCAAAATCATCGGCTCAAAAACCACGGACCGTTGAGGAAGAGCTTTTCCACCCTGATCCAGTGGAAGAACAACCACCTAAACTGTATATAGACCCAAAAACAGCACGGATAACAGTTTATCATAGGAAGAATAGACCTTTGGGCACTGCCACTTCTTCCCCTGTTCCTCCCAAAAAGAAAGACTTTGCAACATCTCTCTCAAGGCCTTTCACTCCTCCTCCTTTCTTTCCTGACATGCCTTATGTACCTTACTCTCCTTCACATTATGATGAGGCAGAAAACATAGGAAACGATCCTCAAGATAACTTTGGAGACCCTGAGGATCAGGATGTGCAGGATAACACATGGGATGACCAAAATGATCCCAGTGATACATACGACCCACAACCCATCCCTGACACCTCTACATATCCCACAAAGCCGTCGCCTACTAACGACACCATTGTCTTTAACCAACTAGTGGATAGGGCACTCTAGCCTTTTTGATAATAAAGCAGACACAGAGCTTGAGCACTTGAAAGATAGCAGGGCCACATCACGATCTTTGGGCCTATCTGTAGCGCCACGCTGTCCGGATTAGCAATTCTGCTTATTTTGTGGCTATGATACGGACCTGGAATATAGTCAATAGCAACAACCAGCCCAACATTCTCTCCAGCCCTTTCATGGCAGTTCACAAAGGTCAAATGGAAAAGAGGGGCAGCGTGCAACTCAGTCCTCAGCTGCCACCCAACTGCTGCCACAGTCACCAAGCCACTTAAGCGTGTCATTGATGAAACAGCCACCCTGTCGAAGACAGCATCTGGCTCTTTATACCAGGGTTGCATGTCCTCACCTATGAAAGGTGGGTGCTGCAGATTGTACAGCAGTTACGCACTTCCATTCTTAGAAATGGTTGAGGGAGGACCATCTGTCTCTTTTACGATAGGAAGTACAGGCTCTTTTGGCCTAAGGCACCTTATAGAGGGTACTGGTGTCAGGGTTACGATGTGGTTGTCATTCCTGCTATTTTCTGATGCTGAGAAAGAATGGAGGCCTCTGCCCTATATATCTTTGTCCCCTCAATGTCTTCTTGTGGAATCGCAAATTCAGGATGCTCACCTTGGCCCAGGTGTCTGCCCTTGACCTTGGTGTCTGAATACTAGTGCAAGAAGCTTATTTTTGCATCCCTATCCTGCAGGTCTACAGGAGCGATCTAGTTTGCGGTGTGCTGGGCGCTTTTCCAGATTTCTGTGCTCCCTTCTCGCCTCACCAGTGCCCCTCAGGTGTTCTTGAAAATAATGGTGGTAGTGGCAGCTCATCTTTAAAGGTCAGCGTTCCCAGACTTCCTTTACCTCGATGACTAGCTGCAGAAGGTGGTTCGCCCCTGGCAGTCGTCAGTCACTTCCAGAGTACAGCGAACCTTTTAGCTTCATTAGGGTTCCCTATTAACATGGTGAAGTCCAATCCAACACCTTCACAGATACTCCCTTTCATCAAAACCATTCTGGAGATAGTTTAAGTTTGCTCCTTTCCCCAGCAATGGAGAATCTACAACATTTGGGCTTGGAGAGGATCTTTATATTTCAGCCTCAGTACTGGATTTCAGTGAGAATGCTGCTGAGGCTTTTGGAACTGATGGCCTCCTGTATCCTATAGGTCAAGCACAGCATGTGGCATATGCAGGCTCTGCAGTGTGAGCTGAAGTCCCACTGGGCATTTAATTTGATGGATCTCTCTTAGTCCAGATTTTAGAGAAGACTGCCAAAGATCTGCAGTGGTGTCTCCTGGACAGCGATTGGGTCAGTGGCAGACCCCTCTACTTTCCTCACCTAGAATTGACAGTGGTAACCAAAGTATCACTTCTGGAATGGGGCGGCCACCAAGGAGAGGTGGTGATCAGACACATCTGATCTTCTGCGGAGGCCCGGCTCCACATCATCCGGTTTGAGTTGCGAACTGTCCATTTGGCGTTGAAAGCTCTTCTGCCTTCCATCAAGGAGATGCTGTTTCAGATGTTCACAGACAACACCACCTCCATGTGCTGCTGAACCAAGCAGGGTGGGGTGGGGTTGTGGACCCTGTGCACAGAGGCCCTGTATTTTAGACGTGACTGGAACGCTAGGCAGTTTACTTGGTATTGCAGCACCTGGCAGAATCTTTGTAAACCAGGGTGGACAAACTCAGCTGTTGACACCTTGTGGCTCAGAAATGGAGGTTATATCTAGGGGTGGCGCAGTGTCTCTTCCATGACTCAGGAGAACCTTGACTTGATATAGTCATCACCGCAGAGAACGCTCAATGTCTGCACTTATGCACGCTGGAATTTCTGAAGCCGCTCGTACTAGGAGACGCATTTTGCTTAGAGTGGAACTCGGGACTCCTGTATGCCCTTCAGCCAATAACTCTCCTGTCTCGAGTTCTGAGGAAGATCAGGACCGACCGGGACCAAGTCATCCTAGTGGCTCCAGATAAGGCATGGAGAGTATGATATCCAAAACTCCTGGGCATGAGCATCTCTCCTCCGATCCAGCTGCCCCTGTCGCAGCAGCAGGGCAGAATCCTGCTCCCTAACCTGCGCACACTCCACCTACATGCTTGGAGATTGATCAGCAACAGTTGAGTGCCTTTGACCTTCCTCCTGGGGTTGTAAATTTCCTTCTGGCAGCTATGCTTATCCCACCCAAGTCTTTATACATCTGGTGTTGAATTTAGTCTTGACTTTTCTTATGTGTTTTCCCTTTGAACCTATGCACAGCTGTCCTCTTAAGCTGTTCACCCAAAAGACAGCCTTCCTGGTCGCCATAACATCGGCACCGAGGGTGAATGAGCTTAAGGCTCTCCCAGTTAACTCATTGCACTAATTTCTACCTAGATAAGCTGGTTCTTCCAACTCACGCCTCCTTTTGCCTAAGGTGGTAACTCCTTTTCACATCGGACAGGCTATCACCCTCCCGATGTTCCTAGCTCCAACTCACCCTTCTAAAGATAAGGAGATATTACATTGGCTAGATCCAAAAAGGGCTCTAAGCTTCTACATCGATTGTCAACGACAACCGAATGGAGGATCAGCTCTTCTAATTTACTAGGTCTAAGAAAGGTAAGGCATGCAGAAAAGGACCCTCCCCCTCAAGCTATGATCTGCTACTGCATCGCTAAAAAGCATCTTGCAGGCTCATTCCTCCGGAGCCAATTCTGCTACCACTGCATTGGCACATGTAGTACTGGCCCTGTACATTTGCCAGTCGCCTATGTGGACGTCATTCTATACGGTCATAAAGCACTATTGTCTGGACAGTACAGTCCATCGAGATGGGCATTTTGCTCGCTCAGTCCTGCAAGACTTTTTGGTTTGGGTCGGTTGACAGGTCCACCTCCTGGGTAGTAGTGCCCAACTATATATTCAAACGGCGAGGAGTCTGTGGTTATGAGTCTCTATCAGAAGAACAAGTTACTTACTTTCAGTAACAATCTTGATGGTCAAAACTCTAAACACAGATTCCTCACATACCTTCCCATCCTCCCCGTTTTGTGAACTGGAGACAGCTCCCTCAAGCTCCTGGTGGCTTGACGTGCAAAGCTGCAATGCTCATGGTCCCGGTGGAGAGGAAGGTCCTAGGAACAGTTACGGAGTCGGAGGTCGCGGTCGCACTCCTAAGTCATCAAGCCATTGGACTCGGTCCCACAAAAAAGTCGAATCGTGCTTCGACTTCATGTCTGCTTACAATACATAGTAGTGTCACTCAAGGCCTGGCTCTGCAGTTGAGCCAGCACCTGGGACAACGTCATGCCTCCCCCCGTTTCTAGGAGCCGGTTTGACTTTTGCTCAAAGAGTTTTATGAGGCCATGCACTTCATATTTGAGTATCCCGTTCCCTCTGGCGCACCTTCAGGCCCCATGTCTTCAGGAGGGGCCCCTACTGGACCCACGCCAGCAGCTCTGGTACAAGTCGGGCCACAGGGATCCTCAGAGGGATCCAGATTGGCACTGGTCGTGCCATGTCAACCTTTCCTGGCGCCAGTCAAGAGGCACACGCTCGCCACCATACCAATTTATATCCCGAAACGGAACTGAAGGGGTATTACCAGACTGTGGCACTGACTGGAGCCATGTCATCCAGGCCGGAGCCTGAACCCTATTCCTATGGGCTAGAACTATGAAGAATGGGTGGATGGTCACTGGACCCTGAAGAATACCATCCTTATGAATCGTTGGACTGGTGTGAGGATCTTGGAGGAGCTAGTGGACTGGACACTTTTCTAGATACTGGCATGCTGTCTCCCCCCTACCATGACTATGAAGGAGGCAGCTTCCCTTGCTAAGGTCGTGCGGAGGGCAACTGAGGTCCTGAACCTTAGTTGGCCTTAGTGGCAGTCAAGACTAATGTCTTGACAGAAGTGCTTCAACCGGGAGTGTCCCCTTTCAAACCTCTTCACCCATTCAACAAAGCACTCACTGATGTCCTGCTTGGGACCTGGTCCAAGACCAACACGGGTTTCCTGTGAAAAGGACAATTGCATGGCATCCCCGCGCAGGGTGCCATGCAATTGGCAATTTCAATTTGAGATCCCCTGGAGAGGGGACCCCAAATTCCTCACAGAACAACCTACCCTGGAGAGCTTGGTGGTCCAAGCCTCCACTTTACATGTAAAATCTGGTGCATTCTGTACCACCCGGCTGTATCGGGAAGCCAATAGGCTGGACAATTTAGACCAGAAAATGTTATCGTCCACCAGCCCAGCATTACAGTAGGTGAACACCACGTGCCTTTTGGGCCACTATTCCCATGCGGTGTTGGACACTGTACGAAGCTGCCCTTTCATTTAGTATTCCAAAACGAGGTACACTATGTAGAAAGTCCAGACGACCTTTATTGGTTTACAGGGCTTAAATTAATAATCCCAAATGCTCTCTTTTGTGGTAGTGTGGCAAGCAGTTTAGGCTTATCAGAGGGTAGTGTTAAGGCATTTGTTGAACACACACACGCACACAAAGTCAATAAATGGCACACACTAAAGAAGAAACTCTAGACCAATTTTGAAAAATAACAAGTATTTGTATGTTTATGTTCGAGGCATATGAGCTGCAGATACTACACTTAGCATTTGATCGCCACATGGTGTTGGGCTCAGATGATTGCATGTTGTTGTCGTCTTGGAAGAAGTCTTAGTAGTCACGAGATAGGTGACTCCTCCCTTGGACGATAGTGTGCATGGGCATCGGCTCCATCCTTAGATTGATTTTTTCCGCCACTGGGTTCAGATGAAAGTTTTCCGCTACGACTAGAAATAGACTTTTCAAGTACTTCGAAGCGCAAAAAACTTACTAAAACTTACCAAACTACTTTTGATATCAACTAACAGTTTCGACTCCATCAGCTCTATTGCGGTCGTCGGCGCAGGCCGTTGGGCCTATCCACGCCATGAGGCCTACACCTCATGGAAAGGACGCCATTCAAGAGATGCCCCGAGTGTGGAGCAAAGTTTCCACACAGTGACCACCACGAGGTCTGCATCCTGTGCTTATCGCCAGAACAAATCCAGCTGTACAGCCTGCGCGTCCTTTCGATCCAAGAAAACTATCCGCGATCAGAGGGCCCGTCGACACGACATGCAGAGATCAGCTCCGGAACCGGTGGATATCTTCGACGAGGAGGTTCCACTCATTCCCGAAAAAGATTCAGATGATCTCCAAATCGTATCAGAGGCAGACGACTCAGATGACTCCATACCATTGGGTCAGCGCGTGAGTACTACTGCCCCTGCACCACACACAGCACCCAGATCGAAGGCAACGGTCAACTCTCCGCCTCCGGGGCCCAGTCGTGACCGAAAAACCACTTCGACAGCCCCGCCATCGAGCCCGGCTCCGAAGACATTCATTAGGCCTTCCGGTAGCTCAGTAACGAGCAAGCTGCACGTGCCGATCCCACAAGCTCCCTCGGCACCGAAACCGAAAGAAATCTCGGCTCCGAAACCCTCGACTTCTAAAGTGAAAAATATGAAGCCAGTGTCTGACGCCTCGAAGCCGACGAGACCAGCTTCCACTCCGAAGCCATCGTCTTCGGCGCCAAAACTGACCAGGCCTGATTCCAACGCGTCCAATTCCTCGAAACAGCCTAGGACACCGAAAACACCACCTTCGGTGTTGAAAACTATGCCAAAGGACATTGTAACACCTCCTACGGATAAAGACAGACAGCAACCCTGTCCCAGAATTCCTATTTCCATCAAAATGGTGGAACCATCCTTTTGTGGGGCACACCAGGCAGCCCACCTTAGGAGTGTGACTGGCCTGGTAGAGCACCACGCCTCCTAAAATAACTAATTTCTCGCCTATCTTTGTGCCAAATTGGCCCCAGGACAGGGGTTGGCATCTCCTAGGCTGAGGGAAGCCAGGGTCACATATCAAAGGTACATTGGAACAGTGGTTCCAGTGAACAATTAAATATACATAAAAAGAAACAACTTTTTTTTCATAAAATTAAAAAAAGGGATGAAAGAACTGTTATGCTTAATGTACAGTATTTAATAACTTGGCTTCAAATATGAGCCCTCTTGTTTTGTAAATAATAGATTTTGTGACACACACCTTGTTTCATTCACTCCCTCACCCTTATCTCAATCACAATACCCTCACCTTTCCCCTGTCCCTCCTGGGACACTGTTTTAAACTTTTTTAACAAATGTTATGAATTATTGTTTGTCCAGTGTGATTAAACAACACTGTACATTAAGCATAACGCGATTCTTTCATCCCTTTTTTTGAAATGTTTTGTTTTTAATGTATATTCGATTGTTCACTGGGACCACTGTTCTATACCCGGGTCCCAGTGACGTCATTTGGGTTTACACTTCTAGGTAACATATCAAAGGTGGCAGTGGCTTTGTAGTCCCTGGCTTTGGTATGCAAATTCACTAGCCATCCTGCTGGAGGAGGTGTGAGCACCATCTTCTGGAGCAGGCTTAGTTTCTGGCCTCAGAGTGCACGGTCTCTCGCCTGTAGGGGTCAGAAGCCTGTCTGTTGTGTCAGGCTAGACGACACCAATCAGCTAGCATAGTAAGAAGCTGTTAGGTTTTCAGGGGGCACCTCTAAGGTATCCTCTGGGTGCATATCTTAATAAATCCACTAGTAGCATCTGTAGAGATTTATTAAGACACTTTGTGTAACTGAGGAACTTGTAATGACCATTGCCCAGTACATATACCTAAGATGGCTTCCCTATTAACTTGTACTATCTAGCAATTTAACTAGACAGCACAGGGGCATATCTGCTCATGCAGATATGTCTTCACAGGTAATATAATTATCCCTGCCTTACGGCTATAAGGCTTGCAGTAGGGGTGACTTACATATATTGCATGCAGTGTCTGTGTGCATGACAAACTGGGCGTGCCTGGTTTTGTTTTCACTTTTGTCTGCTCCATTTACACAGCCTGCAATAGCAATCTGCATGAGTTTGGTGGTCGGTCCCTTAGGGAGGCACAATAGATGCTGCAGCCCTTAGAGACCCTCTTTAGTACCCATGCCCTAGGTGCCAGGGGCACCATTTACTAGGGACTTAAATGGGCGCTAAAGGCCTTTCCAATTGCGGAACAATTGCACAGATACTTTGTTTTAGGGACAGACCACTGTCATTGGGGATCTGTCTAGCAGGAATCCAGTGCACTTAAGTCAAAATTGCATCAAATACCAGGCAAAAAGTGATCATGTCAAAAAGAGACTGGGCATGTACTGTGAACGGTCCCGGAGGAGCCCCAAGTTGGGCTCTTCTAGGATGTTGCTGCGGGAGGGTTCCAGCTAAGTTCACCATTAGGTCTGTATTAGACACCAACCACACTAGGCGGAAAGCCCTATGACCCTACGCCTGGCTGAGGGCTACTGGCTTTTCTGGGAATGTCCAGACATCACTCCTGGACATGCCCTTTGATGGCTCATGTCTCTTCAGAGACCAGGCGGATTCAGCGCTGGACCACTTTAAGAATAGCAGGGCTACGCCAGGTCTTTGGGCCTTTCCATGGCCTCTGCCACCCTCAATTCACCTTTTTCTCCTTACATGGCCATGGAAGGGTCATACAGCTGCATCCTTACTTGCCTAGCCACCCCATGTATGAGCTTTCCAGCCTCAGTACCTGCCGGCCCTGTGGGTCGGGTGGCCAATGGTCTGGTCAGTCCCTAACCCCACAGCTGCTGCAGCCTCCAAACCCTCCTAGTCTGCCTGTTTGACATCATGGTCACCCATTGAGTGGCAGGATTCACTATCACCTGCCACACTGGCAGTCCATACCATCTGACAGGTGGGTTTTGGAGATTTTACAAATGGGCTACTCCCTCCCCGTTGAGATTACTCCTCCCTCCATGCAACATACTTACAACATACTGACGGAGGACCACCTATCTCTTCTCTGCCAGGAAGTTAATGACTTTTTTGGCCAAAGGAACCATAGTGAGGGTGCCAATGCTAGAAGTGGGTAATGGATGTTCTCTTCCAGGGGATACTCATTAATAGTCATAAGCACTGAATTATCTCCGCCCATGAGCGGGGACCCGGAACACATAAACAATATACATATATATGTGTAAATATAACCAAAAGTACTAAGTAATTATACACATATACATGTATAATAACCATAATATTCAGCCTAACATTAACACATAGGCTAATCAAACCAAACCTTACACGTTCTGAAGCATGAAAATATGCTGTATATAAATGCAATAAACAGGCATGAGTCTAAAATGCATTTCATAGCCATGAAAAGCCTTTTATTTTCATCAAAGAACCTGTTGTAAACAGTTATTAGCCTAAAAGAGCTGCATATGAAAAAATGTCTGTGTACAGAAAATCAGACTGGCACCCTGCCTTTAAGGCCCCAGAGAATCTGCACACTTTGCCTTTAAGGCCTCCAGGTGACAGTTAGGTCAGTTCTTTTGTACGGTACAGTAAACTTTAGCAGGAATCTGCACTTAAAACATATTGAAACTTTAAACCTTAATGCTACTGCTCGCCCGGGGAGGCGGGAGGGTGCTTATGACTTTAATGAGTATACCCCTGGAAGAGAACTAGGATTACAGGTAAGTAACTAATCCTTCTCTTCCAGGGGATACTCATTAATAGTCATAAGCACTGAATAGAGTAGCAAGCTCATACCGACCAGAAGCGGGCGAACAGATAAAAGCATAGTCATACTTTAAAATCACAGTGTTTAACTAGTATTAGCAAACAAATTTCTGAGTGATGCTTGTCCCACTTGTGCATCAGTCTGTGCATCAGAATCCAAACAGTAATGGCGTGTAAACGTATGCACTGAACGCCAAGTAGCTGCTTTACATATCTCTGACATAGCCACATTCCTAAGGAGAGATGTGGTAGAAGCTTTTCCCCTCGTAGAATAAGCCCTAGGTCTACCTGATAAAGACTTGTGGGCTAGCTGATAAGCCAGTAAGATACAAGACACTATCCACCTAGAAATGGATCTCTTGGATGCTGCCAAACCAGTATTTGTTGGACCATAGTTCACAAACAGACGGTCCGTCTGTCTCAAAGACTTTGTTTTATCTAAGTAAAATTTCGAAACCCTTTTTAGATCTAATGAATGTAAAGTCCGTTCTGCCGGACTTGAAGGGTTCGGAAAGAAAGTAGGCAATATTATGGATTGGTTAATATGAAAATCCGACACCACCTTAGGTAGGAAAGCAGGATGAGTCCTGAGCACCACTCTTGTTTCCATGAAAAACTGTGTACGGTTCATTGCAACACAAAGCCTGGATTTCGCTCACCCTACGAGCAGAAGTAATGGCCACCAGGAACGCTACTTTCCAAGACAGGTGTTGCAAAGAGGCTTTATGTATCGGCTCAAATGGGGGACCCATTAGTTTAGTCAATACCACATTAAGTGGTATTGACTAAACTAAACAATTATGTGTTCCGGGGCCCGCTCATGGGCGAAGATAATTCAGTGCTTATGACTTTAATGAGTATAACCCTGGAAGAGAACTAGGATTACAGGTAAGTAACTAATTCTTATTCACCCTACTTTCTGGTTCCTAAGCAGGATGAAGGCAGTTGGACTAACCTAGACCTGCACTCTCTCAACTTCTTCCTCAAGAAGAAGTTTAAAATGCTCGTTTTTGCTCAAGTCCTGTCTGCCCTGGACCCAGGAGACTGGATGGTAGCATTGGACTTGCAGGAGACTTATTTCCATATTCCCGTCCTGCCTGTCCACAGGTGTTACCTACTGTTCACTATGGGCCAAAAGCACTCTGTTTGTTGTGCTCCCCTTTGGCTTTGCCAGAGCCCCTCAGGTGTTCTCCAAGGTGATGGCAGTGGTTGCAGCTCATCTGTGGAGATTAGGGTTGCCAGTCTTCACCTACCTCCACAATTGGCTGTTGAAGGCGGGCTCACCTCAGGCTGTCTTCTCCCACCACTACGACGGACCTCTTCCCTTTGCTGGTATTCATCATCAATGTTCCAAAGTCACACCTGACTCCCTCTGACATTCCCTTTCATTTCAGCTATTCTGGACACGTCGAAGTTTCGAGCCTATCCTCCAGAATGGCGAGTCCAGGATTTTCAGCCTATGATACCAATGTTTCAGCTTCTATCCTGGATTTTGGTGAGAAAGGTACTGAGGCTGCTGGGCCTCATTGCCTCCTGTATCCTACTGGTGGCACATGCCTATTGGCATATGCAGGCTCAGCAGTGGGACCTGAAGTTCCAGTGGGCGCATCATCAGGGGAATCTCTCCGACATGGTCCAGATCTCGAAGGGAACTGCGAAAGCTCGGATGTGGGGGTTTGCAAATCATGATTGGATCAGTGGCAGACCTCTCTCCCTTCCCCAACTAGATCTCACTTTAGTGACAGATGCGTCACACCTCTGATTGGGCTGCCACCTAGGAGAGGTGGATATCAGAGGACTTAGGTCTCCAGTGGAATCCAGACTCACCGACCAACACAACCGCCATATGATACTGCAACAAACAGAGTAGTATGGGGTCATAAACCCTTTGTCAAGGGGTCCTGCGTCTCTAGACATGGCTGGAACAGTAGGGCATATCCCTGGTGGTTCAACATCTGGCAGGTTTTCTGAATGCCAGAGCGGACAAACTCAGCCGAAGATACTCTCGGTTCATAAATGGCGTATCCATCCGGAGGTGAGGCATGGTCTCTTTTAGCAGTGGGGAGAGTCTTGGTTAGATCTGTTTGCCACCGACTAGAATGCACAATATCAGCAGTTCTGCACGCTGGAGTTTCCAAAGCGGCTCTCTCTTTAAGACGCTTTTCATCTCGAGTGGAACTCTGGTCTCCTGTATGCCTTTCCCCCCATCCACTCCTGCCCCTAGTTCTCAATAAGATCAGGAATAACAAGACCCAAGTCATCCATGTGGCTCCGGATTGGTCACGGATAATCTGGTATCCCAAGCTATTGAGCGAAGCCGTCAATCCTCTGATCAGGCTGTCCCTTTGGGAGGATCTTCTGTCGCAGCAGCAGGGCAGGGTTCTCCGCCTGAACCGATCAACGCTCTGCCTTCTTATGTGGAAATTAGGCAGCAACAGTTGAAGGCTTTCGACTTTCCTCCCGAGGTCTTTGACATTACCTTGGCAGCCAGTGGCGGACAGGCATTCCTCCACCAAGACGGTTTACGCCTGCCGTTGGGCAACATTTATGGCATGATATACAGAAAGAAAAATATATCCCCTTTCTGGCCCTCTTTCTCAGGTTCTTCTGTTCATCCTTTCCCTTGCCCAGCAAGGCTCTGCTCTTGGCACTCTGAATGGCTATCTCTTCGCCATTTCAGCGGTTACCTGATCAGTCATCTGTCTTCAAATCCCCTTTTGCACATAGGTTTCTGAAGGTTTACATTTGTTTCCACCTTCTCCCTTTGTTATACCGCAGTGGGACCTCAATCTCGTCGTCTTTTTCCTTACGTGCACTCCCTTTAATTAAATTAAATATCGTACTTGTATAGCGCACTGCTACCCCAGCTGTGGTGTCCTGGCGCTGTACTCATACCGCTGTGGAACCCTTCCTGGCTTTTCCCTGTGAGATGTCCACTCCTGGGCACCCCCAAGGTGAAGACAGGCATCCCAGCGCTGTTGGGGCCATTGTGGAGATTAAGCAAGCTATTGCCCAGAGTTGCAGCGTGGGACCCATGATTAGATTAGGCACCAAGGAGAAAATTATCAGGTCCGAGGGAAATTGAGTCCAAGACCCGCCGAGGCGGGAATTGAACCCTGGTCCCGGGCCAGACCTCTGCATCAGGGTCTGCCGCTCTAACCATTGAGCCACACTCCTCCACTAAGCCTCTAGGCAATTGTTTACTCAGGCTCCTCACCATCAAGACGGTCTTCCCGGTTGCAGTACTATCTACCAGAGTGAGCTTCAGAACTTGTCATCCAAGCCTCCTTATCTTACCATCTACTTAGACATACTGGTGCTTCGTACAGGAGCTTACTTTCTTCAAAAAAGTGGTCACTCCATTTTATGTAAGCCAGTCCATCGCCACTCTTTCTACTTTATACGCTTCGCCTCATCTCTCCACAGAAGAAGTGCAACTTCACCGTCTGGACCCATAAAGAGCGTTGCTGTTCTACCTTGATCGCACATGAGTTCGGGATGGATGACCAACTGTTTGTCGGGTATGTCCAAGCGAGGAAGACATGGATCATACAGAAAAGGACCATCTCACGATGGATCATACTCTGTATCAAAATCTGCTACAGATTGGCTATAAAGCAACTCCCTAAAGGTGCACATGCTCATTCCTCCAAAGCTAAAGCTGTAACAACTAGGTTAGCTCACAGAGTTCCAGTCCTGGATATCTGCCAGGCGGCAATGTGAGCTTAACTGCACACGTTTACTAAAAACTCCTGTATGGACAGTCCAAACCGTAGCGATGGGCATTTTGCCCTTTCGGATCTGCAGCACTTTTTGTCATGTGCGTTGGCTTGCAGACCCAACTCTGGGGAGATATTGCTTGGGTACCTGTTCTAAGGTAAGGAATTTGCAGATAGAAGTCTCTATCAGATGAACAAGTTACTTACCTTCAGTAATGCCTTATCTGGTAGAACACAAGTTGTGCTCCCAATAAACATTAGAAGCATCCCCTGGCGCTCCACTCATTCATCTTCTGGCGTGCCAGAATTCCATAATTATCACAATTCTCTGGTTTCACAGATTTCTTTTATTCATCATTATTTTCATTTGTTTCTTTTCTAGGCTTATATTCTATTGCTCTTCATATAAACCGACATTTAGTTAGTCCAATGCATCTGGTAGAACATCTATCTAGCTGCAGATTCCTTACAGACCCACCCATCCTCCCCACTCTGTAAACAGATTTTTAGGGACAGAGCTTTCCCATTTCAGAGCATTAGTTTTCCACACCAGTGGTCAGTATACTTTGTAGCTTTTGGTGTGGAAAGTCGCAAAAAGTAACGGATGTCAGCCTGCCTGTGTGGCCCCTAGATAATCACCGTGAATGTCACTTCTGGTGCTGACCCCGCCACGCGGAGCTGCGCAGCGCAATCTATCGGCATGCAGGGGTACTGCTCCCGGAAAAAATTCTGGATCCAGTCTGACGCTTGAAGATAATTCTAAGGTAAAGAACTTGCAGCTAGTCTCTACCACATAATGCATTACCAAAGAGAATTAATTTGTTTGTCTAGGAAAGTAAGTATTCTGTGACAGAAACTGTCCTTTATTATGGCCCAACAGTGAACCATGGTATTCACTCACTGCTCAGCCTACTGCTACAAGGTCCTACAGATGATATCTGGAGCCCAGACAAGGGTATTATTAAAGTATTATAATGATGCATGTTAGTTGTTCCACTTGAGAACTATGTTTTTGTTTCTCTTCTCCTTTATATGCAGCGGTGCGAGCATTGCTTGAGGCCAGGGGCCACGGTGGGCTGCTGTCTAACATCTTGCACCAGCAACTATCACTTTATGTGTTCGCGAGCAAAGAACTGTGTTTTCCTGGATGACAAGAAGGTGTACTGTCAGAAGCACCGGGACCTTATCAAGGGCGATGTAAGTGATTCCAGAAGTTCTAGGCTATTAAGATTTACCCGTGTGAATTGCAGGTTATTGCACCTCTGTTGTATTGAGAGAGATGGGTAGACCAAGTACATTTGCCTATAATCTCCTATTGTGTTTTCAACCAAATATATTCTCATCCTGCTTGAATTTTTGTACAATTTTATAATGCTGTGCTACATGAATATGCAGGTTGACAGTTGTGTTCGAGGTGAGAAAGTGTGAAGCTGAGAAGGGAGTGGTGTATTGGGGGACGTTTTAGGATTCTGAGTAAAGGCAATTGTAGTAAATGGGAAGAGTATAATGCAAGGAAGTTCTTAATTCTGAAATAGAATGATTTCTGATGTGTACTTTTTTAAGGAAATGCCTATTTTTGTATGATCACCCCACAGTTTTTTGACCAATGCTGCTGGTTTTTCATCTCAGATAGTTCACTGCTGCCTGCTAACCAGACCTCTGTGCCAGTGCCCCAACCCTAAAGTGTATGTGGAATTGGCTGTTCCCAATTGGAAGTGGCTAATTTACCTTTAAGTCCGTAGTATATGGTACGTTGGTACCCAGGGCAGGTAAGTTAGAGGGTATAAAACGTTATAAATAAAATAAATACGCCAGGGCTTGTAGCACTGATTGTGCCACCTTGGAAGTCCCCCAAGTAAAACGAGTCTGCCACTGCAGATTGGCAGAGCACTCGTGCATTGATAGCATGACTTTGCCATGAAAAGCAATGGCAAATTAACTACTTCCCCTATACATCTGTGTAGGAAAGTGGGTTTATGTTGCAGTTCCCCCCACCCATGCACACTTTTTGCCAGATTTCTGATCCTTGACTTGATGTGCCCCGGGTTCCTACCGATCTGGTTCCCAGGACCTGTGTTATTTCCCAAAACTACAACTTTACCCATAATTGGCACCCCTCTGGCCACACATGTAAGTCCCTTGTAAAAGGTGCCATGGGTACCAAAGGCACTGTGAACAGGGAAGGCCTCTAAGGGCTGCAGCACACATTGTGCCACCCTTAGAGGTCCTGTACCTTAACACACACTGCCATTGCAGACTGTGTGTTTTGGTGCAGAGAAAAGTGATGATTTGGCATGGCACACATACCTGTGTACCGTTCCTGCAACCCACTGCCTATGATATAGATAAGTCACTTCTCTAGCTGGGTGCACTATACCCCTGGTGAAGGTACAGGTGCATGAGCACTGTACCCCTAAAGTGTCTAAGTCCATTCTTAGACATTATAAGTGCAGTTAAGCCTAAGTATATGGTCTGGAAGTTTGTCATTACGAACTCCACAGCACCGTAATGGCTTTACTGAATTCGCATAATAAACCCACACTGATGGCAGTGTGGGACTTATTGTACAATGCCCTCAGAGGGCATCTTAGAGATACCCCTGGAAAAATAAGCAGCCTCTGTTGGGTTCCCCGGCTGGTAAACACCAGCGTGCCACCACAAGACATGTGTTCGAGGCATGTGGGCTGCTGAATTCATATCTGTGCATAGTCCGCCACCTAGTGTTGGGTCCGGATGATTGCACATTGTTGTCCTGGAAGAGTCTTCGAAGTATCACGAGATAGGTGGCTCCTCCCCTGGACTACAGTGCGCATGGGCATCGCCTCCATCCCCAGATTGTTTTTTTCCGCCATCGGGTTCGGATGTGTTTTCGGTTCCCTCTATCGGAACCGATAGTTGTTCGACTTTTACTCGAGGCCAAAAGGTCTTTAGGCTGGGCGTCGGTTTAGTTGCGTTCGGGTTTCTTACTGACTCTCAGCTCCGATCTCCTACAACCCTTCCACGTGCTTTCGACGCGGACGGGCCTACACTACACCCTTTGCTATGGAGCGGACTCCATTCAAAAAGTGTCCGCTGTGTCACTCTAAATACTCGCACCTCGACGTGCACCCCGTGTGCAATACATGCTTGTCACCGGATCACCGTGAAGACACCTGCATGGCGTGTTCCAAATTTAGGAGTAAGAAGACTCTGAAGATTCGCCGGGCTAATCGGCTCCAGGCTCAATTGTCGGCTTCGGCGCCCCCGCCTGATGACATCTTTCAGGAATCTGTCGAGGAAGCGGACGACGTACAAGGATCGGACTCTGGCCCCGCGTCTGAGGAAGAGACCTATGACGCGGATGAGGAGGCCTACGACGAAGTCTCCGGTGAGGTAGGGGACGACGAACTGATTTGTGCCACGATGGGTGATAGCTCGGAGGAAGAGCATCCCCAACCAGACTCCGGGGTTACTCCCCGTCATACGGCCCAGGTCGAGGGATCGCCTTCGGGCCTTACCCAAGATCTAACTTTAAGTCCTACGTCCCCGCCCCCGGGCCCGGTCACGGACATTTCTGCCACGAAACCGAAAGTGAAGCCAACTGGTCTCGCCCCTTCGGATGCGAAACCGAAACCGAAAGTGGCGCTAGTGAAGAAGGTTCTGGAGGCGTCAACTTCCACGAAACCCAAAATGGCCGACTTGAAGAGCCACGCCAAGATGGCCGACCACAAGAGCCGCGCCAAAATGGCCGACCCGAAGCCTTTGGGGTCGGCGCCGAAGGTGAAGGCACCCGACGCGGCTGCGTCGGCACCGAAAAAGGTCGCGGACCCGAAGACGGCTTCGAAGAAGCGTCACGCCGACGGTGCGCCAGGCCATGGGGCGTCGGCACCGAAGAAGAGGCCTACCGACGACCGGGCTCTCGGAGACGAAGAGTCGCTCGAGACGGTTCAGCCCTCGGCATCCCTTACAAAGAAGGTGGGAGAATCCTTAAGGCGGATCCAACAGTCTACTGTGGTTCCCAGCCAGGACACTGTAGTGCCTAAGCCCACGCCGAAGCCTGCCAAGGAACAAACGCCCATTCGTTTTACCCTTCCTCCCAAGTCGGCGCCCAAGGCTTTCGCGCCTAAGCAGAGCGGACACTCTCAAGAAGTGTTGACGCCGAAGGCTGCATTGGTGGTATCGAAGCTTCGGCTCCAACCGCTGGCGGTGGAGGAACGTCGTGAGGTGATCATCGACGCCAACACCGGGAAATTATCGCTCCTCAAGCGAAAGATTACATCGGAGCCGGCCTTGGAACCTTTTAGGATTCCACTCAAGAACAAGAGAGACTCTTCGGCTCTGATGGAACCTCTGTCTCCACAGGCCCCGGAACACTCGCCGGCACACTCCCCCGTGCCCGAGGTGGACGAGGAAGAGGATGAGTACAACTATCCTGCGTATTCGGATCCGGAAGAGGAGCATGTGCCCTGGACAGCAGGAGGCGACGCAGACGACCCGCAGTCGGGCCAGGACACTCAACTTTTCGCCGCGAAGACGTCCCCGACGGAGGACTCGGCGGCATTCAATGCATTAATAGAGAGAGCTGCAGCGAACCACGACGTCGAACTGCACTCCGACCCCGTGGATGCCGATTTCTTGGTCGACACCTTCTCGGTAGCCGAAAAACAAGTCAAGACACTGCCGATGCTTAAAGGGGTGCTGAAGCATGCACAGGAGGTGTTCAAGGAACCCACCCGGGCGCGGGTGGTCAACCCTCGCATCGACAGGAAGTATAAGGCGGCGCCCACGGACCCCACGTACATTAAGGGACATTTGCCATTGGACTCCCTGGTGGTGTCCAACGCTCGAAAAAGGGCGAATTCGCAGACTACTGGTGATGCTCCTCCCCCAGATAAGGAATCCAAAATATTTGAGGCATCAGGCAAACGCATTGCTGCGCAGGCAGCAAACATATGGAGGATCTCTAACACCCAAGCCCTGCTTGCACGTTATGATAGGGCCCATTACGACACATTAGAGGCCATCCTGCAACACTTGCCTGACCAATACAAGGAGGCGGGGGAGATGCTCATTCAGGAGGGTAAACTTATAACAAATGCATCCATCAAATGTGCCCTTGACGTGGCAGACACTGCCTCCAGGGCTATCAATACTAGCGTTTTACTTAGACGCCATGCCTGGCTTCGAATTTCTGGGTTCAAACCCGACATACAAACCACTATATTGGGTCAAACAGTGAATCCTGACCATCTGTTCGGCCCTGAGGTGGATGCCTCCCTAGAAAAGATGAAGAAAGATACCGAAACTGCCAAGTCTATGGGGGCTTTGCAAAGCCAGCAGTTTCGGGGGAGTTCTTTTCGCCGCTCCAATTCAAGAGGCACCTCAAGGGGCCAGGCATCCCAGTCAACGCAATACTACAAGGGTAACACCCAGTCCTCGTATAACAACAACAAGGGCAGGGGTGGCTACAGAGGCAATAATATCAAAGGCAGGGGACGTGGAAACAATGCCTCCAGGTCCACCGCCTCCAACAAGCAGTGACGTCTTGTCACTCCCCCCCGATCACACGACACCTGTCGGGGGGAGACTCCAGCAGTTCCTGCCGGCGTGGAGGTCCATCACCACGGACAGGTGGGTGAGGTCTATTATCCAGTGCGGGTACTGTCTAGAACTTACGTCCATTCCACCGGACATACCGCCAAGAGGCCGTGCTATGTCCGACGAGCATTTGACCTTGTTGCAGCAAGAAGTACTGGTCATGCTGCAAAAAGGGGCAATAGAGCTCGTTCCATTGCAAGAACGGGGAACAGGAGTTTACTCCCTGTATTTTCTAATCCCCAAAAAGGACGGATCACTCAGGCCGATCCTGGACCTCAGGCCCCTGAACTGGTACATCAACTCGGAGCACTTCCATATGCTCACATTGCAGCAGGTGCTTCCCCTGCTTCAGCAAGGGGACTTCCTAGCAACGCTGGATCTGAAGGATGCCTATTTCCATATTCCCCTGCATCCTTCACACAGAAAGTATCTCAGATTCAAGATCTTAGACCAGCATTACCAGTTCAGAGTCCTGCCGTTCGGGGTCACCACGGCACCGAGAGTATTTACAAAGTGCCTAGCGACTGTGGCGGCGCATCTCCGTCGCCAGCACATCCATGTCTTTCCGTATCTAGACGACTGGCTTATTCAGGCAAAGACGGAGCAGCAGTGCGTGGACCACGTGTCACGCACCATTCATCTCCTGCACGATCTGGGATTCTCTCTGAACTACCCAAAGTCCCATCTCCAGCCCGCCCACGTGCGACAGTACCTGGGCGCGACGATCGATACTCTGGCAGCCACTGCGCAGCCGAATTCAGTGAGAATCGCCAGTATCCAGGCGCTGATCCAACGGTTCAGACCCCAGCACTCGCTTCCGGCGAAGGTGTTCATGCAGTTGATAGGCATGATGGCCTCCTGCATCTCCATTGTCCCGCACGCGAGACTACATATGCGTCCGCTTCAGGAGTGCCTAGCACGTCAGTGGACTCAGGCTCATGGGCAACTAACAGACCTAGTGTTGGTGAGCGGTCGGGCATACAACTCTCTGCATTGGTGGAATCCACAAAACCTTTGCAAGGGCCGACCATTCCAAGAGCCTGTCCCACAGATCATCCTGACAACGGACGCCTCTCTCCAGGGATGGGGAGCGCATGTACTCCACTACACTGTGCAGGGACTATGGACACTTCAGCAAAGGAAGATGCACATCAATGTGTTGGAACTGATGGCAATCTTCATGGCCTTAAAGGCGTTCAAAGTACATCTGTGCAACAAGGTCGTGTTGATCCGGACGGACAACATGACGGCCATGTACTACATCCAGAAGCAGGGAGGCACACACTCTCCACAGCTGTCTCATCTGGCTCAGAGCATGTGGAAGTGGGCCATTCAGAGGAACATCTTTCTCATGGCAGAACATCTCCCAGGCAAGGACAATCAAATGGCGGATCTGCTCAGCAGACACAGCCATCAGATGCACGAGTGGGAGTTACATCCATCAGTACTCCAACCGTACTTCCAAAGGTGGGGTCATCCAGAGATAGACCTGTTCGCCACAAAGGAGAACGCAAAATGCCAAAGCTTCGCCGCCAGATTCCCACACCCCCAATCACAGGGCAACCACTCATACTTTCACTAAGCACTACTGCACTACTGTGTAGACGTGCATTCAAAACAACAGGCAGCTGTTGGTCAGGCTGTTCTAAAAACACTTTTTCAGACTGCTGCAGCTGGCACGGGCGGCCGCCGCTAATGGAGGGACTGCTATGTATTCTATGCACAGATATGAATTCAGCAGCCCACATGCCTCGAACTGCAAATGCTACTTACCAGTATGCATCTGTTCTTGGCATGTAGGGCTGCTGACATTCATATCGCCCACCCTCCTCCCCGGCGCCTGTAGCAGCTGCAGTATGTATTCATATACACATATATGCTCATAGCATGGTCATCACTCACTTCTCACTCCATCTCTGCCAATGGCTAAAAACAATCTGGGGATGGAGGCGATGCCCATGCGCACTGTAGTCCAGGGGAGGAGCCACCTATCTCGTGATACTTCGAAGACTCTTCCAGGACAACAATGTGCAATCATCCGGACCCAACACTAGGTGGCGGACTATGCACAGATATGAATGTCAGCAGCCCTACATGCCAAGAACAGATGCATACTGGTAAGTAGCATTTGCATTCTGGACCCCTGGGGTGGGAGCTGTGAGAAGGTGGCCTGATATGCAGTGCTCACTATTCTAGTGAACACTATGTATCAGTCCAGCAACCCTTATTGATGATTGGTTGTAAGTCAACCTTATAGACCAGCTATCCTAGTAGCGTGGATACAAGCAGTCTAAGGCTAAAGACTCGAGAGGGCGTGTTAAGCCAGCTGTTATACCACATATACCCCTTGAACACCAAGTGAAAGGACACCACACAAGTGTTATGAAAATAAACAGTTATTTATTAAGAATCACAACAGCCCTGTACTCTTTATGAGGACAGGGTACTAAGCACAAACCAAAACTCTTACAAAAATACTTAAGTTAGCACAGTATATACCAATGCCCGAGGGGCACGGAAAACCATATACTTGAAAAGTGGAATGCGAAATTACTAGCAGGTAAGTACAGTACTAATAGGCTTTGGAATCGCTAGGACTTGACTATAGAATCGTTAGATTACTTCTAGGAGACCCAGGGGACTCGGGTGCAGTGTGTGCACTCTCACGCGAGATGCGGGACAAAGTCTATGGTAGCTAGAATTTGCAAAGTTAGTGTTCTCGGGCGAACCCGACCTGGTAGGGAGAAAACGAAAGTAGATTCTGACCCTTGGATAGTGAGGCTATGCTGGGGCACCGAAATGCCGAAGTTACCTAGCCCAGGGGCTGCAGCTGCATAGGACTCAAAAGACGTCGGGAATCCTCGTTGACGGACCAGGAGCCTGGAAGAAAGAAGTTGCTGGCAGGCGACCAGTGAAGAAAGTTCGGTGGATCCAAGCCTGGATCGATGGAAGATGACACCTGAAAGCAGAGGGGACCAAGTTCGAGACTACTAGCCAGTAGTCAGTGGGCACCAGGAGGGCACCGGATGGTAGCCACCTCGACAAGGCGTGTGGGTGACGCTGGGCTCGGAGATCTCACGGACCAGGAGGCGTTGTCGGCGACCAGGAAGGAGGATCGAGCTGTCCCACGAAGATAGAAGCTGTCGGCGTCGCTGGACCCAGGATTGGGCAACAAAGCCTTGGCAAATTCAAGCCCACGCGGTGGACCTAAATGGCGTCTGGAGTGGACCAGGAGGGTCCGGGGTGCCTCTCTTAAAGAAGGAAGCAAGGGCCAGTCTGGAGCAACCAGACCAGCAGCAGTGATGTCGTCGGGCGTCGTTCAGAAGGCCACAAGCCAGCCGGCTAGTAGCCAAACAACGCGGTGCACAGCAAACAGCAGAAGGGCCCCACGCCGATCGTGGAGATGCAGGGAGGCTGATCTTGGGTGCTGGAGCTGCGCAGGGTTGGGGCTTCTCGGACCCCAAAGCACTCACCCGTGGAGGACACGGTGGGCTTGTTGTAAAGATGTCGTGCAGTCTTGGCGATCGTCGGTCCCTCGAGGTCTCGTCGCACTCACGGTTCTCAGCTTTGCTGTAGAGGTGAGTAGAGGTCAGAGGTGCCAGGGAAGCCGGGTCTCGTCGAGCTGGGTCGTCGGATTCGTGATGAAGGACTTGCAGCAGACCGCAGTGTTCTTTAGGATGGTGCCTGCGGATGCAGGGTGACTACTCCTTAGCCACAAGGGAGAATCTTGATGAAGAAATTGTGAAGTCCTTTCGCAGAAAGTCGTGTCTTGATTCCAAAGATGATCTAATTTGAACAGGGGGCCCGCTCCCATCTTTATACTAAAAAAGGGGGCTGACCCGGTGACTAGGTCCTGCCTATGGGTGGGACTAGGAGGGGGGTGGTTACACCCCTCTGCCATGCCGGACTTCCCCAGGCCAGGGGCTGGTGTGCCCCTGGAACTGGTTCAGACCGGCCTATGCGTAGTGAGCACCGGGGTGCCACTCAGCAGTCACCTTCCTGTAAAGCCCTGCCTACCCAGGATACACAAAACCATGTCTGGGACGGTGCTAGCACCGCCCCTGACAGGAAACCCTTTGTCCAGGCTCCCCTCGCTGGAAGGACTCCCAGCTGCAGGGGGTCAGACTCGTGTCTGTGGTGGCAGCATCCATTTTGTGGAGCTGAGGCTTCAGTTAACTTTAACCGGGGTTCACGGTTACATACGTGTCGTGTCCCTCTAGAAGGGTGGAATGCTAACCCCGTCGCCAGAATTGGCGAGGGGTTAGTATTCCAATTCGTATGACACCTTACTCGACATGTTTTGATAAAGCACTACCAAAGTTAGCATTTAACCGCGAGGATTATAATGCACTTAAGAGTATATGGTATGCGATATCATGGAACAGCTATTAGGACTTGGTTCCGCAAGCTGCAGACAGGCTCAGCTCATGCCAGAGCACCATCTCACACGATTCCAAGCACTCTGCCTTCAGGATTGTCAAGGCCTGCCATAGGAGTGACTGATAGCAATCTGTGTGTCCATTTTAGGGTTAGGTATAGGTATACTACACCTACAGCAAAGGGTGATTACACGACTTTGCCCCAGCTGTCATGCAGCCAGTTGTGTCAAATTTAGGAGGCCAGCCAGGGGTGGCATAATACATGCTGCAGCCCCTGGTAGCCCTGGGTACACCTATGCCCTGAGTTACAGGGTCTGATAAGGTGGCCCAGTACCAATTGGAAATGTACCTAGGGTACATGGAATCCATTTTAAAGAGAGAGCAGTAGGCCTGGGGTCCTGATTGGCAGGATCTCAGGTCGACTATGTCAAAAACCAGCTAAAACACAGGGCAAAAAGTTGGGGGCAACCATAGTCAGGAGGTACCTTCCTACAGGAGCCTTCAATCCTCTGGCCCAGAAACAGAGCCTTTCCTGGGCAGAGCTGTTCACACCTCCCCCCAGGTCAGGAAGGACCATCTATGGCAAGGGAGCTTCAAACGCCTTGCCGCCTTTGCAACACGACCCCCATCCTCTCCTGCTATTAGGAGCAGGCCCCCTTCCTGTCTTCACCCCCTTTTTGGCAGAAAGACCGGTGGGAAAATAAGAGCAGCCCAGAAGGTGTGCCCACCTCTGCAAACCCCAGCCCTCAGGTGAGGGAGGAGAGGTGAAGCCCACTCTTCAGTGCCCGCCATCTTTCAGATGGCAAGCATTCTTCACTCAGTATAAAGGATTGTGCCCACTCCACCACGTGGGGTGACCACACCCAGGGTGGGGTGTAGTCACCTTAATGTCATTAGCTAATTGCCTACTACTTTAAGACCTCTAAAATGCCCCCTAAATACAGCATTTAGGGGGCAGCCCTGAACCCAGAAGGCAGACAAGCAAGAAGAAGGACCAAAGAGCCGTGCTGAAAGAAGAGGAGGACACCAACTGCCTTGACCCGAGCCCTACCGGCCTGTGCCAACCTCGACCTGCTCCAGTGGAATCCCAGCGTGTATTGCAACCAGCAGCCCCACATAGCCCGGAGGAGAGAACCTGCCCTACCTTCCCTACAAAGACTTTGTCTCCTGTGAGCACTAGACTTGCTCAAGGACCAGGCTTTGGCTGAATTCACGAGTGCGCCCGTCTTCATCCCAGGGCCCGAGTTCAAGTGGCCCTACACCATGAGGAGGTCTCCATAGAGATCCTGACCTGGGATCTGGGGACCCCTGACCTACCTCAAGCCTCCCGACGATGCCTGCAGCCTCTATCTTGAGGGTTCTTGCAACCGGATCTGGTAAGGAAACCTGATGACTAAAGACACCCCTGCACCCAACGCCCCACGGCCTTGGCTGGCCCAACCGGTGTCCAGACAACCCCATACATCCCAACTTACCTCTCCAACCAGTGATTGCCTCCTGGAAGCCTCCCTGCTGAACCTGCCATATTTGTTCCGACCGGAGATCTTCCATTGAAACCAACAGGGCACCCTACACCAAATCAGCACCCTGCACCCCCTGTGCTGCTTTGGGTGCACCTTGTGTGGTAACTTGAATTCTCCTTTGCCCTGAGCTTAATCCTAGGAGCTATGCTCCTTCAACCCTGTGGCTTATTCGAAAGAAGCCACCAACCAGCTGCCCCATAGGCTAACATTAGGCCTCAGCACTCTGGCCCCCGGCAACCCTAGTTCTGCTGAGGGTGCTTTTTGAGTGCATCCTTGACCCTGGGGGTACTCTTGTTCAAACCCCAGAAACTCAACCCTAAAGACAGATTGCTTACTTGCAAACCGATAATCTCATTTTTCTTCATAGGATTGCATTGACTGTTTTCCTCTGAAAAAGTTCTAAGTGTTGAGTTGTGTTTGTATGGAAACCCAAGGAATTGTGTTTTAATGCAAAAGTGTTTTACCTACCTTTATCTAGGAAATGTCCCAGCGTGATACTTGGGCATATCACACTGAGTAGAAAAAGTAATCTAAAAAGTACTCTCAAGAATATTCTGAAAAGTAATCACAAAGCAATTACTAATAACTATTGTCTTGAAATAGTTTACAAACCTGTAACAAATTCGGTTTCATCCAGCTTGCTTATTTTGATCAATCTGTCTTGAAAAGTGTAAGAAAGTGGCTCTGTATATACTGTTCCAAAGTAAGGTACAGTGTGCACGGAATCCACAGTCCCCAGAGGTTTGGCAGAAGCTAAAGTTAGATATAACCTTACTCTCCAAAGTGGTAGCTTGGTCGAGCAGTAAGGGAGAATCAGAGGACAGTGTAAATCATTTGTTGTGCACACTCAGTAAGCAAATGGTTTCACACACTCAAGAACTGAACTCTTGGCCAATAGTTTTGTATATAATATATTATAAATATATTGTTTTATTTTAGAACCACAAGTAGGTAAACAAATACTTTCTCAGAATGAGATGCAATTGAATACTTTCAATGAGCAATAGACTTTTGAATGCAATAGATACAGTTGATGCAATATGCAAAATAAACTTAGCCTGATAATAGCATTGAGCTCTATGGGAATTTTAAGTAAAAGGCAATATCAATTACTTTGCATAGGTTTTTATTACTCAGGGCTGGATCCTGGATTCAACCCTGGTGCATCTTGTGTAAACAGTTGAAATAAATCTTTTTTGTTACACAGGCGATTTTTAAGGAATATTTTGTTTCAAAAACCAGGCAATGTTATCCTATGGGAGAAAATCAGGTTATCGGAAAATCACAGTTGTAATTACTTTGTAGGGTCAGTGCTGGGCCCAAAGATCCAGCACTGGGATCTCTCCTGGTAACAGGTGAGGAATTTCGTTTTCGTTCATCGGATGGTTTTTAGTAAATATTTAAAAGTTTCAAAACTTGACACTTCGAAGAATTTCCAAGTGAAAACCAGACAATGTTACCCTATGGAGAAAATGTGAGTTATCGGTTTTCAGGTAAGTATTGGACTGGCAGAGTTAAGGTTCTGGTGCAAGACTCGGGGGGTCTCCCAGGGTCAGGTAGGTACAGTCGTTACACCCTCAGCGCCACAGGGGCAGCCTGTGGTTGCTGGCTGCTAGCAGGCAGGCCATGCAGCTTTAGGAGCTGAGCTGCATGGTCACTTACACTGGGCAAGTGGGGGAAGTAGGATAAGACAGATGCTGCACTCCCAGTGACACTTGGGCGGCTGGGTGCAGGGTGCTTTTGGGCCGTCGGGCGCCCAATGTATATCAATGGGAAAGTCGAAGAAAGACTGCAGGCTCGGGGACGTAGATTCTTCAGGTGCGAGCACCATTTCGAGAGGTAAGTTGGGAAGCTGGAGGTTAGGTAGCCACCCAGGACTTGGACACAGGGGGGGCCATGGGGCGCCAGGTGCAAGGGTGTCTTTTGGTATCTGGAAATCTTACCCTCAGCTGGTCACGGTTGGAGGGGTCCCTGGTTGTGAGGCTGCAGGTGTCGTCAGGAGCGTCGCGGAGGGTTCTTGGGTGCTGGATTCGTGGTCACAGTCGCCGGTGGAGCGTCCTCGTGGTCTTTGTTCACTCAGGCACAGGCCGGGCTCAGCAGATGAAGAGTGTGCTGGATTCGCGCTTCCTGGCTGGCACCAGGGGCTGTTGCTGTTTGAGCAGAACCACTGCTTGTGGGAGTCCCAGTCTTTAGATAAGCAAGGCAGTCCGGTCCTCCCGGGTTTTCGAGGTTACTGACCACAGGAGACGCTGGTATTTAGGAGGAGCAGGTTCGAGGAAGACAGGCCTGTAGGGCTGGGGCCAAGTCAGTTGGTGTCGACCTCTTGTTAGCAGCTGCACGGCATGTCTTCTTTCCTCTTGTTCTTGTTTCGGAATCTGGATCTGAGGAAGGACGGTTCACGGTGCCCCTAATTACTAAATTTACAGGTATGGGAAGGTCCGAGACCAATGGGTCCCTTCCCTGGGGTGAGTTCACCCCTATCCTGCCACTCTCCTGTGTGAGGGGGGCAGGAGCCTGTCTCTGATTGGGCAGGGCTCCCCATCCTCAAGATGGCGAGAGACCAGAGTTGTGCTTCACCTCACCTCCCCCACCTGAGGGGTGGGGTTAACAGAGGCTGGCGGTCCCCCTTTCCTCACTTGGGTTTTCCTGCCTGTCTTTCCGCCAGAGAGGGGGTCAGACCCGGTGGGGGCCAGTTGCTGAGTACAGCAAGTGGCCTGGAGAAGCTCACAAAGGCGGCATGCCTTTGAAGCTCTCCCTGCCCGTCCTGGGGGCGTAGGCCTAGCACCTTGCCCCAGGAAGTGCATTGTTGCTGGCCCTGGAGAGCGGGGTGCTCTCCACCCAGGGGTCCAGTAACATGTCTGCTGTGTGGCAGCCTAGGCAGCCTCTCAGTCCAGACGTGGATTGTAGGTTAGGTTTCAGGGGGCATCTCTAAGATGCCCTCTGGTGCATTTTACATTAAACCTCACACTGGCATCAGTGTGGGTTTCATGTGCTGAGTAGTTTGTTTTCTTGTCCTCAATAGAGGAAATGATACGTACTGATTTTTCGTGAATTTTTTTAAATGTTAAAAGATCAGTAGAAATGTCCCAGAGTTCTGACAGTCTCAAGATTTGCTGAGAGAGAGGGGTCCCAGTAAACAAACAAGAAAATATGCACAATCAATAAACAAAAAATCAATTGACAATAGTTTGCTCACATTGTATTTATTTCCAATGTAGCTTGGCCATTTATTCAGGCAATTAAGGTAACAATTGTAGTTTATATAAAGTTCCCTGGTAAAGAGGGGGAAAGGGGAATTAGTGCAGTGAGTGTAGGGGAGGGTAAGTGACATAAAAACAGAGCCATAGGCTGCAATCAATTGAGAATTATTAAGCTCATTCAAATTATGGGTGATCATAAGTTCCAAAACATTTTTATAGCATGCTTCATAAATGTGCTGAATAACATTATTCCTGAAATGAAGCTGAAAAAACAGAAGACAGTCGACGTTTCGACCCCTATTGTAAAGGCAGGCAAAAGTTGATCCCTTGCATTGGAGTCTTCATCAGGACGAGAAGAAAAGGGGGGGAGAGGGGCACAACCTATTGAGTACAAAAGGAATTATTCATTTACAGTGCTCCCTGCTCCAGAAGCGCTGTGATCCCTCTGTGCTTCTGCTCTGAGTGGTCGCTCCCCTGCCTCTCCACCTGAAGCGGTATCGTTATTTTGAGCTGCATTGTGTGACTGTACCCTGCTAAATACTTTTATTGACCTCGCCTGCTTGCCAGTATCTTTAAGTGCGCTGCACTGATTGATTGTGCCATATTCGACCTGTGCATTTTATCCAACAGCTAATTAAGCGCTTTAACTGCACCTCGCTTGCTTGCACCATTGTAGTATTGATTCAGAGTTAACTGCGCGATACCCCCCGGCGCCCTGCTCGACTCCCCCCTCCATTTTGGATCTGTTGTTGTTGTGCTCCGTGGTGACCTGAGCCCGCCCGCCTCCCAGCTGAGACGCCCTCGCCCCTCCCCCTCCACCATCCATATATGACAGTTACCCCCGCGCGCAGCGTTCACGCGCAGCGACCGCGCCCAACCCGCGCCGAAGGTGCGCCAAAGGTAAGCCCGTCTGCGCCCGTCCGCGCCTGGACCGCACCCAGCGCCAGACCCCCTGCCCCTCGCGCTGCCCAGCCCTCCCGCATTACCTACGATGCCGCCACCCTCCTAGCCCTCAACCCCGGTCGCGCCCCCAACTGCGTCCAAGCCGCTCCTGGACACACCCATGGACCTTTCTCCTGCTTCTCCTGCAAATTCATCGGTACCGTCACCAACTCCGCTACGCTCACACCTCAGATTCCCGACCCTAACCGCCTACAATGCATCCTTCTCAACACCCGCTCGGTCCACAGACACGCCATTGACCTATGGAATCTACTAGACACCATCTCTCCAGACATCGCCTTCCTAACGGAAACATGGATGAACGCTTCCTCCGCACCAGACATCACCATTGCCATCCCTGAAGACTATAAGATCACCCGCAAAGACCGTACCAGCCACACAGGAGGAGGAATCGCTATCGTCCATAAGAAATCCATCCGCATCTCAACCAGCTCTGACGCCAACCTCGCCAACTCCGAACACCTTCACTTCCAGATCCACATCGACCCCAAGACCACACTCAGAGGCACCCTCCTCTACAGACCACTAGGACCCCGCGCAAAATTCAGTGAAGACATCACGGACTTCATCACTCCACACGCGCTCCCCTCCAAAGAATACATCCTTCTGGGAGACCTCAACTTTCACCTTGAAAAGAACAACGACCGCAACACCACCACCCTCCTGGACAACCTCGCCAACCTCGGACTTAAACAACTGGTCACTTCCCCCACCCACATCGCAGGTCACACACTCGACCCCATCTTCACCTCCAGCAATCATGTCTCCTTCAGCCACACTACGGATCTCCTCTGGACTGACCACAGCTGCGTTCACTTCACCTACAACAAGCCCAAACCCACCAACCACCTCCAACCAACTCTGCAAAGAAACTGGAACAAAATCTCCACCGACCAGATCTCCTCATCGCTCCTTCAAAACACCCCAGCCCACTCCTCGGACCCAAACCTAGCCGCCGCCAACTTCACCCTATGGCTATCCAACACCGCCGACACCTTAGCACCACTGAAAAAACGTCAAAGCAAACCTGGCAACAAGAAGACCTCATGGTTCAACGATGATCTTAAGAAGTCCAAGAAACTCTGCCGCACCCTTGAAAAAGCGTGGAAAAAAGACCCAACCAACAGCACCAAGGACGCCTTCAAAAACGCCACCCGCACTCACCACCAACTAATCCGAAAGGCCAAGAAAACAGCATTCAAGGATCGACTTGACAACAACGCCCACAACAGCAAGGAACTTTTCAACATCGTCAAGGAATTTTCCAATCCCTCGGCCAACTCCAACGACATCACCCCCTCTCAAGCCCTCTGCGACTCCCTAGCCTCATTCCTCCACAACAAGATTGCTGACATCCACAACAGCTTCAACAACCAACCCGGAGCCCAACCCACCCAACCACTCGCTGAACACTCTCCCCCCGCGAACACCCTTAACGACTGGAACCCAATCTCCACTGAGGACACCATCCGCCTGATGAACTCCATCCACTCAGGATCCCCCACAGACCCATGCCCTCACCACATCTTCAACAAAGCAGACTCCGTCATAGCACCGCACCTCCGAGACGTCATCAACTGCTCCTTTAACTCCGCCACCTTCCCGGAAAACTGGAAACACGCTGAACTCACCGCCCTTCTGAAAAAACCCACAGCGGACCCCACCAAACTCAAAAATTACCGCCCCATCTCACTCCTTCCTTTCCCGGCCAAAGTAATCGAGAAAGCTGTCAACAACCAGCTCGCCGCTTTCCTCGAAGCCAACAAATCCCTCGACTCCTCACAATCTGGCTTCCGAGCAAAACACAGCACTGAGACCGCCCTCATCGCAGCAACAGACGACATTCGAACTCTACTGGACAATGGAGACACAGTCGCCCTCATCCTCCTCGACCTCTCTGCAGCCTTCGACACAGTCTGCCACAGCACCCTTCTACAACGCCTCAGCAACATCGGAATACATGGAAAAGCACTCGAATGGATCACCTCGTTCCTCACCGGAAGAACCCAGAGAGTCCGCCTTCCACCATTCAAGTCCGAGGCCACCGAAGTCATCTGTGGCGTACCACAAGGATCCTCTCTCAGCCCCACCCTTTTCAACGTATACATGAGCCCCCTCGCGACCATCGCCCGCCAACACAACCTCAACATCATCTCTTACGCGGATGACACTCAACTGATCCTTTCTCTCACCAAGGACCCCAGCACCGCCAAAACTAACCTACACGAAGGAATGAAAGAAGTTGCTGAATGGATGAAACTCAGCCGTCTGAAACTGAACTCGGATAAAACAGAAGTCCTCATCCTAGGTACATCCCCCTCCGCATGGGACGACTCTTGGTGGCCGGAAGCCCTTGGAAAAGCACCCATCCCGACAGACCATGCACGGAACCTGGGCGTCATCCTGGATTCCTCACTTTCAATGTACAGACAAGTCAACGCTGTCTCCTCATCCTGCTTCAACATTCTTCGCATGCTCAAAAAAACATTTCGCTGGATCCCCAACGAAACCAGGAAAACAGTCACCCATGCTCTGGTCACGAGCCGACTGGACTACGGAAACACCCTCTACGCAGGCACTACCGCTAAACTCCAAAAGAAACTCCAACGAATCCAAAACGCCTCAGCCAGAATCATATTAGACATCCCACGCAACAAACACATCTCTGGTCACCTGAAAGACCTCCACTGGCTACCCGTCAATAAGAGAATCACTTTCCGACTGCTAACCCACGCACACAAATCACTCTACGACATCAGACCAGAATGCCTCAACTCAAGACTGTCCTTCTACCCCCCCCCCCCCGCCAACTACGCTCCTCCAGCCAAGCCCTCGCCACTGTACCTCGCAACAACAAGACCACCATGGGAGGCAGATCCTTCTCTTACCTGGCTGCTAAAACTTGGAACTCACTTCCCACTCACCTTCGCCTTACCCAGAACCACCTAGCTTTCAGAAAGCAACTTAAAACATGGATATTTGACAAGTAATCCTCCTCCCCCTCCTTAGCGCCTTGAGACCCTCTGGGTATGTAGTGCGCTATATAAATTCCATGACTTGACTTGACTGACATTAGGAGCCAATCCATAATTTGAAACAAAATTAGACAATTAGGCACATCAAAAGATAGAGACAACAAGACATACCAAGGAAGCTTATTGTCCTAGGCGGAAAGTGAGTGGTTACTCCCACAAAGTAGAATAATTAGGCTTGGCAAGGCCTGCCCTGATCTCAAAACCGGGAAAAGCGTTGTTCTAGATGGGGACAAAACATTGCCATAAATATAATGGTTCAGGGAGATACGGAAACTTGATAAAAAATCAATACTAGTTTCAAACCAATGGGCTCGATAATACCACCACCCTATGGTTGAGTGTACACCAATCTACAAGGGGATGGTAGCCGCTCATTAACCCGATAATCTGAGTAAGAAGTGGCCAGGTCAAATTGTTAGATTAAAGTACTACCCTCACGAGATCAGGCATACCTGGTCAGACAGTTCAGTATTGGATAAGGTCAAAGGTCTCAATGCTTCAAGTAAAAGAAATCAGCAGATCTGTAGGAAGAACACAGGAGTGGACTGTCACTGCTCGTGCTCTGTAGAACTTGGGGATCATTCACATTGGCAAACAGTTATACTAATCAAGCGTACCTGATTGAACACACTATATTCTTGCATGGACATGGTCTCATGTAACATTATGGAGGAAGAAATAGGCGTAAACTCTAACTGCTTTTGCTATAATATGTGCGAAAGGACATATCAAAAAACAAACTTAGCACCTAATCAATGTAATCAAATAAAGTAATAGCCTCTCAGAATCTCGCGTGCCTGTTAAACAATTCGTTATATAATATAGTCCTTGTTACTGCTGCCTATCGTTCATGGATAAAGAATCGGTAAGTCTGTGAAAAAAGAACACAAGAGTGAGCTGTCACTACTCGTGCTGTAATACATACAGGGGACATTAGGGACGGTAAACAATTGTACTACCCTTAAACATAGAGCGTACCTGGTCGACACACCATGAAGTCCTATAGACATTGTCTCCGTAGACATACCACATGAAGATACGAAATGATTAATCAGCAAATAAGGATCTAAAACAAAAAGACAGGAGTGGACTCTCACTACTTTTGCTGTATAATGTGAAAGAGACCATTTGGACAAAACTTAATTAAATCTGGCATACCAGTCATCTGTTCCAAGGCGGAGTCCGCAAGTTAATTAGGGCCAAGAATCTTCTAAAGCAGTATCTATCGTAACAAAGATATGAGGTTACTGTCAAGGGTCTATGGAAATACCCGCTGACTTAGTGAAGCCGAATTGGGGCAGACGAGGTACCTGTAAGGAAAGGAATGAATCCATGTATCATCGGCCGTCTCGAAGCAGAGTACGCGTAGTAGAATCCACACGCCGATGGTGTGCTAACGCTGCAATCACGTGATATGATCGTCTTTTGAAATAGAAACAGGGGCGAGCATACAAGCAGTCGGGTGCTGCATCGAGCGGCCATATTGGATTGGCTAATAGGAATCCAATACGGAGATGAATTCCTTCATTACATTAATATAGATCCGGTTAACATCTGGGAAACTGTCTAGTGCCTATTGTAAAGCATGATTTGTGTATTCATTGATATAAACACAATACTTATAAATGCTGCATGAACAGATAACAAATATTTCACATTGTTGGAAGTAAAATAAAAATAAAAATGAAAATAAAAAACGGAAACAAACCTCTAGAGCTAGAATATACTGTGGAGCTGAATTAATTCATTACATTAATGTGAACCCGATTGCCGTATAAAAAACGATTTAGTGCCTAATGTTTAGCATGGATTATGTATACATTATCATGGAGGCAAAGCTTAACCAATTGTATTATAATTGTACATGAACCGATAAAATTCTTGCATTGTTGGGAATAACACCAAGACAGACATCAAATTTCGGCGTACCTGTCACATAACGGTAAAGGCCAAATCAGTGTCATGTAAAAATCTTTATAATAGAAAATCCATCTTTAAGCCTAGGGCAATCTTACAAAATTAATGTGGGCGTACCTATCACAAGATGGTAAAGGCCCATTGAGCGAGGACACATAATAAATCAAGTGGGGTCAGAGTAAGTAAAGGGGGGGGGGGTAGTTATCTGTTAAAGTCTATTACAGAAGAAGGAGGAGAGAAACAACCCTCATTCATCGAAGCAGCGCTAGCTGAGAGAAAGAACTGTCGTATTCATTGAGGCCATTGTTGATCGAGTTGAAACGGAACATCCATTTGAGCTCCCTTATGTTTAAGATCTCAGAAATGTTGCCACCTCTCGGGCCAAGTGTAACCTGTTCCAGGATAAGCCACTTAAGGCTTTCAGGGAATGCGCTGCAGACTTAAAATGTTGCACCAGAGGTGCGCCCTGAGCCTCACAACGGATCCTACTCCTGTGTTGAAGCACACGGATTTTGGCTTTCTGTTGGGTCTGTCCGATATATATCAGGTCACATGGACATAGAATAGCATAAATGATGTTGGAAGAATTAGAATTTGTGTGGGATGTCATAGATGTTTTAATGTGTCGATACTCAAAATCTTTCCTCAAGATTTGGAGTGAATCAAATAAGTAGTCTCTGGCAGAGGATTTTCGTGGGCGGATCAGCTCTGCCCATAAATTTGAGTTTAAAAAACCACCCTCTGCACTCCGAATCTTGTGCCAGGTAGTAACATACATGCCCCGTCTTTCCAGTGTTTGTTTTGACAGACCAAATTCAAGCCGGATTTGTGCTGGAGAAACCTATCTTGGCAAATTGAAGATGGCCCTGTATGAGTTTGCTGTCACTATGTCCAATAGGACTGCATCCTTACCTTTGCTCGCAAGACCTGGAGCAGCGGATTAAGCATTAAGTCGGGGAGCTTGACCTTTAGAGATGTTATTGCCAAACTGGTCACGGTTCCCTTTCCTCTCCAGGATTTCAGTTGAGGCTTGAACGTGTTCTTATTGTCCAAGATTACACCCAGATATTTGTAGGTGTATACTAAGTCCAGCCTTTGTCCATTTAAATGCCAGATGTGTTTCCTTTTTTCCGATAATTCACTGCCATGACTTTAGTTTTAGCAAAATTTATTTTCAATCGGTTTCTTTCCGAAAAGGTGTGAGTTGTATTCAAAAGATGTTGAAGCCCGATCGGAGTTCGACTGATTAAAACCAGGTCGTTCGCGTACAACAGATTGGACGGTGTGGTTTTCCCTAGTTTTGGTGCGTGACCGGGGCAGTTGTCAAGTTCTACTGAGAGGTCTGCAAGGAAGAGGTTAAATAAAAATGGTGCTAGAAAACATCCCTGTTTGAGCTCTTTTGTTGTTGGTATCTGTTTAGAGAGGTGAGTTCCTGCTCCTAATTTAACCCTAATCCAGTTGTTTGCATGCAGTAATATCAGTTGGTCTAGGAGTAGTTTTGGTATACCCCAGTTTGCCAGTATCCGCCAAAGTATGTTTCGATCAACATGATCAAAAGCGGCAGTATAATCAATGAAACACAAGTAAAGGGGAGTTTTGGTCTCTTTTGCTGCATCCATCAACAGGGTCAAGGCCATGATGTTTGTGACGGTCCCTTGACCTTGGCAGAAGCCTTTTTGATTAATAGGGATGATAAATTTGTCAGACGCCCATGTTGTTAACTCCTCCAATATAGTTCCTGCGAAATACTTGGCCTCCACGTCTATGAGGGCAATAAGACGGTAGTGATTTTGATTTTTCCTGCTCCCCTGTTGAAAAATTGGGATTAATACTGATCCAAGCCAAGACTCCGGTAATGTCAAAGTGTCCTTAATTTCTATAAAAAACGGGGTCAATGCTACAGACCAAAATTCTGCGTCTGATTTATATAACATTGGTGGAATACCATTTGGACCAGGGGCGCCTGTCGGTCTGCCCCTAGCTATTTGTCTCTTGATTTCCACTGATTTGTGAGTAGAGTGGTCAATCTCAACAGAAGTAGAAAAACTTGAATCTTGCCGTATATTACCTACGCAGGGAGGTTGCTCGGTTCCTCTTGGGTCTAGACCTTCAAAAGTTACTGTTATGCACTTGTTTCTTGTCATTTCTCCGCATACTGCTTTGGTGGGCCCTATTGTCCCTACTTCTTCAAAATACTCCTTGTTGTCAGCAGATGTGTTGTTAAAATGTTTGAAGAGGTAATTTATCCATGCTTCTTCCGTTATGTTGGAATTTAAGCCAAGATGGATTAGTTACTTACCTGTAATCCTAGTTCTCTTCCAGGGGTATCCTCATCAAAGTCATAAGCATTAGAATATTCCCGCCCATGCGCGGACCCCGGAAACACTACATTATATGTGCCCCACATATATATATACATATATATATACATATATATATATATATATATATATATTACGCTCGACTTTCAAAAAATCCAACAGAAATATATATATATATATATATATATATATATATATATATATATATATATATATATATATATATATATATATAAAACATGCAATAGCAGCCAAATAACATCAGAGCTGAAATATGCTGTGAAGAATTTCCACCATACATGAATAATAAGCATTAGAAACATGAGAACATGAGAAACAACACCAAAGATTGTTTAGAAACTGATTAAATGCTCAGAAAGCAGTAGAAATTCTCATAAGTCACTGGAAGCATAGGAAGCTCCCAGGCTGCATTGCAAACACACACTGTAAAAAGACTGAAAAGCTAACCTGCAGCTGAATAGCAATAAACTGACACCGTGCCTTTAAGGCACTCATGACCCCCTGTATCCCATCATGCCCTAGGGGTGACAGTTAGGTCAGTTGTTCTTTTCGGAGACTGAAAAACAAACCCAATAACAAATGGGTTAACAATATCTCCTTTTTAAAGAGTATCCTTTGCCCGGGGAGGCGGGAGGGTTGCTTATGACTTTGATGAGGATACCCCTGGAAGAGAACTAGGATTACAGGTAAGTAACTAATCCTTCTCTTCCAGGGGATCCTCATCAATAGTCATAAGCATTAGAATAGAATAGCGAGCCTCTCCTCATCCCTGCGGGCAAAGGAATGATAAGACAGTAATCTCATCAACAAGTCTGAGTAGACTAAATACTACCCAAACAGATTCCTCAAGGAGTCTTGCCCTACTTGAGTATCGGCCCTGGAATCAGATTCGAGGCAGTAATGCCTCGTAAAGGTATGAACCGATTTCCAGGTTGCAGCCTTGCATATTTCTGACATTGGAATGTCATGCAAGAAAGCTACTGTAGCGGCTTTCCCTCTAGTGGAATGCGCTTTTGGTGACATCAACAAAGGCTTGCCTGCAAGCTGATAGGTCAATTTAATGCAAGAGACAATCCATCTGGAGATGGACCTCTTGGCCGCTGGAAAACCTGTTCTCATTGAGCCATAGTTCACAAACAGTTGTCCGTTTTCCTAATCCCCTTAGTCTTTTCCAAATAAAACTTTAGCACTCTCTTAAGATCTAAGGAGTGAAGTGACCGCTCGGCTGGGGTCGTAGGATTTGGAAAAAAGGAAGGGAGGGAAATAGACTGAATTATATGAAAATCAGAGATGACCTTAGGCAAGAAAGATGGATGAGCCCTTAGGACTACTCTGTTGTGGTGGAAAACAGTATATGGTTCTGTCGCACAGAGCGCTTGTATCTCACTTACTCTGCGCGCAGAGGTAATTGCCACCAAAAAGGCTGCCTTCCAAGAGAGATGTTGCAAGGAAGCCTTGTGGGTGGGCTCGAAAGGAGGGGACATTAACCTGGATAGAACTAGGTTTAATTCCCAAGGAGAAGAAGGATTTCGCACAGGGGGATACACTTTCTTCAACCCGTGGAGGAAGTCCTTAACCACTGGAACCTGAAAGAAAGACATCTGATCAGGTGATTTTCTGTATGCTACAATAGCTGCCAAATGCACTCTAATAGAAGAGTACTTTAAACCAGCAGTTGCCAGGGAAAGGAGGTATGGTAAGATGACGTCCTCCTGCCCCTTAGTCGGATCCAAGTGATGATCCCTACACCACAAGTAAAATCTTTTCCACTTGAACGCATAGGACGCTCTTGTGGAAGGTCTCTTAGCCTCCTTTAAAATGTTCATGCATTCGGGAGGCAAGTTCAAATGTCCATATTGCAGGACCTCAGGAGCCATGCTGTTAGGTTCAATGATGGGAGGTTGGGGTGCATTATCCTCCCGTTCACCTTGCTCAACCGGTCCGGCCTGCAAGGGAGACGTTTGTATGGACACACAGACAGATGTAGAAGGTCCGGGTACCACCACTGCCGCGGCCAATCCGGAGCAATCAGGATCATTTCCATGTTCGACCTGAGGAGCTTGGAAACTACTCTCGGAATCGGCGCTAGGGGAGGAAATGCGTATGCGAACATCCCTGCCCAATCCATCAGTAGCGCGTTCCCCTGCGTCCCTGGCCGGTGGAACCTGGACGCGAAGGCGTAGCATTTGGTGTTTTCTTCGTCTGCAAACAAGTCTATGGATGGACGACCCCAGCAACGAAAAAGCTCTTCTACTACTTCGTCGTTTAGCACCCAGTCTGGCTGATCTTCGAAGTGCCTGCTGAGTGCGTCTGCTTTTACGTTCAACTCGCCCGGAAGGTGCACTGCCACTACTGTGAGGTCTCGAGAGAGAAGCCAATGCCAGATTGCCTGAGCCTCTCGAGAGAGTGGGCGAGATCTTGTGCCTCCTTGTTTGTTCAGATAGAACATGGTGGTCGTATTGTCCGTCTGAACTAGGACTGAGTTGGATTCGATCGCTGGTAAGAAAGCTTTGAGAGCCAGGAATACCGCTCTGAGTTCCAGCATGTTGATGTGGTATGTCTGCTCCTGCGCAGACCACTGGCCTTGAATTTGAAGCTGACCCATGTGTGCTCCCCAGCCTTGTAGGGAGGCATCCGTCACTATAGACTGGGAAGGAACGGGTTGGTGAAAAGATACCCCCACCAGCACATTCTCTCTCCGAGTCCACCATTTGATGGCCTCTTTCGTCGCCTGGGAAAGAGAGATACGATCTTCCCAGCGCCCTGTCGCTTGGTCCCACTGATCCTCCAGAGCCTGTTGTAGAGGACGCATTCTCAGCCTGCCGTTTGGGATGAGAAAAATGCAGGACGCCATGGAACCCAGTAGTGATGCTACTTGTCGGGCTGTTGGAAGCCGAGACTCTAGCAGAATCCCACATTTCTGACGCATGGAAAAAAGTCTCTCCTCCGAAGGAAACGCTTTTCCCAAGCTTGTGTCCAGAACGGAGCCTAGGTAGTGGATGGACTGTGTAGGCCGCTGGACTGACTTCTCCAGGTTCACATGGAGGCCGAGCCTGTGTAGCTGGTGCAGGCACAGTTGCAAATCGTGCGTCACTAGTACCGGAGATGGACCTTTTAGGATCCAGTCGTCCAGTTATGGGTAAATGAAGAGACCCTTTTTGTGAAGAAAAGCCGCCACCACTGCCATGCATTTGGTGAAGACTCGCGGTGCGGACTTGAGACCGAAGGGTAACACCTTGTACTGGTAGTGTTTGTTCCCTACGACAAACCTCAGGTACTTGCGATGTTGTTGAGCAATTGGGATGTGAAAGTACGCATCTTGCAGATCCACCGAACACATCCAATCTCCGGCTTGAAGATGTGGGCATATTTGGTGAAGCGCTAACATGCGGAACTTTTCTTTGACAATGACTTTGTTTAATAGTCGTAGGTCGAGTATTGGTCTGAACTTGTCCTCCTGATCTTTTTTGGGGACAAGGAAGTATCTGGAGTAAACTCCCTTTCCTCTTAGAGCGGGGGGAACCTCCTCTATCGCTCTTTTTTGCAGTAGGACTTTCACCTCTCGCCGGAGCAAGCTTAGCTGGTGAGGGCAAGAGCTCTTTGGAGGGATGCTCTTCGGAGGAGCACGGAAACGTATCTTGTATCCATTGCGCAGTATATTCAGCACCCACTGATCTTTTGTGATGCTGACCCACTCTGCCAGGTGTTGTGAAGCACTTCCTCCCACTGGAGTGGGCAACGGCGCCAGAGGAAGCCGCTGTTCAGGCCTTTCCTCCTCTTGTGGTGTTGGAGGACTGTTGGTGACCTCCTCTACCTCTGCTGGCCTTGTCTCGAAACTGGGGTTTCCCTTGGGTTTTATTTTGGGACCACTGAGGGGTTTGAACCCTCTGTTGAGCCCCTCTCCCCCTGTTGGTCTTGAAGCGGCGCTTGAATTCTTTTTTCTTCTCCAAGCCCACCGCCTTCACCGTATCCAGTTCCGTCTTCATTCGGGTCATCTCTACGTCCGCATGCTCCCCGAAGAGAGCGGAACCCGAAAAGGGGAGATTAAGTATGCGATGCTGAGCATCCGGCTTCAGACCTGTAAGGCGCAACCAGGCCGATCCTCTGGCACAAACCCCATGGGAATAGGAATGAGCCGAAAGAACTGCACCATCCGCAGCCGTGCTGATCATCTGGTTCGCCACCAGACACCTCTCTGTAACAGTCTCTTCAAAGTCCTGCTGGTCTTCTTTTGGCAGTTTGCCTTTGAATCTTTCCATAGAGTCCCATAAGGCTCTGTCGTATCGACACAGAAGCGCAGCTGCATTAGCAACCTTGGAAGCAGCTGAGTTGCAAACCTTTCGACCCCAGGAGTCTTGAGCTTTGCTGTCCTTATCTGGTGGGACTGAAGAGGAACCAGCGACAGCATGTGTCTTCCTCGCCGCTGCCACAATTACAGAGTCCGCTGGAGGGTCAGATTTTACAAACACCGGGTCAGAAGATGCCGCTTTGTACTTCTTCTGAATGCGGGCTGGTACCGCTTTGATCGCCGCTGGTGTTAGGAACAACTCTTTGACAGGATCCATAATCCCCGGGACTAAAGGCAGCAGAGGCCGGGAGCTGGCTTTCTTGTGTAATGTCTCAAAAATGACTGTCGTTGTTACTTGCGGGACAGACATCTCAATGTTCAGTTTCAGTGCTCCTCTCTGCAGTACATCCAGATACCTGCCAATGTCATCCACTGGGGAGGACCTGGACGTAGGACTGTCCGTCAACGTAGGGGAGTAGTCCCTCTTGGACGATCTGGTAGAAGAGGTAGAGGAAGTAGACGGAGTACGTCGACGTCTACGGTGAGCACTGTCTCCGCTCCTGTGCCCTTTTTGAACGCTCCTCCCATCTAGGAGAGCGAGACCTGATCTGACCCTCTGTCCGAGGTTCCCTTCTAGGAGATCGGGATCTTCTGGGCGATTTGGCTGGTGGCCTCACAGTTGATTTGCGCCTGGGAGGGCTACGCTTGTCCATCTCCTCCAACAGATCCTGAAGCGGAGACCTGTGGTGTGGGCTAGCATATTCCTGCATACGCTTGGTAGCCCCAGAATCTCGCCAATGGTCCAAAGATTTGTACCATCTAGGTGACAACCTGATTTGCTCGACCGAAGGATCTGGCCGACGCTCAGGAGATCTGTGCACAGGACTTCTGGACCTTGAAGGTTCAGTTGAGGAGCCAGAGTACCATGAAGATGAATGACGGGAAGCAGACTCCGTCACCATGATCGCATCTGAATGCCTCGACGTTGAGAGTTCTTCTCTCGCCGTCGAACGCCATCGAGGAGTCCGTGGGTCAAACAATCTCGACCTCGAATGTCCATGAGAGGGTCTGTAGTCTCTCGACATCGAGCGGCGATGAGTAGCCGTCGACGGAGTCCTCTCTCTCGACGTCGAACGACGATGTCCCGTCGTCGACGGAGCCTTCTCTCTCGACGTCGAACGACGATGTCCCGTCGTCGACGGAGCCTTCTCTCTCGACGTCGAACGACGATGTCCAGTCGTCGATGGAGCTCCCTGCCTCGACGTCGAACGGCGATGGCCGGCCGTCGACGGAGTTCTCTGTCTTGACGTCAAGTGCCTGTGCGACGACGGCGGAGGGGTATTGTGCACCCTCGACGCCGAGCGCCGACGAGGCACTGACGGAGACTGCGTCCTCGACGCCGATCGACGAGCTACTGTCGACGGCAGAGGGGTCTTGGTCCTCGACTCCTAACGCCGCTTCTTGGACATCGGCGGAGGGGTCACACTTCTCGATGCCGGTCGTCGCCTGGTTGACGACGGCGGAGTGACCTCCCTCGACGCCGGCCGTCGCCTGGTTGACGACGGCGGAGGGGTAATGGATCTCGATGCCGGTCGTCGCCTGGTTGACGACGGCGGAGTGACCTCCCTCGACGTCGGCCGGTTGACGCCGGCGGAGGGGATTTCGACGACGGAGCTGGATCTTTCGACGTCGTCAACGTACCTGGTCTTCTCTTCGACGGCGAGCCCGCCGTCGACTGTAGTTTTGAAGAGGAAAACTCCACCGGTGGTTCTTTTCTCAGCGCCGAGCCAGACGCTGAAGTAGAAGGGTATGAAGACTTCTTCTTTGAAGATGTATGAACCTTCTTGGAGCCCTTCTTCACCGTTGATCTTCCTCTTGAAGCCCTGTGAGCCAGGCCATAAATGCGAATCCTCTCCCTGTCTTTGAGAGTTCTTCCTGACAGGTGCTCACAATGAAGACAGGTGCCTGGATCATGATCCTCAGGCAGACACAGGATGCAGACGTCGTGGTTGTCTGATTTTGCCTTCTTGTTGCCACAAGAAGGACATTTGTCAAAGAGTGAAGGCATTCTCAGAAGAAAATGTTCACTAAAGTGACTGAAAAAAACAGTATCTTACTTGACTAGATGTTAAATGTCAAAGTAAGAGTAAAAGTTGTCAAAAGTGAAGTATTTTTCTGTCAAAAACCAGAAAAATAGTGGAGCTGTGTAACCAGGGTCCTTCTCTGAAGGAGCCGGAAAGAACAACTGACCTAACTGTCACCCCTGGGGCATGATGGGATACAGGGGGTCATGAGTGCCTTAAAGGCACGTTGTCAGTTTATTGCTATTCAGCTGCAGGTTAGCTTTTCAGTCTTTTTAGACTGTGTATTTGCAATACAGCCTGGGAGCTTCCTATGCTTCCAGTGACTTATGAGAATTTCTACTGCTTTCTGAGCATTAAAACAGTTTCTAAACAATCTTTGGTGTTGTTTCTCATGTTTCTAATGCTTATTATTCATGTATGGTGGAAATTCTTCACAGCATATTTCAGCTCTGATGTTATTTGGCTGCTATTGCATGTTTTTATATATATATATTATTTATTAAATATATGTATATATGTGGGGCACATATAATGTAGTGTTTCCGGGGTCCCGCGCATGGGCGGGAATATTCTAATGCTTATGACTATTGATGAGGATCCCCTGGAAGAGAAGGTCTGGATTCTTTAATCTTTTGATCATATGCCAAAACCTTGAGCTGTTTTTCCGTTTAGCTTCACAGAGGAGTTTAACCCATAATTCTTCATTTTTCCGCTTTTTCCCATTTCATACTTTTTAGCAGTCACTTTGCTTCCAGTAAAATTTTCTGTAGATCTTGGTTTAATGGGTCTTTCCTCATCAGTCTCAAAGTTCGGTTTATGATCTGCTTTTGGATTTTCATTTCTGGAGTGGGTTGCATTTTGGTTGATATTCTCGTTTGATGCATTAAATTTTTTGATGGCCCTTTCAATAGTTTCTTGTCGACAGCCAAGATGAAGTTTTGCCATACTTCTACCGGTTTTGTCATAAGTTTTGCTGATTGCGAATAAAGACTTTTTGCCTTTTGATATATAGTATTGATGTTGCTGGGGTTGCATCGAAGCCGCTTAAGATTTGTGGCCACTTCGATGTTAATGCCTGAGAATGGTTCGACATTAAGAAGTGAGTTAACTTTTATTGTTATTTCTTGAGGCAGGTGGTCACTATATTCGCTGATCCCGATCTTGAATGCGGATACAGTACCAAGCATTTTTCATCCAGTCAGTACCCATGTACTCATGCAGTGACCCAGGAACTAACTCATGGCAAATACAGAAGAGGTCATGCTAATCACAGGGGTACCCCAACGCATAGTGTTCCCTAGTGTATGTAAGTGTTTTCACTGTATTCTAAGGGTCTTTTAGCATACCACTGGCTCTAGGCTTGGTTAGTCAGAGTCAGTTACCACCAGTACCAGTCAGCAAAAAGTTGAGGGCACAGGAGGACTTTCTGCTCCTCTGTTGGTTCTTTTTGCACATCTCTTGCTTCTTCCTGCACTTTTCTTCGTCTTTCTGGACTTCTGTTGCCTCTTTGTGCATTTGTCTTGCTTCTTTCTGCACTTTTCTTCCTCTTTCTTCACATGTCCTACCTTTGTAAGCATAGTTAGCATTTAGCATTTAAAAAACTGTTGAAATTCGCTGAAAAAACCATTAGTTTCAGAGACATTATAGTTAGTTGGACATTTCACTCGTACAAAACCATAGAAATTCGGCCGTTATAGTTCAGCTAACTATAACTCGCGCCCCCGCAATGCACAGCTGATGATGTCACATATAACATCATTCATGACCTGGTCAGTGACATCCCTGATGACATCTCAAGTGATATCACTGATGACATCATCCACGTGAAAATCAGATGCACCTCCTCACAGTCTAATATAACCTTTGATACACCCACTGTAAAATACAGACAACCATTTTCGAAACCAACGACACACCAATACCAGTTACTACATACGTACTCATTGAATCCTAGGTCTACACACACATCCACTCATTCACCCATACAATCACTCATACATACAGTAACTGATTAATACAACACTATCATATGCACTCATACACCTATAGAGTCACTCACAAGCTGCCACTCACCCGTACTGTTACTTACACACCTAGTGAGTCATGTAAAGAATCCACACTACCATTTACTCACCTGTACAGTTATACACACAGCACCTCACCTATGCTTCCATATACTAACACATACTTACTCTCTTACACAATCACTGACACAAGCACACACTCATCCATACAGCCACTCTCTGTATCACTCACTCTCACATATAGTAATTTATATACTCCAACACTCATATATACTGCCTTTCACATCTGTAGTTACTCACACATATACCACTGAGACATCCATTCACTCACCAACGCAGCCATATGCACACTCACTCACCCATACAGCCCTTAACAGACACACTCTTGAACCCATACAACCAGTGAATCGCCCACTCACACATCTATACACAGTCACACCCACCCACAGATACACTCAGGCACCCATACAGATACTCCGACAACACCCATATAGACCCTCATTTAACTACTCACCAACCCATACAGCAGCTTACACACCAAGTGATAAACTAAACTGTGTGAATGTCTGTATCAGTCACTAACCCATGCATTCAGTAAGACACATTTAATCACTCACTTATACAGTCAGTCATGCACCTACTATCACCCATTCAGACACCCACTCATTCTTCAATACACCTTGGCATGCATATATATATATATATATATATATATATATATATATATATATATATATATATATATATATATGCGCTCCAAGTATCCCAGGAAGATCACTCCAAAAACGAAAGTAGCACACGCAGGGGAGGTTTCCACAGATATTTAATGGAAAAACCAACAGCAACGACGCGTTTCGCCTTGGGGCTTCGTCAACTTGACGAAGCCCCAAGGCGAAATGCGTCGTTGCTGTTGGTTTTTCCATTAAATATCTGTGGAAACCTCCCCTGCGTGTGCTACTTTCCTTTTTGGAGTGATCTTCCTGGGATACTTGGAGCGCATATTTAAACACGGGTACACCCCCGTTTTCGTGTGCACCCACTCGTGTGTGCAATTGGTTGGTGTTTTGGAGCTGTGATATATATATATATATAGATATATATATATATATATATATATAACATATTTAAACCTTACAGAAACACACAGTCATGGATGATGTCATCAGTGATGTAATCATTGATGTCACTGACCATGTCATGAATGATTTAATATGTGACGTCATCAGCCTTGCATTGCGGGGGCGCGAGTTCTAGTTAGCTGAACTAACTAGAACGGCCGAATTTCTATGGTTTTGTAAGAGTGAAATGTCCAACTAACTATAACGTCCCTGAAACCTATGTTTATTTCAGTGAATTTCTAGGGTTTTTTAAATGCTGATTTCCAACTAAAACGTCTCTGAAACCTGTGTTTTTTTTTTGTGAATTTCAAAGGTTTTTTAAATGCTAATTTCTAACTATAACGACCCTGAAACCCATGTTTTTTTCAGTGAATATATATATATATAATAGTCACATCCCTCCACTTTAGAGAAATCAGAGGCCAGAGGGGAATCCACAGAAAGCATCATGCTTTATTAGGCAGAACAACCAGTGTTGGTGAATGCATTTCGGCATAGAGCCTTCCTCAGCGCCCTGCACTGCGTAGTATTCTTCATCCCAATGCCCTGCTTTTCTTTCGATAGTATCCAGCAAGCTCCTCCTCCGTGTTGACTCAGCTCACCTTTTGGCTGTTGTGATGAATGCACAAACTCCAATTCCCAAGAAGCAATATGCTGATGCATCTGGGTCGGCGGTATGGGGGATGCGTGTCGAATTGAAATACGCTTGTCAGGCATATGCAGGTAGGTGGTGAAGTGATACCAATAGTAATGCCAAAGTCCACACTGCCTTCCTTGGGCCCGCTCGAACTGCTGCCGCCCTTCAGTCCAGGAAAGCGATTCGTGAGAGAAAGTCATGCAGCAGCACAACGTCCTGTTGGAGGTAAAATACCTCACTCCGCCTGAGCCGTCCTGGGAAAAGTGGCGGACACCGGACATCTCGTACCCCGGGCCTCGAAGTCGCTGCGAAACAGTGCAGATTTGCTTGTAGTTGTCAGGGTCGCTTGATGCAGCAGGGCCATCTTTACTGGGATATATATATATATATATATATATATATATATATATATATATATATATATATATATATATATATATATATATATATATATATATATATATATATATATATATATATATATAATATATATATATATAATATATATATATTGGTTAAACATGCATTAATATATATAGTTATATGCATATGTTATTTGTAAATGCTCCAGGGTCCCTGCACGTGGCCGTGACTATTCAGTGCTTATAACTATTGATGAGTATCCCCGGAAGAGAACTTTGAGTTGTGTAGCACTATAGGCAGGGCCAAAAAAAGCTTGGTCTTCCAGTCCTCAGCCTCCAGCAGGTGTAAGTGAGTGGAACTTTACTCAGAGAGGTATATTATTGCACCCGGACTGTTGGATGCCCAGTTTAGAAATAATTGTAATCTAGGAGGTCCTAGCCGGTTTTAGTTTCAACCGTGGAGTCATTGGAACCAGGTTTGTCAAAGGCAGCATTGTCATTGAAATCACTGTAGTTGGCGTTCTCAAAAGTGTCCTCATCAATGGCGAGGTAGCCTCTTTAGCTGGCAATGAAAGTTTAGTGTGGGTTGGGTACGTCTAGGAGGAAACATGTTGGTCACACATGCAACCTCAGGAAGCGGGCTGCAATCCATAGCAGTTTTCTTGTCCACTTTTTTCAGGAAGTTCCGATTTGGTTCTCTGGATGTTGAGATCATTTAACCTGGAGTTTGTCTGGTATCAGATACGTGCTCACAGTCCTTCCGCTTTAGAACTTTTCTAAGCACTTGAGATAATCTGTCAAACTCATACCATGAAGAGGGGACTTTTTTAGCCTTGGATTTTTGCAGTAGACCCTCTGTTTTTTAGGGCTTTACCAGAATGTTTTCAGCACATTTTACAGTTCTTTGCCTTGTGAATTTGAAGTAGGTATTAAATACAATCCTTATAAGGATCGTCTGCCTGAAAAGTCCCTTTTTAGAAGGTCCAGGCTTGTCTGCAGTCCAGAGAAAATCAACTTGGATCAGAAGGCTGCCCCTAGGATGGGATAAAAAAAGATCTTGAAGAAAAAACCTCCCAATAAGAAGACTTACTAAAGAAATCGAAGCAGAACATGTCAGGGCTGCTTTCACATGATTAGGCTTTCCTGTTTTCAGTTTCTATTTTTGGTAAATTCTGGTGTTTCTTTTTCAGTGTTTTTAATGCCTTACTAAAACAGGGGTTATCAGTGGTTACACATTTTCGCACTATTAAAAACAACAGAAACAGTGTTTTTCCAGTGTTTATGGATTGTTTTGCTTTTATTATTGCTTGCTTTCTGCACTGATAGTGCATGTATAAAGAAATAGTTGGCGTACAGAGTATGTGAGGTCCAAAGACATTTTTGCAAATGAAACTTATTGTAGTACACCATACAATGTTTATGTAATGAGTTTTTAGTCATGCACGCTCCCTCTCAACATTGACACTTCAGACGGGCAAGGCCAAAACAGCCAGTTCACAATTTGCTAACTCTCACCAGTGACATAGCTTTCCATGCTAATACTGGTGCACCTGAAGATTGCGATTCGCTGGGGCAGGTTCTGCAACATCTGCATTGAACTGGGTGCACATGCCCTCATTTATTGAAGCAGTAAAAAATGAAGAAGTACTTTTCATGTCCGCAGAAATTTCCCCTCTACAGAAAGGAGCTAGAACTTATGCAGAGTACCTCAGTGAGGCTTCCTTGACTTCAAAAGCAATGATTAAAGTAGGGACATTTATATGCATCATTGCAAGCCATTTCTCATGCACTGTAAAATAAAATTTCCTGAATTGCTACTCAACAGTTCTTTGCTTACCAAGTGGCAAGAATTCAAAAATGGAACATGTTGCAGTGCCAATATCACTAAAAGTGTCACCTAGCCTACTCTCAATGAGATGTTTCATGTTTACACCAATTACGCCAAACACTTGGAAGATTTTTTATTATGTCAACCACAGCAATCATGTTGTTCTGTAAAAATCTAAGAATGCAGTCGGGTGTGCTTTTTTCACATCATTCTCTATATGCGACCAAAGATCCTCACATTTCTTGGCTTTGGCACCATCACTAAGCAAACATTCTGTAAACAGTCACAACATGGATAATAGCATTCACAGCCTCTAGGACTTAGAACCATCGGGTAAATGACACCGTTGGAATTACTCTTTTTTTTACGCCACACAAAGCACAAAATTAGAAATGTTTGTGTTTTAGTTCCTGTGCAAAACAAAACAGTGCACCAGAATGGAATACAAAGTCACTAGTATTCTTCATTAACTCCTTGGACGCTCATGACGAGCTCAGCTCGTCATGATGTACAGCTCCATACACTCATGACGAGCTGAGCTTGTCATGAACAATGGGATTTTAAAAATGTCAGCATTGACGATGAATGTCATAAGCATTGATGTGGTTAACTCTGAAGATTGTAAACATGCTTTCAGCATACCATCTAATAAGTGACAAGGATCTCTTTCAGGGAAGTACTTCAGCTTAGGTATGGATTTCGACAGGTCATCATACAACTTTTTTCAGATACGTAGCTGAATTACTGCAAATGCAAAAAATATCACTTCAATCTTTGTTTAACTTGGCAAGAACTTTAAGACCATTAAGAAAATAATTAAATAAGACCTAAAACATGCTTTTAAACTCTGCATCTTTAGACCGAAGACCACAAAACTGAAAAAGCAAAACGAAGAAACAATATTTTGGTGACCTCCCTAAACAACATAATTCAAGAAGAATAATGTTACGTCATTCTTTCTTGCTGCTGCCTTGTATAACAAAGCTACATTGCATTGTCCCCTTTAGAAATAAAAATGACTTTCACTCGCCTTTTCCTTTCTTTGAATGGCGTTTAGTTTGTGGTTGCAAAGTTGTTTTTTCAGTGTTTATATGTTTACACTGGTGAAATCTATATTCCTTGTGGAGGGGTTTTATCAGTTATTATAGGTTTAAACCTAAAACTGGATAGCCTACACATGATGTACAATATAAATGTGAATGGTGCCTAAGGCATTTTAATAAGGTGAAAAATGAACAAGAAGATTATGCACAAGAAATAGAGTTACAAAGGCAAGTAACGTTTTCTATACTGTTTTTATGTAACCACAGTACTCCCAGTTCAAAGTCGTAGAATTATTCAAGGCAGATGAAACTGTCCAGGTTACCAACACTGGACAAAAGTAGTTACTTGTAAATACATTATTTTATACCCCTCTGTGATTGTTTTGAGGCATACGGTGATAGTGGAGACCATTTTTAATGCATAATTAATTGTCAAATAGATGCAGGGGAGGGATGCTCTGGACATAGGTGCCTTCATCGAGAATTTGCTTTGTCTTGGAGCACCAATCAGGAAAGGCATGGTTATATGCAGACACAATCCTAAGATCATGAGGCCTTAGTTGCCATGTTCGCAGTTGGATCAGATGGGAGTAAAACCGGATATAAATCTTCTATATTATAGTCATTTTTCTCCTTGTCCTTTTTCTTCTGCAGATTGTGACAGGCAATGGGTTTGAGGTGCAGCGCAGAGTGTTTGTTGACTTTGAGGGCCTCAGTTTGCGTAGGAAGTTTCTTAATGGTCTGGAGCCAGAGAACATTCACATGATGATTGGTAAGTGAAGGCCTTGCTCAAAAGTGAACAGAAAAGCAAGCTGTGTTTGTATCATGACTGTTGCTTTGCAAGACTAACATTTTATGATGTCCTTGTATATTTGTGCTAGGTTCCATGACCATTGACTGTTTGGGCATCCTAAGTGATCTCTCTGATTGTGAGGACAAGCTCTTTCCCATCGGTTATCAGTAAGTCTGTCATCAGTTTAAATTGTGTCAGGAACAGGTATACTCGGTGGCTGTATGACACTTAACCTTGTGAGATGTACATACCCAATTTCAGACAGAGGTGTTCATCTGCCTAGAACTTGTGCTTGTTTTGTTTTTTTAGCAATGTTGCATGTAATCCCTTTAATATAAGGTATGATGCCTTTAATATTACAGAGACCCGAGGCTGCATTACAATTTTGAGTCGAAACCTATTAGCAAAAGGTAGCATATATGTTATCAATAGAGGGCCCTACCCCTGGATTGGTCTTGACACTTCGACAAGAGGCTGATAAAGACTTCTGCATTGTATGATCTTCATTGATGGTCATAAACATTAGAATGTTGCCGTCTCTGTTTGGTATCCAAGACCACTTTTTTACCATACGCATATTAATTGCTTTAAATGGTAAAAATTGTATAAATTTAAATGCACAACCATCACATGAACTTATGTAAGGATCATAGGATCTTCATTGTTCAGCATAAGCGTTAGAATAATTCCCTGCTGCATGTGTTGACCCCAGAATACTTCAAATTCAATATTTGTCTATATGATTATGTAGTTTGTCCATATGAGGTGCAGCACTTTTCAGAAGCGTATCCAATGATTTAAAGCTACATTACAGCATATGAAATATAAATACTGGTCTGCCTTTGAAGAAAAAGTGCAACTTAATAGGCTTTCATTGTGAATCTCTAAAGAAAGGCTGCTGTGCTCTACAGGAGCTTCCACTACCCATGATGCACCTATCTCACGGGCAGTTTACTTCCTCAGTCAGTTCTTCTTCTTTTTTTTTTTTTTTTTTTTTTTATTCTTCTGGCATTCAAGAGAAAGTTCTTACAACACCTAAATATTTTCACATCTCTGTTTTTCAGAGACCTCTTCAGATAACATTTATCTAGTGAACATTTCCTTTATTTTTCTGTCACAGAGCCTCTTTGGCAGAAAAAAAGACAGCCTCAGACTCACACAGGTGTGCTTACCACATTCAACTAAAGAATCTGACTTCTGCCAAAACAAATTCCAAAAGGCATTGGCAGATAGAGAAGGCATCAGGCTCAGGAAATTTAAAAATAGGATGGCTAAGACAAGAAATGAGCTGACAAATCATCCTTCCAGCACCCCAGGATGCCCACACCTCAAAAAAACTTCCCAAGAAGAAGATTTGAGTAGAAGAGGAAAAAAGATAACCAGAAACACCATCTCAGACATCACTCCTGTTTTGCGTCAATGATCTAGACGTCTAAAGGACCAACATATTCGCCATAGAGGGAAAGGTTGCCAACGAGACCCCGTTGCAGGCCAGTTACCCCATTGATGCGAAGGTACTTCGAGTTGACTAACCTTGCATTGACAATGTTTCTACATTGTAGAGGCCCATATCGCTACCATCAATATAGTGATCAACTGCAAAAAAGCACCTGTCGACATCAAGACCATCTCATTCAACATCCATATATTCTATAACTTTCTCTGCTTCTCCTACACTGTGCATATTTTCAGTCCATTCAACATCTGTGACCCATTTACCAAGACTGGACTCTTCCTACAGTAACCCCCAGGACAAAACAAAATTCTCCTCTTCTCCGTTCACACCTACTCGTAAAAATAGATTGAGACAATCTGAAGGAGAACACACAATGACCAGTGGGTGTCCCACATTGTTTAATTTCATTAGAGGACCCACTAGAAACTCCTTGGGTTCCTCTCAACTATCCTGCTCCTCATCCGCAATCCTCCTTCACACCATTGCCAGAGTTGCCGCTGCTGATTCCAAAACCAAGAATGTTGTCAAGATGAGCATCTGTCACCTTCAGTTAGAAGACCTGTACCTCCCGTGACTCCTGCATCCCCAACTCCACAGGAAATGCCAATTTCACCATCTGGGAGCCGTCTAACTACAAAACAATAGAGTATCACCATCAAGATTTAGGTCATAATAAACATCTAGTGACAGATCTTATTTGTCTTCTACCCTGACTTCTCCTGCCCTAAGAGAATCTCACGAGTGGATTGCATAATGCTCTTCAATGTTCTAGCAAGAGGTGGAATAAGATGAACACACCATTGGAAGCACCCCAAGCATCAGTCTCTGTAATATCTGAGACCCTTCAGCCAAGAGTGGCTCCAAGACATTTGCTTCCTTTAGTGATCGCTGAAGATAAGTTTTAACCTGGCTACTGTTAAAGCAATCACTGCAAAACTCCAAAAGCAATATAAGCCCCCACAGGTTTAGAATTTTAGAAATCCGACTGTGACTTTAATGTCTCAGAAAACTCTGCCTGAAAGAGAGCAAAATAATGTATATAATGGGCAGAACATTTTCAACATGGCTGCATAGACATTAAAGAATGCAAATGCTGCAGCACTACTTGGTCCATATCACAGGGAGGTCTGAGAAGGAATAAGGTATTTAATGAAAGACCTACCAAAGCACCGACAACTAGACATTTAAGAAATGGTTAAAGAAGAATCTCTGGTGGTAAACCAGTTTATCTAAAAGAAACAGGTTACTATTAGATTCCTTACCTTAGAATATCCCCAGGCGTCAGACTGGATCCGGAAATTTTCGCGTAGCAGTACCCTTGCGCGTCGGTAGGCGTCGTCTGCGGGTCCGTCGTGGGCGCCATGATGACGTCGTCGGAGTACTTAGACGCCGCCTCCGTGTGCTGACGTCACTTCTTCTTTTTTCCGCGCCAGCTGCGCAGATTCTGAAAAAGTGGTACCTTAGTTATTTTTTTGACTAAACTTTTTACGATCCCTTTTGATCATTTTTCGAGTCTTCGACTCCGAACATTGCCGGTAGGGATGCCAGGTTTAAAACCCTGTGAGGACTGCGACCGACTGATGTCGGTCACCGACCCTCACCGCCGGTGCCTCCACTGTCGCTGCGCCGATCACGACAACAAGGCCTGCTCCGACTGCCGGGCCCTGACTTCGAAAGCTAGGCGGAAGCGGTCCCGCAAGCAGCTCGAACTCCGGCAGTCGGCCCGCGCCGCGAGAGGTCCCAGTCCAGGCAGAGGTAGAGGGACAGGTTGCGGGGTCGGAGCCATCAGGTGGACTTGGGGATGCCGGTGGTCTGGACACTTCGCCAGACACTGGTTCTGTCTCACCTCCTACCGTGGCTACGGAGGAGGGGGCAATCTTCAGTGTGGTGTTGACGCGGGCTGCCAAGGCCTTGGGCCTTGAGCTCCCCGTCGCAGCCATGAGGACTAACCTCCTCATTGAGGTCCTTAAACCGCAGTCAAGCTCGGCTGAGCCCCTGCTGCCATTTAATGAGGCCTTAACTGACGTTCTTTTGGGCACCCACCCCACCCCCGAGAGCCTGGTCATCCAGGCCTCAAACTCCCAGACCGCATTCCCGTCGGCTCCGCCTGATCGGGAATCCAAGAGGTATGAGAATTACGGAAAGAAGATATTCTCCTCCCTTAGTCTGGGACTGCGGTCTTCCAACACCGCATGCCTCTTGGGCCGCTACACCCACTCCCTGTGGAACACGGTCGAGGGCCTGCTGCCACAATGCCCGGCAGAGGTCATGGTTAAACTCGCCCAAGCCCTTGCGGAGGGTCGAGATGCGACACGTTTTTCCATCCGGTGTGGGCTGGATACCACCGACTCACTGGGCAGAGCGATGGCAACAACGGTGGCGATTCGTCGCCACGCCTGGTTGAGGTTCGCCAACTTTTAGCAGGTGTCCTTGATGGCCGTTGCCTTTTTGGCGACAAGGCAGACCATGCTCTTGAGCGCTTTAAGGACTCCAGGGCTACGGTACCGCGCCAGCAAACGGGTGCCTTTCGCTCCTTTCGTGGCCAAGGAAGGGGCGCCCCCACACGTGCTGCCAGACACGCACCGCAGACTAACATCCAACGCGGTGGCCGCCGTGGAAACCGCCGTGGAGGCGGTCGGGGACAACAGTGAGGCCAGTCCACACCTCCCCTGCAGTATCCGCCTCAAAACCTTCCTAGTCTGTGTTTTCAGGCCCATGTGACGCCAGTGGGGGGCAGGGTTCGCCACCACCACTCCCACTGGCGCACTGTCACATCGGACAGGTGGGTGCTGCAAATAGTCCGAAGGGGCTACTCCCTCCCCTTCAAGACGAACCCTCCAGCCATGCCACCGCAATACCACCGCGTATCGGGGGATCATTTGCGGCTTCTGCAGGAGGAAGTTACGGCCCTCTTGGCCAAGGGGGCCATCAAGCGCGTTCCCGGGCCAGAAGTAGGGTGTGGTTGCTACTCCCTCCACTTTCCGGTGCCCAAGAAGGGCAAAGGGGGCCTACGCCCTATCTTGGACCTACGGAACGTCAACGGCTTCCTCCGGAAGGAGAAGGTCAAAATGCTGACACTGGCTCAGGTCTTAGCAGCCCTGGATTCAGGAGACTGGATGGTAGCGTTGGACTTGCAGGACGCTTATTTCCACATCCCCGTCCTGCCGTCCCACCGGCGCTACCTGCGGTTCACGGTAGGCCACGAGCACTTTCATTTTACCGTGCTCCCCTTCGGCCTTACCAGCGACACACTGGTGTTCACGAAAGTGATGGCGGTGGTCGCAGCTCATCTGCGCAGGTTAGGGGTTTCAGTCTTCCCCTACCTCGACGACTGGTTGTTGAAGGCGGGCTCGCCCCAGACAGTCGTCAGCCACCTCCAGACGACGGCGGACCTCCTGCACCTGCTGGGGTTCTCCATCAATGTGCCGAAGTCACACCTTTGTCCCTCTCAAAAGCTCCTCTACATCGGAGCGGCTCTCGACTCAGCGCAGTTTCGGGTTTATCCCCCCGAGCAGCGGGTTCTGGATATTCAGGCTCTGATTCCGATCTTTCAGCCTTTATCCCGAGTCTCGGTCAGGTTGACACTGCGGCTTCGGGGGCTGATGGCTTCCTGCATCCTTCTGGTGCATCACGCCCAATGGCGGGTGCGGGCTCTGCAGTGGGACCTGAAGTTTCAGTGGGCCCAGCATCCTGTCCGACCATGTCCTGATCTCAGAGGGCACTGCAAGACAGCTGCAGTGGTGGCTCACGGACCGCGATTGGGTCAGCGGCAGATCCCTCTCCCTTCCCCAACCGGAGCACGTACTTGTAACGGACGCGTCCCTCCAGGGCTGGGTAGGCCACATGGGAGAGGCGGAGATCAGAGGCCTCTGGTCTCCGGCGTAGTCCCGGCTCCATATCAACCTTTTGTAGCTGCGGGCGATTCGTCTTGAACTGAAAGCATTCCTCCCCTTTGTCCGGGGGAGTGTAGTGCAGGTGTTCACGGGCAACACCACCGCCATTTGGTACTGCAACAAGCAGGGCGCGTTGGGGTCATGGACCATCTGCCAGGAGGCTCTGCGCCTCTGGCAGTGGCTGGAACATTAGGGCGTGACCCTGGTGGTCCAACTCCTGGCAGGTTCTCTGAACGCCAGGGCGGACGAACTCAGCCGCCGGTGCATGATGAATCACGAATGGCATCTGAACTCTGATGTGGCGCAAGGTCTCTTTCTGCAGTGGGGAAAGCCTTGGTTAGATCTATTCGCCACCGAAGAGAACGCGCAATGTCATCAGTTCTGCGCGTTGGAATTTCCAAGGCGGCACTCGCTTGGAGACGCTTTTCATCACGAGTGGAGTTGCGGTCTGTTGTACGCCTTTCCGCCTATACCACTTCTGCCCAAAGTGCTGAAGATCATAAAACGCGACCGGGTCCAAGGTATCCCGAGCTACTCAGTATGTCAGTCGATCCCCAGGTTCGTCTGCCTCTTCAGGAGGACCTTCTGGCGCAGCAGCAGGGGACGGTCTTCCACCCAAACCTGTCCAATCTCCACCTCCATGCTTGGAGATTGAGCGGCGACAGTTGAGGACATTTGACTTGCCTCCTGAAGTCTGTAATGTCATTCTGGCAGCCAGGCGTCCCTCCAGAAAGTCGGTATACGCCTGCAGGTGGAACAGATTTGTGGCATGGTGCACAGCAAAGGCTGTGGATCCTCTCTCTGCCCCTCTTTCTGAGGTTCTTCTCTTCCTTCTTTCTCTTGCCCAGCAGGGCTCTGCTCTGTGCACTCTCAAGGGCTACCTTTCCGCCCTTTCGGCCTTTCTAAGGCTGCCTGATCAACCATCTTTGTTCAATTCCCCTATTGTAACTCTTTTTCTGAAAGGCATCACACACACGTTTCAGCCTGTTCCATTCGTGATGCCTCAGTGGGACTTGAACCTGGTTCTTACTTGTGAAGTGGCTCAAAGGGAGCACACATCTGATAACTGTGCTATCCGCCTTCTTACTCCGAAGACTGCTTTCCTGGTTGCCATCACCTCTGCCAGGAGAGTGAGTGAGCTCCAGGCTCTTTCATCCAAACCTCCTTTCCTTTCTGTCCATCCGGACAAAGTTGTGTTGCGGACTAGACCCTCTTTCCTGCCCAAGGTTGTCACGGCCTTCCACATTGGGCAGTCTATCACCTTGCCCACCTTCATTCCGCCTCCGCATCCCTCAAAGGAGGAAGACCAGCTCCACCGTCTGGACCCAAAACGTGCGCTCTCATTCTATCTGGATCGCACACGCCAGTTCCAGGTGGATTACCAACTCTTTGTTGGTTACGTGGGCGCTAATAAGGGAAGGCGGTACACAAGCGGACCATCTCTTGGTGGGTCGTCTTGTGTATCAAGGCTTGTTACTCCTTGGCATAGAAGGAGCCTCCTGTTGGGCTGAGGGCCCATTCCACTCGGGCCACGGTGGCTACCACTGCCCTAGGCCGGGGTGTCCCCTTGCAGGACAGCTACGTGGGCATTATTGCACACATTTGCGAGACACTACTGCCTGGACAGCCAAGTCCGGAGGGATGGCTTCTTTGGCCGTTCCGTCCTCCAGGACTTTCTGGTGTGATTATTGGTTCGCAGACCCACCACCGGGGTCGGTATTGCTGGGGTATCTATTCTAAGGTAAGGAATCTAATACTAACCTGTTTCTTTCTTCGGTAACGATATATCTGTAAGAAACAGTAGTTGGTATTAGATTCCTTACCGCTCCACCCATCCTCCCCGTTCTGCGAACCGATATCTAGGGTTAAGGTCATCCCCTTTCAGGGCCCTAGTTTTAATGGCACCAGTGTTGGTTTTTATCATGACTCTGCGTTTCTGGTGCGGAAAAGCTGTGTCTAAGAACTGACGTCAGCACGCAGAGGAGGTGTCTAAGTACTCCGACGACGTCATCACGACGCAGACCTTGGACGCGGAGCTGCAGACGACGCCTACCGACACGCAAGGGTACTGCTACGCAAAGATTTCCGGATCCAGTCTGACGCCTGGGGATATTCTAAGGTAAGGGATCTAATACTAACTACTGTTTCTTACAGATATTTTGTTACCGAAGGTAAGTATCTTGTTCTTTTGTGCTACTGTGGATGGGTAGAATTATCAGTTACAGATTATCATTAGGTCTTGCTGCAGAGGTCATCCTGTTTGAGATTAACAGCTCTAAAACCAAATATACAACACAAAAATATTTTTGTCTATTATGAAATTGTTTGGTCAGCACAGAGGCAGAAATGATACAAATGAAAAATGAAGCAGAGACCCTCGAGGATGTAGACCTAGAAGAAAGGAAACACTTCAATCATCTATACAAAACAAAGGATACCAAGTACTATCCACATAGGGTTCAGTACCCTCGCTGGTCCAATCTCATGTCAAGAGACTATCATTGTAGGAAGGTGGATATCTGACTATGGTTGCCCCCAGCTTTTTGCCTGGTGTTTTGCTGGTTTTTCGACTTAGTTGACCTGGGACCCTGCTATTCAGGACCCCAGGCCCACTGCTCTCTCTGTAAAATGGATTCCATGTACCTTAGGTACATATCTAATTGGATACTGAGTCACCTTGTCAGTCCCTGTACAGTGTACCTTAGGTACCCAGGGCATAGGTGTACCCAGGACCTACCAGGGGCTGCAGCATGTATTATGCCACCCCTGGCTGGCCATCCAAATCTGACACAACTGGCTGCACGACAGCTGGGGAAAGGTGGTGTAATCACCCTTTGCTTTAGATATAGTATCCCTATATCTAACCCTAAAATGGACACATATATTCCTATCAGTCACTCCTATGGCAGGCCTTAACAATCCTGGAGGCAGAGTGCTTGGAATTATGTGAGATGGTGCTCTGGCATGAGCTGAGCCAGTCTGCAGCTTGCGGAACCAAGTCCCAATAGCTGTTCCATGATAACGCGTACCATATACTCTTAAGTGCATTATAATCCTCGCGGTTATTTGCCAACTTTGGTATCGCTTTATCAAAACATGTCGAGTAAGGTGTCATACGAATTGGATTACTAACCCCTCGTCAATTCTGGCGACGGGGTTAGCATTCCAGCCTTCTAGAGTGACACGACATGTATGTAACTGTGAACCCCGGTTAAAGTTAACTCGAGCCTCAGCATCACAAAATGGATGCTGCCACCACAGACACAAGTCTGACCTCCTGCTGCTGGGAGTCCTTCCAGCGAGGAGAGCTTGGACAAAGGGTTTCCTGTCAGGGGCGGTGCTAGCACCATCCCAGACAGGGTTTTGTGTATCCCAGGTAGGCAGGGCTGAGAGGAAGGTGACGGCAAGTGGCACCCCGGTGCTCACTGTGCATATGCCGGCTTAAACCAGTTCCAGGGGCACACCAGCCCCTGAGCTGGGGAAAGTCCGGACAAGGGAGAGGGGTGTAACCACCCCCTCCTGGTCCCACCCATGGGCAGGACCTAGTCGCGTGCCAGCCCCTTTTTTTTAGAATAAAGCTAGGAGCAGTCCCCCTTCCCAAATTAGTTCATCCTGAATCTTGAACCACTTTCTACGAAAGGAACTCTTGACTTTCTTTGAGGACTCTCCCTTGTGGCTAAGGAGTAGCCACCCTGAACCCGCAGGCACCACCTAAGCATCGCGGTTTGCTGCACGTCCATCCTCCGGATCAAGACTGACCAGCTCGACGAGACCCGGATTCCCTGGCATCTCTGACCTCTACCTGCATCATCAGCCCAGCTGAGATTCATGGGTGTGACGAGACCTGAGGGACCGGCCATCTTCTCAAACGACGACGCTTAACCAGCACGACTGCCGAGGGATCCTCGAGTGAGTGCACTGGGGTTTGAGAAGCCCCAACCCTGAGCAGCTCCAGCACCGAAGTCCAGCCCCCCAGCATCTACGAGGTCTGCGTGGGGCTCTTCTGCTCTTTGCTGCTCACTGCGTTGTCCGGTCACTTGCCTGCTGGCTAGTGGCCCTCCTGACGACGAACCACGACGATTACACCGCTGGTCTGGTTGTTCCAGACTGGCCCTTGACCCTTCCAAGAGAGTAGCACCCCGGACCCTCCTGGTCCACTCCAGACGCCATCTTGACTCCACCGCGTGGGCTTGACTTTGCCAAGGTTTGTTGCCCCAATCGTGGGACAGCTCGCACCTCCAGCCTGGTCGCCGACAACGCCTCCTGGTCCGAGGGACAGCAGAGTCCAGCGTCGCCTACTCACCTGGTCGAGGTGACTTCATCCGGTGCCATCCTGGTGCCTACCTAATCACTGGCTAGTGATTAAGAACTGAGTCCCCTCTGCTTTCAGGTCGTCTCCATCACCGATCCAGGCTTGGATCCCTCCGAATATCTTCACTGGTCGCCTGCCAGCAACTTCTTCTTTCAGGCTCCATAGACTTCAACGAGGATTCCAGACGTCTTTTGAACCCTATGCAGCCGCAGCCCCTGGGCTAGGTAACCTGAGCATTTCGGTGCTCCAACGTAGGTTCACTATCTAAGTGTCCAGATCCTTTTTCGTTTTCAGTCTATCTAGTCGGATTCGTCCGATAACACTAACTTTACGAATACTAGCATCCATAGACTTTGTCCCGCATCCCGCGTGAGAGTGCACACTCTGCACCCGATCTCCCTAGGCCTCCTGCTCCTAACCTGAGGGTTCAGTAGTGTAGTCCTAGCGATCCTGAAGCCTCTGGATCTTGTTACTTACCTGCTAGTATTTCGCATTCCACTTTTAGTGTATATGGTTTTTCGTGCCCCTCAGGCATTTGTGTAAGTTGTGCGACTTATAGTATTTTCTTAAGAGTTTTGTTGTGTGCTTAGCTCCCTGACTCATAAAGAGATCAGGGTAGACTTGTTATAAATAAATATCCTTTTATTTTCATAACAACTTGTGTGGTGTCCTTTCACTTGATGTTCAAGGGGTATATGTGATGGTATAACAGCTGGCTTAACACGCCCTCTAGAGTTTAGCCTAAAGACTGCTCTTGTCCATGCTACTAGGATAGCTGGTCTATAAGGTTGACTTACAACCAATCATCAATAAGGGTTGTTTGGTATGATACAGAGTGATCACTAGAATAGTGAGCACTATATATCAGGCCAACTTCCCACAATCATAATTCCCTATTTCTTACATCTGGCTAGGTCCAGATTTCACTTTTCATTGATAAAGATTCATCTTACTGAGAATACATCTTGTACAAAAACCTCATTTCTTTTTTCAAGATACCCAAAAGCAGAGACATCTTGGAAAGTCTGAAGAAAGTTCTCCCTCCAATAGTAAAAACATGTGTTCAAGGCATGTGTGCTGTAGATACACATGCTTTCCATACTCCTGCCATCTATTCCTGGGTTTGGATTTTTGCAAGTTGTTTTTATTCAAAGTCATTTCCAGTCACGAGGTAAGGGGACTTCTCCTTTCGGTGATAATGCACATGGGCATCAACTCCATCATTACATTTTCTTTGCGCCATCGGGATCGGACAAATATTGCAACTTTCTGATCAAAACCGTTAATAGTGATCCCTTCGGTGAGCAATTCACTCAACCCTCATCGTATTGTTTTGATTACCTCTTCCACATTCAGCGTGTCGAATTTCTGAAAACTTTTAATTATCCTGTTGGGAAACTCTAGCCACGGCCTTCAAGCCTAGCTCGTTTCCTGTATCTACTTCCACTCAAAATTCCATTGTCGAGTCTTCTGCCGAAGGAATGGAGTCCATTTCAATTCTGTCCTCGGTGCCATTCCATATACCCGCACACCTACGTTCATAAAATTTGTAACTACTGTCTCTCCCCAGATCATGAAGAAGACTACATTGCTTTTCAGTCATTCCGATCCAAAAAGACTCTGTGGGAATGTCGGGCTCCACGAAGAGAGATGCAGTGACAGAGTATCCCATTGAGACTACTAGCAGCAGATTCCTTCACGTGGAATTATCCCCAGGCATGAGACTGGATCCGGAAACGTTTTTGCCACAGCATCCCTGCGCGCTGGGGGTGGGGCGACATCACGCAACTCCGCCCAGGCGTTGTCCACGCGTGTGACTTCAGCGAGGTCACATAAGACCCGCCCCAGCACGCCTACGTCCGTTTTTTCCTTTTCCACGTGCAACACGGATCCGGTCCTTGCTACGTGCCTGTTTCGGGCCCTTTTTTTCTCCATTCTTTGGTGGAACAGTGTGTGAATGCCTTCAGGCTTCAAAACTTGTACATTTTGTGGGCGTCTTATGTCGGCGACGGACCTGCACCTCATTTGTATGTGGTGTTTGGGGGAGGATCACGGCACTACCGACTGCGAGTCCTGTCAACAGTGGAAGCCGAAGTCGCTGCGGGAGCGCCGCATGAAACTTCTTTCGGCGCTACTCCAGGTCGACGTCCTCCCCTTGGTCTGCTTTGGCGGCCGGCTTCAGGTTCGGCCGTGGTAGTTGTCCTCACCCTTCTCCGATGTCACGTGTGCGTCGCTCCCCAGTGGGTAAGTGTCGTAGATTGTCCCAGGGGGCTCGGTTTCGGCTTACGCGGGTGATGCGGCCCGCATATTGTCCTATCCACCGTTCCCCGCTGTGGGGGTGTCGAGAGTCCAAATGGAGACATACGCAGCAGCTTTGCAGGCCTCACTGGTGTCTTCCCCTTCTCAGGCATCGGCGGACTCCTCGCCTTGCGCAGGGCCCTTCGCGGCGGCTCCGGCGCCGACTGGTTCGGATCCAGGTTTGGAAGGTGTGGCTCTGTTGGGGTGCGGCTCCGCTGGGGCACCTCCTTCAGCCACAGCGTCTCTGCCTCGCTGCAAACTCCTGCGGGAGTCCCTGTGGTATCGCAGGAGGTCGCCGGGGCTCGGGTCGCATCCCCGAGCCCCTCTCGGTCCCTTGACAGGGTGGTCTCGTCTAGGGCCGTGGTGACGCTGCTACGGCGCCGGCAGCAGCTGGACCGTACGGAGCCACTAAGGCCGGTGAACCCTCCTCACCCCGCTCGGGGTCGAGGCCAGGTAAGGACCCCGCGCCCCTCTCGACCTCCCTCCGCAGGCGGCTGCCTCGACGGGGGTCGAGTCGGAGGTGGAATCGTCTCTGGCACTGCCTCATGGGTTGCTGAGTGATCTACGCCTCATTCTAGGCCGAGGCTGGCGGAGGGCTTCGTGTCACTCCCCAGGACCATCTCGTTGCCCCGCGCGGATGGCTACCTGGGTGGAGGTCGGGTCGGCGCAGTTCCAGGGCCGGTCCGGTTCCAGCCCCGCTCCGGTCCCCAGTGCAGGGCGCCTGGAAGGAACCTGGTCCGGCGACGCTGGAGAGTGCCGGCACTCCGCCTCAGGCGGCAGACTCTACGGCTCCATGCAGGGGTTGTGCCGCGTGTAGGAAGGTGGACATCTGACTATGGTTACCCCCAACTTTTTGCCTAGTGTTTAGCTGGTTTTCGACTTAGTTGACCTGGGTCCCTGCTATTCAGGATCCCAGGCCCTCTGCTCTCTCTGTTAAAATGGACTCCGAGCACTTTAGGTGCCTTACCAATTGTAACTTGGATCACCTTGTGAGCCCCTGTACAGTGTACCCTAGATACCCAGGGCATAGGTGCATCCAAGGCCTACCAGGGGCTGCAGCACGTATTGTGCATCCCCTGGCCTGGCCTTACTATTTGGCACAACTGGCTGATCACTCAGCTGGGGCAACGTGGTGTTATCACCCTTTGCTTTAGATATAGTATACCTATATCTAACCCAAAATGGACACATATATTCCTTTAAGTCACTCCTATGGCAGACATTATCAATCCTGAAGGCAGAGTGCTTGGAAATATGTGAGATGGTGCTCTAGCATGAGCTGAGCCTGTCTGCAGCTTTCGGAACCATGTCCTTTAGCTGTTTCCATGATAGTGCCATACCATATACTCTTAAGTGCATTATAATCCTCGCGGTTATTGCTAACTTTCGTTTGGCATTATCAAAACATGTCGCGTAAGGTGTCATGCGATTTGGAATACTACCCCCTCGCCAGTTCTGGCGACGGGGGTAGCATTCCACCCTTTTAGAGGGACACAACATGTACAGACCTAGAACCCTGGTTACAGTTAACCAGAGCCTCAGGACAAAGGGTTTCCTGCCTGGGGAGGTGCCAGCACCACACCAGACAGGACTTTGTGTATCCAGATAGGCAGGAGACATGCCTGGGGCTCACAAGGTGTCCCTGTGCATACCCCGGTTCAAACCAGTTGCTGGGGCACTCCAGCCCCAGCTCTGGCGCGAAACCTGACAAAGGACAGGGGGTGTAACCACCCCCCTTCCTGGTCCCACCCATGGGAGGGACCTAGTCGCTAGTACAGCCCCCTTTAGCAGGATAAAAGTAGGAGCCAGTCACATTCCAATTTAGATTATCCTGAACAACTCTACAAAGAAGAAACTCTGGACTTTGACGTTCTGCTCCACAGAAGACTGAAGAAATCTCCCTTGTGGCCAAGGAGTGACCACCCTGCATCCACAGGCACCACGAAGCGTCCGAGCCGTCCACTTTGTCGTCCTTCCTGGCGTAACCAGACTTCAGAGCCCGACGATACCCGGACTTCCAGACCTCTCCGACCTCAACTCACATCTGCAGCACAGCTGAAATCCGTGGGTGCGACGAGACACGTGGGACCGGCCATCTTGAAGAAACTGCACTTCGGCTACCAGCACGACCTCTGAGGCACCCTCAAGTGAGTGCTTTGGGGATTGAGAAGCCCCAGTCCCGAGCAGCACCTACACCGAAGACCACCCTCCAGCATCCACGAGATCTGCGTGGGGCCCTTCTGCTTGTTTGCTACTTGACGCGTTGTCTGGTCACTTGCCGGCTGGCTAGTTCAATTCGGTAATTTGTATAGCGCGCTACATACCCAGAGGGTCTCAAGGCGCTTGAGGAAAGGTGGGGAATTACTTGTCGAATATCCAGGTTTTAAGTAGCTTTCTGAATGCTAGATGGTTCTGAGTGAGGCGAAGGTGAATGGGAAGTGAGTTCCAGGTTTTAGCTGCCAGGTATGAGAAGGATCTTCCTCCCATGGAGGATATGTTAATGCGAGGGACAGCGGCAAGGGCTTGGTTGGAGGAGCGTAGCTGGCGGGAGGGGGTGTAGAATGAAAGTCGTGTGTTGAGGCAATCTGGTCCAAGTTCGTAAAGTGCTTTGTGTGCGTGGGTTAAGAGGCGGAATGTTATCCTCTTATTGATGGGAAGCCAGTGAAGGTTTTTCAGGTGGCCAGAGATGTGGTCTTTACGTGGGATGTCTAGTATGAGTCTGGCTGATGCATTCTGGATGCGTTGGAGTTTTTTCTGGAGTTTTGCGGTGGTTCCGGCGTATAGGGTGTTACCGTAGTCCAGGCGGCTGGTAACCAATGCGTGGGTGACCGTTTTTCTGGTTTCGGTGGGAATCCAGCGAAATGTTTTTTTGAGCATTCGAAGAATGTTGAAGCAGGAGGATGAAACGGCGTTGACCTGTCTGATCATAGAGAGTGAGGAGTCCAGGATGACGCCCAGGTTCCGTGCGTGGTCCGTTGGCATGGGTGCTTTTCCAAGGGCCTCTGGCCACCAAGAGTCGTCCCAGGCGAAGGGGGAGGTACCTAAGATAAGGACTTCCGTTTTGTCTGAGTTCAGTTTCAGCCGCTGTGCTTCATCCACTCAGCTACTTCTTTCATTCCTTCATGTAGGTTGGTTTTGGCGGTGTTAGGGTCTTTGGTGAGTGAGAGGATAAGTTGAGTGTCATAAGCGTAGGAGATGATGTTGAGGTTGTGTTGGCGAGCGATGGCCGCGAGGGGGCTCATGTATACGTTGAAGAGGGTGGGACTGAGTGAAGATCCTTGTGGAACTCTTAGACAACGAAATCTTGAAACTACGCCGCTGGTCTGGTTGCTCCAGACTGGCCCTTGCTTCCCTGCAAAGGAGAAGTACCCCGGACCCTCCTGGTCCGCACCAGACGCCATCTTTACTTGCCGCGTGGGTTGCATTTGCCAAGGCCTGTTGACTCTGATCCTGGAACCGACACCGCCGACAGCGAGAGCCTGCGTGGGACATCTCGTGCCTCCATCCTGGTCGTCGACGACACCTCCTGGTTCACGTGGCTGCAGAGTCAAGCGTCCCCTCTTCACCTGATCGCGATGTCATCATCTGGTTCCTTCCTGGTTCCACTCCGGTCACTGGCTAGTGACTTTGAACACTGTCCCCTCTGCTTTCAGGTCTCCATCTACTTCGATCCGCCCTTGGATCACTCCGGACATCTTCCTCCTGGTCGCCTGCAGCATCTTTTCTCCAAGGCTCCATTGACTTCAATGAGGAAACCCGACACACTTTCACACCTATGCACCTGCAGCCCGTGGGTGAGGTATCTGAAAGAAACACGTTAGTATTAGATTCCTTACCTTAGAGTATCCCCAGGCGTCAGTCTGGATCCGGAGACTTTTGCGTAGCAGTACCCCTGCGCGTCGGTAGGTGTCGTCTGCAGGCGTCCCCTGCGGCTCCGCGTCCGTCGTTGGCGTCGTGCGCCGTGATGACGTCGCTGGAGTATATAGACGCCGCCTCCGCGCGCTGACGTCAGTTCTTCTTTTTTCCGCGCCAGTAAGCGCAGATCCGAAGAGCAGTACTCCGGTCTTTTGACCAAGTTTTGTTAACTACTTATTACTTTTTTGGTGCCGGTAGGATGCCCGGTTTCAAGAATTGTGACGGTTGTGACCGCACGATGTCGGTCACGGACCATCACCGACTCTGCCTCCGATGCCTGGGCCCCGACCACGACGTGGACGCCTGCGTCGATTGCCGGGCCTTGACAAATAAGGCTAGACGGGAGCGGTCCCGCAAGCTACTCGAACTCCGAGTGTCGGCCCCGCGTCGAGAGCGGTCCCGGGAGCGGTCCCGGTCCGGCCGGCGGTCCAGGGAGCGTTCGAGGGAGCGGTCGCGGAGCCGTGCCGAGCGCTCCGGAAGTCGTCACCATTCGTCTGGTTCCTCAGGTAGGAAACACAAGAAGTCGGGGCGTCGTCATCGTACCTCCTGCTCCCCCCGACGCTCGCACGACGCGGCCGGGGGTTCGGGTGACCCCACCCCCGCGGCTCCGCAAGAGTCGCCGGCGCGGCCTGCTCCATACCCTCCGGTCCCTGGGCTAGGCGCGACGCCTGAGGAGATTGAGGCGTTCCTCATGGCCATGAGGACGCTCACTTCTCCGACGGGGCCTACGGCGCCTTCGGGCCCAGTGCTACCGTCTGGGGGCCCTAGCGGTCCGGGTGTCCCTGCCTCGACGCCATCGGGTGCTCCGGCCCCGGTGCCGCCGACGGCTCCGACCCCGGCGCCGCAGGGGCCTTCGGGGTCGACGCCGGCTGGTCTTCTGGCGCCGTCTCCGGACGGCGGCGTCCCCATACCCTCCCCGAATCCGGACGCGGAGTCGGACCGGCGTCGCACGACGCCGGGCTCGACGCCGATGGGGCCTGTGAACCCCGAGGAGCAGGTCTACATTGTTGACTCCGAATATGGAGATGATGTGGAGTACGGTGAGGGTTGGGAGGGGTCTGATGACCCTCTGTCACGTGAGTGTCAGTACGACGTGGACTGGACAGGTGATTTGGGTGATGCCAGTGGTCTGGACGACTCTCCTAACCCTGGCTTTGTCTCACCTCCTACCGTGGCATCGTAGGAGGGGGCTGCCTATTCAGTGGTGTTGATGAGGGCTGCCAAGGCCTTACACCTTGAGCGCCCCGTCGCGGCCGTGAGGCCTAACATCCTCACTGAGGTCTTCAAACCGCAGTCATGCCCACAGGAGCCACTGCTGCCGTTTAACGAAGCCTTGTCGGATGTTCTTTTGGGCACGTGGTCCAGGCCCTCTTCAGGTTCGCCTGTTGATAGGAACGTGGCCAGACGCCACCGTCCGTGTCCGGACGACCCCAAGTTCCTGTCCACCCATCCCACCCCTGAGAGTCTGGTGATCCAGGCCTCGACTTCCCAGACCGCATTCCCGTCGGCCCCGCCCGACCGGGAATCTAAGAGGGATGACCAGTATGGCAAGAAGGTCTTCTCGTCCCTGAGTTTGGGACTGCGGTCTTGCAACACCGCTTGCCTCTTGGGCCGCTACACCCACTCCGTGTGGCATACGGTCGCGGAACTGCTGCCAGAATGCCCCATGGAGGTGCGGGCGAAGCTCGGCAAGGCTGTCGCTGAGGGCCGAGACGCAGCTAAATATTCGATACGGTGTGGTCTTGATACGACCGACTCACTGGGCAGAGCGATGTCCACGACGGTGGCGATTCGTCGCCACGCCTGGCTGAGATCCGCCAACTTTTCGGCAGATGTCCAAAATGCCTTGATGGACATGCCGTTTGATGGCTGTCGCCTGTTTGGTGACAAGGCGGACCACGCGCTGGAACGCTTCAAGGACTCCAGGGTCACGGCCAAGTCCTTGGGTCTCGCGACCCAGCGCCAGCAAACGGGTTCGTTTCGCTCCTTTCGTGGCCAAGGAAGGGGCGTCCCCACACGTGCTGCCAGCCACGCGCCGCAACAATCTTTTCAACGCGGTGGCGGCCATGGAAACCGCCGTGGAGGCGGTCGGGGTCAACGGCGGGGTCAGACCACACCTCCCCCCGCAGCATCAGCCTCCAAATCCTCCTAGTCTGTGCTTTCAGGCCCATGTGACGCCAGTGGGTGGCAGGGTTCGCCATCACCTCGCCCGCTGGCGCGCAGTCACATCGGACAGGTGGGTGCTGCAACTCGTCCGAAGGGGCTACTCCCTCCCCTTCGAGACCACTCCTCCAGCCATGCCACCGCAGAACCACCGTGTGTCGGGGGACCACTTGACACTTCTGCAGGGGGAAGTTACGGCCCTCTTGGCCAAGGGGGCCATTGAGCGCGTTCCTGGGCCAGAAGTAGGGCGTGGTTGCTATTCCCACTACTTTCTGGTGCCCAAGAAGGACAAAGGGGGCCTGCGTCCTATCTTGGATCTACGGAACGTCAACGGCTTCCTCCGGAAGGAGAAGTTCAAGATGTTGACATTGGCTCAGGTCTTGGCTGCTCTAGACCCGCAAGACTGGATGGTAGCGTTGGACTTGCAGGATGCGTATTTTCACATCCCCGTCCTGCCGGCCCACCGGCGTTACCTGCGGTTCCCGGTAGGCTAGGAGCACTTTCAGTTTATCGTGCTCCCCTTCGGCCTTACCAGCGCCCCACGGGTGTTCACCAAGGTGATGGCGGTGGTCGCAGCCCATCTGCGCAGGTTGGGGGTTTCAGTCTTCCCCTACCTAGACGACTGGTTGTTGAAGGCGGGCTCGCCCCAGACAGTCGTCCACCACCTTCAGATGACGGCAGACCTCTTGCACGACCTGGGGTTCTCCATCAATGTGCCGAAATCACACCTGTGTCCCTTTCAAAAGCTCCTTTTCATCGGAGCGGTTCTGGATTCGGCGCAGTTTCGGGTTTATCCTCCGGAACGGCGGGTCCGGGATATACAGGCTTTGATTCCCATCTTTCAGCCGCTATCCCGGGTTTCGGTCAGGTTGACGCTGCGGCTGCTGGGGCTGATGGCTTCCTGCATCCTTCTGGTGCATCACGCCCGGTGGCGGATGCGGGCTCTGCAGTGGGACCTGAAGTTTCAGTGGGCCCAGCATCAGGGCAACTTGTCCGACCACGTCTTGATCTCAGAGGGCACTGCGAGACAACTGCAGTGGTGGCTTACGGACCGCGATTGGGTCAGAGGCAGATCCCTCTCCCTTCCCCAACCGGAGCACGTTGTCGTGACGGACGCGTCCCTCCAGGGCTGGGGGGGCCACTTGGGAGAGGCGGAGATCAGAGGCATCTGGTCTCCGGCGGAGTCCCGGCTCCATATAAACCTGTTAGAGTTACGGGCGATTCGTCTTGCACTGAAGGCATTCCTCCCCTTTGTCAACGGGAGTGTGGTGCAGGTGTTCACGGACAACACCACCGCCATGTGGTACTGCAACAAACAGGGCGGGGTGGGGTCGTGGACCCTTTGCCAGGAGGCTCTGCGTCTCTGGCAATGGCTGGAACGTCAGGGCGTGATTCTGACGGTTCAACACCTGGCAAGTTCTTTGAACGCCAGGGCGGACAAACTCAGCCGTCGGTGCTCGATGGATCACGAATGGCGTCTGAACTCGGACGTGGCGCAAGGCCTCTTTCTGCAATGGGGAGAGCCTTGGTTAGATCTGTTCGCCACAGACGAGAACGCGCAATGTCATCAGTTCTGCGCGTTGGAGTTTCCAAGACGGCACTCGCACGGCGACGCCTTTCGGCGCGAGTGGAGTTGCGGTCTGTTGTACGCCTTTCCGCCTATACCACTTCTGCCCAGAGTGCTGAAGAAGATCAGGCGCGACCGGGCCCAAGTCATCCTTGTGGCTCCGGACTGGGCTCGAAGGTACTGGTATCCCGAGCTACTCAGCATGTCAGTCGGTCCCCCGATCCGCCTGCCCCTTCAGGAGGACCTTCTGTTGCAGCAGCAGGGGACGGTCTTCCACCCGAACCTGTCCAGCCTCCACCTCCATGCGTGGAGATTGAGCGGCGGCAGTTGAGGCCATTTGACTTGCCTCCTGAAGTCTGTGATGTCATTCTGGCAGCCAGGCATCCCTCCACGAAGTCGGTATACGCCTGTCGGTGGAACAGATTTGTGGCATGGTGCACAGCAAAGGCTGTGGACCCTCTTTCTGCCCCTCTTTCCGAGGTTCTTCTTTTTCTTCTCTCTCTTGCCCAGCAGGGCTCTGCTCTGGGCACTATGAAGGGCTACTTTTCGGCCCTTTCAGCCTTTCTAAGGCTTCCTGATCAGCCTTCTTTGTTCAAGTCCCCTGTTGTAACGAGATTCTTGAAGGGCATCACACACATGTATCCTCCTGTTCCGTTTGTGATGCCTCAGTGGGACTTGAACCTGGTTCTAACCTTTTTGATGTGTGCTCCCTTTGAGCCACTTCATTCCTGTCCTCTCCGTCTCTTGACTTTGAAAACGGCCTTCCTGGTTGCCATCACCTCTGCCAGGAGAGTGAGTGAGCTCCAGGCTCTTTCTGTCAAACCTCCTTTCTTGTCCATTCATCCAGACAAGGTGGTTCTAAGGACTAGACCTTCTTTCCTGCCCAAAGTAGTTTCTGCTTTTCACATCGGGCAGTCCATCACCCTCCCCTCCTTCTTCCCGCCTCCGCATCCCTCAAAGGATGAAGAGCGGCTCCATCGTCTGGACCCAAAACGTGCGCTTTCATTTTACATGGATCGCACACGCCAGTTCCGGGTGGATGACCAACTGTTTGTTGGCTACGTGGGTGCGAAGAAGGGACGGATGTACATAAACGGACCATCTCTCGGTGGGTCGTTCTGTGCATCAAAGCGTGCTACTCTTTGGCTCGGAAGGAGCCTCCTGTTGGGCTGAGGGCCCATTCCACTCGGGCCACGGCGGCTACTACTGCCCTGGGCGGGGGAGTCCCCTTGCAGGACATTTGCCAGGCGGCTACGTGGGCCTCGCTGCACACCTTTGCGAGGCACTACTGCCTGGACAGTCAAGTCCGGAGGGATGGCTTCTTTGGCCGTTCTGTCCTCCAGGACTTTCTGGTGTAGGAATGTATTGGTTCGCAGACCCACCACCGGGGTTGGTATTGCTGGGGTATCTATTCTAAGGTAAGGAATCTAATACTAACGTGTTTCTTTCAGATGAACAAGTTACTTACCTTCGGTAACGATATATCTGTAAGAAACATTAGTTAGTATTAGATTCCTTACCGACCCACCCATCCTCCCCGTTCTGCGAACTGATACCTAGGGTTAAGGACAATCCCTTTCAGGGCCCTAGTTTTCAATGGCACCAGTGTTGGTTCTCACATGGCTCTGCGTGTTCTGGCGCGGAAAAGCTGTGTGCAAGGAACTGACGTCAGCGCGCGGAGGCGGCGTCTATATACTCCAGCGACGTCATCACGGCGCACGACGCCAACGACGGACGCGGAGCCGCAGGGGACGCCTGCAGACGACGCCTACCGACGCGCAGGGGTACTGCTACGCAAAAGTTTCCGGATCCAGACTGACGCCTGGGGATATTCTAAGGTAAGGAATCTAATACTAACTAATGTTTCTTACAGATATATCGTTACCGAAGGTAAGTAACTTGTTCAACAAGAGCATTTCGGTGCTCATAGGTAGATTGACTCTCCTAGTGTCCAGGTATCCTGTAGTTTTGGTCTCAACCATTTGGAACTGTCCTTACTTACCTATTTTGTAAATTGTTCGTGCCCATTAACTTTGCATTGAAACCCGCGTGTGTGTTCTAGCACTGCACATGCGTCCCGTGGGTCTCCTGCTCCTTACCTAAGGTTAGGGTAGTGTAGGTCCAGCGATTCTACAGCCTCTGGGCATACTCATTTCTTCTATCGTTCTATTTAACCCATTTACTTAGTATATGGTTTGTCGTGCCCCTAGGGCACCATTGTAATTGTGCGACTTACGGTATTTTTTTCTGAAGAGGATTGTTATTTGCTTAGCCCTCTGATCTCATAAAGAGCTCAGAGGTGTTTGTTAGTAATAAATATATTGTTTATTTTCATAGCAACCTGTGTGGTGTCCTTTCATCTGATATTCAAGGGGTTATATGTGGTAAAAAAGCTGGCTTCACATGCCAAAAGAGTTTAGCCTAAGACTGCTCTGTCCATGCTACCATTAGGATAGCTGGTCTATAAGGTTGACTTACAACCAATCACCATAAGGGTTGTTTGGACTGATACAAGGTGATCACTAGAACTAGTGAGCATCATATATCAGGCCAACTTCTCACACTGCGGATTCGTCGTCGGACGCTCCTTTTCCGGAGGCTGCCTGTATTTTGGTGTCATCCTACCCAGAGAAGGGTCGCCGTGTGGTGTCCTTTTCACCGGCATCGAAGGGTGGCTCTTCGCCCTTCCTGAGGCAGAGGTGTTCGTCAAGAGAGCGCCAGGTCCCTCATTCGTCGGCTCCCTCTGACTTCCAGGTCTGGCCCTTGCCCGGTCTGCTTGGCCTCGGGGACGGCCGCCTTAGTTTCCAGCCGTCGCCCACTGAGGAGCTGCTTTCTCCGCCGCAGGGCCCTACGGAGGCGGGTGCGGCCTTCGCTCACGCGGTGTCCACGGCTGTGGACATCCTGCGTATGGGTGACCCAGTGGCTCACTTTCCGGTGGGCCATCTATTGGAGGTCCTCCACCAGGGCTCTGGGGGAGGGAATTATTGCTTCCATTTGAAGGTTCGCTTGTTTTTTCCTTGACGGGGGCTTGAAGGTGTCCTGCCTCAGGGGATACGATGCCTCAGCATCTTCTGCACCGGCATCTCCCAGCGTGCCTTTCCCTCCACCCTTCTGCATCCAGTGCTCTTTTGCAGACTGCTTTTCCCTCCCTGCCGCCACTGCTGACTCCACCGTCTCGAGAGGCTCACTGGCTGGACTCTTGGGGGCGCAATATGTTCGCCTCTACCAGTGCTGCCCTGCGGGCCCTAAACACCTTGTGTGTGCTGGCTCGTGCTTCCTCCTTTTTGTGGGACTCTGCTGAGTCTCTGGGATCTGCAGCATCCCAGGAGGATGCTCAGGTGGACTTACGGCATCATGCGTTGGATGGCCAGGAGCTGGCGGCGTTTATTCTCCACTCTGCCCTGGATATTTCAGAGGTGTTAGGCCGTGCCATGGCTTCCTCGATCGCGCTCCGTCGCCATGCTTGGCTTCAGGATGGAGTATTCCCAGAGAATATTCAGTAGCGACTCATTAATTTTCCGTTTGACTGCAGTATGTTGTTCCATGCCCCGGCCTACTCCACCATCCAGAGGCTCTTGGCAGGGCTCTGTCCACCTCCTCCGCCTTATCCTCCTCCTCCTCCATCCCCTCCTCAGTGATTCCGGAGTCTGGTTGAGTCTCGGCCTTCTTAGGCCAGTTGTTCTGACTGTGGAGTGTGGTTTTTGGCCATCGCATCGCTGGGCCTTTGGCGTTGTTTGCTGCTGGGCAGCCCTTTTGTTGATTGTGTTGGAATTGTTGCACATACTTGGCTGTGAGATTAGGCCTTCTCCTTGATTGGGCTGCTTGTCAAGCCTTTTGCGGGGGTGTTTTTTTCCCACGGTGTAGGAGAGTAGGGTCTGCAATCCTATGATCACCCAGATTTTTTTTGCTTTTGTTTCACTGGTTTACGACTTTCTCAGGCTGTGGGCCTGCCAATCAGACCCACAGCCTAGCTGTTCTCTCGCTGAATTGATGTGTACCTTAGGTGCATTACCCAATTGGAACTGGGCCACCTTGTCAGACCCTGTAACTCAGGGCATCGGTGTACCCAGGGCCTACCAGGGGCTGAAGCATGTAATATGCCACCCCTGGATGGCCATCTAAATCTGGCACAACTGGCTGCGCGACAGCTGGGGCAATGTGGCGTACTCGCCCTTTGCTTTAGATATAGTATACCTATATCTAACCCTCAAATGGACACCCGAATTCCTATAAGCCACTCCTATGGCAGGCCTTAACAATCCTGAAGGCAGAGTGCGTGGAATCGTGTGAATTAGGCTCTGGCACGAGCCGAGCCCGGTTGCAGCTTGCGGAACCAAGACCCAATGGCTGTTCCATGATAACGCGTACCATATTGGTAACTTCGGTATCGCGTTATCAAGACATGTCGAGTAAGGTGTCATACGAATCGGGATGCTGACCCCTCACCAATGCTGGCGACTGGGTTAGCATTCCACCCTTCTAGAGGGACACGACATGTACGTAACTGTGAACCCCGGTTAAAGTTAACTGAAGCCTCAGCTCCACAAAATGGACGCTGCCACCACAGACACGAGTCTGACCTCCTGCTGCTGGGAGTCCTTCCAGCGAGGAGAGCTTGGACAAAGGGTTTCCTGTCTGGGGCGGTGCTCGCACCATCCCAGACAGGGTTTTGTGTATCCTGGGTAGGCAGGGCTTTACAGGAAGTTGACTGCGGAGTGGCACCCCGGTGCTCACTACGCATCTGCCGGCTAGAACCAGTTCCAGGGGCACACCAGCCCCTGACCTGTGAAAAGTCCGGCATAGGAGTGGGGTGTAACTACCCCCCGTCCTGGTCCCACCCCTAGGGCAGGACCTAGTCACGTACCCACCCCTTTCTTTAGGATAAAGGCAGGAACGGGGACCCTTCCAAATTAGATCATCTTTGAATCAAGAATACTTTCTACGAAAGGAACTCTCGACTTCTTCTCAATATTTCTCCCTTGTGGCTAAGGAGTAGTCACCTTGCATCCGCAGGCACCATCTAAGAACTCTGCGGTTTGCTGCAAGTCCTTCCTCAGGAATCCGACTGCCCAGCTCGACGAGAACCGGCTTCCCTGGCACCTCTGACCTCTACCCACATCGTCAGCTCAGCTGAGATCTGTGGGTGCGACGAGACCTCGAGGGACCGGCCATCATCAAGACCTGCACAATTTCTTAACCAGCACGACCGCCGAGGGATCCTCTGGTGAGTGCTCTGGGGTCCGAGAAGCCCCGACCCTGAGCAGCTCCAGCATCGAAGTGCAGCCTCCCAGCATCGATGTGCAGCCTCCCAGCATCTCCACGATCTGCGTGGGGCCCTTCTGATCTTTGCTGTTCAGCACGTTGTCTGGTTACTAGCCGCTGGCTTGTGACCTTCTTGACGACGCCCGACAACCAACGCTGCTGGTCTGGCTGCTCCAGACTGGCCTTTGCTCCCTTCTGAGAGAGGAGCACCCCGGACCCTCCTGGTCCACTCAAGACGCCATTTTAGGCCCACCACGTGGCCCTGAAATTTGCCAAGGCTTGTTGCCCCAATCCTGGGCCCAGCGACGCCGACAGCATCAACCTTCGTGGGACAGCTCGCACCTCCATCCTGGTCGCCGACAACGCCTCCTGGTCCGTGAGACTGCAGAGCCTAGCGTTGCCCACTCACCTAGTCGAGGTGCCGATCATCCGGTGCCCTCCTGGTACCCTCTGACTACTGGCTAGTAGTTACGAACTTGGTCCCCTCTGCTTTCAGGTGTCATCCATCTCTGATCCAGGCTTGGATCTCTACGAATTATCTCCACTGGTCGCCGGCCAGCAACTCCTTCCTTCCGGCTCCTGGCTCGTCAGCGAAGACTCCCGACGTCTGTAAAGACTTGTGCAGCCGCAGCCCTTGGGGCTAGGTAACTTCGGCATTTCGGTGCCCGCATAGCCTCCTTAGTTAAGGGTCCCGAGTCCTATCGCTTCCGACTTGCCTTATCGGGTCCGCCCGAGACCACTAAACTTTCCGTGCCCTCGGGCACTTGTATTGATTGTGCACTTGAAGTATTTTCCTAAGAGTTTTGTTGTATGCTTAGTACCCTGTCCTCGTAAAGAGTACAGGGCTGTTGTGATTCTAATAAATACACTGTTTATTTTCATAACACGTGTGTGGTGTCCTTTCACTTGGTGTTCAAGGGGTATGTGATGGTATAACAGCTGGCTTAACACGCCCTCTAGAGTTTAGCCCGAAGTCTGCTCGTATCCACGCTACTAGGATAGCTGGTCTAAGGTTGACTTACAACCAATCACCATAAGGGTCGTTTGGACCGATGCATAGTGATCACTAGAATAGTGAGCACTGCATATCGGGCCAACTTCTCACATTGGTGAGCAGCGGTTGGGATTTGAGCTTGCTGTTGTTTTACCACGCGTATCCTAAGAATATCTTGTGAAAGATCGCATAAGTACTCCAGGTACATATAACTTAGCTTAGAATACTCTGAGTTCTACTGAACCAGCTGCTGTAGCTCCTCAAGGCTTAGCACACCTTGGCTACAACACTTAGCAAGGGAGCAGTAGGTATACACATTGTGTAGGTAGGTGCATCACTTACACCACACTAGAAGCAGCATGTCAGACAAAGGAGGAAACTCTGAGTCTCCCCTTGTGTCAGTCGACCCTCCACAGGTCATGTCCAGATATGCTGCACTTAGCTTCCAAGAGATGTGACAGATCTGTACATCTCGGAAGCTAAAACAGGGTGCAAACCCTACCATTCCGTTTCTGATTGGTCTCTTAGAGACTTATGATGCTAGGAGGGCTGGTAACACAGACCCTTCTCATCCAGAAGGGAATATGCCCCCCCTCGAGGGAACCCTAGGTGATCCTGACCTTATCCATCTCTCCGCAGAAGGTGAAGAGGAGGACGAGGATCCAGAGACATCTGGGGACTAGGCAGACAAAGGTCCGGTAGTAGTTAGCCAGCTAACTAGGGACAACTTAAGCAGGCACGAGAGTGGTACTAGGAGACCCCTGGGGCCCCTCTCCGGCCAGCTTAACATTGGGAATGGACGAGTTAGGTCTCTGTCGAGAGGCTCTAATAGATCCGTTCGAACCAATGGCTCTCGAGGCTCTTCTCGAAGAGGGATAACATCCCCTCAGAGGAGAGTGTACGAAGCTAAGGAGCGGGAAGTCAATCTGAGGATCGAAAGGGAAGAACTTGCACTGGCCAAAGAAAGACTCGCCTTTGCTAGAGAGCAAGAATTGAGTGGGAAAAACCCCACTGGTGGCAGCATTCCCCCAAGGGAAAACAGGAGTTTAGACACTAGGCACCGGAGTAAGATAGTGCCCCCCTTTAAGCAAGGGGACGATATCCACAAATGGATTACTGCTTTGGAGAGGGCCTGCACTGTACAGTGCGTCCCCCAGAGTCAGTGGGCAGCTATCTTGTGGCTCTCCTTTGAAGGTAAAGGTAGAGACAAGCTCCTCACTACTAGAGCTGAGGACGCTAATGATTACCAGGTCCTGAAGAACACACTGATTGATGGGTTCGGCCTAACCACTGAGCAGTACAGGTTGCTGTTCAGGGATACCCAGAAAACTCAGTCTCAGGACTGGTCTGATTTTGTCGATTGTGCCACTAAGGCTTTGGAGGGCTGGTTGCTGGGCAGTAAGGTTACTGATTACACAGGATTGTATAATTTGATCATGCGAGAACAGATTTTAAACAATTGTCAGAACCAGTTGTTGCATCAGCACCTTGTCGACTCGGATCTGACCTCTCCCCAAGAATTGGGAAAGAAGGCAGACAGATGGGTCAGAACAAGGGTTAAGCAAAATCAGGGCCAGAACCAGGGTGGTCAGAAGAAAGCAGACCAGAAGGGTAAAGATTCTAAGGGTGAACAAAATGACCAGAAGTCTTCGACAGGTCCCCAACAACCCAAAGAGGGGGGGGTCAGGCTTCCCAGAAAAAGAAGAATCAAGAAGGCCAATCGAAAAGGTGGTGCCAATACTGTAAAAGTAAAACTCACTGGTTTAGTGAGTGCACCAAGAAAGGAGGTCAGACTCCTGCCACTGCAGCCCCTAAGGCACCTGTGCCCCATAGTACAGCCAGCAGTAGCAGTGCACCTCCCAAGGGATTAGTGGGGTTAACCTTGGGTTCTGAGGGATGTGACAACATAGTTGGCACACTCACTCAGGCTGTCCTTGTCTGTACGGGGGATGTGGATATATCCCCCGATGTCAGTCCCAATACTTTGGGCAAATACCGACAGACGCCTTTAATAAATGGAAAGATGGCTCAGGCCTATAGGGACACTTGTGCCAGTGTCACCATGGTGACGCCTAACTTTGTGGACCCTGGACAGATCATGCCAGGTACAGAATTCCTGGTGACCAATGCCAGCAACGTCACTACCAGTCATAGTATGGCGATTGTTGCTTTCTCCTGGGGAGGGGTAAATGGCCAGAAAAAGGTTGTTGTTAGTTCAGACCTCCCAGTGGATTGTTTGTTGGGCAATGATTTGGAGTCATCGCAATGGTCAGAAGTGGAGCACAGGACTCACATGGAGATGTTAGGCTTGCCAGCACATGTGCTTGCTGTGACTAGGTCACAGGTCAGAAGATGCCCCACTGAACCGGTGCTGGATCCTGGAACAACGGACCAGACACCTCCCAAGAAGAAGAGCAGTCGGGTTAAAGCATCGCCTTCCCCCTTGCCCCAGGTCGAGGATCAGGTCTCAGAGGAGGCTGACCTCCAGGAATTGCGGGAAACTGAACCTAAAGAACTCTAACTTGATCAAGTTGAGTTTTTGGGCTCAGGGGGACCCACACGAGAACACCTGGGGAAGGACCAGTTAGACTGTCCTTCCCTTGAACCCCTCAGACAGCAGGCGGCTGCTGAGGCTGCTGGGAACGCCACAGGTACCCACAAGGTATACTGGGAGGATGGACTCCTGTACACTGAGGCAAGAGACCCCAAGCCTGGCATGACCAGGAGGCTGGTTATCCCCTTGTCTCAGCGTGGTTTCCTTCTTACCTAGGCCCACGAGATTCCCTTAGCAGGACACTTAGGCCAGACGAAGACGTGGGACAGGCTTGTTCCACACTTTCACTGGCCTCACATGAACGAAGATACCAAGGAGTTTTGTCGCTCCTGTGTCACTTGCCAAGCCAGTGGTAAGTCAGGTGGCACGACAAAGGCCCCCCTTATACCAATGCCTGTGGTGGGGGTGCCCTTTGAACGAGTGGGGATTGACATTGTCGGTCCAATGGAACCCCAGACAGCATCAGGGCACAAGTTTATACTGGTGGTAGTGGATCATGCCACCAGGTATCCTGAAGCTATTCCCCTTAGGACCACGACAGCACCTGTTGTGGCAAGAGCCCTGGTTGGAGTGTTCTCCAGAGTGGACTTCCCTAAGGAGGTTGTCTCTGACAGGGGTGCAAACTTCATGTCGATTTACTTGACTGCTATGTGGAAGGAATGTGGTGTCAACTACAAGTTCACTACACCCTATCACCCACAATGCAATGGGCTTGTTGAAAGGTTCAACAGGACCCTGAAAGGGATGATTCATGGACTACCTGAAAAGCTCCGGCGTAGATGAGACGTCCTGATTCCCTGCCTTTTATTCGCTTATAGAGAGGTCCCACAGAAGGGGGTTGGCTACAGCCCTTTTGAACTTTTGTACGGACATCCTGTAAGAGGACCCCTGTGTTTGGTGAAGGAAGGACGGGAGAGACCTCTCAAAAAGCCTGCAACCAGCATAATGGACTATGTGCTTGGCCTCCGCTCCCGGGTGGCTGAGTACATGGAGAAGGCATCCGAAAACCTTAAGGACAGCCAAGAACTCCAAAAAGCTTGGCATGACCAAAAGGCTGTCCTGACTGTTTATCAGCCTGGACAGAAGGTGTGGGTGTTGGAGCCAGTGGCCCCAGCAGCACTCAAAGACAAATGGTCTGGGCCCTACACCATTCTGGAGAAAAAGGGAGAGGTCACCTACCTGGTGGACCTTGAAACTCCCAGGAGCCCCCACCGGGTGCTCCATGTCAACAGGCTCAAGGCATATGTCGACAGGAAGGACATGAGCTTGCTCATGGCCATAGATGAGGGACAGGAGGAAGAGAGTGACCCTCTCCCAGACCTGCTCACTCAGAATCCTGACGATGGATCGGTAGACAGTGTTGTCTTTTGTGGCAGCCTCTCCGAACATCAACAGGAGGATTGTAAACAGGTTCTTCAATCCTTACGGCATATGTTCTCTCTAACACCCAGTCCGACTAATTGGTGTACCCATGAGGTTGACACTGGCGACAGCTTGCCCGTCAAGAGTAAAATCTACAGGCAGCCCGATCACGTTAGAGACTGCATCAAAACTGAAGTGCAGAAAATGTTGGAGTTGGGAGTCATTGAGCCCTCAGATAGCCCTTGGGCTAGTCCCGTAGTTCTAGTGCCGAAGCCTCACACCCCGGGTGGTAAGAAAGAGATGAGGTTCTGCGTAGACTACAGGGGTCTCAATGCAGTCACTAAGACTGATGCCCACCCAATACCAAGGGCAGATGAGCTTATAGATAGATTGGCTTCTGCCAACTACTTAAGTACATTTGACCTGACAGCTGGGTATTGGCAAATCAGGTTAGCTGAGGACGCCAAGCCTAAGACAGCATTTTCTACCCCTGGTGGGCATTATCAATTTGTGGTAATGCCCTTTGGTTTGAAAAGTGCACCTGCCACCTTCCAAATGTTGGTGAATCACGTTCTCACTGGGCTGGATGACTTCTGTGCGGCGTATCTTGACGATATTGCTGTCTTTAGCTCCACCTGGGAGGATCACCTGGTCCACCTGCGGAAAGTGTTAGAGGCTCTGCAAGCAGCAGGTCTCACTATCAAGGCTACCAAGTGCCAGATAGGGCAGACACAGGTTGTATACTTGGGCCACCTTGTCGGTGGAGGCCAAGTTCAACCACTGGAGAGCAAAATACAGTCAATCAGGGACTGGGCTCCTCCAACCACCCAGACTCAGGTTCGAGCTTTCTTGGGCCTGACTGGTTACTACCGAAAGTTTGTCAGAAATTACGGATCGATTGTGACTCCGCTTAATGAACTGACGAGTAAGAAAATGCCAAAAAAGGTTCAGTGGACAGCGAGCTGTCAAAAAGCATTCGATGACCTAAAACAGGCCATGTGCTCAGCACCTATCCTCAAGAGTCCAGACTACTCCAAACCATTCATTGTCCAAACAGATGCTTCTGAGTTGGGTGTGGGAGCTGTTCTATCTCAACTGAATTTTGATGGTAATGACCAGCCCATTGCTTTTATAAGCAGACGGCTGACCCCCAGAGAGAAAAATTGGTCCGCTATTGAGAGGGAGGCCTTTGCTGTGGTTTGGGCCCTGAAGAAACTGAGGCCATACTTGTTTGGCACTCATTTCAAGATTCAGACTGACCATAAGCCCCTCTTATGGCTAAATCAGATGAAGGGTGAAAACCCCAAACTGCTTAGGTTGTCCATTTCCCTACAGGGGATGGACTTCACAGTGGAGCATAGACCTGGCACTGATCATGGCAATGCAGATGGGCTCTCCAGGTATTTCCACTTAGAACAAGAAGACTCACCTGGTCACGGTTAGTTTATTGTCCCAACGTGGGGGGGGGGGTCATGTAGGAGAGTAGGGTCTGCAATCCTATGATCACCCAGAGTTTTTTTTGCTTTTGTTTCACTGGTTTACGACTTTCTCGGGCTGTGGGCCTGCCAATCAGACCCACAGCCTAGCTGTTCTCTCGCTGAATTGATGTGTACCTTAGGTGCATTACCCAATTGGAACTGGGCCACCTTGTCAGACCCTGTAACTCAGGGCATCGGTGTACCCAGGGCCTACCAGGGGCTGAAGCATGTATTATGCCACCCCTGGATGGCCATCTAAATCTGACACAACTGGCTGCGCGACAGCTGGGGCAACGTGGCGTACTCGCCCTTTGCTTTAGATATAGTATACCTATATCTAACCCTCAAATGGACACCCGAATTCCTATAAGCCACTCCTATGGCAGGCCTTAACAATCCTGAAGGCAGAGTGCGTGGAATCGTGTGAATTAGGCTCTGGCACGAGCCGAGCCCGGTTGCAGCTTGCGGAACCAAGACCCAATGGCTCTTCCATGATAACGCGTACCATATTGGTAACTTCGGTATCGCGTTATCAAGACATGTCGAGTAAGGTGTCATACGAATCGGGATGCTGACCCCTCACCAATGCTGGCGACTGGGTTAGCATTCCACCCTTCTAGAGGGACACGACATGTACGTAACTGTGAACCCCGGTTAAAGTTAACTGAAGCCTCAGCTCCACAAAATGGACGCTGCCACCACAGACACGAGTATGACCTCCTGCTGCTGGGAGTCCTTCCAGCGAGGAGATCTTGGACAAAGGGTTTCCTGTCCGGGGCGGTGCTCGCACCATCCCAGACAGGGTTTTGTGTATCCTGGGTAGGCAGGGCTTTACAGGAAGGTGACTGCGGAGTGGCACCCCGGTGCTCACTACGCATCTGCCGGCTAGAACCAGTTCCGGGGGCACACCAGCCCCTGACCTGGGGAAAGTCCGGCATGGGAGAGGGGTGTAACTACCCCCCCCCGTCCTGGTCCCACCCCTAGGGCAGGACCTAGTCACGTACCCACCCCTTTCTTTAGGATAAAGGCAGGAGCGGGGACCCTTCCAAATTAGATCATCTTTGAATCAAGAATACTTTCTACGAAAGGAACTCTCGACTTCTTCTCAAGATTTCTCCCTTGTGGCTAAGGAGTAGTCACCCTGCATCCGCAGGCACCATCTAAGAACTCTGCGGTTTGCTGCAAGTCCTTCCTCAGGAATCCGACTGCCCAGCTCGACGAGAACCGGCTTCCCTGGCACCTCTGACCTCTACCCACATCGTCAGCTCAGCTGAGATCTGTGGGTGCGACGAGACCTCGAGGGACCGGCCATCATCAAGACCTGCACGATTTCTTAACCAGCACGACCGCCGAGGGATCCTCTGGTGAGTGCTCTGGGGTCCGAGAAGCCCCGACCCGGAGCAGCTCCAGCATCGAAGTGCAGCCTCCCAGCATCTCCACGATCTGCGTGGGGCCCTTCTGCTCTTTGCTGTTCAGCACGTTGTCTGGTTACTAGCCGCTGGCTTGTGACCTTCTTGACGACGCCCGACAACCAACGCTGCTGGTCTGGTTGCTCCAGACTGGCCTTTGCTCCCTTCTGAGAGAGGAGCACCCCGGACCCTCCTGGTCCACTCAAGACGCCATTTTAGGCCCACCACGTGGCCCTGAAATTTGCCAAGGCTTGTTGCCCCAATCCTGGGCCCAGCGACGCCGACAGCATCAACCTTCGTGGGACAGCTCGCACCTCCATCCTGGTCGCCGACAACGCCTCCTGGTCCGTGAGACTGCAGAGCCTAGTGTCGCCCACTCACCTAGTCGAGGTGCCGATCATCCGGTGCCCTCCTGGTACCCTCTGACTACTGGCTAGTAGTTACGAACTTGGTCCCCTCTGCTTTCAGGTGTCATCCATCTCTGATCCAGGCTTGGATCTCTACGAATTATCTCCACTGGTCGCCGGCCAGCAACTCCTTCCTACCGGCTCCTGGCTCGTCAGCGAAGACTCCCGACGTCTGTAAAGACTTGTGCAGCCGCAGCCCTTGGGGCTAGGTAACTTCGGCATTTCGGTGCCCGCATAGCCTCCTTAGTTAAGGGTCCCGAGTCCCTATCGCTTCCGACTTGCCTTATCGGGTCCGCCCGAGACCACTAAACTTTCCGTGCCCTCGGGCACTTGTATTGATTGTGCACTTGAAGTATTTTCCTAAGAGTTTTGTTGTGTGCTTAGTACCCTGACCTCATAAAGAGTCGGGGGTGTTGTGATTCTAATAAATACACTGTTTATTTTCATAACACTTGTGTGGTGTCCTTTCACTTGGTGTTCAAGGGGTATGTGATGGTATAACAGCTGGCTTAACACGCCCTCTAGAGTTTAGCCCGAAGACTGCTCATATCCACGCTACTAGGATAGCTGGTCTAAGGTTGACTTACAACCAATCACCATAAGGGTCGTTTGGACCGATGCATAGTGATCACTAGAATAGTGAGCACTGCATATCGGGCCAACTTCTCACACACGGCTCTTTTGTTTGTTCCTCTGCGGCGGAAGTTCTTCTACAGAGGGTCCCCATGTTCGGAGCTTATCGTACCCTAGGTCATATGGCTTGCGCTATGCTGGAGGGTTCTGGGGTGCCTGTTCACCATAGCCTTTGTGTAGGTTGCTTGCTCCTTTAGGTCGTGTGTGCGGCCACTCCTAGTGGTGGCCCAGGCGTCTCCTCCTTTCCTCGCTCCCGTCCTGAGGTCTGGAATGCTTCTGTGTTCTCCCTTGCCAGGCGCTGCCTGCTCGGCCTTCCTGGGGCCTCGGGCTGTTCTTCTTCTTCCTGCTTCTGGCGGCTTGACTGCTGGTGCTGTTTTGGTTAGCAGGCTGCTCTCCATCTGAAGTGGGTTCGCCTTCTTTTCCCTCGTTTCCTTGGGCCCTCTAGGCTGCTGCTTCTTCCGCTTTTCTGTCTTGGTCTTGAGCGGAGGTTATGTTGCCTTGTGGGGTAGTGGGATACTTCGGCCTTGCCTTTGGTTCCTCTGCTGGGAGTGTATGGGCCTCTTCCTTTTTCTTCTCCAACCTGCATCCTCTTGGGGTCGGTAGGGTTCTACTTGTGGGGGTTCCCCTTGCCTGACAGGGACGAGGTTCTTCCTGGTCCACAGATCTGGTCCCCTAGGGGGCCCTCTGTTCTGTATTGGCTGGTGGGGTCCTTTCGCAGACCCTCCTTCCCAGGTGGTATTGCTAGATTATCTATTCTACGTGAAGGAATCTGCGGCTAGTTGGCTCTATCAGATGTACGCGTTACTTACCTTCAGTAACGATGTATCTGATAGAGACTATTCTAGCCTCAGATTCCTTCACGGCCCGCCCTTCCTCCCCATTCTGCGAGGATCCTCAGCTTGATTTTCTGCACTTGTCTTCCTCCGGGTGGTTTTGTCTTCTGCGAGTGCCCTCTTTCACTTCCTCCCTAGTGGGATGCTTTGTTCTGTTTGTTTGATCCACTCCTTCCTTTCTGGTGATTGGTTGGTGGGCCCATGGATACTTCTGCGTCCCTGCACCCTGGTATCCAGTGTGTGGCCTACTCATAATCTCTCCCCCCCCCCCCCCCCCCCTTTTTCATTGCTTGACCTTTCTGACTCCTCAGCAGTCCTCTGAGTTGGGGTCTCTTGGCTTTGCCTCGGCCCTTAGCTCTTTACAGGGGATGCGCCTCTCCTTGCTGGTGTTGTCTTGTGGTAATTTGGCGTTACTCTTCTGTTCTGGCCTTGTTGTCCTTCACTGTTTAAAGACTGTAGTTGCAAGCCTCTTTGTCTGCTGTGACTTTTTTAACACACTTTTCTGCCCCTAGGGGGAATGTTGTATTTGCTTGCAGGGTTGCTTCACAGTAGCTATCCTTTGCTCTTCCCTTCTATGACTTTCGGTGCCACAGTGCCTGGCACTCTCCAGAATGGTGCTGTTCCTCACCATTCACCTCTTCCCTTTCTGTTTATCTGATTTTTTTCGCACACTGTTCCCATATTCTCAGTTTTTGGTTGTGATGGCTCCGCGTTGTGGCCCGGAAAAGTTCTCAGAAGAAAACTGACGTTGGCTCGCCGGGGTGGGGCTTATGTGACTTTGCTGCCGTCATGCCCGCGGATGACATCAGGGCAGGGTCACGTGGTACCGCCCTCCCAGCGGGCAGAGCTGCTGCGGCAAAGAAAAATTTTCCGGATCCAGTCTTACTCCTAGGGATAATTCTATGTGAAGGAATCTGCGGCCAGGATCGTCTCTACCAGATACATAGTAACCGAAAGTAAGTAACTCGTACTCCAATGCTTCTATTAGATGTACATTAGATGCTGCGGGTACTGAAGCGCGAGGACTAAACACCAGTATTCTCCTCAGAAGACACGCATGACTGAGAATCTCTGGTTTTAAACCAGAAGTTCAGCAAACTATCCTCAATGCCCCTTTTGAATAAGAACACCTCTTTGCGCCTCACTTGAAAAAATGGAGGATACAGAATCTATGGGGGAGTTACAGTCTCCTTCAAAAAGAGGCTCCTTTCGCCACTCATTTTACAGAGGAGGCTCCAAAAGTAATACCACAGATGCGGCTGCATCTTCATACAAAATCCACACCAAATCATCATCCTCCTCTAGAGGATTTTACAAGGTTGAGTACAGAGGAAACTATTTTAAAGGAAGGGGTAGAGGCACACCAGAACTTTTCTCTCCATCCGCTAACAAACAGTGACTTCATATCACCCCCACCCCAATAACCATGTTGGACATTATCCAACATGGTTTTTTGCTAGAGCTCACAAACAACCCTCCCAATATTCCACCTTACACTCACAAACTCTTGTTACAGCACCAACATCTGCTCAAACAAGAGGTACTGGCTCTTCTACGAAAAGGAGCTATAGAACCAGTTCCACTACAACATCAAGGATTAGGGGTGTATTCACACTACTTCCGAATTCCCCAAAAGGATGGTTTAAGGCCAATCTTAGATCTCGGGCCATTAAACTTGTACATATTATCAGAACACTTCCATGTGGTCACACTTAAACAGGTGCTTCCACATGTACGACAAGACGACTTTGCCATCGCTGGTTGTAAAGAATGCATAGTTTCACATTCTCATTCACCTAGCAAATACCTCAAATTTGTAATTGGACAAAAACACTACCAATTCAAAGTACTCTCATTTGGAGTAACAACTGCACCTAGAGTGTTTACCAAATGCCTAGCAGTAGGTGCAGCTCATCTACGAAGACCGACAGTTCCTGTCTTCCATACGTAGACGATTGGCTCATAAAAGCCATCATTTATCTCAAGTGTTTACAACACACTCAAACTACCATAAACCTTCTACATCAGATGGGATTTACAATCAGTGCACAAAATTCCCATCTTCAACCCCCACAACAGCACTCTTATCTAGGAGCTATTCCAAACACTCAAATAATTCTAGCATATTCCAATACAGCCAGAATAAAAACATTTCAAACACCTACTACACTTCCATAAACACCCAGTATTTCCCAGTCAGGGCCTTCATTTACTAAGGATGATGGCATCATGCATTGCGAGAGTGCCTCATGGAAGACTAAATATGCGTCCTCTAGCGGAATGCTTAGCACGTCAGTGGAATCAATCATAGGGTCAACTAACAGATCTGGTGTTGGTAGACAGCTGCACACATGGCTCTCTGCAGTGGTGGAACACATCAAATTTATCAAAAGGGCAGACCTTTATCGACCCTATTCCACAGATCGTGCTCACAGCAGACGCATCTCACAGGATCGGGTGCGCATTTACAATATTTAACAGTTTAGGAGGGTCTCTGGACTGCCAAACAACAAAACATTCACATCAACTACTTAGAACTACAGGCAGTTCAGCTGACGTTGAAAGACTTTCTACCTCACCTAATCGGGAAAGTTGTCCCAGTCCTAACTGACAATATGACAACAATGTACTATCTACAAAAACAGGGGGAGGGGACACACTCTACAACTGTCAGGCCTCTCTCAGAACATTTGGTGTGGGGCGATTCATCACAAGATACAACTCTTAGCAGGACATCTTCTAGGAACAGACAACAACTTTGCCGACCTCCTCAGCAGGATGCGGCAACAAGTCTACGGGTGGGAACTCCACCCCTAAGTTCTCCATTTCCAGAAATAGGGGTTTCCACAAATAGATCTCTTTGCGACAGCAGAGTACTCTAAATGGCAAGAATTTGCCACCAGGTTCCCACATCCTCTATCCAAAGGCAATGTCTGATGGATGCATTGGTCAGGTGGACTTGCTTATGCTTTTCAGCCTCTCCCTCTCCTTCCATTTCTAGTTCGGAAGCTCAGGCAGACGTCTCACACTAATTTTAGTGGCTCCCACATGGGCTTCTCAACCATGGTTCACCACAATACTAAAACTGTCAGTAGTCCCACACCAGATGCTTCACCTCAATTCAAACCTTCTCACACAGAGCCATGGGGAAATCAGACATCCAGTCCCCAAGGAGCTCAACTTAGAGATTTGCCTCCTGAAATCATACAATTTGGATACCTGAACTTACCACACGATTGTATAACAATTCTTAAAGAAGCAAGAATACCTACCACTAGGGCATTTTATGCAGCAAGGTGGAAAGGGTTGTGTTATATATTGTAATAAAAACACAATTGATCCAATGGATGCATCAATACAAAATAATATTGGTTATCTTTTGTATCTGCAATGAGCAGGCTTAGCGTATACATCTATTAGACTACATCTTGCAGCAGTAGCTGCTTATCTTCAAAATAGACAACATTTGTCCTTGTTGAAAGTTCCAGTAATTAAAGCCTTTTGGAAGGCCTTAAAAGAATAAGACCACCCAAGGTACTACCTGCACCTGTCTGGAACCTTAACATTGTTCTCACAATAATTATGGGTCCACCTTTTGAACCATTACTCAATTGTTTGTTACAATTTCTTTCCTGGCAGGTTGCCTTTCCAATTGCTATCACTTCATTAAAGCATTGTGGGCGAGCATCAGGCATTAACCATAGAAGAACTGTTCTTTCAACTTAATAAAGCTAGAGTGGTTCTTCGTACAAACCCAAATTCTTTCCAAAACTGATATCTGTTTTTCATATTAACCAATCAGTTGAGCTACCTGTGTTCTTCCACAACCTGATTCAGTAGCAGAAGGAGCTCTACGGACACTTGATGTAAAAATAGCACTATTATATTATGTTGATAGGACAAAAGATTTTCACAAAACAACTTTTTGTTGCCTTTGCTCCACCTCCTAAAGGAAATCCTATCTCTAAATCCGGTATTTCTAGATGGATTGTTAAATGTATTCAGACTTGCTATGTCAAAGCTAAAGGAACTGTTTGAGGCATATGGGCTGCAGACCACACACACTAATGCATAGATTGCCATCTGGTGGTGGGCCCGGATGATTACACTTTGTTGTTGTCTTGGAAGAGTCTTTGTTTGGTAGATGACTCCTCCTGTAGAGCCTAGTGCGCATGGGCATCGACTCCATCTTTAGATTGTTTTTTTCCGCCATCGGGCTTAGATGTGTTTATCGTTCGGTCCTTTTACTGATCTCCTTTCGACTTCGCTTCGTTCCGGTCGAAGGAAACCATCAGAGACAGTCTAGCTTGAAGAGTCATGGCGCAGTCCTCTTTATCGACACCAGACCTCATTATAGACGAGGCTCCAATCGATCTAGAGTCCGAAGAACAACAGCAGGACGACATTGTTTCCGAGCAGAGGATTCAGCTTCCGGAGACAATCCGAAGATGACAATCTTCTTCCACCTGGTCAACAGGTCATGAGTACAAGCGTCGACCCTGTTCACACCCCCATACCGGGACATGCTTCGGTTCCAACTCCACCTCTGGGTCCAGGTGCACACCGACCAAAACCATCAGATGCCCTGCCTTCTAGCTCCGCAACGGAGAACCCAAAAAAGCCTCCAGTCGACTCGGGCTCGAGTCAGTCTGTCGGTCCCGACAAGCAAAAGGTCCTAAAACCAAAACTAACTCCGGCACCGAAGCAGCCCTCGGTACCGAAACCGGTGGAGCTGAAAACAAGCTCCGCACTGAAGGCAGTTCCTAAGCCTATCGAACCGAAGACCACTCTTGTTCCGAAAAAAGTCGACCCGAAGCCCATCTCGGCACCGAAACACACTTCGGCCCCAAAGGTCGACTATCTCAAACTGGCTTTTGGACCAATAATTCCGGATCTGAAAAGCTCCGATCCGAAAAAGAAACACAACACTAAGTCTTCAGAACCGAAACCAAGATGTGCTCCAAACACTGCAATAGACACTGTAAAACCTTCCAAACAATTCTGTCCTGTGAGAAGGTGGCCTGATATGCAGTGCTCACTATTCTAGTGAACACTATGTATCAGTCCAGCAACCCTTATTGATGATTGGTTGTAAGTCAACCTTATAGACCAGCTATCCTAGTAGCGTGGATACGAGCAGTCTAAGGCTAAAGACTCGAGAGGGCGTGTTAAGCCAGCTGTTTACCACACATATACCCCTTGAATACCAAGTGAAAGGACACCACACAAGTGTTATGAAAATAAACAGTTATTTATTTAAAGATCACAACAGCCCTGTACTCTTTATGAGGACAGGGTACTAAGCACAAACCAAAACTCTTACAAAAATACTTAAGTTAGCACAGTATATACAAATGCCCGAGGGGCACGGAAAACCATATACTCTGAAAGTGGAATGCGAAATTCCTAGCAGGTAAGTACAGTACTAATAGCTTTTGGAATCGCTAGGACTTGACTAGGGAATCGTTAGATTACTTCTAGGAGGCCTAGGGGACTCGGGTGCAGTGTGTGCACTCTCACGCGAGATGCGGACAAAAGTCTATGGTAGCTAGGAATTAGAAAGTTAGTGTTCTCGGGCGAACCCGACCTGGTAGGGAGAAAACGAAAGTAGATTCTGACCCTTGGATAGTGAGGCTATGCTGGGGCACCGAAATGCCGAAGTTACCTAGCCCAGGGGCTGCAGCTGCATAGGTCTGAAAAGACGTCGGGAATCCTCGTAGACGGACCAGGAGCCGGAAGAAAAGATGCTGGCCGGTGACCAGTGAAGAAAGTTCAGTTGGATCCAAGCTTGGATCTCGAAGATAGATGACACCTGAAAGCAGAGGGGACCAAGTTCGAGACTACTAGCCAGTAGTCAGTGGGCACCAGGAGGGCACCGGATGGTAGCCACCTCGACAAGGTGAGTGGGTGACGCTGTAGCTCGAAGATCTCGCGGACCAGGAGGCGTTGTCGGCGACCAGGATGGAGGATCGAGCTGTCCCACGAAGTTGGAAGCTGTCGGCGTCGCTGGACCCAGGATTGGGCAACAAAGCCTTGGCAAATTCAAGCCCACGCGGTGGACCTAAAATGGCGTCTGGAGTGGACCAGGAGGGTCCGGGGTGCCTCTCTTGAACAAGGAAGCAAGGGCCAGCCTGGAGCAACCAGACCAGCAGAAGAGATGTCGTCGGGCGTCGTTCAGAGGGCCACAAGCCAGCCGGCTAGTAGCCAAACAACGCGGTGCACAGCAAACAGCAGAAGGGCCCCACGCAGATCGTGGAGATGCAGGGGGGCTGACCTTGGGTGCTGGAGCTGCGCAGGGTCGGGGCTTCTCGGACCCCAAAGCACTCACCAGTGGAGGACACGGTGGGCTTGCAGTAAAGATGTCGTGCAGTCTTGGCGATCGTCGGTCCCTTGAGGTCTCGTCGCACTCACGGTTCTCGGCTTGGCTGTAGAGGTGAGTAGAGGTCAGAGGTGCCAGGGAAGCCGGGTCTCGTCGAGCTGGGTCGTCGGATTCGTGATGAAGGACTTGCAGCAGACCGCAGTGTTCTTTAGGATGGTGCCCGCTTGATGCAGGGTGACTACTCCTTAGCCACAAGGGAGAATCTTGAAGAAGAAATCGTGAAGTCCTTTCGAAGAAAGTGGTATCTTGATTCCAAAGATGATCTAATTTTAACAGGGGGCCCGCTCCTATCTTTATACTAAAAAAGGGGGCTGACCCGGTGACTAGGTCCTGCCTATGGGTGGGACTAGGTGGGGGGTGGTTACACCCCTCAGCCATGCCGGACTTCCCCAGGCCAGGGGCTGGTGTGCCCCTGGAACTGGTTCAGACCGGCCTATGCGTAGTGAGCACCGGGGTGCCACTCAGCAGTCACCTTCCTGTAAAGCCCTGCCTACCCAGGATACACAAAACCATGTCTGGGACGGTGCTAGCACCGCCCCTGACAGGAAACCCTTTGTCCAGGCTCCCCTCACTGGAAGGACTCCCAGCTGCAGGGGGTCAGACTCGTGTCTGTGGTGGCAGCATCCATTTTGTGGAGCTGAGGCTTCAGTTAACTTTAACCGGGGTTCACAGTTACATACATGTCGTGTCCCTCTAGAAGGGTGGAATGCTAACCCCGTCGCCAGAATTGGCGAGGGGTTAGTATTCCAATTCGTATGACACCTTACTCGACATGTTTTGATAAAGCAATACCAAAGATAGCATTTAACCGCGAGGATTATAATGCACTTAAGAGTATATGGTATGCGATATCATGGAACAGCTATTAGGACTTGATTCCGCAAGCTGCAGACAGGCTCAGCTCATGCCAGAGCACCATCTCACACGATTCCAAGCACTCTGCCTTCAGGAATGTCAAGGCCTGCCATAGGAGTGACTGATAGGAATCTGTGTGTCCATTTTAGGGTTAGGTATAGGTATACTACACCTACAGCAAAGGGTGATTACACGACTTTGCCCCAGCTGTCAAGCAGCCAGTTGTGTCAAATTTAGGAGGCCAGCCAGGGGTGACATAATACATGCTGCAGCCCCTGGCAGCCCTGGGTACACCTATGCCCTGAGTTACAGGGTCTGATACGGTGGCCCAGTCCCAATTGGAAATGTACCTAGGGTACATGGAATCCATTTTAAAGAGAGAGCAGTAGGCCTGGGGTCCTGATTGGCAGGATCCCAGGTCGACTATGTCCAAAACCAGCTAAAACACAGGGCAAAAAGTTGGGGGCAACCATAGTCAGGATGTACCTTCCTACACAACCCCCCCCCCAAACGAAAGGAGATAAGGCTATCCTTGTCCAGGTAAGCCTCTATTACCTAAGTGGCCATATAAGGAAGGACCAGCTCTGGCTTGGTTTCCCCCTGTGTCATGGTCCACTAGGCAACCCCTCACCCTAAGGGTATCTGAGGGTCTCCACCATAGGGAATCTCTGTCTCTGGTGTGTCTTGGGAAAGAAGAAGGCTGATGCTGGGATGGAGTACTGAAGTGAGGCTCCTCTACCTTTGGGCTCAACTTCCTCCAATCACCATCCATCATGTGTGCCTTTCTTTCTTTAGCTGAGAGGCACTGAGCTCTCAGGGTCAGCCTCTGGCTACCTAAAGCTGGAGGCTGAGTCCCTCTGTTTGGCTTACTGGAGGGACAGGTCAGGTTTGGGGTTTTTAGGCCCCAGGTTTGGCTGTGCCCAACAGTGTCCAGCTGGGGGAGTTCCTTAACTACTTTTAAGTGGGATCCCTCAGGAGTCTGTTCTATTTTCACTTGGCTAGGTTTACCAGCTTCAGTGATCCTAATCTGCTGATTAAGGGGTTCTTTTGGACAGGGGGCCCTTTGGGGTCCACCACTGGCCTCCCTGACCTCTTCAGCCCTGGGCTGACTGAGGCAGGGTAGAGAGGTGCAGGTTACCTGCTCCAGACTGGGTCCCACCTGGGAAGGGTCCACTGCCATCAGGGGCTCTGCCAGGCTAGGCCTGACTACCTCTGGGGCAGTTCCTTCAACAGGGGTAGAGTCAGCTCCCTGAGGAGACTGGCTCTCACCTAGTGTCTGGGAGGGGGAAGACTCTTCTTCCTCCTCAATGCTCTCTGTTTGAGTGGAGTGATCCATTGTTTCAGGCTTCACAACCTCACTATCTGTTTGAGTAGAGGCTGAGACCATTTCAACCTTGCCAACCTTTTCAGGAGGGCACTCAGTTTGTGTTTGGGCTGTGACTGTCACAGCCCTCCTATCCTGTTCTGGAAAGTCTGTCTGAGCCTGGGCAGTGGCTACCACTGCCCTTCCAACCTTTTCAGGGAGGAATGGTGCTGGGACTGGGGCTGTAGCTATTACTGCCCCACTAACCTGTCTGGATAGGCCTATCATTCTGGAATGAGTTTCTTGTTCCACCTCAGCCCATGCTGAGAGTTCCAGGTCATTCCCCAGTAAGCAATCTACAGGTAGGTTATCTGTCACTGCCACTCTCATGGGCCCTCTGACATTACCCCAGCTGAGCTTGACTACTGCCATGGGATGCCTTCTCTTCATTCCATGAATGTCTGTCACCTGATAAGTAAAACCAGGGGTCAGTTGAGCAGAGGGGACCAGATGGTCACTCACCATGGTGAGGCTGGCCCCTGTGTCTCTGAATGCCTCAACTTTCTGACCATTCACTAAAACTTCTTGTCTATACTTGCCCAAAATGTGGGGTCCAGTAGTGAAGTTGGCAAACCCCATGCCAGTCTCACAGACAAGAGTGTGGTCAGGGAACCTGGCTAAGCCATAGTCCTCCTGATTGCCCAAAGTAATGCCCACCACATTCTTGGGGGCACTCCCACCACCTGGGGGATTACCACTAGTGGTAACAGGAGGTTTAGGAGTATTACCTGGGGGCACATTTCCCTTATTGCCATTTTTAGGGCAACTGGCATCACTTTTGTAATGGCCCACCTGTTTACAGGCATGACAATAAGGTTTCTTTTGCTCTGAAGGAGTGTTCTGGGACCCACCACCCTTGTTGGAGTTTTGGGGCCCTTGGGAAGTCTTCTCTGTGGATTTATCCCCACCCTTCTCTTGAGGCTTGGTTGATTCCTTTTTCTGGTCACCACCCTGGTTTTTAGGCCTAACCCTGGTTCTGACCCATTTGTCTGCCCTCTTACCCAATTCCTGTGGAGAGGTCAACTCAGAGTCTACCAGGTGCTGATGTAATAGCTGGTTCTGACAATTATTTAAGATTTGCTCCCTCATAATTAGATTATACAATCCTTTAAAATCAGTAACCTTACTACCCAGTAGCCAGCCTTCAAAAGCCTTAGTGGCACAATCAACAAAGTCAGTCCAATCTTGAGACTGAGTTTTCTGGGTGTCTCTGAACAGCATCCTGTATTGTTCAGTGGTTAAACCAAACCCATCAACCAGTACATTCTTCAAGACTTGGTAATTGTTAGCATCCTCCACCCTTGTGGTGAGGAGCTTATCTCTACCTTTACCATCAAAGGAGAGCCACAAGATAGCTGCCCACTGACTTTGGGGAACACCCTGCACAGTGCAGGCTCTCTCCAAAGCAGTAATCCATTTGTGGATGTCATCCCCTTCTTTAAAGGGGGGCACTATCTTATTCAGGTGCTTTGTATCAAAACTCCTTTCCCTATTGCTAGGTTTATTGCTGCCACCAGTGGGAACTAGCCCACATAATTCTTGCTCTCTAGCAAGGGCAAGTCTCTCTTTGGCCAGGGCAAGTTCTTCCCTTTCAATCCTCAGTTTGACTGCCCTTTCTTCAGCTTCATACACTCTCCTCTTAGGGGAAGACATTCCTCTGTGAGAAGAGTTGAGAGAGCCATTGCTTCGAAAGGATCTGTTAGAGCCTCTTGATAGAGACCTAACTCGTCCATTCCCAATGTTAAGCTGACCTGAGAGTGGGCCCAGGAGTCCCCCAGTACCAAGCTCATGTCTGCTTAAGTTGGACCTGGTTAGTCTATTGACTTCTACCTGTCCCTTATCTGCCTCATCCCCAGACAACTCATCCTCCTCCTCAGCATCATCTGCCTCATGGAGGGGATGGATATCAAAGGGACCCTGTAAGGAGGGCATACTTCCTTCTGGATTAGAAGGGTCTGGGTTACCAGCCCTACTGGCATCATAGGCCTCTAAGAGACCAATCAGAAAGGAAGTGGTGGGGTTAGACCCCTGTTTTAGTTTCCTGAGAGTACACACTTGTCTCATCTCATGGAAGCTAAGAGCAGTATATTTTGAAGGGATGACCTGTGGAGGGTCAACTGACACAAGGGGAGACTCAGTGTTTCCTCCTGTGACCGACATACTGCTTCTAGTGTGGTGTAAGTGATGCACCTACCTACACTATGTGTTACCTACTGGTCCCTTGCTAGAGTTGCAGCCAAGGTGTGCTAAGCCTTGAGGAGCTACAACAGCTGGTTCAGTAGAACTCAGAGTATTCTAAGCTTTAGTTATATGTACCTAACAGTACTTATGTGATCTTTCAACAAGATATTCTTAGGATACGTGTGGTAAAACAACAGCAAGCTCAAATCCCAACCGCTGCTCACCAATGTGAGAAGGTGGCCTGATATGCAGTGCTCACTATTCTAGTGAACACTATGTATCAGTCCAGCAACCCTTATTGATGATTGGTTGTAAGTCAACCTTATAGACCAGCTATCCTAGTAGCGTGGATACGAGCAGTCTAAGGCTAAAGACTCGAGAGGGCGTGTTAAGCCAGCTGTTTACCACACATATACCCCTTGAATACCAAGTGAAAGGACACCACACAAGTGTTATGAAAATAAACAGTTATTTATTTAAAGATCACAACAGCCCTGTACTCTTTATGAGGACAGGGTACTAAGCACAAACCAAAACTCTTACAAAAATACTTAAGTTAGCACAGTATATACAAATGCCCGAGGGGCACGGAAAACCATATACTCTGAAAGTGGAATGCGAAATTCCTAGCAGGTAAGTACAGTACTAATAGCTTTTGGAATCGCTAGGACTTGACTAGGGAATCGTTAGATTACTTCTAGGAGGCCTAGGGGACTCGGGTGCAGTGTGTGCACTCTCACGCGAGATGCGGACAAAAGTCTATGGTAGCTAGGAATTAGAAAGTTAGTGTTCTCGGGCGAACCCGACCTGGTAGGGAGAAAACGAAAGTAGATTCTGACCCTTGGATAGTGAGGCTATGCTGGGGCACCGAAATGCCGAAGTTACCTAGCCCAGGGGCTGCAGCTGCATAGGTCTGAAAAGACGTCGGGAATCCTCGTAGACGGACCAGGAGCCGGAAGAAAAGATGCTGGCCGGTGACCAGTGAAGAAAGTTCAGTTGGATCCAAGCTTGGATCTCGAAGATAGATGACACCTGAAAGCAGAGGGGACCAAGTTCGAGACTACTAGCCAGTAGTCAGTGGGCACCAGGAGGGCACCGGATGGTAGCCACCTCGACAAGGTGAGTGGGTGACGCTGTAGCTCGAAGATCTCGCGGACCAGGAGGCGTTGTCGGCGACCAGGATGGAGGATCGAGCTGTCCCACGAAGTTGGAAGCTGTCGGCGTCGCTGGACCCAGGATTGGGCAACAAAGCCTTGGCAAATTCAAGCCCACGCGGTGGACCTAAAATGGCGTCTGGAGTGGACCAGGAGGGTCCGGGGTGCCTCTCTTGAACAAGGAAGCAAGGGCCAGCCTGGAGCAACCAGACCAGCAGAAGAGATGTCGTCGGGCGTCGTTCAGAGGGCCACAAGCCAGCCGGCTAGTAGCCAAACAACGCGGTGCACAGCAAACAGCAGAAGGGCCCCACGCAGATCGTGGAGATGCAGGGGGGCTGACCTTGGGTGCTGGAGCTGCGCAGGGTCGGGGCTTCTCGGACCCCAAAGCACTCACCAGTGGAGGACACGGTGGGCTTGCAGTAAAGATGTCGTGCAGTCTTGGCGATCGTCGGTCCCTTGAGGTCTCGTCGCACTCACGGTTCTCAGCTTGGCTGTAGAGGTGAGTAGAGGTCAGAGGTGCCAGGGAAGCCGGGTCTCGTCGAGCTGGGTCGTCGGATTCGTGATGAAGGACTTGCAGCAGACCGCAGTGTTCTTTAGGATGGTGCCCGCTTGATGCAGGGTGACTACTCCTTAGCCACAAGGGAGAATCTTGAAGAAGAAATCGTGAAGTCCTTTCGAAGAAAGTGGTATCTTGATTCCAAAGATGATCTAATTTTAACAGGGGGCCCGCTCCTATCTTTATACTAAAAAAGGGGGCTGACCCGGTGACTAGGTCCTGCCTATGGGTGGGACTAGGTGGGGGGTGGTTACACCCCTCAGCCATGCCGGACTTCCCCAGGCCAGGGGCTGGTGTGCCCCTGGAACTGGTTCAGACCGGCCTATGCGTAGTGAGCACCGGGGTGCCACTCAGCAGTCACCTTCCTGTAAAGCCCTGCCTACCCAGGATACACAAAACCATGTCTGGGACGGTGCTAGCACCGCCCCTGACAGGAAACCCTTTGTCCAGGCTCCCCTCACTGGAAGGACTCCCAGCTGCAGGGGGTCAGACTCGTGTCTGTGGTGGCAGCATCCATTTTGTGGAGCTGAGGCTTCAGTTAACTTTAACCGGGGTTCACAGTTACATACATGTCGTGTCCCTCTAGAAGGGTGGAATGCTAACCCCGTCGCCAGAATTGGCGAGGGGTTAGTATTCCAATTCGTATGACACCTTACTCGACATGTTTTGATAAAGCAATACCAAAGATAGCATTTAACCGCGAGGATTATAATGCACTTAAGAGTATATGGTATGCGATATCATGGAACAGCTATTAGGACTTGATTCCGCAAGCTGCAGACAGGCTCAGCTCATGCCAGAGCACCATCTCACACGATTCCAAGCACTCTGCCTTCAGGAATGTCAAGGCCTGCCATAGGAGTGACTGATAGGAATCTGTGTGTCCATTTTAGGGTTAGGTATAGGTATACTACACCTACAGCAAAGGGTGATTACACGACTTTGCCCCAGCTGTCAAGCAGCCAGTTGTGTCAAATTTAGGAGGCCAGCCAGGGGTGACATAATACATGCTGCAGCCCCTGGCAGCCCTGGGTACACCTATGCCCTGAGTTACAGGGTCTGATACGGTGGCCCAGTCCCAATTGGAAATGTACCTAGGGTACATGGAATCCATTTTAAAGAGAGAGCAGTAGGCCTGGGGTCCTGATTGGCAGGATCCCAGGTCGACTATGTCCAAAACCAGCTAAAACACAGGGCAAAAAGTTGGGGGCAACCATAGTCAGGATGTACCTTCCTACATGTCCCAAGCAAGACAAGTCTGCGCCGATAAAGGATAGTTACACAGAAGAGCTTTTCCGCCCAGATCCGAAACAAAAGACTCTTCAAATTCATCCAAAGACTGGACATATAATTACAATGCCTGAAAAGAGGAAAATTGACTCTCCCTAGCCACCTCCAGTTCTTCTCAAAAAACATGCTCAAACTTCCCCCATAAGAATTCCTTCACCATTGCCAGAGATACCACTTGACATTTTTCTGCACACTCACCATCCACCACGCATAGTCCTATACCAGAGGATGATGATTAAGAGATTTATTCACAGGGGGTAGAAAGTGAGCAACACATAGATGACAGAGATGACCCAGACAATATCCCTGGGCCATCAGATGATCCTGGGAAGATTATAGTTCGAGGCATGTGGGCTGCTGAATTCATATCTGTGCATAGATCGCCGCCTAGTGTTGGGTCCGGATGATTGCACATTGTTGTCCTGGAAGAGTCTTCGAAGTATCACGAGATAGGTGGCTCCTCCCCTGGACTACAGTGCGCATGGGCATCCTCTCCATCCTCAGATTGTTTTTTTCCGCCATTGGGTTCAGATGTACTTATCTCGACTCCAGTTCCAGAAACTTGTACTCTTTCTACTCCTAAGGCCAAAAGGCCTTCACAGCGTCGGTATTGTATCGTTCGGTGCCTGTCCCTTTCAAGTTCTTCAATCGACGTCGAAAGAAGAAATTTGTTACCACAACACAGGCCCAGACTACATCGGCGATGGAACGGACCCCGTTCAAGCGGTGCCCCGTTTGTAATTCAAAATACTCCAACTTAGATGTGCACCCAGTGTGCAATACATGTTTGTCCCCCAACCACGACGAGTCAAAATGTTTCGCCTGCTCGAAGTTCCGCTCAAAGAAAACTATTAAACTTCGACGAGCGGCGAGGCAGTCGGCCCAACAGTCGGCCCCAGCACCTGCGAACATCTTCGATGCTGGAGACGAGGAAGTCTTCAAAGATGAGGAAGAAGAAGTGGAAGACGTTCCCGAAGAAATGTCGGAACCGGCGTCGGAGCAGGATTCCAATTTCGAGGTGGACGAGCAAACCGAAGAATACGTCCACGACCTAGACGTCGTCGAGGTAGGGGACGACAATGAGGCCATTGGGGCTGTCGATGACGACTCCAGTGGAGAGCCGAGCCCGCCCGCAGTTACGGGGTCTATCACTAACATTCCGCCCCCTCCGGCTCCGGTCGAGGCATCGCCGAAAGGCCTTAGCCAAGATCCTTCCACACGGTCTATAGCCCCGCGCCAAAGCCAGGCTAAGACCCTTTCCAAAGAGCCATCGGTCGATTCTACGAAATCAAAACCGAATCAGGCGGAGCCGAAACCGAAACTACTCAAGATGGTGGTCGGTTCGACGTCGGCGCACGTTCCCACAAAGGCTGTTGACGATCCTTCGGCGTCGAAGATGCCCGTCGGCTCCAAGTCAGGGACATCGAAGCAGGCCTCGACCAGCAAGCACGTCGCCTCGAAGGGCTCGGCGTCGGCGCCAACGTCGACGGCCAAACATGGCGAGAAGGGTAAAGACCTTCCGTTGAAAAAAAGTCTCGAGCCAAACCTGTCAGGACTCAAGGCTATGCTTGGAAAACGGGTTGAATCCACGACCAAGGACGCCCCGAAAGTGTCGTCGACGCCCAAGGATGGGGCGCCGGGAGCTTGATTCGACGCGGTCAAGCGAGCGGCCTACACAGGTGTCGAAGAGACCCGAAACAGCCACTTCAAGCTCGAAACCTGCGGGCTCAGCGCAAATAAAGTTTCTGCTTCCGCCTACGGCCCGCCCAAAGCATCTCGAACGCCATGAAACCGCCGAGGCTTCCAAGACGTCGAAGGTGTCCTCCAAGTCCACACACGAACAGGTCGTCTATCACGAGCCTTCTTATGACAACCAGGCAAAACTCTTTATTGACTCGGAGTCGGGCAGGCTTACCGTCCACAAGCGGAAGATCGCGCCTGAACATCCCTTGGAAGGTTACAGGATTCCCCTCAAAAACAAGATGGTCTCATCTACCTCTCCGGTTCTTTTTGAACCAGTTCAGGACTATTCGCAACAAATAGCTCATTCTCCGGCACAAAGTGAGGAGGACTTGAATGCAGACTATGGCCAAATGGCCTACTCTTACCACACAGACACTGATCAGGATGACTCGCATCAATGGTCAGGGACAGGGGATCAAGGCGATGACCCTGATGACCCCCATACCGCTCCGGACTCCCAGTCCTACAATGTTAAACCATCTCCAACTGAGGACACCGCGGCATTTAATGCATTGATTGAGCGGGCAGCCCTTAACCATGACGTCGACATGCATGCCGAGCCAGTGGATGAGGATTTCTTATTTGACACCTTCTCCACATCTGAACGCTCCACTAAGACTCTACCCATGCTTAAAGGGGTCCTCAAGCATGCGACAGACATTTTCAAGGAGCCAACCAAAGCCAGGGTTATCAACCCCCAGATTGACAAGAAATACAGGCCTGCCCCAGTGGACCCCTCCTATATCAAAGGCCAGCTCCCCTTGGACTTCCTCGTGGTGGCTAATGCACGCAAAAGGGCTAACTCTCAATCCAGTGGTGACGCTCCCCCTCCGGACAAAGAGTCAAAGATATTTGAGGCGTCTGGAAAGCATGTGGCAGCGCAAGCCGCTAACATTTGGAGAATAGCCAATACACAGGCCCTGTTGGCTAGATACGACAGGGCGCACTACGACACACTAGAACAGTTAGTGCAGCACATGCCTGATATGAACAGAGAAGGTGCAGAAATGGTTATACAAGAGGGGAAATTGGTCTCCAATGCGTCAATCAAATGCGCACTGGACGCAGCAGACACAGCGGCAAGGGCAATTAATACTAGCGTAATGCTGCGACGCCATGCATGGCTGCGCATCTCAGGGTTTAAATCTGAAATCCAAACTACTCTTCTCAATCAACCGGTTAACCCGGACTTCCTGTTTGGACCGGAGGTTGACACAACACTTGAGAAAATGAAAAAAGACACAGACGGCGAAATCCATGGGGGCTCTGCAGTCCCAGCAGTTTCGGGGCACTTCCTTTCGTCGCTCCGGTAACAGGGGAGCCACAAGAGGACAGGCTCTACAGCATTCCCAGTACGCCAAGGGCAACACGCAATCTACCTACACGAAAAACACCAGGGGTGGATACCGTGGGAACAGCGCCAAAGGGAGAGGACGCGGCAATAACAACGCCAGATCCTCCGCTCCCAACAAACAGTGACTTCTTGTCACTGCCCCCCGACCATCTAACACCTGTCGGGGGAAGACTCCAGCAGTTCCTGCCAATCTGGGAAGACATTACAACAGACAGGTGGGTGAGACAACTTATCCGGTATGGCTATTGTCTAGAACTGACCTCCACCCCCCCCCCCCCCCCCCCCCCCCTCCCCAACATACCCCAAAGGAACCGTCCTATGTCCGCAGAGCACACACACTTATTGCAGCAAGAAGTACTCTTCATGCTGCAAAAAGGAGCCATGGAACTTGTGCCTGTAGAAGAGGAGGGTACAGGGGTGTACTCTCTGTACTTCTTGATTCCAAAAAAGGACGGGTCCCTGTAGCCCATTCTAGACCTCAGACCCCTCAACCAATACATCCTTTCGGAGCACTTTCACATGCTAACCTTACAACAGGTCCTGCCGCTGCTCCGTCAGGGCGACTTTCTAGCCACCCTGGACCTCAAGGATGCATATTTCCACATTCCCATTCACCCAAGTCACAAACAATATCTCAGGTTCACTATCAACAATCAGCATTACCAGTTCAAGGTTCTGCCGTTCGGGGTCACTACTGCTCCCAGGGTCTTCACCAAGTGCTTAGCGACTGTGGCAGCGCACCTTCGCAGGCAAGGTGTTCACGTGTATCCCTACCTGGACGACTGGCTGGTTCAGGCCAGTTCAGCCAAGCAGTGCGGCCGCGATATGTCGCGGACTATTCACCTCCTACACAGTCTGGGGTTCTCACTCAACTACGCGAAGTCTCACCTGCAGCCAGCCCATGTGCAACAGTACCTAGGGGCAACAATAAACACTCAGTCGGCCACAGCGCAGCCGACTCTGCCAGGGTTAACAGCATGCAGCTGCTCATTCGGAGGTTCAAACCTCAGCGATCCCTCCCAGCGCAGGTGTTCATGCAACTGATCGGTATGATGGCATCCTGCATATTCATAGTCCCGCACGCGAGACTGCACATGGGTCCCCTTCAAGACCAGGCTCATGGCCATCTAAAAGACCTAGTGTTGGTGACCGGTTGTGCTTACAACTCTCTGCATTGGTGGAATCCACAAAACCTTTGCAGGGGACGACCGTTCCAAGAGCCTGTTCCACAGATAGTGCTAACGACGGACGCTTTTCTCCAGGGTTGGGGAGCGCATGTTCTCAATTTCACAGTCCGGGGACTCTGGACGTCACAACAGCAGAAGATGCATATCAATGTGTTGGAGCTGATGGCAATCTTCATGGCACTGAAGGCATTCAAGTTGCACCTGTGCAACAAGGTTGTATTGGTCCGGACGGACAACATGACTGCCATGCATTTCCTCCAGAAGCAGGGAGGCACGCACTCCCCGCAGTTGTCTAACCTAGCCCAGAGCATGTGGAAGTGGGCCATTCAGAGGAACATCTTCCTCATGGCGGAGCATCTCCCGGGTGTCGACAACCAGATGGCGGACCTTCTCAGCAGGCACAGTCATCAGATGCACGAGTGGGAGATCCACCCGTCAGTACTCCATCCATACTTCCAGCAGTGGGGTCATCCAGACATCGACCTCTTCGCCACACGCGAGAACGCAAAATGCCCAAACTTCGCCGCCAGATTCCCACACCTGCAGTCTCAGGGCAATGCGATATGGATGAACTGGTCAGGCAGATCTGCGTACGCTTTTCCCCCAGCCCCCCTCATACCTCCGGTGGCGCGCAAACTGCGACAGCACTCCATGACGCTCATCCTGGTTGCTCCAACGTGGGCACGGCAAGCTTGGTACACCACGTTCCTGGAACTTTCAGTGGTGCCTCACCAACGGCTGCGCCTCACTCCCAGCCTCCTCACTCAGAGCCATGGCGACATTCAGCACCCAGATCCCCAACAGTTGAGCCTTGCGATTTGGCTCCTGAGGTCATAGAGTTTGGATACCTAAACTTGCCTTCTGAGTGTATGAACATCATCAAGGAGGCAAGACGACCCACTACCAGGGCCTGCTATGCAGCCAAATGGAAGCGGTTTGTTATTTACTGCTCCAACAATGACATTAATCCGTTGGACGCATCTACGCAAAACATCATATGTTACTTATTGCATCTGTACCAATGCAACCTGGCATACAGTTCAATCAGGATACATTTGGCGGCCATAGCCGCTTACCTTCAAAACAGGCAGCACCTTTCCGTTTTCAGGGTGCCTGCCATTAAAGCCTTTTTGGAAGGACTTAAGAGAGTGATCCCTCCCAGACACCCTCCTTCACCAGTCTGGAACCTAAATATCGTTCTCACCAGACTCATGGTGCCACCCTTTGAGCCACTCCATTCCTGTGAAATACAGTTTCTTACCTGGAAGGTGGCCTTCCTAATAGCTATTACATCGCTGCGGAGTGTCAGTGAGCTGCAAGCCCTCACAATTCAAGAACCCTACCTGAAAATTCATGCAAATAGGGTGGTGCTTCGCACCAACCCTAAATTCATGCCAAATGTGGTTTCGCAGTTCCACCTTAACCAAAATATAGAACTGCCAGTTTTCTTTCCTAACCCTGACTCAGTGGCAGACAGAGCACTGCACACCTTAGATGTCAAAAGGGCTCTCCTATATTACATCGACAGGACAAAAGACTTTCGAAAAACTAAACAACTGTTCGTTGCCTTCTCTCCACAACATAAGGGCAACCCCATCTCCAAGTCAGGTATAGCCAGGTGGATTGTTAAATGCTTCCAGATCTGTTATCAGAAGGCTAAGCGCACATTAACGGTTCCCCTAGAGCGCATTCCACACGCAAGTTAGGGGCTTCCATGGCTTTCCTGGGTAACATTCCTCTAGAAGATATATGTAGAGCAGCCACATGGTCCACCATACATACATTTACCAAACACTACTGCGTAGATGTACACTCCAAACAGCAAGCTGCTGTAGGACAGGCTTGTGAGAAGGTGGCCTGATATGCAGTGCTCACTATTCTAGTGAACACTATGTATCAGTCCAGCAACCCTTATTGATGATTGGTTGTAAGCCAACCTTATAGACCAGCTGTCCTAGTAGCGTGGATACGAGCAGTCTAAGGCTAAAGACTCGAGAGGGCGTGTTAAGCCAGCTGTTATACCACACATATACCCCTTGAATACCAAGTGAAAGGACACCACACAAGTGTTATGAAAATAAACAGATATTTATTAAGAATCACAACAGCCCTGTACTCTTTATGAGGACAGGGTACTAAGCACAAAACAAAACTCTTATAAAAATACTTAAGTTAGCACAGTATATACAAATGCCCGAGGGGCACGGAAAACCATATACTTGAAAAGTGGAATGCGAAATTACTAGCAGGTAAGTACAGTACTAATAGGCTTTGGAATCGCTAGGACTTGACTATAGAATCGTTAGATTACTTCTAGGAGACCCAGGGGACTCGGGTGCAGTGTGTGCACTCTCACGCGAGATGCGGGACAAAGTCTATGGTAGCTAGATTTCACAGAGTTAGTGTTCTCGGGCGAACCCGACCTGGTGGGAGGAAAACGAAAGTGGATTCTGACCCTTGGATAGTGAGGCTATGCTGGGGCACCGAAATGCCGAAGTTACCTAGCCCAGGGGCTGCAGCTGCATAGGACTCAAAAGACGTCGGGAATCCTCGTTGCCGGACCAGGAGCCTGGAAGAAAGAAGTTGCTGGCAGGCGACCAGTGAAGAAAGTTCGGTGGATCCAAGCCTGGATCGATGGAAGATGACACCTGAAAGCAGAGGGGACCAAGTTCGAGACTACTAGCCAGTAGTCAGTGGGCACCAGGAGGGCACCGGATGGTAGCCACCTCGACAAGGTGAGTGGGTGACGCTGTGACCGCAGATCTCACGGACCAGGAGGCGTTGTCGGCGACCAGGATGGAGGAGCGATCTGTCCCACGATGGATGAAGCTGTCGGCGTCGCTGGACCCAGGATTGGGCAACAAAGCCTTGGCAAATTCAAGCCCACGCGGTGGACCTAAAATGGCGTCTGGAGTGGACCAGGAGGGTCCGGGGTGCCTCTCTTGAAGAAGGAAGCAAGGGCCAGTCTGGAGCAACCAGACCAGCAGCAGTGATGTCGTCGGGCGTCGTGAAGAAGGCCACAAGCCAGCCGGCTAGTAGCCACACAGCGCGGTGAGCACGCAGAAGCAGAAGGGCCCCACGCAGATCGTGGAGATGCTGGAGGGCTGATCTTCGGTGCTGGAGCTGCTCAGGGTTGGGGCTTCTCGGACCCCAAAGCACTCACCAGTGGAAGACTCGGTGGGCTTGTTACAAAGAAGTCGTGCAGTCTTGGCGATCGACGGTCCCTCGAGGTCTCGTCGCACTCACGGTTCTCAGCTTTGCTGTAGAGGTGAGTAGAGGTCAGAGGTGCCAGGGAAGCCGGGTCTCGTCGAGCTGGGTCGTCGGATTCGTGAAGAAGGACTTGCAGCAGACCGCAGTGTTCTTAGGATGGTGCCCGCTTGATGCAGGGTGACTACTCCTTAGCCACAAGGGAGAATCTTGATGAAGAAATCTTGATGTCATTTCGAAGAAAGTCGTGTCTTGATTCCAAAGATGATCTAATTTGAACAGGGGGCCCGCTCCCATCTTTATAATAAAAAAGGGGGCTGACCCGGTGACTAGGTCCTGCCTATGGGTGGGACTAGGAGGGGGGTGGTTACACCCCTCTGCCATGCCGGACTTTCCCCAGGCCAGGGGCTGGTGTGCCCCTGGAACTGGTTCAGACCGGCCTATGCGTAGTGAGCACCGGGGTGCCACTCAGCAGTCACCTTCCTGTAAAGCCCTGCCTACCCAGGATACACAAAACCATGTCTGGGATGGTGCTAGCACCGCCCCGGACAGGAAACCCTTTGTCCAAGCCTCCCTCGCTGGAAGGACTCCCAGCAGCAGGAGGTCAGACTCGTGTCTGTGGTGGCAGCATCCATTTTGTGGAGCTGAGGCTTTAGTTAACTTTAACCGGGGTTCACAGTTACATACATGTCGTGTCCCTCTAGAAGGGTGGAATGCTAACCCCGTCGCCAGAATTGGCGAGGGGTTAGTATTCCAATTCGTATGACACCTTACTCGACATGTTTTGATAAAGCAATACCAAAGTTAGCATTTAACCGCGAGGATTATAATGCACTTAAGAGTATATGGTATGCGATATCATGGAACAGCTATTAGGACTTGGTTCCGCAAGCTGCAGACAGGCTCAGCTCATGCCAGAGCACCATCTCACACGATTCCAAGCACTCTGCCTTCAGGATTGTCAAGGCCTGCCATAGGAGTGACTGATAGGAATCTGTGTGTTCATTTTAGGGTTAGGTATAGGTATACTACACCTACAGCAAAGGGAGATTACACGACTTTGCCCCAGCTGTCATGCAGCCAGTTGTGTCAAATTTAGGAGGCCAGCCAGGGGTGGCATAATACATGCTGCAGCCCCTGGCAGCCCTGGGTACACCTATGCCCTGAGTTACAGGGTCTGATAAGGTGGCCCAGTACCAATTGGAAATGTACCTAGGGTACATGGAATCCATTTTAAAGAGAGAGCAGTAGGCCTGGGGTCCTGATTGGCAGGATCCCAGGTCGACTATGTCCAAAACCAGCTAAAACACAGGGCAAAAAGTTGGGGACAACCATAGTCAGGAGGTACCTTCCTACAAGGCTGTTCTCAGAACTCTCTTTCAGACTGCAAGCTGCAGACAGGCTCAGCTCATGCCAGAGCACCATCTCACACGATTCCAAGCACTCTGCCTTCAGGATTGTCAAGGCCTGCCATAGGAGTGACTGATAGGAATCTGTGTGTTCATTTTAGGGTTAGGTATAGGTATACTACACCTACAGCAAAGGGAGATTACACGACTTTGCCCCAGCTGTCATGCAGCCAGTTGTGTCAAATTTAGGAGGCCAGCCAGGGGTGGCATAATACATGCTGCAGCCCCTGGCAGCCCTGGGTACACCTATGCCCTGAGTTACAGGGTCTGATAAGGTGGCCCAGTACCAATTGGAAATGTACCTAGGGTACATGGAATCCATTTTAAAGAGAGAGCAGTAGGCCTGGGGTCCTGATTGGCAGGATCCCAGGTCGACTATGTCCAAAACCAGCTAAAACACAGGGCAAAAAGTTGGGGACAACCATAGTCAGGAGGTACCTTCCTACAAGGCTGTTCTCAGAACTCTCTTTCAGACTGCTGCAGCTGGCACGGGCACCCGCCGGTAAGGAGGTAACTGCTATTTATTCTATGCACAGATATGAATTCAGCAGCCCACATGCCTCGAACGGAATATGCTACTTACCAGTATGCATCTGTTCTTGGCATGTAGGGCTGCTGACATTCATATCGCCCACCCTCCTCCCCGGTGCCTGTCGCAGCTGTAGCTCTCAGAATCATTTTCAGGCATGGTCATCACTTTCAGTATTACACTCCATCTCTGCCACAATGGCAAAAAACAATCTGAGGATGGAGAGGATGCCCATGCGCACTGTAGTCCAGGGGAGGAGCCACCTATCTCGTGATACTTCGAAGACTCTTCCAGGACAACAATGTGCAATCATCCGGACCCAACACTAGGCGGCGATCTATGCACAGATATGAATGTCAGCAGCCCTACATGCCAAGAACAGATGCATACTGGTAAGTAGCATATTCCATGCACCAGATGAACCAGATCTGCCGCAAGATGATGCATACCCTTTTAGACCATCTCCTCCACATGACACTATTGGGTTTAGCCAGCTTGTTCATAGAGCAGCCACTTTTCATGGGATGGATTTACATACAGATCCAGTGGAAGAAGACTTACTTATGGATAAATTGCTGTCATCACACAAACAACAACCACATTACCAATACTTAAATACTTAATGGAGTGGTAAGACTTGCACCAGAGGTATTCAAAGACCCCGTCAGAGCCAGGGTAATCAACCCCAGACTAGAAAACAAGAATAAAGCAGCTCGAACGACCCACCATACATCAAGGGTCAACTGATCGAGCTCATCATGAGCTAGAGACACTCATGCAACATTTGCCAGAACAATATAAAGTCTGGGCTTTTTACTTAATACATGAAGGCAAGGTCATTACCAATACCTCAATCCGCTGAGCGTTAGATGCTGCTGACACAGCCTCTAGAGCAATAAATACAGGAGTACTGTTACGTAGACGTGCCTGGTTACGCATCTCTGGGTTAAAGCCAAAAGTACAGGCCGGTATCCTAAATCAACCTTTTGACCAGTAACATCTTTTTGGTCCTACAGTTGATAATGCACTAGAGAAAATGAAAAAAGATACGGACACGGCAAAATCCATGGGAGCCTTACAAACTCAGACCCACCGAATGTCCTTTCGTCGCTCCTCTTACAGGGGTGCCTCTAAAGGTTTTCAAACAGACAACACCTCCTCTTCTTATAAAGCGCCCACCCAAACCTCGCCCAGTAGAAGTTATTACAGAGGAGGATATAGAGGTAACAACAATAAAGGTAGAGGCAGAGGCAACAACAACCGCAATGCCTCCACTCCCAAACAGTGACTTCCCTCCCATCCCCCCAGACCATTCCACTCCTGTCGGGGGGAGATTACAACAGTTACCTGTCTGGAACTGCATCACCACGAACAGATGGGTAAGACAAATAGCTCAGTCAGTTTATTGCTTGGAGCTCACTTCCACTCCTCCAAAAATACCACCCAGACAGCGTCCCATTTCACCGGAGCATCTGACTCTCCTAAAACAAGAGGTTGCATCTCTACTGCAAAAGAATGCAATAGAACCAGTCCCAAAACACCATCAAAACACAGGAGTTTACTTCCTATACTTTCTCATCCCCAAAAAGGACAGTTCCCACAGACCTATACAAGATCTGAGGCCCCTAAACCTTTACATACAGTCCGACCACTTCCATATGGTCACATTACAGCAGGCTTGTCTCTGTTGAAACAAGGCGACTTCCTTGCCGCATTAGATCTCAAGGACGCCTACTTCCACATTCCCATCCATCAAGCTCACAGAAAATACCTTTGGTTCGTATTAAACGGACAGCATTACCAGCTCAAAGTACTCCCTTTTGGAGTAACTGAAGCACCTCGAGTTTTCACAAAGTGTCTAGCAGTAGTAGCAGCACACTTAAGAAGGGACAACATTCATGTCTTCCCATACCTAGACGACTGGCTAATAAAATCCAATTCATACCACCAGTGTGTGCAGCACACGCATCAGACCATCTGCCTGCTACACAAGCTAGGATTCACAATAAACCAAAAAAAGTCACATCTCAACCATCCCTGTCTCAACAGTATCTGGGTGCCACAATAAACACCTCCAAAGCAATTGCATCCCCCAATCCAACAAGGATACAAAGTATGCAAGCTCCAATACATAGATTCCAGCCACAACACTCACTACCAGCTCACGTGTTCCCTCAATTCATTGGAATGATAGCATCTTGCATCTTCATAGTACCACCTGCAAGACTCCAAATGCGCCCCTGCGAGAGTGCTTAGCAAGTCAATGGAATCAGGCTCAACAACAAATAACAGATCTGGTGGTGGTGGACGACCGGACACATCGCTCCCTGCAGTGGTGGAACATCAAAAACCTTTCCAAGGGCCGGCCATTCATAGAGCCTGTTCCACAAGAGGTGTTAACCGCAGACTCATCTCTCACAGGATGGGGAGCACATTTAAAAGAACACACAGTACAGGGCACATGGGCACTACAACAAAATCTACTCCACATAAATCATACAGAGTTGCTAGCAATTTTTCTAGCTCTAAAATCGTTTCAGCATTACCTATCAGGCAAGGCTGCATTAGTCTTTACCGACAATATGACAGCAATGTATTACATCCAAAAATGGGGAGGAGCACACTCCTTACAGCTCCCCCGGCTGGCACAGAGCATATGGAGGTGGGCCATTCCTCAAAAAAAAAATTCTGTTAGCAGAACATCTACCAGGAGTTCACAATCAAGTTGCCGATCTGTTAAGTTGTCAAAGACAACAGATACACGAGTGGGAACTTCATCCTTAAGTTCTTTAACATTTCTTTCACGAGTGGGTGCAACACAATTTTTCTCCACAGGACTGCATTGACGTCTAAGTGTTTAGGGTGTTTTGTATGGAAACCTAAGAAGCTGTGTTTTAAAAAACTATTTTACTCACCTTTTATCCAGGATATGTCCCAGTGTGATATCTAAGCATATCACACTGGGTAGAAAAAGTAATCTGAAAAGGAAATTAAAAAGTAATAACATTAATTGCAAAGTAACTAAAACGTAAATTTAACTGTTTCTGAACATTTAACCAACCTGTAACTGCATTCACCTGTATTACCTGAAAAAAGTATTTTTACTTACCTACATCAAGTCTGGCTTAGTTCCAACAATAAAATACAACAACAAAAATTGGTATACAAAACCCATATGGTCAGAGTTCAGTCTTTGAGTGTGTGAGCTGCAGCATGTATTGTGACACCACCAAAAAACTGCATGGAGTTGGAGTGCGACCCATGACCTTCAGTAATATGGCTCCCTTGAGCTAAGAGCTGACGAGCTCGGATCCCGCACCCACGCGCCTTGAGAGGTATCAACCTGAGAACACTTGGCAGCCTGCACAGCAAACCCCTGACCGACCTACACTCTGCTGATAAGGAACAACAATTCCGAAACACCGGTGTCCAGAGTTGGTGCTGCAAACTTGCTTCAACACATGAACTTTCGAAATAGCGCACTCGCTATAAACTGCATCTACCATGATGCTCCTGGGGTTCACCCGCTGGTGGGTGGAGTTGGAGTGCGACCCATGACCTTCAAAAAACTGGATGCAGCCTGCCATTGCAGGATGTGTGAAATGGTGCTAACCAGTGTGAAAACACAACATGGCACATGCCCTGTGTGCCATGCCCATACACACTGCATATACTTCATGTAAGTCACCCCTACAACAGGCTTAACAGTCCTAAGGCAGGGTGCATTATATTATATGTGAGGATAAAGCTGCATGAGCAGATATTCATTTGTGGTGTCATGTTCCATTGCTACGACATTGCAAGTGATCAGGATGCCATTTTAAGCATATGTACTGGGCACTGGTCATTACGACTTACCCAGCTACATAATGGCTTCACTGAAAATAATGGAGTTTGGTATCAAACACCTCCTCTTAATAAATCCACACTGATGCCAGTGTTGGATTTATTATGACATGCACCCAGAGGGCACCTTAAAGGTACCCCATAAAACCTACTAGTCACTTAGAATGCTGGCTCACTGGACTCTTCCAGCCTGCCACCACAGAAGAGTTTCTGACTGCATGCTCGGGAGAGCCACTTCTTTCAGAGGTAAGGAACAATGCTTGCTCCGGAGAAGGTGATCACACCTCCTCCAGAAGGATGGCTAGTGAATTAGCATACCAAGGACGGAGCCATCTTTGATATGTGACCCCGGATTCCTCCAGATCTGGAGCATGTCATCCCCTGCCCTAGGGCCCATTTGGCACCATAGCAGGTAGGAACATTAGCTAGTCAGTAGGCGTGCTGCACTATCAGGCTAGACACACCCCTAAGGTGGTCATCTTAAGTTGACACTCAAAGAATGGTTTCCCCATCTTGTTTGTGGTAAAACGAGGAACTCTGGGTCATGTTTATGCTTAATTTCCACATGAAGTGATTACATAGGTGGTGTAGTCACCCCAGGAGAAGGTATCTTGTTGGCTACTACCTTACACTCCCCTTAACACCCCTACACTCACTATATAGGTGCCCCCCTGAAAACAGGAACTCAGATTTGTCTACATGGGAACACAAAAAGGACAAAGAAAGCCAACAACGGTACAACTGTGGACCAGCACCAAAACTGGCGACAAATCCTGCCTGCCGGCTGCTCTCACATCTACTTAAAGAAACGACTGGTCCTGCCACTGAATAGCCTCCCCAAACACTTGGCGGATTGCCCAGTACTATGCCAACCAAGCAGAATCTCCCTTGAGGTGTCAAGAACAAGATCTATTGACAGTCAGACCTAGACAAGGACAGCCACTGGGGGTGACCAGAAGAAGGTGGTTACAAAACCTTCCCAGGGGAAAGGTGGTGAGAATCCCTAAGATAAAAAGTCTAAGTCTTCTAAAGGCCCCCCAAAACCTGTACAGGTGGGTGGGTCCCAAACTACTCCCCCGGTGCCTCAGCCCTATAGGTGTAAGAATGTTGATCCCTTAAAGGCCTATTGTAACAACTGTAAGAAGTTGGGACACTTAACTGTATATAAATCATGCCCCAACAACGAAGCCCCTAAGGCACCCAGTACAACTACATCTGGGGTGGCAAGTCTACAAATGGGATCAACAGTGTGCCCAGAGCAAATCAGGACGCACACTGAAGCAGTTCTAGTTTCAGAAGGTGAAGTTGAGTTTGCCACTGTAGCTGTGTGGCCACCCAACTTAAAGAAGTATTTGCAATATCCCTGGGTGAATGGAACTAGAATAGAAGCTCTGAGGGATACAGGTGCCAGTGTCACTATGGTGAGAGATACACTGGTTTCCCCTGAGCAATACTTGATTGGGAAAACTTTTCCAGTCACCAATGCTGACAGTGTTACCACTAATATCCTATGGCTATGGTGACATGGGGGGGGGGGGTTACTGGCCACTCAGAAATTACCAGCTGACTGTCTGCTTGGCAATGACCTAGGAACCTCAGCCTGGGCTGAGGTTGAGTTGAAAACCCATGCAGCCATGCTGAGTATCCCTGAATTGGTGTGTGTGCAAACGAACACAGAGCAAGAGGAAGGGTGAAAAAGTAGGTTTGGAGCCTGAAAGTATGGCCCAACCAATCAAGAGAAAAGGTAAGAGGCCTGGGGAACCAGCTTCTGTACAGCAAACCACTCAGGACCCCTCTCCTCAGTGAGAGGACTTAGAAACAATCGAGGGAACTGAGCCCATGGACCTTGAGCCTTACCAGGTTGAACTCTTGGGCCCAGGGGGACCCACTAGGTAAGAGCTGTGCCAGGGTCAGCAACACTGCCCCACTCGTCAAAGCCTGAGGCAGCAATCTGTTTCAGAAGCACAGGAAGATGTCAGTGGTACCCACAGAGCTTATTGGGAAGAGGGATTACTGTATGCTGAGGTAAGAAACCCGACTCCTGGAGCCACCAGGAGGGTGGTAGTGCCACAGAAGTACAGGGAGTTCCTCCTAACTTTGGCTCATGACCTCCCCCTAGCTGGGCATCTGGGGCAACCCCCCCCCCCCCCCCCCCAGTTAACTGATCTGGGTTTAATCCATCACCATTCTTTAGCCCACTCTGCCACCCCAGTTCAGACATGGCCATATGCAAATCCGTCTGACCCTGTGCCTCATGGGTGCAGTCCAACCCGAACTGCCAAGCCATGCCTTCCCTGGACCAGAAGCAAGCAGACGTGAGTCCCTTGCTCACTTTGCCACTGGATTCAAGCAAACCCGGCTGAAGATGGCTGGAATGCCAGAAACCGGTCCTTGGAAGCTTGATTCAGGTCCAAGGAAGACATGGCTTGGCAGTTCGGGCTGGACAGTTCCCATGAGGCACAGGGTCAGACTGATTTGCATATGGCCATATCTGAACTGGGGTGGCGGAGTGAGCTAAAGAACGGTGATGGATTAAACCCAGATCAGTTGACTGGGGGTAAGTGTTTGTATTGTCAACGCTCTGTCCATCACCCCCTTTAGTTTTTCGTTACTCTGATATCAGCCTTGCTTGCCGAGCTGTGTCTGTACAGTGAGTGCAGAAACCTTCAAGGATATCTCAACACAGTGGTTGTTGTGAGGTCTGATCTTCGCACGTTCCTGGACATAACATACATGCAGCTGCAGCCAAGTTCTGGCTTTAGGCGCGTTTTATATTGCTTTGCACAAGAGCATACAAACACACTTGATGGTGCTTCGCATGCAGAGAGCTGGTGGCTGATAATGTGATCCCTTACCACTAGGATCTTGAGGTATGGGGCCGCCCTGCTAAAACCCAAAGAGACCACCTTAGATATAATATAATATACTAGCTAGGGAGGGTGAAAATTAGGTGTTGTTATACCCTATCCGTTTTAGCATAATGCCATGCTTTCACCGTTTGTGTTCTATGGACTATTGACTATGCTGATTACTTTGTTTCTCATAATATGTTTGCTTGTATTAGCTAAGATACTGCGTTTGAGAACACTGCATTAGTGAATAAACATTTCAAATATGCACGTGTCCTCTTTTACTGCTGTTCTGGATTCTGGATTGAAATGATTGTATAACGAAAGAGTGTTCATGTGTTCCACGTTACCTGAGGTGTACTAAGTCCATGTTCTGGTTTGTCTAAGCATTAGGAGTTTTGTGATAACCAATGTAGCTAGTCAGGTAGGGGATTTTTGAGTACTAAGGTGAGTTTTGACACACCCTAATTCACTGAGGTTCCAAGCCTCTATGCACAGTTCTGTATGAGCACGGAATCCCTGCGACAATTGAAAGGTATGACCATGGGACTCTCTGAAAAACTCAAAAGGAGATGGGATGTCCTGTTGCCATGCCTGCTTTTCGCCTACAGGGAAGTGCCACAGAAGGGAGTAGGGTTTCCCCCTTTGAACTTCTGTTTGTCATCCTGTGAGGGGTCCACTCTATCTTGTGAAAGCAAGACATTGTGGACTATATCCTTGGCCTAAGGTCCAGACTGGCTGAGTACATGGAAAAGGCATCCTAGAATCTTGAGGCCAGCCAGGAGCTTCAGAAGCACTGGTATGACCAAACAGCTGCACTGGTTGAATTTCAACCTGGGCAACAGGTGTGGGTTTTGGAGCCAGTGGCGCCAAGGGCTCTCCAAGATAGATGGAGTGGCCCTTACCCTATCCTAGAAAAGAAGAGTGAGATCACTTCCTTAGTTAACCTGGGCACAAGCAGGACACCCAAAAGCTTTATCCATGTGAACTGCCTGAAGCTCTACAATGACAGGGCTGACCTCACCATGCTGATGGTGAATGATGAGGAACAGGAAGCAGAGTGAACCTCTCCCTGATCTCCTCCCGTACAGCTCAAAAGATGCGTCAGTAGATGGAGATGTCTTTTCAGACACCCTCTCTACCCAACAGCAGACTGACTGCAAGCAAGTCTTGCAACAGTATGCTAGTCTCTTTTCCCTGACCCCTGGTCTGAAAAACTGGTGTACCCATGATGTGGACACTGGTGACAGTTCACCTGTCAAAACAGGATCTATCGCCAGCCAGACCAAGTCAAGGACAGCATCAGAGCTGAATTCAGCAAGATGCTGAAGTTAGGGGTTATTGAACCCTTCGAGGGCCCCTGGGCTAGCCCAGTGGTTCTGGTCCCCAAACCTCATCCACAGGGTGATCACAGATCTCTCAGATGGCTAATGCAGATAAAAGGGGAATATCCAAAACTGCTAAGATGGCCCATCTCCCTACAGGGAATGGACTTTGAAGTGGAACACAGACCTGGGATTGCCATTGCAGATGGATTTTCAAGGTTTTTCCACTTAGACAATGAAGACTCCCTAGGGCAAGGCTAGTCTCGTCACCTTTCGTATGGGGGGGGGGGGGGGGGGGGGGGGGACTGTGTGATAAAGTGCCATCATTCTTGCATGGTATGCCCCCAATTTTTGCTGAATTTCTGATGTACTTTGACTGAGTGTGCCCTGGGCTCCTGCCAATCCGATGCCCAGTGCCCGTGTTTCTTCCCTAAAACTGTAATAAACCCAATTGGTATCTCTGGCCACATGTCAGCCCCTGGTAAAAGGTACCCTAGATACCTAGGGCACTGTAAGTAAGTAAGTAATTTTATTGTTTTAGGTTAATTAAAACCATTACAAAAGTACATTGATAGCTCATACCTTCGGATAAAAAGATTTTTAGAAAAATATATTATTTTTAAAACAAGAGAATTTTGATAAAAACAGTTTGGTGCAGGTGTGAGGTCCCAGTGTGGTGTCTTGGCCAATATTCAACTAGTCCGGTCTGGTGCCATCTTCCAGATTTATTAGTTTCAGTTCCAGACATTTCAGGAATTTGACCATCTTCCCATTTAATGGGGGATGGCCTGGGTCGAAGCAAGCAAGAACCGCTTGTCTGCATGTGCGGATTTTAAGTTCATTGAAGGCCGTTTTTAACAGGGCTACTCTTTCCTCTTTCAGCCTTGGGCAGGTGCATAGTAGATGTGACCAGAGAAGACCCCTAAGCCCTGCAGGACTTATTGTGCCACCCTTAGGGGCCCTGTACCCTGGTACACACACACGCTGCCTTTGCAGGCTGAGTGTTTTGGTGCAGAACGAAACAGAGTCGACATGGCACACATCCCTGTGTGCCATGCCCACAAACACACTGCCCTGGCATACATCAGGCATACATCAGTCACCCCTCTAGTGGTGTGCGTACAGGTGCATGAGCCCTGTGCCCCTGCAGTACCCAGGACCATTCCTGGGCACTGTAAGTGCAGTGATGCCATTAAGAGTATATGGTGCTGGGAGGTTGTCATTACTAACTCCACAGCACCATAATGGCTACACTGAAAACTGAGAAGTTTGGTATCAAACTTCTCAGCACATTAAACCCACAGTGATGCCAGTGTGGGATTTAATGTAAAATGCACTACAGAGGCACTACAGAGGGTATCTTAGAGATGCCACTGAAACCTAAGCAACTACCAGTGTCCTGACTGAGGCTGCCACCACCAGACATGTTTCTGGACCCCTGGGTCGAGAGCTTGCTGCTCTCGGGGGCCTGAAACAATGCACAACCTGGGACGAGGTGCCAAGCCTCCTCCCCCAGAATGGGCAGTGGAAGCTTCAAAGGCATGCCACCTTTTGTGAGCTTCCCCAGGCCAATTGCTGTACTCAGCAACTGGCCCCCACCGGTTTTGACCCCCACTCTGGCGGGAAGACGGGCGGGAAACCCTAAGTGAGGAAAGAGGATGTGCCAGCCTCTGCCAAGCCCACCCCTCAGGTGAAGAAGACTCTGATTGAGGGATTTGGGCTCACTACTGAGGAGTACAGAATTAGGTTCAGGGGGGCTCGCAAAACCCAGACCCAGTCCTGGATAGATTTTGTAGACTACTCAGTAAAGACACTGGATGGTTGGTTAACTGAACACAATGTGCATGATATTTCTGGACTTTACCATTTGTTTATGAAGGAACACATATTAAGTAATTGCACAAATGAAAAGTTGCATCAGCATTTGGTAGACCTAGGTCTAATTTCGCCCCAATAATTGGGAAAGAAGGCAGATCATTGGGTCAAGACTAGGGTGACAAGGACAGCCACGCAAAAGGAACCTCCAGTGGGGCTGTGCGCCCATTCCACCAGGGCGACGGTGTGAGAAGCTGGGTTTCTGTTGCAGTAACCCCCCCTCACACGCACACACTTTTTGCCAGACTACTGATGCACTTTGACTTGGTGTGCCCTGGGTTCCGATAGGAGTAAATGCTGTTGGGTGCTCGGGACTCTGCTGTAACAAAAAATATGTTGACACTCGTATACAGAGAGTGTTGAGAAAATATTTCGAAATATCTGAAGCAATCTTTGGTCAGAAAAATCCCCTACTGAAAAGACTCTGGTCATAGGGTGGTATATTGTTACGTGACGCACACAATGACCTGTTCATTTCAATTTGAAAGCCATCACTGTGAAGGAATAATATGACTCGACATGCAGTAACTGATTAAACCCCTAGCCCACAAATCAGAGGTAAGAAAATGATCCCTTGGTCCTGAAGAGGGTGATATAAATGAATTAATCACTGAAACATACATAGACCTCTGACTACACATCTGGGAAATCTGCACAAAGAAATTTATGAAGAGACCATAACGAAGAAACATTGAGGGAGAATAATTGAACTAATCTCTGTTAACCTTTGTTTGTTATTACTTGGTTCGAGGCATGTGGGCTGCTGAATTCATATCTGTGCATAGTCCGCCACCTAGTGTTGGGTCCGGATGATTGCACATTGTTGTCCTGGAAGAGTCTTCGAAGTATCACGAGATAGGTGGCTCCTCCCCTGGACTACAGTGCGCATGGGCATCGCCTCCATCCCCAGATTGTTTTTTTCCGCCATTGGGTTCGGATGTGTTTCGGTTCCCTCTATCGGAACCGATAGTTGTTCTACTTTTTACTCGAGACCAAAAGGTCTTTAGGCTGGGCGTCGGTATAGTTGCGTACGGGTTTCTTACTGACTCTCAGCTCCGATCTCTTACTGCCCTTCCACGTGCTTTCGACGCGGACGGGCCTACACTACACCCTTTGCTATGGAGCGGACTCCATTCAAGAAGTGTCCGCTGTGTCACTCTAAATATTCACACCTCGACGTGCACCCCGTGTGCAATACATGCTTGTCACCGGATCACCGGGAAGACACCTGCATGGCGTGTTCGAAATTTAGAAGTAAGAAGACTTTAAAGATTCGCCGGGCTAATCGGCTCCAGGCTCAATTGTCGGCTTCGGCACCCCCACCTGATGACATCTTCCAGGAATCTGTCGAGGGAGAAGACGACGTACAAGGGTCGGACTCTGGCCCCGCGTCCGAGGAAGAGACCTACGACGCGGGTGAGGAGGCCTACGACGAAGTCTCCGACGAGGTAGGGGACGACGAACTGGCTTGTGCCACGATGGGAGATAGCTCGGAGGAAGAGCATCCCCAACCAGACTCCGGGGTTACTCCCCGTCATACGGCCCAGGTCGAGGGATCGCCTTCGGGCCTTACCCAAGATCTAACTATGAGTCCTACGTCCCCGCCTCCGGGCCCGGTCACGGGCATTTCTAAGAAGAAACCGAAAGTGAAGCCAACTGGTCTCGCACCCTCGGATGCGAAACCGAAACTGAAAGTGGCGTTGGTGAAGAAGGTTCTGGAGGCGTCAACTTCCACGAAACCCAAAATGGCCGACTTGAAGAGCCACGCCAAAATGGCCGACCTGAAGAGCCACGCCAAAATGGCCGACCCGAAGCCCTCTGGGTCGGCGCCGAAGGTGAAGGCCTCCGACGCGGCTGCGTCGGCACCGAAAGGGGTCGTGGACCCGAAGACGGCTTCGAAGAAGCGTCACGCCGACGGGGCGCCTAGCCATGGGGCGTCGGCCCCGAAGAATAGGCCTACCGGCGATCGGGCTCTCGGAGACGAGGAGTCGCTCGAGCCGGTTCAGCCCTCGGCATCCCTTACAAGGAAGGTGGGGGAATCCTTACAGCGGATCCGACAGTCCACTGTGGTTCCCGATCAGGACACTGTAGTGCCTAGACCCACGCCGAAGCCTGCTAAAGAACAAACGCCCATTCGTTTTACCCTTCCACCCAAGTCGGCGCCGAAGGCCTTCGCGCCTAAACAGGGCGGACACTCTCAGGAGGTATTGACGCCGAAAGCTGCCTTGGTGGCGTCGAAGCTTCGGCTCCAGCCGCTTGCGGTGGAGGAACGTCGTGAGGTGATCATCGACGCCAACACCGGAAAATTGTCGCTCCTCAAACGAAAGATTACGTCGGAGCCGGCCTTGGAACCTTTTAAGATTCCACTCAAGAACAAGAGGTACTCTGCGGACTCTTCGGCTCTGATGGAACCTCTGTCTCCGCAGGCCCTGGAACACTCGCCGACCCATTCCCCCGCGCCTGATGTGGACGAGGAAGATGCCGAGTACACCTATCCTGCGTACTCGGATCCGGAAGAGGAGCATGTGCCCTGGACAGCAGGAGGCGACGCGGACGACCCGCAGTCGGGTCAGGACACTCAACTTTTCGCCGCCAAGACGTCCCCGACAGAGGACTCGGCGGCCTTCAATGCCTTAATAGAGAGAGCTGCAGCGAACCATGACGTCGAACTGCACTCGGACCCCGTGGATGCGGACTTCTTAGTCGACACCTTCTCGGTAGCCGAAAAGCAAGTCAAGACACTACCGATGCTTAAAGGGGTGCTGAAGCATGCACAGGAGGTATTCAAGGAGCCCACCCGGGCGCGGGTGGTCAATCCTCGCATCGACAGGAAATATAAAGCGGCGCCCACGGATCCCACGTATATTAAGGGACACTTGCCATTGGACTCCCTGGTGGTTTCCAACGCTCGAAAGAGGGCGAATTCGCAGACTACTGGTGACGCTCCTCCCCCAGACAAAGAGTCCAAGATCTTTGAGGCATCAGGCAAACGCATTGCTGCACAGGCAGCGAACATCTGGAGGATCTCTAACACCCAAGCCCTGCTTGCACGTTATGATAGGGCCCATTATGACACATTAGAGGCCATCCTGCAACACTTGCCTGACCAATACAAGGAGGCGGGGGAGATGCTCATTCAGGAGGGTAAACTCATTACAAATGCATCCATCAAATGTGCCCTAGATGTGGCAGACACTGCCTCCAGGGCTATCAATACAAGTGTGTTACTTAGACGCCATGCCTGGCTTCGAATCTCGGGGTTCAAACCCGACATACAAACCACAATATTGGGTCAAACAGTGAATCCTGACCATCTGTTCGGCCCTGAGGTGGATGCCTCCCTAGAAAAGATGAAAAAAGATACCGAAACCGCCAAGTCTATGGGGGCTTTACAAAGTCAGCAGTTTCGGGGTGGTTCCTTTCGCCGCTCCAATTCAAGAGGCACCTCAAGGGGCCAGGCATCCCAGTCCACGCAATACTACAAGGGTAACACCCAGTCCTCGTATAACAACAACAAGGGCAGGGGTGGCTACAGAGGCAATAATATCAAAGGCAGGGGACGTGGAAAAAATGCCTCCAGGTCCACCACCACCAACAAGCAGTGACGTCTTGTCACTTCCCCCCGATCACACGACACCTGTCGGGGGGAGACTCCAGCAGTTCCTGCCGGCGTGGAGGTCCATCACCACGGACAGGTGGGTGAGGTCTCTTATCCAGTACGGGTACTGTCTATAACTTACGTCCATTCCACCGGACATACCGCCAAGAAGCCGTGCTATGTCCGACGAGCACTTGACCTTGTTGCAGCAAGAAGTTCTAGTCATGCTGCAAAAAGGGGCGATAGAGCTCGTTCCATTGCAAGAGCGGGGAACGGGGGTTTACTCCCTGTATTTTCTGATCCCCAAAAAGGACGGATCACTCAGGCCGATCCTGGACCTCAGGCCCCTGAACTGGTACATCAACTCGGAGCACTTCCATATGCTCACATTGCAGCAGGTGCTTCCCCTGCTTCAACAGGGGGACTTCCTGGCAACGCTGGATCTGAAGGATGCCTATTTTCATATTCCGCTGCATCCTTCCCACAGAAAGTATCTCAGATTCACGATCTTAGACCAGCATTACCAGTTCAGAGTCCTGCCGTTCGGGGTCACCACGGCACCGAGAGTATTTACGAAATGCCTAGCGACTGTGGCAGCGCATCTCCGTCGCCAGCACGTCCATGTCTTTCCATACCTAGACGACTGGCTTATTCAGGCAAAGACGGAACAGCAGTGCGTAGACCACGTGTCACGCACCATTCACCTCCTGCACGATCTGGGATTCTCTCTGAACTACCCAAAGTCCCATCTCCAGCCCGCCCACGTGCGACAGTATCTGGGCGCGACAATCGACACTCTGGCAGCCACTGCGCAGCCGAGTTCAGTGAGAATCGCCAGTATCCAGGCGCTGATCCAACGATTCAGACCCCAACACTCGCTTCCAGCGAAGGTGTTCATGCAGTTGATAGGCATGATGGCCTCCTGCATCTCCATTGTCCCGCACGCGAGACTACATATGCGTCCGCTTCAGGAGTGCCTGGCACGTCAGTGGACTCAGGCTCATGGGCAACTGACAGACCTAGTGTTGGTAAGCGGTCGGGCGTACAACTCTCTGCATTGGTGGAATCCACAAAACCTTTGCAAGGGCCGACCATTCCAAGAGCCTGTCCCACAGATCATCCTGACGACGGACGCCTCTCTCCAGGGATGGGGAGCGCATGTACTCCACTACACTGTGCAGGGACTATGGACACTTCAGCAAAGGAAGATGCACATCAATGTGTTGGAACTGATGGCAATCTTCATGGCCTTAAAGGCGTTCAAAGTACATCTGTGCAACAAGGTCGTGTTGATCCGGACGGACAACATGACGGCCATGTACTACATCCAGAAGCAGGGAGGTACACACTCTCCACAGCTGTCTCATCTGGCTCAGAGCATGTGGAAGTGGGCCATTCAGAGGAACATCTTCCTCATGGCAGAGCATCTCCCGGGCAAGGACAATCAAATGGCGGATCTGCTCAGCAGGCACAGCCATCAGATGCACGAGTGGGAGATACATCCATCAGTACTCCAACCGTACTTCCAAAGGTGGGGTCATCCAGAGATAGACCTGTTCGCCACAAAGGAGAACGCAAAATGCCAAAGCTTCGCCGCCAGATTCCCACACCCCCAATCACAGGGCAATGCGATGTGGATGAACTGGTCAGGCAGATTTGCGTACGCTTTTCCCCCAGCACCTCTGATACCGCTGGTGGCACGCAAGCTCAGGCAACACTCGATGACGCTCATCCTGGTTGCTCCAACGTGGGCTCGCCAACCATGGTACACCACGTTTCTGGAACTCTCCGTGGTACCGCATCAAAGGCTTCATCTCACTCCCAGCCTTCTGACGCAGAGCCATGGCGACATTCAGCACCCAGATCTGCAACAGCTCAACCTGGCGATCTGGCTCCTGAAGTCCTAGAGTTTGGCTACCTCAATCTTCCTCCCGATTGCATGGACATCATTCGGGAGGCAAGGAAGCCCACTACTAGAGCTTGTTATGCGGCTAAATGGAAGAGGTTTGTCATCTACTGCGTGGACCACAGCATTGACCCGCTAGACGCTTCCATTCAAAACATCATATGTTACCTCTTTCACCTGTATCGTAGTAATCTAGCTTACTCTTCCATCCGCATTCACCTGTCGGCTATGGCATCATACCTCCAGAATAGGCAGCACCTGTCACTCTTTAAGGTCCCTGCTATCAAGGCTTTTCTGGAAGGACTCAAAAGGGTCATTCCACCAAGGACTCCACCAGCTCCAGAATGGAACCTCAATGTGGTTCTTACAAGGCTGATGGGTCCTCCCTTTGAGCCACTGCACTCTTGTGAGCTCCAGTTTTTAACTTGGAAGGTTGCGTTCTTAGTAGCAATCACATCGCTACGGAGGGTTAGCGAACTGCAGGCGCTCACCATCCAAGAACCTTTCTTCCAGGTACATGCTAACAGGGTGGTGCTCCGCACTAACCCTAAGTTCTTACCCAAAGTGGTCTCACAGTTTCACATAAACCAAACAATTGAATTGCCGGTGTTTTTCCAAAACCCAGAGACGCTGGCGGAGCGTATGCTCCACACCCTTGATGTGAAAAGGGCCTTGATGTACTATGTGGACAGGACAAAAGATTTCCGCAAAACCAAACAACTTTTTGTTGCTTTTGCCACACAACACAAGGGAAATGCAATCTCCAAAGCGGGGATCGCTAGATGGGTAGTAAAGTGCATTCAGATCTGTTACGCTAAAGCTAAGCGCACTCTCACTATCCCACCGAGGGCCCACTCCACTAGGAAGTTGGGGGCCTCTATGGCTTTCTTAGGTAACATTCCCTTAGAAGACATCTGTAGAGCAGCCACATGGTCTACCACTCATACTTTCACTAAGCACTACTGTGTAGACGTGCATTCCAAACAACAGGCAGCTGTTGGTCAGGCTGTTCTAAAAACGCTTTTTCAGACTGCTGCAGCTGGCACGGGCGGCCGCCGTTAATGGAGGGACTGCTATGTATTCTATGCACAGATATAAATTCAGCAGCCCACATGCCTCGAACTGCAAATGCTACTTACCAGTATGCATCTGTTCTTGGCATGTAGGGCTGCTGACATTCATATCGCCCACCCTCCTCCCCGGCGCCTGTAGCAGCTGCAGTATGTATTCATATACACACATATGCTCATAGCATGGTCATCACTCACTTTCTTCACTCCATCTCTGCCAATGGCTAAAAACAATCTGGGGATGGAGGCGATGCCCATGCGCACTGTAGTCCAGGGGAGGAGCCACCTATCTCGTGATACTTCGAAGACTCTTCCAGGACAACAATGTGCAATCATCCGGACCCAACACTAGGTGGCGGACTATGCACAGATATGAATGTCAGCAGCCCTACATGCCAAGAACAGATGCATACTGGTAAGTAGCATTTGCATTACATATCCATAGAAGATAGGATCCCAATTGATGTGTATTTTAAAGTGTTTTTGTAGTTTGGTATGTTTGAGAGTATGACTGATGAGAATGTGAGTTGTGGATACGATGATGGTCTTGCCTAGGGGAGCCCTTTTCATGAAGTTTTTTTTTTAATTAATGTTTCTACTAATGCTTCAATTTATTGTGCTATGTTTAATTGATGTCTTATAATGTTTCTATGTTTATATAATCAAAAGAAGTGAATAAAAAGGAAAATGACTTGTGGGGGAAAAAGAATATAATTCATGAAGTTCTAAAAAATAAAAACTCTATAAATGTATCTCATGTGAAGAACTGCTTGTTTTGGGGAAAATGTCCACATAGTGAGTTTTCACCACAGCTAAAATAACGATAGGTCAGATAAGAGGTTTTTGTTTGAGTGCCCTGGGCTCCTGCCAATTAGGTTCTCTGAGCCTGTGTTCTTTCTCTAAAACTGTACCCAGTTGGCATCGCTGGCCACCCTTAGAGGCCCTGTACCTTTACACTCACACACTGCCTTTGCAGGCTGCGTGTTTTGGTGCAGAACAAAGTGAAGAGTCGACATGGCACACTTACCTGTGTGCCATGTCTACAACCCACTGCACTGGCATAGATCAGTCACCCCTCTAACTGGGTGTACTATACCAGTAGTGAGGGTACAGGTGCATGAGCCCTGTACCCATACAGTGTCTAAGTACTTTCTTAGATATTGTAAGTGCAGTGCTGCCATTAAGAGTACATGGTGCTGGGAGATTTTCATTACGAACTTCACAGCACCATAATGGCTACACTCAAAACTGAGAAGTTTTTTATCAAACCTCTCAGCACATTAAACCCACACTGATTTCAGTATGGGATTTAATGAAAAATGCACACAGAGGGCATCTTAGAGATGCCCCCTGAATAACGACCTACAACTAGTGTCCAGGTGGAGTGGCTGCTTTCAGCTGCCAACACCAGACAAGTTTCTGGACCCTCTGGGTCGCAAGCCTAATACTCTCTGGTCCTGAAACAATGCACATCCTGGGACAAGGTGCCACGGCTCCTCCCCCAGGATGTGCAGGGTGCACGAGGCGGAGCTTCAAATGCTTGCCGCCTTCGTGAGCTTCTATATGCCACATGCTACTTTTATCAACGGGTCCCTACAGGTTCTGACCCCTACCTTGGGCGGGAGAACCGGTGGGAAAACCAGGTGAGGAAGAGAGGTGTACCCACCTCTACCAACTCCACCCCTCAAGTGGGGGAGGTGAGGTGAAGCACAATTCTCAGTCCCTGCCATCTTGCAGATGTGGGGACTCAGCCAACCAGGGACAGGTTCATGCCCCCTCCCACTGGAGGGTGGCATAATAGGGGTGTGCCAGCCCAGGGAAGGGACCCATTTGTCCCTGCCTTTTACCTACCTGTAATGCGCCTAAATCTAGTATTTAGGGGCACCCCTGAACCTTACTTCCTCAGACAAGAAGAAACTAAAAAAAAAAAAAAAAACTGCTGTGCAGCAGCTAACAAGAGGAAGACGCCCACTGACTTGGCCCCAGCCCTACCATCCTGTCTCCACCTCCAATCTGCTCCTGCAAAATCCTGGTGTGTCCTGCAGCCAGCGCCCTCGAAAACCCCGGAGGACCTGCCTGGCTTCAACTACAAAGACTATGTCTCCCGTGAACACCAGATTTGTTCATCTGCAGCCTCTGGCCTTTGCCGGAAACCGTGAATCCCCACCACTCAGCACCCATTTCCGCCCGAGCTCGAGTGGACAAACACCACAAGGTCACCCCGGCAATCCTGACCCGAGATCCGGCGAACCCTGACCTGCCTCCAGCCGATGCCTGCAGTCTAAATCCAGAAGGCATCCCTCTCTTCCCCACCCCCTCTTCAACCGAGCCCAGGAGCTGGTAAGAAGATCCGACCCCCAAAGGCACTCCTGCACCCGACGCCCCAGGCCTTGTGTGCCCAAACCGACGGTGCCTAACCAACACCTAACTTCCCGACTTACCCCTCGAAGTGGTGGTTGCACCCAGAAGACCTTCGTTCCCCAGGCCTGCAGTGCCTTTGCAAACGTGAGGTTCCCCATTGAAATCAACAGGGTGCCCAACGCCGAAACAGCACTCTGTACCCGGCCGCCCTAGTGCCGCTGAGGGTGCACCTTTGGTGCTACTTCGTTTCTCCATTTGCCCTGAGCTAAAGTCCAGGAACTTACTCCCACAACCAAGTGGCCTGCTTGCCAGCAGCCACTGACGAGAGGCAGGGCCCCTATCCCACTTTGGATAACATTGGGCCTCAGCACTTTGCACCCGGCTGCCCTAGTGCCGCTGAGGGTGTAACTAGAGACTCCCTGGGGGCCCCCTGAGTCTAACCCCAGAACCTCAATTCCAACTAAGAAAATCTTACCTCAAAACCGATAACACTATTTTTCTCCATAGGATAACATTGACTGTTGTTCTGTGAAACGTTTGGAGTTTGAGAAACTAAAGAAATTCTTTAAAATTGCATAATCTAACAAAAACGATTTTACTTTCCTGTTTTCAGGAAATGCCCCAGAGTAGTATCTAGGTATACTACTTTGTGTAAGCCTAGTAATCTCATAAGTGACTTACCTGCTATTTTACTAAAAAGCCCATCAAGTCTAAGTACTGCATTTATTAAGTATTGCATTTCTCTGCATTCATACTGTAAATCAAACCAAAGTGTATTTACAATTCTCATTCAAACTGTATTCCAATTGCATTACTACTGTAAAGTATGTATTGCTTACCAGTGCAAGGCTTGCTTCGTTCTAGAAAATAAAATAACTAAAAATATTTTTATACAAAAACAATTGGTCTGTAATTAAGTCTTCAAGTGTGTGAATTCATTTGCTGACTAAGTGTGTACAACAAATGCTTAACACGGTCCTCTGATACTGCCTTACTGCTCGATCACACTTCCACAAATAGAGAGTGAGGTGCTATCTAACTTTACCTCTGCCTACCTTTGAGGTTCCACTGGACTCTGTTGTAAGAACTTGGCTCTGTATATACTGCACCAAAGTAAGGTACAGTGTCACAGAGGTTTGGCAGAGGTTAAAGTTAGATATAACCTTACTCTCTAAAGTGGTAGCTTGGTCAAGTCAAGTCAAGTCAGAGAATTTGTATAGCGCACTACATACCCAGAGGGTTTCAAGGCGCTTAGAAAGGGGAGGAGGATTACTTGTCAAATATCCACGTTTTAAGTTGCTTTCTGAATGCAAGGTGGTTCTGGGTAAGGCGAAGGTAAGCGGGGAGTGAGTTCCATGTTTTAGCAGCCAGGTATGAGAAGGATCTGCCTCCCATGGTGGTCTTGTTGATGCGAGGTAAAGTGGCGAGGGCTTGGCTGGAAGAACGTAGATGGCGGGAGGGGGTGTAGAAGGACAGTCGTGAGTTGAGGCATTCTGGTCCGATGTCGTAGAGTGATTTGTGTGCATGGGTTAGCAGTCGGAAAGTGATCCTCTTATTGACGGGCAGCCAGTGGAGGTCTTTAAGGTGACCAGAGATGTGTTCATTGCGTGGGATGTCTAATATGATCCTGGCTGAGGCGTTTTGGATTCGTTGGAGTTTTTTCTGGAGTTTAGCGGTAGTGCCTGCATAGAGGGTGTTTCCGTAGTCCAGTCGGCTTGTGACCAGAGCATGGGTGACTGTTTTCCTTGTTTCGGTGGGGATCCAGCGAAATGTTTTTCTGAGCATGCGGAGAATGTTGAAGCAGGAAGAGGATACGGCGCTGACTTGTCTGTTCATTGAGAGTGAAGAATCCAGGATGACGCCTAGGTTCCGTGCGTGGTCTGTCGGGATGGGTGCTTTTCCGAGGGCTTCCAGCCACCAGGAGTCGTCCCATGCAGTGGGGGATGTACCTAAGATGAGGACTTCAGTTTTGTCTGAGTTCAGTTTCAGACGGCTTTGTTTCATCCATTCGGCAACTTCTTTCATTCCTTCGTGTAGGTTAGTTTTGGCGGTGCTGGGGTCATTGGTGAGAGAAAGGATCAGTTGAGTGTCATCAGCGTAAGAGATGATGTTGAGGTTGTGATGGCGGGCGATGGCCGCGAGGGGGCTCATGTATACGTTGAAGAGGGTGGGGCTGAGTGAGGATCCTTGTGGTACGCCACAGATGACTTCAGTGGCCTGGGCCTTGAATGGTGGGAGGCGGACTCTCTGGGTTCTTCCGGTGAGGAACGAGGTGATCCATTCAAGTGCTTTTCCTTGGATTCCGATGTTTCTGAGGCGTTGTAAAAGGGTGCTGTGGCAGACTGTGTCGAATGCTGCGGAGAGGTCGAGGAGGATGAGGGCGACTGTGTCTCCATTGTCCAGTAGAGTTCGAATGTCGTCTGTTGCTGCGATGAGGGCGGTCTCAGTGCTGTGTTTTGCTCGGAAGCCAGATTGTGAGGAGTCGAGGGATTTGTTGGCTTCGAGGAAGGCGGCGAGCTGGTTGTTGACAGCTTTCTCGATGACTTTGGCCGGGAATGGAAGGAGCGAGATGGGGCGTTAATTTTTGAGTTCGGTGGGGTCCGCAGTGGGTTTTTTCAGAAGGGCGGTGAGTTCAGCGTGTTTCCAGTCTTCCGGGAAGGTGGCGGAGTTGAAGGAGCAGTTGATGACGTCTCGGAGGTGCGGTGCTATGACGGAGTCTGCTTTGTTGAAGATGTGGTGAGGACATGGGTCTGTGGGGGATCCTGAGTGGAAGGAATTCATAAGGCGGATGGTGTCCTCAGTGGAGATTGGGTTCCAGTCGTTGAGGGTGTTCAAGGGGGGAGCGTGTTCAGCAGAAGGTAGGGTGGGTTGGTTTCCGGGTTGGTTGTCGAAGCTGTTGTGGATGTCTGCAATCTTGTTGTGGAAGAATGAGGCTAGGGAGTCGCAGAGGGCTTGAGAGGGGGTGATGTCGTTGGAGTTGGCCGAGGGATTGGAAAATTCCTTGACGATGTTGAAAAGTTCCTTGCTGTTGTGGGCGTTGTTGTCAAGTCGTTCCTTGAATGCTGTTTTCTTGGCCTTTCGGATTAGTTGGTGGTGAGTGCGGGTGGCGTTTTTGAAGGCGTCCCTGGTGCTGGTGTTTGGGTCTTTTTTCCAGGCCTTTTCAAGGGAGCGGCAGAGTTTCTTGGACTTCTTAAGATCATCGTTGAACCATGAGGCCTTTTTGCTGCCAGGTTTGCTTTGGCGTTTTTTCAGTGGTGCCAAGGTGTCGGCGGTGTTGGATAACCATAGGGTGAGGTTGGTGGCGGCTTCGTTTGCGTTAGAAGAGAGGGCTGGGGTGTTTAGAAGGAGCGATGCGGAGATCTGGTCCGTGGTGATTTTGTTCCAGTTTCTTTGCAGAGTTGGTTGGAGGTGGTTGGTGGGTTTTGGTTTGTTGTAGGTGAAGTGCACGCAGCTGTGGTCAGTCCAGAGGAGATCCGTAGTGTGGCTGAAGGAGACATGATTGCTGGAGGTGAAGATGGGGTTGAGTGTGTGACCTGCGATGTGGGTGGGGGAAGTGACTAGTTGTTTAAGTCCGAGGTTGGCGAGGTTGTCTAAGAGGGTGGCGGTGTTGCGGTAAAGCAGTATCAGAGGACAGTGTAAAGCATTTGTTGTACACACTCAGGCAGCAAAAGGTCTCACACACTCCAGAACGGAACTCTAGGCCAATTGTTTTGTATATAAAAATGTATTGTTGTTTTATTTTAGAACCACAAGTAGGCATCAAAGTACTTTCTCAGAATGAGATGCTATAGTTGAATACTTTCAATAAGCAATAGACTTTTCAATGCAATAGATACAGTTGTTGCAATATGCAACACAATCCTAACACAATAATAACATTGAACTCAATGGGAATTTTTAAGTAAATGCAATATCAATGACTTTGCGTATGTTACACAGGCGATTTTTAAGGAATATTTGTATGTTTCAAAAATCGACACTTAGAAGAATATCTGGTAAAAACCAGGCAATGGTATCCTATGGAGGAAAATCGGGTAATCAGAAAATCAGTTGTAATTACTTTTTAGAGTCAGTGCTGGGCACAAAGATCCAGCACTGGGATTTCTCCTTGTAACAGATGAGTAATTTCGTATCTGAAAGAGACACGTTAGTGATAGATTCCTTACCTTAGAATATCCCCAGGCGTCAGACTGGATCCGGAAAGTTTTGCGTAGCAGTACCCTTGCGCGTCGGTAGGCGTCATCTGCGGCTCCGCGTCCGTCGTCAGCGTCGTGGGCGCCGTGATGACGTCGTCGGAGTACTTAGACGCCGCCTCCGCGTGCTGACGTCAGTTCTTCTTTTTTCCGCGCCAGCCAGCGCAGATCTGGAAAGAGCAGTTCCCTAGTCACTTTTTGACTAAACTTTTGTGATCTTTTGATCCATTTCGAAGTTTTTACGACTCCGACAGTGCCGTTAGGGATGCCCGGATTCAAGCACTGCGACGAGTGCGACCGTACCATGTTGGTCACGGATCCCCACCGCCTGTGCCTGATGTCTTTGGGCGTCGACCATGACGACGAGGCCTGCTCCGACTGTCGGGCCCTTTCGAGGAAGGCCAGGCGGGAGCGGTCCCGCAGGCGACTCGAAATCCGCCAGTCGGCCCGCGCCGTGTGAGGTCCCGGTCCCGGTCCCACGGCAGGTCGAGGGACAGGTCGCGGGGACGGAGCCGTCACAGCTCCGGGAGTCGGCGCCACTCCTCCGGGTCCAAGTCGTCAGGTAAGAAGCATAAGAAGTCGAAGAGACATCATCGCTCTTCTAACTCCCCCCGACGCTCGCGCGATGCGGCCGGGGGTTCGGGTGACACCGCCCACGCGGCTCCTCAGGAGTCGCGGGCGCCGCGTTCGTCCCCATACCCCCCGGTCCCTGGGCTGAGCGCGATGCCGGAGGAGATCGAGCGTTTCCTCATGGCCATGAGGTCCCTTTCTCCTTCGACGGTTTCCGCGGCGCCTTCGGGCCCAGCGAACCCGTCTGGGGGCCCTAGTGGGTCGGGGGCTACGACCCAGACGGCGTCGGGTGCTTCGGCCTCGACGCGCCGCCGGTGCCGCAGGGCCCCACGATCCCGACACCGCCGGTGCCCTCGGGCCCGGCGCCGCAGGGTACAGCAGCCCCGGGGTCGTCGGCGCCTTCTGGCCCGGTGCCGCAGAGCGCCGCTGGACCCTCCTCGGGCGATGGATCGTCACCGGTGGACCTTACGACCCCCCCGGCGTCGGTCCGTGTGGTGTCCCCTCCGGCGTCGTCCTCGGGCGGCGCCGTCCCCGATGCCTCCTCTCAATCGGTTCCGACGTCGGGACGACGCCTATCGGCGCCGATCTCGACGCCGTTTGGAGATTTTAGTTTCTATGAACCGTCCTCATTCAATTACGACCCTGAATCTCAGGAGATGGGGGAAGAGGAGAATTGGGAGGGGTCTGAGGACCCTCTGGCAAGGGAGTGCCAGTCTAACATGGACTGGACAGGAGACCTTGGGGAGGCCAGTGGCCTGGACACCTCTCCAGACACTGGATTTGGCTCTCCTCCTACCGTGGCTTCGGAGGAGGGTGCTACTTATGGTGTGGTGTTGATGAGGGCTGCCAAGGCCTTGGGCCTTGAGCTCCCCGTCGCAGCCGTGAGGACTAACCTCCTCACTGAGGTCCTTAAGCCGCAGTCATGCTCCATGGAGCCTCTGCTGCCGTTTAATGAGGCCTTGACGGACGTTCTTTTGGGCATTTGGTCCAGGCCCGCTACAGGTTCGCCTGTAGATAGGAACGTGGCCAGACGCCACCGCCCGGCCCCGGGCGACCCATGTTTCCTGTCCACCCACCCCACTCCCGAGAGTCTGGTTATCCAGGCCTCGAACTTCCAGACCGCCTTCCCGACGGCCCCGCCGGACAGGGAGTCCAAGAGGTACGAGAACTATGGCAAGAAGATCTTCTCGTCCCTTAGCTTGGGACTGCGGTCTTCCAACACCGCATGCCTCTTGGGCCGTTACACCCACTCTCTGTGGGAAACGGTGGCGGAAGTGCTGCCAGAGTGTCCGTTGGAGGTACGGGCCAAACTCGGCCAAGCCCTAGTGGAGGGCCGGGACGCAGCAAAGTATTCAATCAGGTGCGGACTGGATACTACTGACTCGCTGGGCAGAGCGATGGCTACGACGGTGGCGGTACGACGCCACGCCTGGCTGAGATCCGCCAACTTTTCGGCAGACGTCCAAAATACACTCATGGACATGCCGTTCGATGGCCGTCGCCTCTTTGGCGACAAGGCAGACCACGCGCTTGAGCGCTTTAAGGACTCCAGGGCTACGGCCAAGTCCTTGGGCCTCTCGGCCCCGCGCCAGCAAATGGGTGCCTTTCGCTCCTGTCGTGGCCAGGGAAGGGGCGCCCCCACACGTGCTGCCAGCCACTCGCCGCAAACTCGTCCAGCGCGGCGGCGGCCGTGGAAACCGCCGTGGAGGCGGTCGGGGAAACAAGCGGAGCCAGTCCACACCTGCCCCCGCAGCATCCGCCTCTAAACCCTCCTAGTCCGTGCTGACGCCAGTGGGAGGCAGGGTTCGCCATCACCACTCTCACTGGCGCACAGTCACTTCGGACAGGTGGGTGCTGCAGATCGTCCGAAGGGGCTACTCCCTCCCCTTCGAGACGACCCCTCAAGCCATGCCACTGCAACACCACCGCGTATCGGGGGATCACTTGCGGGTCCTGCAGGAGGAAGTTTCGGCCCTCTTGGCCAAGGGGGCCATCGAGCGCGTTCCTGGGCCAGAAGTAGGACGTGGTTGCTACTCCCACTACTTCCTGGTACCCAAGAAGGGCAAAGGGGGCCTACGCCCTATCTTGGATCTGAGGAACGTCAACGGCTTCCTCCGGAAGGAGAAGTTCAAAATGCTGACACTGGCTCAGGTCTTGGCTGCCCTAGACCCAGGAGACTGGATGGTAGCGTTGGACTTGCAGGACGCATATTTCCACATCCCCGTCCTGCCGGCCCACCGGCGTTACCTGCGGTTCACGGTAGGCCTCGGGCACTTTCAGTTTACCGTGCTCCCCTTCGGCCTTACCAGCGCCCCACGAGTGTTCACGAAGGTGATGACGGTGGTCGCAGCTCATCTGCGCAGGTTAGGGGTCTCAGTCTTCCCCTACCTAGACGACTGGTTGTTGAAGGCGGGCTCGCCCCAGACAGTCGTCAGCCACCTCCAGACTACGGCGGATCTCCTGCACCAGCTGGGATTTTCCATCAATGTGCCGAAGTCACACCTGTGCCCTTCTCAAAAGCTCCTTTTCATCGGACCAGTTCTCGACTCGGCGCAGTTTCGGGTTTACCCACCCGAACAGCGGGTTTGGAATATACAGGCTCTGATTCCGATCTTCAGGCCGTTATCCCGGGTTTCGGTCAGGTTGACGCTGCGGCTTCTGGGGCTGATGGCCTCCTGCATCCTTCTGGTGCATCACGCACTGTGGCGGATGCGGGCTCTGCAGTGGGACCTGAAGTTTCAGTGGGCCCAGCATCGGGGCAACCTGTCCGACCATGTCCTGATCTCGTAGGGCACTGCGAGACAGCTGCAGTGGTGGCTCACGGACCGCGATTTGGTCAACGGCAGATCCCTCTCCCTTCCCCAACCGGAGCACGTAGTTGTGACGGACGCGTCCCTCCAGGGCTGGGGAGGCCACTTGGGAGAGGCGGAGATCAGAGGACTCTGATCTCCGGCGGAGTCCCGGCTTCATATCAATCTGTTGGAGCTGCGGGCGATTCGTCTGGCACTGAAAGCATTCCTCCCGTCTGTCCGAGGGAGTGCAGTGCAGGTGTTCACGGACAATACCACCGCCATGTGGTACTGCAACAAACAGGGCGGAGTGGGGTCGTGGACCCTTTTCCAGGAGGCTCTGCGTCTCTGGCAATGGCTGGAACATCAGGGCGTGACTCTGGTGGTTCAACACCTGGCAGGTTCTCTGAACGCCAGGGTGGACGAACTCAGCCGTCGGTGCTCGATGGATCACGAATGGCGTCTGAACTCGGACGTGGCGCAAGGCCTCTTTTTGCGATGGGGAGAGCCTTGGTTAGATCTATTCGCCACCGAAGAGAACGCGCAATGTCATCTGTTCTGCGCGTTGGAATTTCCAAGGCGGCACTCGCTCGGAGACGCTTTTCGTCGCGAGTGGAGCTGCGGTCTGTTGTACGCTTTTCCGCCTATACCTCTTCTGCCCAGAGTGCTGAAGAAGATCAAGCGTGACCGGGCACAAGTCATCCTTGTGGCTCCGGTCTGGGCACGAAGGTACTCGTATCCCGAGCTACTCAGTATGTCAGTCGATCCCCCGGTTCGTCTGCCTCTTCAGGAGGACCTTCTGTTGCAGCAGCAGGGGACTGTCCTCCACCCGAACCTGTCCAGTCTCCACCTCCATGCTTGGAGATTGAGCGGCGACAGTTGAGGCCATTTGACTTGCCTCCTGAAGTTTGCAACATCATTCTGGCAGCCAGGCGTCCCTCCACAAAGACGGTATTCGCCTGCAGGTGGAACATATTTGTGGCATGGTGCACAGCAAAGGCTGTGGATCCCCTCAATGCCCCTCTCTCTGAAGTTCTTCTCTTCCTTCTTTCTCTTGCCCAGCAGGGCTCTGCTCTGGGCACTGTCAAGGGCTATCTTTCTGCACTTTCAGCCTTTCTGAGGCTGCCTGACCAACCTTCTTTGTTCAAGTCCCTTATCATAAATCGATTCCTGAAGGGCATCACTCATACCTTTCCTCCTGTTCCCTTCGTGATGCCTCAGTGGGACTTGAACCTGGTTCTGACATTTCTGATGTGCGCTCCCTTTGAGCCACTTCACAACTGCCCTCTTCGCCTTCTTTCTTTGAAGACTGCCTTCCTGGTAGCCATCACCTCTGCCAGGAGAGTGAGTGAGCTCCAGGCTCTCTCTTGTAAGCCTCCTTTCCTCTCAGTCAACCCGGACAAGGTTTTTTTAAGGACTAGACCCTCCTTCTTGCCTAAGGTGGTCACGGCCTTCCACATTGTCCATCACATTGCCCACCTTCTTTCCGCCTCCGCACCCCTCGAGAGAGGAGGAGAGGCTCCACCGTCTGGACCCAAAACGTGCGCTCTCGTTCTATCTGGATCGCACACGCCAGTTCCGGGTGGATGATCAACTCTTTGTTGGGTACGCGTGCGCTAAGAAAGGGAAAGCGGTGCACAAACTGACCATCTCTCGATGGATTATCATGTGCATCCAGGCATGTTACTCCTTGGCTAAGAAGGAACCCCCTGTTGGGCTGAGGGCTCATTCCACTCGAGCCACGGCCACTACAACTTTCTTGGGCCGAGCTGTGCCCTTGCAGGACATTTGCCAGGCAGCTACGTGGGCCTCGTTGCACACGTTTGCAAGGCACTACTGCCTGGACAGTCAGGTCCGGAGGGACGGCTACTTTGGCCGTTCCGTTCTCCAGGACTTTCTGGTGTAAATATTGGTTCGCAGACCCACCACCACGGGGATGGTATTGCTGGGGTATCTATTCTAAGGTAAGGAATCTATCACTAACGTGTCTCTTTCAGATGCACAAGTTACTACTTGTGTAACGATATATCTGTAAGAGACATTAGTTAGTGATAGATTCCTTACCGACCCACCCATCCTCCCCGTTCTGCGAACCGATATCTAGGGTTAAGGTCATTCCCTTTCAGGGCCCTAGTTTCTTGGCACCAGTGTCGGTTTTTGTCATGGCTCTGCGCTTCTGGCGCGGAAAAGCTGTGGCTAAGAACTGACGTCAGCACGCGGTGGCGGCGTCTAAGTACTCCGACGTCATCACGGCGCCCACGACGCTGACGACGGACGCGGAGCCGCAGACGACGCCTACCGACGCGCAAGGGTACTGCTACGCAAAACTTTCCGGATCCAGTCTGACGCCTGGGGATATTCTAAGGTAAGGAATCTATCACTTACTAATGTCTCTTACAGATATATCGTTACACAAGTAGTAACTTGTGCTTTCGTTGATCTAATGATTTTTAGTGAATATTTCACAGTTTCAAAACTCGACACTTAGAAGAATTTCCAAGTGAAAACCAGTCAATGTTACCCTATGGAGAAAATGTAAGTTATCAGCTTTCAGGTAAGTAATCGACTGGCAAAGTTAATGTTCTGGGGTTAGACTCGGGGGTCTCCCAGGTTCAGTAAGGTACTGTAGTTACACCCTCAGCGGCACAGGGGCAGCCGGGTGCAGAGAGAGTAGGCCCAATGTTAGCCTGCAGCGGTTAGGGGGCCTTTGGTTGGTGGCTGCTAGCAGGCAGGACACGCAGCTGTGGGAGCTGGGCTTCTGGTCTTTGCTAAGGCAAGTGGGGAAGTCTAACAGAACAGCGGTTGCACTTCCAGCAACACTGGGGCGGCTGGGTGCAGGGTGCTTTTGGGCCCCGTCAGGCGCCCAATGGATTTCAATGGGAAAGTTGCAAGACGAGCAAAGGCTGCAGGCTCGGGGTCAGAGATTCTTCAGGTGCGACCGCCACTTGGAGAGGTAAGTTGGGAAGCTGTAGGTTAAGTAGGCACCCAGGAATTGGGCACAGGGAGCCGCAAGGCGCCGTGTGCAGGGGTGTCTTTTGTCGTCTGGAAATCTTACGAGAGACGAGAAGGGTCCTTGGGTGTTGAATTCTTGGTCACAGTCGCCGGGGGGACGTCCTCATGGTCTTTGTCAACTTAGGCACGGGCCAGGCTCGGCGGGTGCAGAGTTTGCTGGATTCGCTGTTTCTGGCTGGCAGCAGGGGTTTAGGATCTTTGAGCAGAACCACTGCTCATGGGAGTCCCAGTCTTTAGATGAGCAAAGCAGTCTCCCAGCACCATATACTCTTAATGGCATCACTGCACTTACAGTGCCTAGGAATGGTCCTCAGTACTGTAGGGGCACAGCACCTGTGCACACACCACTGGCATAGTGCACCCAGCTAGAGGGGTGACTGATGTATGCCAGGGCAGTGTTTGTGGGCATGGCACACAGGGATGTGTGCCATGTCGACTCTCTGTTTAGTTCTGCACCAAGACACTCAGCCTGCAAAGGCAGTGTGTGTGTGCCAGGGTACAGGGCCCCTAAGGATGGCACAATAAGTGCTGCAGCCCTTAGGGGTCTTCTCTGGTCACAGTACCCTGGGTACCTAGGGTACCATTTACCAGGGGCTGACATGTGGCCAGAGATGCCAATTGGGTTTAGGCTTCAATACAGTTTTAGGGAAGGAACACGGGCCCTGGGTACCGGATTGGCAGGAGCCCAGGGCACACTCAGTCAAAGTACATCAGCAAAAAGTGGGGACATACCATGCAATAATGATGGCACTTTCTCTCCCACCCCCCCCCCCCACCCCCCCCTCTCCCAAAACAAACGAAAGGTGGTGAGATTAACCTTGCCATAGGGAGTCTTCATTGTCTAAGTGGAAGAACCTCAAAAGTCCATCTGCATTGGCAGTCCCAGGTCTGTGTTCCACTTCAAAGTCCATTCCCTGTAGGGAGATGGACCGTCTTAGTAGTTTTGGATTTTTCCCTTTCATCTGCATTAGCCATCTGAGAGATCTGTGGTCACTTTGAACCAGGAAGTGAGTTCCAAACAAGTAGGGCCTCAACTTCTTCAGGGACTAAACCACAGCAAAAGCCTCCCTCTCAATGGCACACCAACACTGCTCTCTGAGGAGTAGCCTCTTTTTTTTAAAAGCAACATGTTGGTCTTGGCCTTCATCATTGGATTGGGTAGGGCTCCCCATCTTCAAGATGGCGAGAGCCCGGAGTTGAGCTGCACCTCGCCTCCCCCACCTGAGGGGTGGGGTTGGCAGAGGCTGGCACACTCCTTTCCTCACTTTGGTTGTCTCGCCTGTCTTCCCGCCAGAGTGGGAGTCAGAACCGGTGGGGGCCAGTTGCTGAGTACATCAAGGGGTCTGAGAAGCTCACAAAGGCGGCTTGCCTTTGAAGCTTCCTCTGCCCATCCTGGGAGAGGATTTTAAGAAAAACAGCAGTTCCTTTGGAAATTTATAGTTAGTAATGATTAGAAAGACAAAGCGAAAATCGCATTAGCCAGGGGTTATGGGTCATGCCAGAGAGAAAGAAACACACATACCCTGACTCTGTTGGTGAATAGTTGTATTAAGAAATAAATTGTAAAGGAATACTCAAAATGTATACACATAAGAAAAAGGTATTTACAGTTGTGTAAAGTGCGCCAAGTGAAATATGAACCTAAACAATATAATTGACGTTGTGTAACCATATTTACAATGTTTCAAAGACTTTTGTTTCAGAAAGCGACCAAAACTCCATATTTTACAACTACATAGCCCCCATACAATGATAGAGTGCAATTTCAATGGTTCGCTTTTTTCCTTATTGTTAACGGCGTTTCGACCCTCTTTTGGGTGTAGGGTCTCTTCAGGACCTACAGTATTAGGGACATCTAGGGAAAGCAAAGGAATATTTTTTAGAACCTAAGATGGCCCATGTACCAGCTCAATCGCTGTATTCGGGATTGTACTTTGGTTTTACCTGGATGTGGAACTGCTGAGCGATTTGTGGGGTGTGTGTAACCCGTGTTGTAGTGAAAAGAAAGTACCCACTAGGAAACAGAGCCGTGTTCTTTGTGAGATGATAAATAAAATACATAATTACACAGGGCATAGGAAGAGTAAGGAGCAAATTGTAGGCGTTTTGCCTTTTTAATAATTATCAAGTATAAATTTCCACAGGAACCGCTGTTTTTCTTAAAATACTTAATCACCCGGGTTCCATAGTGAGTAGGGTTCTCTTGTTCTTCCTTTTCATCCTGGGGGAGGAGGCCTAGCACCACGCCCCTGGATGTGCATTGTTGCAGACCCACGAGAGCGGATGGCTCCCTACCCAGGGGTCCAGCAACATGTACTCTCGGTGGCAGCCTAGCCCTCCTCTCAGTCAGGACACTGGTTGTGGGTTAGTTTCAGGGGGCAACTTAAGTTGCCCTCTGTCGTGCATTTTACATGAAATCCTACACTAGCATCAGTGTGGATTTAATGTGCTGAGAAGTTTGATACCAAACTTTTCAGTCTTCAGTGTAGCCATCATGGTGCTGTGGAGTTTGTGATGTCGACCTCCTGGCACCATATACTCTTAATGGCAGCACTGCACTTACAGTGCCCAGGAATGGACCTGGGTACTGTAGGGGTACAGGGCTGATGCACCAGTACCCACACCACTGGCATAGAGCACCCAGCTAGAGGGGTGACTGAGGTATGCCAGGGCAGTGTGTTGTGGGCATGGCACACAGGGATGTGTGCCATGTCAACTCTTTGTTTTGTTCTGCACCAAGGCACTCAGCCTGCAAAGGCAGTGGGTATGTATCAGGGTACAGGGCCCCTAAGGCTGGCACAATAAGTGCTGCAGCCCTTGGGGGCCTTCTCTGGTCACAGTGCCCTGGGTACCATTTACCAGGGGCTTACATGTGGCCAGAGATGCCAATTGGGTTTAGGCTTCATTACAGTTTTAGGGAAAGAACACAGGCACTGGGCACCTGATTGGCAGGAGCCCAGGGCGCACTCAGTGAAAGTGCATCAGCAATTCAGCAAAAAGTGGGGGCATACCATGAAAGAAAGATGGTACTTAATCACATCTGTGCACACCATACCTCACTTTGATTTAGTATATACAGAGCCAGCTTCCTACACCATTGGTGCAAAATCAACCAACACACAAGATTCTAAGGCATTGCCTCAAATTACTGGACACACATGGTGTGGTTCATGCGACGTGTGTCACTTGACAAAAAATACAAAAAGCGTTGATGTGGGCCTACGATACCCCTGGATACAAAGGGCACACACCAATTGGAACTCGGAATACGTGATTTACCGTATCACATGCCCCTGCAGTAAGCAAAATATAGGCATGACCATGAGGAAAGTAAAAACACATATCATGGAGCATAGAAGCACCATTTTCCAGTATTGGGGTGTTTTTCAAAAATTCACATGCCTGAATCATTTCCCGTCGTCTGAGTGGGAGTCCTACGGTACATAAAAAAGCAATAATTTGTATATAAGAAAACCAAAACCCTTGGTAATACCAACCAGGAAGTAAAGTAGCCCTAAGCTACAATGGAAAAACTTCCACACTCATGACCATCCTAGTCATTTTGTATAGACCAAACTACAGCCAATCAGGCACCAGCACCCACCAGAATGTTCTCCTCAGAGACTCAGGCTCTCAGATTTTCTACCGCACGTTGTGTGAAAGGGAGTCTCCCTGAGCTCTGCTCAGTACTTTTCAACCTGACTGGTTTTTCTCCTATTTTTGGAATGTCTTCTTCGACATCTCTCTTCAGGTCAAGTGAGTCTTGTGGGAAGCTTAGGCTTTTTAAAGAAGATCACCCAAAAAAGTGCATTTATTGCCTATATCCAGACCATGAGGTAAAGGATTGTAAGATCTGCAGGACCTTTCCTCAGAAGACCCTCAGAGACAGGGAAGGTCGTCTTCTACTATGGTTGCAGAAGATTAAGGACCAGGATGATCCTCTATCTGAGGTACGAAGACTGGCTTCGGGGTCTTCTATATCTTCCAGAAAGAGAAAGATTGAGGAAGAGGTATCTTCTCCTGGGGCTAAGGTGTTGAGAAAAGCTAAGAATTCTAGCTTGCCTTCTTCTACTGCTAAAAAGGCTTCTCCACCTTCTAAATCTGGACCTAAAACGCCCCCGAGAAAGTCTGCTCAGTCTTTGCCATCTAAAAGACTGTCGGAGAAAAAAGTACCTCAGAAAAAGACCTCGTCAACTACCTCATCGTCGACGGCTGCTCCGTTGACGGGTCCAGTCTACAGTATTTCCTCCACGTCGACGGTCCTCCACGTCGACGGTTACTTTCTTTTCACCAAAGCCTCAGATGGTGATGTCGTCCGCTTCTTCACCGTCGACGATGGTCTTGGTTTCAGTGACACCCATCTCGTTGACGAAGATTCAACCATCAAGCGTCGACATTCCTTCGTCGTCGAAGTTAAAGAAGATATCGTTGACGAAGATTAGCCCGTCGACAAAAGTCATCCCGCCGACGGGTCCTTCGTCGACGAAAGAAGCTTTGCCGTTGACTACCACACCGTCGACAAGAAGTCCATCGTCGTCGAAGATTCTACCGTCGTCGACAGCTTCGTCGTCGAAGGCTTCGTCAACGAAACTTACCTAGTCGTTGACAACATTTTCGACATTGAAAGCCTGCATGCAATATCTCCGTCGACGGTGGGTCAGTCGACGCCTCTTCTGTCAACATGTACGGATCTACAGGTTTGGTCCGCTGCTCCGCCTGCTGCCTCTTTTACTTCACCATCGACGGGGGTTTCCTTATTACAAAGAAGAGGCTCTACTCTACCGCCTCTTTCACCCCTAAAGTTGCCTGAACAGCTTCTGGATTCAGAGGAAGATGATGATCAGGATTAATCTGATGAGGACAGTTTCCGAGCGGCCAGAAGGCCATCAGAACTATTAATAAAGATGCAAGAGGAAGATCACGATGAGGAAGAGTTTTTTCCTGCACCAGTTGCTCAAGCCCCTGCTGCAGTACCAACAGCACAGATGCCATTAGACCTCCTTACAAATTTACAATACATGTTAAATGACTATTACCGCCGGTTCCCTCCGTCGGCAGAGTCGCTTCCGGCGACACCCATGCCTCAAGCACCTGCCTCAGCCTTGAGAGCCCCAAGACCGTCTCCTTTGACACCAGTACCTGAGGTACATTCTTCTATTCCACCTTCTCCGGCACAATCCCACCATACGTGTATCACTACTGATGACGACAGAGGAAGGAGAGGTGGACGATCAATCCGTACTGTCGGAGTGATATAATTATCAGACGCAGACCCCATTACCTACTGCTCCTCATACGGCGGACTCTCCACCTGTAGATATTGGAGGATTCCATCTAGTAATGGAAAGAGCAACAAAGAGGTTTCAGATTACTATGGAAGCTAAGCAGCAGGATTGTTTTTATATGACTTTAAAGATCAGCCACACAAACAAGTGAGGACAATCCCAATAATAGATTTCATTTGGAAGGAGGGCCTGAAAGTCATGTGTACTCCAAATTCTTTACCCGCAGTTTTACCTCGAATTGACAAAGTACAAGGCGCCCAATACATCACCTACATGCCTTATCGGACAAGCTAAGACAGAGTCCGTTGTCACTCAAGCGGCACAGAACAGAGCTAGAAACCCGTCCTCACAAGTGACCGCCCCACCTGACAGAGATGGAAGACGTCTCTACTCCATCGGAAAAAAGGTGTCAACGATGGCTGTGACTACGATCCGAGCAGCAAATTCCCTAGCAATCCTAGGGAGATATGATGGACAGATGTGGTCAGGCATATCTCCATATCTCGAAAAGCTTCCGGAACCGGAGAGGTCAGAAGCAAAGGTGTCACATGAAGGGGAGTGCGTCTCTGCAGAGATGATTGACGCAGCTGTGGATGTGGCAACCACAGGCTTCTGACAATTGGCGGGCGCGGCAGTATTAAGGAGACAGGGTTGGCTGAAGTCAACTTCCTTCCGGCAAGAAGTCCAGGCAAAGATAATAGATATGCCTTAGGACTGAGAATATTACTATTTGGCCAGCACATTGATGAGGCTTTGCAGGCCATAAAGAAAGATACAGACACCGCAAGGTCGCTGGGAAACCTGCAATTTCGTAAATCGTCCTTTCGTGGCACCAAAGGACATGGATCCCTATTCAAATAGAGGAGGATATTCTCAGCAACGCTTGTACCATTCATCACAAGGTAACCAGCGATATCAACCGTATAAACAACAGACATACGGACAGCGAGGCAACAACTTTTCTCAAGGGAAAAGAAAATCCACCTATTGTGGACGAGATCCTGCTAAAAGGCAATGGGAACTGCCACCACCTCTGCCAGTACCAAGGTCAAAAGTTGGAGGAAGAATATCCCATTACTTATCAAATTGGTTCAAGATTACTACGGACAAGAGGGTCCTGGATGTAGTGGCCAGAGGACACGCTTTAGAATTTGTCAAATCCCTCCAAATTCACCTCCATATGTCCGCCACCAGCTCACCTCAAAGAGCTTCTTTCCCAAATAAATATAATGATTCGGAAGGGTGCAATCAATAAAGTTCCTAAATTACAAAGAGGAAGAGGTTTCTATTCGAAGTTCTTCCTCATAAGAAAGAAAACAGGAAAATGGCGCCCCATTCTCGACCTACGCCCCCTCAACAAATACCTCAAGAAGATGTCCTTCCGGATGTTAACACTTCAAGAAATCCTCCAGCTTCTTTCCCAAGGCGATCACATGGCTACCCTAGATCTTAAAGATGCCTACTTTCATGTGCTCATTCTCCCCAGGCACAGGACATTCTTGAGGTTCAGAGTGGCTGGCAGGGACATTCAATTCAAAGTTCTCCCGTTTGGGCTTCGTTCAGCGCCCTGAGTATTCACAAAGATATTAGCCCACGTAGCGGCACATCTTCGCTTGAAAGGCATTCAAATCTTCCTGTATTTAGACGATTGTCTTATCAAGACCAGTTCTTTATGAGCAGCAAGGGTACATGTCCAAAGATGACTCTCGCTCTTCCAGTCTCTGGGACTTTCAATCCATTTCAAGAAATCCCATCTTGTTCCGTCACAAAAGATATCGTTTCTGGGAGCAACATTAGACACTCGCCTCACCCAAGCTTTTGTCTCGAAAGACCGACAACTCAAGATTTGCAAGATGGCCCTCAACTTACGGCAAAAAGAGTACGTTTCAGTACGAATGTACAAGTCATTCCTAGGGATGCTATCATCCTGCATCCCTCTCATACCCAACTGCCGTCTCCGGATGAGACCTTTCCAAGAGGAACTCAGTCTACAATGGGTTAAAGTGTCAGGGTCGTTCGACGACAGAATCGCCATAACTTACCGTATGAGAGAAGCTTTTCTATGGTGGACCCGAAAAGAGAATCTGCAAATAGAGCATTCATTCCTAACGGAGATACCAAGTTACACCATCACCACGGATGCTTCCCTGGAAGTATGGAGGGCACACCTACAGGGAATGACCGTCAATGGGAAATGGAATGAACATCAAAAGAAGTGGCACATCAGCCTTCTAGAGTTGAGAGCAATTTTTCTGGCCCTGAAATCTTTTCAGACGTGATACACGGATCCACGGTTCTAATCAGGACAGACAATACAACAAGTATGCATTACTTGAACAAACAAGGGGGCACTAGATCGGCCCTTCTTTCTCAGGAGGCCCAGGATATTTGGAGTTGGGCTCTGCATCACAGAATAAATCTGTCAACAACCCACGTTCCAGGAATGTCCAATGTGCTCGCCGATTCTCTCAACAGAGCGACAGCTACAAATCACGAATGGGAACTTCCTCAGTCGACTCTGGACAGAGTTTTTCAGAAGTGGGGTCATCCTGACCTGGACTTATTTGCGACGAAGCAGAACCACAAATGCCCATACTTTGCAAATTGGATTCGCCACAAGGATTCATGAGGAGAAGCACTTTCGATGAAAAGGTCTCAAATATTTGCATACGCTTTTCCGCCGATTCCTTTGGCTCCCATGATCATCTGGAAAATGAAACCGCAACCATGCCGCCTCATCCTCATCACGCCCAGGTGGCCTCGCCAATATTGGTTCACCGAGCTCCTACTTCTCTCGGAGTCCAATCCCATACAGCTTCAAGCACTACCAAATCGTCTAACTGCAAGAGGGTAAAATTTGTCATCCGCACCCAGCTTCCTTGAAATTAGCAGCTTGGCTCCTCAACACGTTGAATTCGCCCATCTAGATATCCCAGAGGATTGTAAAGAGGTTTTAGCCAATGCTCGAGCGCCTGCTACTATTAAGACTTACAAACTTAAATGGAAAAGGTTTTGTGCCTGGTGTCTCGCAGCCAACTTACATCCACTCCATGTGAAACCAGAACAGATTTTACCGTTCTTTCTTCAATTGGCTAAGTCTGGCTTGTCTCATTCCACACTGAAAGTGTTTTTAGCACCCATCTCCAGATTCCGTCAGGATGGCTCTAATTCTTTGTATTCCACTAGAATAATTCAGCAATTCTTCAAAGGCCTTTTTCGAATGTTCCCACCTGTTCGGCGTCCACCTCCTTCCTGGTACTTGAATGTGGTACTCTCTCAGCTCATGCATCACCCCTTTGAGCCTATGCATAAAGTGGATCTCAAATTCCTTTCCTGGAAGGTTTCTCTCCTTCTAGCTCTAACATCGGCACGTAGAGTCAGTGACATTCAAGCGTTCGCCATCAAAGCTCAGTTTTTACAGTTCACTTCAAATTCGGTGGTGCTACGTACCAATCCAAGCTACATGCCTAAAGTTCCATCCGACTTTCACCTAATGAGCCGGTGCTTTTAAAGACATTACTAATCCGCAAAAGAAAGCGGAGAAGGCCTTGCATTCCCTGGACATCAGAAGATGTCTTAAATTTGACCTACGAACTGCTACATTGCGTAAGACAGATCAGCTCTTTGTAGCATACGGAAGGATACGTCAAGGATTCGCTGTATCTAAGCAGACCATAGCCCGTTGGGTGTCCTCAGCAATTAGTCTCTGTCACTAGCAAGCAGGGAGACCATTGCAATCATTGCCAAGAGTGCATTCTACGAGAGCGGTCTCCTCTTTGCTGGAGTGCCTCTTCATCATATTTGCAGAGCAGCAACCTGGACCAGCACGCATACCTTCACCAAGCACTATTGCTTGGATGCTGCCAGCGATGCAGATACTTCAGTGGGACGAGCAGTGCTTAACAATCTTTTAAATAAGGTGAGCCTCTGTTCTCCCTCCTCCTCTATACTCTTCTAGACGCTTATGTTAATTGTAATAATGTTTGCAAAATGTACATATGCATACCTAGGTGGAACATTAAAAACCGTGCGTGCTGAGGAATATGTGAGGGATTTACTAGTGTCTTAACGCATGCCCCCATGAGCTACCCCAGCACGAATAATTCTATACCAATTTTCATTATGTGCTTTACCCTACAGATAAACAAATGTGAGTTACATAGGGATACCCTCCCCTTGGAAATGACAGATTGTAAGGATACCCTACTCTGGTACAGAGGGTAAATATAAAACTGGGGATCTGATTGGTCCTGAAGAAAGCCGGAGTGACTCAACACTGTGGTCACTCATAACACGGCTGAAATATGTCAACATTTTGTCAGTAAAGAGGCGTGAAGGAACTCTCCCATCACCACCATCCTTCACGTTTTTAGACCTAAGCGGTGGTTCCAGGAATAAATTGTTGTACAGAGAAACCACCGAGCTTGTTTTAAACCTTCACTGCACTTTTCTTTCGGTGATCCCAATGCATATTGATATAGAATTTCTTTTTTATGTTTGTATTGCTTCCCCTCCCTTTTGCTTCACCTGAGGCGTTGGTCTGCGCAGGGGTGTATTGCAAACAAGCCTAATGATGAAGCGTTTCAATTTTGTGAGTGAGAGCAGTATTTCTCCACATAGCATGTGCCACCTTCTGATCACTTTTTAATACTCCTCTGTTTGTGTTACAGTGAACAAACGTACCATCTCTTGATGGGTCGTACTATGCATTAAGATCTGATATTCTTTGGCTAAAAAGAAACCTCCAGTAGGACTGCGCGCTCACTCTACCAGGGCGACAGCTGCTACTATTGCTTTGGGACGTGGAGTTCCGCTGGTGACATCTGCCATACAGCCATGTAGGCATCCCTGCACATGTTTACTAAGCATTACTGCCTAGACAGCACAGTCTGGAGAGACTGCTTTTTCGGCCGTTATATTCTCCAGGACTTCCTGGTGTGAACTTAATATGCAGACCCACCTCCGGGGTTGGTATTGCTGGGGTATCTATTCTAAGGTAAGGAATCTATAACTAATGGTCTCTTTCAGATTAACAAGTTACTTACCTTCGGTAACGATGTATTTGTAAGAGACTTAAATTAGTTATAGATTCCTTATTACCCCACCCAACCTCTCCATTCTGTGAACTGACTTCTAGGGACTCCCTTACAGAGCCTTAGTTTTGTGCACCAGTGGTCAGTGTCTTGCATGGCTCTGCGCTTCTGGCGTGGAAAGTAGTGTCAGAACTGAGGGCGCGCAGGGGCGGCGTCTAAGTAGACACTGCGATGTCATCCTGGTGACCACGCCGCTGACGGCGAACGCAGCGTCGACCGACGCGCAGAGGTACTGCTACGAAAACATTTCTCCGGATCCAGTCTGACGCCTTGGGATATTTCTACGGTAAGGAATCTATAACTAATGTTCGTCTCTTCCAGATACATCGTTACCGAAGGGAAGTAACTTGTTTTTATAGTCTGTGGGCTGATTCCCTGCATGGCAACCTGTGCCTGAGGTGCGTCCTACGGAAACTGCTCTACCTGCTATGATCTGCAGTACATACTGTCTGAGTCGCCTATAAAGTTTTCTTATTTAAAAAGAACAACATTGGTAAATCCATCATAAGATAGGCTACAGTGCTTAGTTATGCATTTAACTTTAAAACGATTTTACCATTTGTTGTCTTTGTTATATGTGTAATAAAACAAATTTTCAGGGCTCCACTTATGGGTGGTACAGTTCTCATATGCATAACTTCAGTGAAGATTCCAGCGATTCAGAAGTAGGATTACAAGTCAGTAACATTTCTTTTCAAGTTAGTCTTACATGTCAACCAGTGGCATCATCCGCTGTTGTGCAACTAAACACTGCTTAGATGAGACAAGAGTCGCAAATAGGAATATTTGTCATATTTAGCTGAGGCATTTTTATGTTTCGTGGAGCTTTCCAGCTTCTTCTTACAGTATACCGAATTTTAAAGAATAATATGCTCTAATCAAGAAGTCTGCTTTCTAGTCATGCGCATATTCTCAAATCATTTGTGATGCATTTTTTTGCTAACAGTTTTATAAAAGTGGAGAAAGCTTCATATGATTGTAGATGGAATACTAGATGTTCTGACTCGGTGTGTGATCCATGCCTCTGAAAATAGTAAATGTATCCCTGTGCAAAGAATAGAAAGTGAATTGGATTTTTCATGTGGTTACTGACAAGGACTTCTACTTAAGGTCTCAATTGCATGCATTCTTGCTCCCTCTTTCCAGGTGTTCTCGTGTTTACTGGAGTACGATTGATGCACGAAAACGCTGTGTGTACACCTGCAAGATCATGGAATGTCAACCTCCAGCATCCGAACCAGATATTAACAGCACTGTGGAGCACAATGACAATCGGACAACTCCTCTAATGCTTGCACTTACAGCAGGTAGTGTTCCCCCACATCCCTCCAGTAATGATTTAGAGTAATCTGTCTGCAAGTTTTCTTCTTAGACCTTTAGAACTTGCAGTCAATCAGTGAGAGTCCCTGAACCCAAACCCTCCAGTTCAGACTGAGAACTTATGATGCTGAAGCTGCACTCACAAGCTGTTCAATTATAGACTTAATCTGCTCTCTGGGTCCAGGTGTTCTCCAGTTTCAGACTTGTAGAAATTATATTAAATCAGTGGTAGCATTTTACATAAAACCAAAAGTTGCACAATACTGTGTTTGCCAACACGGGTATTTAGATTAACATTGTCCAGAAAACTTTTTATGTGGTAGATATTGCTTGAAAAGCATGGGCCTCAACTAAAGTATGGTTCTTGGAGTGCCACATACTAGTCACACTGCTGGGACCTGCCACCTGTGTGAGCTTTCTAAATGTTCTGCATAGCCATTGTCTTTAAAAAATGAAAGCTCCGACAGCTTAACGTAAAAATTGTATTTATTTGGTCCATATTCTCATTACAGAAGGCATTCCAAACTCTCAAACTTCCAGCCCATCTGCATTGAGAACACAGAGCAGCAGAATCCGATCTCTGAACTACTGTTCAAAGCAAAGGTTCCCCGGTTCTCGGCCATTGCCGTCTGCAGGTATTACATTTTAATGGTAATCATCCACTAACGTGTTACTTCATCTTTATTTATACAGAGAGTTCAGGCGGAATAGTTGCTTCTTATATATGTTCTACTTTTATTGTCTATGCCGAAACCATTCAGTGACATGCAATTGCTTAATGGTTCACCAGTGTGAACTGACGCCTTGCAAAAGCCAGATTTCTATTCCATGGCATGGTAGTTTGAAAGAAGCACTCTTCCTCATTAAGATTTGGGTGCAAAGACCCTGTTTCACATGCATTTCTTGACATATGTTGTAAGTAGCCACTGAGAACAAACTGAAGCATTGCTTCAGCTTGGTAGTAAACAATTGATGCAGAAGACAAGCTGATACTTGAAGAGACGTACTGTGCCACGCTACCTAGCCAATAACTCCATCCTTTCTAATGGATACTTCTCACTTTTTGAATATCCCCAGGCTCCAGAACTATTCCAGAAATGTTTCTAATAGGTGACTCCAATCGCACCTCCACCAGTCTGTATATGGCACCATCAGTTTTTACCAGCCTTAATAACAGGGCCAGAACATTACTACAGCATTGACTGATTTCTTCCGGTTTTAACAGCTCTTATTCAGCATAATCTTTTAAATGTTTCCTAAGATATCATGATTCAAACTCTATCAAAGTTATTGCAAGCAGATGTCCCTGCCTGATACTTCACCATTTCCCTGTGAACTGATTATGATTTCTTAACGTGTGACGACTGTGCGTCCATGCACCGATGAACAACAAGGAGTAAAATTCTATAATGTTCTTACTAGGTGTGGTTTAAAAAGGCCCTCTGACTTCCTTCAGGAAAGACTCCTGTCATGGTGAGACCCTCCATAGGATCTTCCTACAAGAAATATGCTGAAAAAGAGTGTTTGAGGGATGTGTGGCCGTGGATAGAAATGCTTTGCATCCTCCCGCCATTTAGTGTTGGGTCCGGATGTTTGCAAGTTGGTTTTCTTCGAAGAAGCCTCCTCTTGGTAATAGTGCGCATCAGCATCGACTCCATTGTTAGATTGTTTTCTTTCCGCCATGGGGTTCCGTCATGTATTATGTCGCTCCATTTCAATACCATTTTTGGGATCCTTTTGGTGAGTAATCTACTATAATCTCGTCTATATTGTTTCAGACACATTTTCCCTTCCTCGCGTATCAAAATTTGGAAGACTTTCATTGTTCGAGTCGGCATGTTTCGCTCTCGGCCTTTGGGCTTCGCCCATCCGAGCTATTGTACATCTGTTTGACGATACTCTGCTGATGGAACGGACTTCATTTTTTTGCCCCCAGTGCCATTTCATGTACCTGTGGGCTGACCTTAACGAGGTATGTAATCTGTACTTGTCCCCCGAGCCCAGAGAAGATGATTGTGATGCTTGTTGGTCGTTTCAATCGAAAAAGACTTCGCGGGACCGTTGGACACAACGCAAAGAAATAGAGACGGGAGTTCCAACACATGCCTGATGACTTCGGGCAGGAAGACTCGAACACGAAGATTTTGAGGCTTCTGCGGCCTAAGAAGAGGGAGCCTTTTCAGTCAAAGACTCTGACTCCGGCTTAGAGATCGATCTGGAGTGGCACGATCTACTGCCTGGTCAAGGTGCCGAATGTACCCAAACCTCTCACCTGCCCACACCAAAATCTTCAATCCCCACAAAACAAAAGGCATCTGGGCCGCTACTGCCATCTGTCCATGGTCTGCACTGAGACTCCGCTTCAGCTGCCTCAGGCTCGGCACCAAAAGAATATGGAAAGCCTTCTGGTTCCACACCAAGCCAAGATCCCACCTCTTGGGCTCCGACCTTTCTGGTTCTGAAAACTAAAACTGGTATGGCTCAGAAACCTTCGGTACCGAAAGCCAGATCTGCTCCTGCTACACTCCCAGAGCCCATTTTGGAGACAATACAAGAAAGACTCGATCCTAAACAAAAACAGATCCATATGCATCCAGAGACTGGCTGCATCATTACAAAGACTGACAAAGTGACTTCCACTAAGCAGCAAACTTATTTTTAAGAAGCTATTGATTAGCCAATGCCTTTGAAGAAAAAAAAACGATAAGGCTACCAATCCTCTGCACCTTTTTCCTCCTTCTCCATCTCACATACCACCATTGCCTTCTCTACGTCATTCACCATAGAATCCCTTAAACATTACACCTCAAGGATCTCTACATACAGACCCAGATGTAGAGGGGGGAATGACACTTGCGGTGCGCCACCACCACCAGATCCTTGGCAGGATTATGATATTGGCCCAGACCTCTATCCTGCCAAACCCTCACCTCCTGATGATACTACATCATATCAAGAGTTCATTGCTGGGGCAGTAGCATACCGTGCGGTTACTTTACATAAAAAATCAGTGGAAGATATTTTATCTAAGACATTGTGCACCACACATAGGACATCGCAACCCCTTCCTATGTTAAAAAGTAGATGTGCCATGCAGATCATATTTTTAAGGTTCCTGCACAGGCTCGCATCATCGCCCTTAGCTAGGGTAAATAAAATGTATAAAGTTGCACCAACTGACCCTATTTTTATTCGAGGCCAGCTTCCACCAGAATTCCTAGTTCTTTCAAATGCATGTAAACATTCTAATTCACAGACTACAGCCTACACACCACCTCCTGATAAGGAATTTAAGCTATTGATGCTTCACGCAAAAGAGTTGCTGCACAATCTGCCAATCATTGGCAAATTGCTAATACACAAGGACTTTTTGCCAGGTATGACAGAGCTCACTGGGATGAAATTTGAGGAACTCCTCCAATATATCTCATTGGAACATAAAAGGATAGGCCAAGAACTGGTTCAGAAAAGAAAATTAATGTTCGAGGCACGTGACCTGTAGATTGCATGCTTTGCTTACTCCTGCCATCTAGTGCTGGGTCCAGATGTTTGCAATTTGTTTCTCTTCTAAGAATTCTTTCCAGTCACGAGGTAGGTGACTCCTCCTTTCAGTGATAGTGCTCATGGGCATCAACTCCATTGTTATATTGTGTTCGAGGCATGTGGGCTGCTGAATTCATATCTGTGCATAGATCGCCGCCTAGTGTTGGGTCCGGATGATCGCACATTGTTGTCCTGGAAGAGTCTACGAAGTATCACGAGATAGGTGGCTCCTCCCCTGGACTACAGTGCGCATGGGCATCGACTCCATCCTCAGTTTGTTTTTTTCCACCATTGGGTTCGGATGTATATTGGTTCACTCTAGTCGGAATCGATATAAAACTTTCCTAAGGCCAAAAGGCCTTTAGCTTTTCGTCAGTATAGTCTTGCGTTCGGTGCTTGATTCTTCCAGCTCAGTTTCGAGCCGGATTCCAGAGAGCCGCGTGCTTTCGTCGCTGAAGGCCCAGTCGACGCCAGAGACCTTACCGACAGACCATCATGGAACGGAGTCCGTTCAAGAGATGTCCCGTGTGCAACTCAAAATATCCCCACATCGATGTCCACCCGGTGTGCAACAAGTGTCTCTCGCCGGATCATGATGGAGCCAGTTGCATGGCTTGTTCCCGTTTTCGATCCAGGAACACAATTCTGCATCGTCGTGCTGCGCTCCAGGAGGCCCAGCAGACTGCACCGGCGCCAGTGAACATATTCGATGCCGTGGATGAAGAAGAAGCTGACCGGGAAGTTCGTGAGAACCTGTCGAATCCCGCGTCGGAGGTCGACTACAACTACGACGCGGATGTTGAAATGCTCGACGTAGAGAAAGTCGTTGACGAGGTAGGAGACGACGACGGGGCTTTTGGGGCCATGGAAGATAGCTCGAGTGAAGAGCTAACTCAAACTGACATTGGGGCCGAAACGCTTCAAAAGGCTCAGGTCGAGGGATCGCCACTAGGCCTTACCCAAGATCTTCCAGTGGGTTCTACGGCCCCGCCTTCGGGCTCGGCTACGGACATCGCTATTGAACCACACCCTGCAAAATCAAAACCGAAAGTGAAGACACCGGTCTCGACGCAAGTGAAAGCACTGGTGCCCCCATCGAAACTGAAGGTGCATATTGCTTTGGTCGGCTCAAAGTCCTCGGACGGGTCGGCACCGACAAAGCAAAGGGGCGTTATCGACCCGAAGAAACAGCTCAAGGGCGTCGAGACAGTCTGGCACGCCGAAGACAAAGGTCAAGGCAGTCAAGCCGAACAAATCGGCGCCGAAGACGGTCGACACCGACAAAGGGCTCAGTGATCCAAAGGTTCTCGAGACTCCGCGTCGACAAGACAAGGCCAAGAGCGGACCGGCCCACGAGTCCACGTCTAGTGGTGCCTCGAAGGATTCCGTCGAGTCGATGCAGCCGTCCGACGCTTTTTCCAAGAAAGTGGCAGACTCCCTACAGCGCATCAAGGCCAAGGCCTCAAGTGTCGGACCAAAACCTCCACCTTCGAAGCCTGTCGATAAACCTCAGAAGGCGTTTGTAGGAGAGTAGGGTCTGCAATCCTATGATCACCCAGATTTTTTGCTTTTGTTTCACTGGTTTACGACTTTCTCTGGCTGTGGGCCTACTAATCAGACCCACAGCCTTGCTGTTCTCTCACTAAATTGACACGTGTACCTTAGGTGCATTATCCAATTGGTACTGGGCCACCTTATCAGACCCTGTAACTCGGGGCATAGGTGTACCCAGGGCCTACCAGGGGCTGAAGCATGTATTATGCCACCCCTGGCTGGCCATCTAACTCTGACACAACTGGCTGCACAACAGCTGGGGCAAGGTGGTGTAATCACCCTTTGCTTTAGATATAGTATACCTATATCTAACCCTAAAATGGACACACAGATTCCTATCAGTCACTCCTATGGCAGGCCTTGACAATCCTGAAGGCAGAGTGCTTGGAATCGTGTGAGATGGTCCTCTGGCATGAGCTGAGCCCGTTTGCAGCTTGCGGTACCAAGTCCTAATAGCTGTTCCATGATAACGCATACCATATACTCTTAAGTGCATTATAATCCTCGCGGTTAAATGCTATCTCTGGTATCGCTTTATCAAAACATGTCGAGTAAGGTGTCATACGAATTGGAATACTAACCCCTCGCCAATTCTGGTGACGGGGTTAGCATTCCACCCTTCTAGAGGGACACGACATGTATGTAACTGTGAACCCCGGTTAAAGTTAACTCGAGCCTCAGCATCACAAAATGGATGCTGCCACCACAGACACGAGTCTGACCCCTGCAGCTGGGAGTCCTTCCAGCGAGGGGAGCTTGGACAAAGGGTTTCCTGTCAGGGGCGGTGCTAGCACCATCCCAGACAGGGTTTTGTGTATCCTGGGTAGGCAGGGCTTTACAGGAAGGTGACTGCAAGTGGCACCCCGGTGCTCACTACGCATCTGCTGGCTAGAACCAGTTCCAGGGGCACACCAGCCCCTGGCCTGGGAAAAGTCCGGCATGGGAGAGGGGTGTAACCACCCCCCTTCCTGGTCCCACCCCTAGGGCAGGACCTAGTCTCGTACCCACCCCTTTCTTTAGGATAAAGGCAGGAGCGGGGACCCTTCCAAATTAGATCATCTTTGAATCAAGATACTACTTTCTACGAAAGGAACTCTCGACTTCTTCTTAAGATTTCTCCCTTGTGGCTAAGGAGTAGTCACCCTGCATCCGCAGGCACCATCTAAGAACACTGCGGTTTGCTGCACATCCTGCCTCTGGAATCCGACCGACCAGCACGACGAGACCCGGCTTCCCTGGCACCTCTGACCTCTACCTACCTCTACAGCTAAGCTGAGAACCGTAGGTGCGACGAGACCTCAAGGGACCGGCCATCATCAGAACCGCACGACTTCTATCCAGCACGACCGCCGAGGGATCCTCTGGTGAGTGCTTTGGGGTCCGAGAAGCCCCGACCCTGAGCAGCTCCAGCACCGAAGTCCAGCCCCCCAGCATCCACGAGATCTGCGTGGGGCCCTTCTGCTTTTTGCTGCTCACCGCGTTGTCTGGCTACTAGCCCGCTGGCTTGTGGCCTTCCCGACGACGACCGCCGACATCACCACTGCTAGTCTGGTTGCTCCAGACTGGCCCTTGCTCCCTTCCAAAAGAGGAGCACCCCGGACCCTCCTGGTCCACTCCAGACGCCATTTTAGGTCCACCGCGTGGGCTTGAATTTGCCAAGACTTGTTGCCCCAATCCTGGGTCCAGCGACGTCGACAGCATCAACCATCGTGGGACAGCTCGCACCTCCTTCCTGGTCGCCTACAACGCCTCCTGGTCCGTGAGACTGCAGAGCCTAGCGTCGCCCACTCACCTGGTCGAGGTGACTTCACCCTGTGCCATCCTGGTGCCCACACAATCACTGGCTAGTGATTAAGAACTTGGTCCCCTCTGCTTTCAGGTGTCATCCATCTTCGATCCAGGCTTGGATCACTTCGAACTTCAACACTGGTCGCCTGCCAGCAACTTCTTTCTTCAGGCTCCATAGACTGCAACGAGGATTCCTGACGTCTTTCCAGACCTATGCATCCGCAGCCCCTGGGCTAGGTAACTTTGGCATTCCGGTGCCCCAGCATAGCCTCACTATCCAAGGGTCCAGATCCACTTTCGTTTTCAGCCTATCTAGTCTGGTTCGCCCGAGAACACTAACTTTGCTTTTACTAGCCTCCATAGACTTTGTCCCGCATCCCGCGTGAGAGTGCAGACTCTGCACCCGAGTCCCCTAGGCCTCCTACTAGTAATCTGAAGGTTCAGTAACGTAGTCCTAGCGATTCCAAAGCCTATTAGTCCAGTACTTACCTGCTAGTAATTTCGCATTCCACTTTCATAGTATATGGTTTTTCGTGCCCCTCGGGCATTTGTGTAAATTGTGCAACTTGAAGTATTTTCGTAAGAGTTTTGTTGTGTGCTTAGTACCCTGTCCTCATAAAGAGTACAGGGCTGTTGTGATCTAAATAAATACACTGTTTATTTTCATAACACTTGTGTGGTGTCCTTTCTCTTGGTGTTCAAGGGGTATATGTGATGGTATAACAGCTGGCTTAACACGCCCTCTAGAGTTTAGCCCGAAGACTGCTCGTATCCATGCTACTAGGATAGCTGGTCTATAAGGTTGACTTACAACCAATCATCAATAAGGGTTGTTTGGACTGATACAAAGTGCTCACTAGAATAGTGAACATTATATATCAGGCCAACTTCTCACAGCGTTGACGCCCATTCACTTCACGTTACCGCCTAAAGTGGCGCCGAAGGCTTTCGCCCCTAGAATGGCCAACGTGCCCGAGAAGGTGTCCTCAGTGCTGAAGTCGACAACAGTGGTCCCGGCTGTAGGAGAGTAGGGTCTGCAATCCTATGATCACCCAGATTTTTTGCTTTTGTTTCACTGGTTTACGACTTTCTCTGGCTGTGGGCCTGCCAATCAGACCCACAGCCTGGCTGTTCTCTTTCTAAATTACCTCATGTACCCTAGGTGCATCTACCAATTGGTACTGGGCCACCTTATCAGACCCTGTAACTCAGGGCATAGGTGTACCCAGGGCTGCCAGGGGCTGCAGCATGTATTATGCCACCCCTGGCTGGCCTCCTAAATTTGACACAACTGGCTGCATGACAGCTGGGGCAAAGTCGTGTAATCACCCTTTGCTGTAGGTGTAGTATACCTATACCTAACCCTAAAATGGACACACAGATTCCTATCAGTCACTCCTATGGCAGGCCTTGACAATCCTGAAGGCAGAGTGCTGGGAATCGTGTGAGATGGTGCTCTGGCACGAGCTGAGCCTGTCTGCAGCTTGCGGAATCAAGTCCTAATAGCTGTTCCATGATATCGCATACCATATACTCTTAAGTGCATTATAATCCTCGCGGTTAAATGCTATCTTTGGTATTGCTTTATCAAAACATGTCGAGTAAGGTGTCATACGAATTGGAATACTAACCCCTCGCCAATTCTGGCGACGGGGTTAGCATTCCACCCTTCTAGAGGGACACGACATGTATGTAACTGTGAACCCCGGTTAAAGTTAACTGAAGCCTCAGCTCCACAAAATGGATGCTGCCACCACAGACACGAGTCTGACCCCCTGCAGCTGGGAGTCCTTCCAGTGAGGGGAGCCTGGACAAAGGGTTTCCTGTCAGGGGCGGTGCTAGCACCGTCCCAGACATGGTTTTGTGTATCCTGGGTAGGCAGGGCTTTACAGGAAGGTGACTGCTGAGTGGCACCCCGGTGCTCACTACGCATAGGCCGGTCTGAACCAGTTCCAGGGGCACACCAGCCCCTGGCCTGGGGAAGTCCGGCATGGCTGAGGGGTGTAACCACCCCCCACCTAGTCCCACCCATAGGCAGGACCTAGTCACCGGGTCAGCCCCCTTTTTTAGTATAAAGATGGGAGCGGGCCCCCTGTTAAAATTAGATCATCTTTGGAATCAAGATACCACTTTCTTCGAAAGGACTTCACGATTTCTTCTTCAAGATTCTCCCTTGTGGCTAAGGAGTAGTCACCCTGCATCCGCAGGCACCATCCTAAAGAACACTGCGGTCTGCTGCAAGTCCTTCATCACGAATCCGACGACCCAGCTCGACGAGACCCGGCTTCCCTGGCACCTCTGACCTCTACTCACCTCTACAGCCAAGCTGAGAACCGTGAGTGCGACGAGACCTCAAGGGACCGACGATCGCCAAGACTGCACGACATCTTTACTGCAAGCCCACCGTGTCCTCCACTGGTGAGTGCTTTGGGGTCCGAGAAGCCCCGACCCTGCGCAGCTCCAGCACCCAAGATCAGCCCCCCTGCATCTCCACGATCTGCGTGGGGCCCTTCTGCTGTTTGCTGTGCACCGCGTTGTTTGGCTACTAGCCGGCTGGCTTGTGGCCCTCTGAACGACGCCCAACGACTTCACGACTGCTGGTCTGGTTGCTCCAGGCTGGCCTTTGCTTCCTTCTTCAAGAGAGGCACCCCGGACCCTCCTGGTCCACTCCAGACGCCATTTTAGGTCCACCGCGTGGGCTTGAATTTGCCAAGGCTTTGTTGCCCAATCCTGGGTCCAGCGACGCCGACAGCTTCTATCTTCGTGGGACAGCTCGATCCTCCATCCTGGTCGCCGACAACGCCTCCTGGTCCGTGAGATCTTCGAGTCAAGCGTCACCCACTCACCTAGTCGAGGTGGCTACCATCCGGTGCCCTCCTGGTGCCCACTGACTACTGGCTAGTAGTCTCGAACTTGGTCCCCTCTGCTTTCAGGTGTCATCTATCTTCAAGATCCAGGCTTGGATCCGACTGAACTTTCTTCACTGGTCACCGGCCAGCATCTTTTCTTCCGGCTCCTGGTCCGTCTACGAGGATTCCCGACGTCTTTTCAGACCTATGCAGCTGCAGCCCCTGGGCTAGGTAACTTCGGCATTTCGGTGCCCCAGCATAGCCTCACTATCCAAGGGTCAGAATCTACTTTCGTTTTCTCCCTACCAGGTCGGGTTCGCCCGAGAACACTAACTTTCTAATTCCTAGCTACCATAGACTTTTGTCCCGCATCTCGCGTGAGAGTGCACACACTGCACCCGAGTCCCCTAGGCCTCCTAGAAGTAATCTAACGATTCCCTAGTCAAGTCCTAGCGATTCCAAAAGCTATTAGTACTGTACTTACCTGCTAGGAATTTCGCATTCCACTTTCAGAGTATATGGTTTTCCGTGCCCCTCGGGCATTTGTATATACTGTGCTAACTTAAGTATTTTTGTAAGAGTTTTGGTTTGTGCTTAGTACCCTGTCCTCATAAAGAGTACAGGGCTGTTGTGATCTTTAAATAAATAACTGTTTATTTTCATAACACTTGTGTGGTGTCCTTTCACTGGGTATTCAAGGGGTATATGTGTGGTAAACAGCTGGCTTAACACGCCCTCTCGAGTCTTTAGCCTTAGACTGCTCGTATCCACGCTACTAGGATAGCTGGTCTATAAGGTTGACTTACAACCAATCATCAATAAGGGTTGCTGGACTGATACATAGTGTTCACTAGAATAGTGAACACTGCATATCAGGCCACCTTCTCACATTGGTGAGCAGCGGTTGGGATTTGAGCTTGCTGTTGTTTTACCACACGTATCCTAAGAATATCTTGTTGAAAGATCACATAAGTACTGTTAGGTACACATAACTAAAGCTTAGAATACTCTGAGTTCTACTGAACCAGCTGTTGTAGCTCCTCAAGGCTTAGCACACCTTGGCTGCAACTCTTAGCAAGGGATCAGTAGGTAAACACATAGTGTAGGTAGGTGCATCACTTACACCACACTAGAAACAGTATGTCGGACAAAGGAGGAAACACTGAGGTTCCCCTTGTGTCAGTTGACCCTCCACAGGTCATCTCTTCAAGATATACTGCGCTTAGCTTCCATGAGTTACGACAAGTGTGTACCTCTAGGAAGATTAAGCAGGGGTCTAACCCCACAACTGCCTTTCTGATTGGTCTCTTAGAGACTCATGATGCAAGGAGGGCTGGTAACCCAGACCCTTCTAATTCAGATGGCAACATGCCCTCCTTACAGGGTCCCTTTGATGCCCAGGACCATCCTCTTCAGGAAGCAGATGATGCTGATGATGAGGATGATGATTTGGTATCAGGGGATGAGGCAGAAAAGGAACAGGTAGAAGTCAGCAGACTAACCAGGTCCAACTTAAGCAGACATGAGATGGGCACTAGGGGACCCTTGGGGCCACTCTCAGGTCAGCTTAACATTGGGAATGGACGAGATAGATCTCTATCAAGAGGCTCTATCAGATCCCTTCATACCAATGGCTCTCAACGTTCCTCTCAAAGGGGAATGACATCTCCCCAGAGGAGAATGTATGAAGCTAAGGAAAAGGCAGCCAATCTGAGGATTGAAAGGGAAGAACTTGCCCTGGCCAAAGAGAGGCTTGCCTTTGCTAGAGAGCAACAATTGAGTGGGACAGTCCCCACTGGTGGCAGCATTGTACCTAGCAATAGGGAAAGGAGTTTTGATACAAAACACCTTGGTAAGATAGTGCCCCCCTTTAAACAAGGGGATGACATCCACAAATGGATTACTGCTTTGGAGAGGGCCTGCACTGTGCAAGGTGTTCCCCCAAGTCAGTGGGCAGCTATCTTGTGGCTCTCCTTTGAGGGTAAAGGAAGAGACAAGCTCCTCACCACAAGGGTGGAGGATGCTAATGATTACCAAGTCTTGAAAAATGCACTGGTTGATGGGTTTGGCCTAACCACTGAGCAGTACAGGGTGCTGTTCAGGGATACCCAGAAAACTCAGTCTCAAGATTGGGCTGACTTTGTAGATTGTGCCACTAAGGCTTTTGAGGGCTGGTTGCTGGGCAGTAAGGTTACTGATTATAAAGGATTGTACAATTTGATGATGAGAGAGCAAATTTTAAACAATTGTCAGAACCAGTTGTTGCATCAGCATCTTGTTGACTCAGATCTGACCTCTCCCCAAGAATTGGGAAAGAAGGCAGACAGATGGGTTAGAACAAGAGTTAAACAGAACCAGGGCCAGAATCAAGGTGGTCAGAAGAAAGCAGACCAGAAGGGTAAGGATTCGAAAGGGGAACAAAATGACCAGAAGTCTTCGACAGGTCCCCAACAACCCAAAGAGGGTGGGGGTCAGGCTCCCCAAAAGAAGAAAGAAGGCCAATCTAAAAGGTGGTGCCAATACTGCAAAAGTAAAACTCACTGGTTTAGTGAGTGCACCAAGAAAGGAGGAGGGCAGACTCCTGCCACTGCAGCCCCTAAGGCACCTGTGCCCCCTAGTACAGCCAGCAGTGGTAGTGCACCTCCCAAGGGTTTAGTAGGGTTAACCCTGGGTTCTGAGGGGAGTGACAACTTAGTTGGCACCCTCACTCAGGCTGTCCTTGTCAGTACAGGGGATATGGATATGTCCCCTGACATAAGTCCCAATACTTTGGGCAAATACAGACAGACACCTTTTATTAATGGAAAAATGGCTCAGGCCTATAGGGACACTTGTGCCAGTGTCACAATGGTGACACCTAGCTTTGTGGACCCTGGACAGATCATGCCAGGTACAGAATTCCTGGTGACCAATGCAAGCAATGTCACTACCAATCATAGTATGGCAATTGTAGCTTTCTCCTGGGGAGGGGTAACTGGCCAAAAGAAGGTTGTAGTTAGTTCAGACCTCCCAGTGGATTGTTTGTTGGGCAATGATTTGGAGTCATCACAATGGTCAGAAGTGGAGCAGAGGACTCATCTGGAAATGTTAGGTTTGCCAGCACATGTGTTTGCTGTGACTAGGTCACAGGCCAGAAGATGCCCCACTGAACAGGTGCTGGATCCTGGAACAATGGACCAGACACCTTCCAAGAAAAAGAGCAGTAGGGTTAAGGCTGTGCCTTCCCCCTTGCCCCAGGTTGTGGATCAAGTCTCAGAGGAGGCTGACCTGCAGGAATTGAGGGAAACTGAGCCTAGAGAGTTTGAACTTGATCAAGTTGAATTCTTGGGTTCAGGGGGACCCTCAAGGGAAGACCTGGGGAAGGACCAGTTAGGCTGCCCTTCTCTTGAACCCCTCAGACAGCAGGCTGCTGCTGAGGCTGCTGGGAACGCCACAGGTACCCACAAGGTATACTGGGAAGATGGACTCCTGTACACTGAGTCAAGAGACCCCAAGCCTGGCATGACCAGGAGGCTGGTTGTACCCTTGTCTCAGAGAGGTTTCCTACTTACCTTGGCCCATGAGATTCCCTTAGCAGGACACTTAGGCCAGACAAAGACTTGGGACAGGCTTGTCTCACACTTTCACTGGCCTCACATGAATGAGGATACCAAGGAGTTTTGTCGCTCCTGTGTCACTTGCCAAGCCAGTGGTAAGTCAGGTGGCACAACAAAGGCCCCCCTTATACCAATGCCTGTGGTGGGGGTGCCCTTTGAAAGAGTGGGGATTGACATTGTTGGTCCAATGGAACCCCAGACAGCATCAGGGCACAAGTTTATACTGGTGGTAGTGGATCATGCCACCAGGTATCCTGAAGCTATTCCACTTAGGACCACCACAGCCCCTGTGGTGGCAAGGGCCTTAGTTGGAGTGTTCTCCAGAGTGGGCTTCCCTAAGGAGGTTGTCTCTGACAGAGGTGCAAACTTCATGTCAAGCTATTTAACTGCTATGTGGAAGGAGTGTGGTGTCAATTACAAATTCACTACACCCTATCACCCACAATGCAATGGGCTTGTTGAAAGGTTCAACAGGACCCTAAAAGGGATGATTCATGGACTACCTGAAACACTCAGGCGTAGATGGGATGTCCTGATGCCCTGCCTTCTGTTTGCTTACAGAGAGGTCCCACAAAAGGGGGTTGGCTACAGCCCTTTTGAACTTTTGTATGGGCATCCTGTGAGAGGCCCCTTGTGTTTGGTGAAGGAAGGATGGGAGAGACCTCTCAAAAAGCCTGCAACCAACATAATGGACTATGTACTTGGTCTCCGCTCCAGGATGGCTGAGTATATGGAGAAGGCATCAGAAAACCTTAAGGCCAGTCAAGAACTTCAAAAAGCTTGGCATGACCAAAAGGCTGTCCTGACTGTTTATCAGCCTGGACAGAAGGTGTGGGTGCTGGAGCCAGTGGCCCCAGCAGCACTCAAAGACAAATGGTCTGGGCCCCACACAATCCTTGAGCAAAAGGGAGAGGTCACCTACCTGGTGGACCTTGGAACTCCCAGGAGTCCCCATAGGGTACTCCATGTCAACAGGCTCAAAGCATATGTCGACAGGAAGGACATGAGCTTGCTCATGGCCATAGATGAGGGACAGGAGGAAGAGAGTGACCCTCTCCCAGACCTGCTCACTCAGAATCCTGATGATGGGTCAGTAGATGGTGTTGTCTTTTGTGGCAGCCTCTCTGAACATCAACAGAAAGACTGTAAACAGGTTCTTCAGTCTTTCAGACATATGTTCTCTCTGACACCCAGTCAGACCAATTGGTGTACCCATGAGGTTGACACTGGTGACAGCCTGCCAGTCAAGAGTAAAATCTACAGGCAGCCTGATCATGTTAGAGACTGCATAAAAACTGAAGTGCAGAAAATGTTGGAATTGGGAGTCATTGAACCCTCAGATAGCCCTTGGGCTAGTCCAGTAGTTCTAGTGCCAAAGCCTCACACCCAAGATGGTAAGAGAGAGATGAGGTTTTGCGTAGACTACAGGGGTCTCAATGCAGTCACTAAGACTGATGCCCATCCAATACCAAGGGCAGATGAACTTATAGATAGATTGGCTTCTGCCAACTACTTAAGTACATTTGACTTAACAGCTGGGTATTGGCAAATCAGGTTAGCTGAGGATGCCAAACCCAAAACAGCATTTTCAACCCCTGGTGGGCATTATCAATTTGTGGTAATGCCCTTTGGTCTGAAAAATGCACCTGCCACCTTCCAAAGGTTGGTGAATCAAGTCCTTACTGGGCTGGATGACTTCTGTGCAGCATATCTAGATGATATTGCTGTCTTTAGCTCCACCTGGGAGGATCACCTGGTCCACCTGAGGAAAGTGTTAGAGGCTCTGCAAGCAGCAGGCCTCACTATCAAGGCCACCAAGTGCCAGATAGGGCAGACACAGGTTGTATACCTGGGCCACCTTGTAGGTGGAGGCCAGGTTCAGCCACTGGAGAGCAAAATACAGTCAATCAGGGACTGGGCTCCTCCAACCACCCAGACTCAGGTTCGAGCTTTCTTGGGCCTGACTGGATACTACAGAAAATTTGTCAGGAACTATGGTTCCATTGTGACACCATTAAATGAACTGACAAGTAAGAAAATGCCAAAAAAGGTTCAGTGGACAGCAGGCTGTCAAAAAGCATTCGATGACCTAAAGCAGGCCATGTGCACAGCACCTATCCTTAAGAGTCCAGACTACTCCAAACCATTCATTGTCCAAACAGATGCTTCTGAGTTGGGTGTGGGAGCTGTTCTTTCTCAACTGAATTTTGATGGTCAGGATCAGCCCATTGCTTTTATAAGCAGAAGGCTGACCCCCAGAGAGAAGAATTGGTCAGCTATTGAGAGGGAGGCCTTTGCTGTGGTTTGGGCCCTGAAGAAGCTGAGGCCATACTTGTTTGGCACTCACTTCAAGATTCAGACCGACCATAAGCCCCTCTTGTGGCTAAATCAGATGAAGGGTGAAAACCCCAAACTGCTTAGGTGGTCCATTTCCCTACAGGGGATGGACTTTACAGTGGAACATAGACCTGGTACTGATCATGGCAATGCCGATGGGCTCTCCAGATATTTCCACTTAGAACAAGAAGACTCACCTGGTCAAGGTTAGCTTATTGTCCCAAAGTTTGGGGGGGGGTCATGTAGGAGAGTAGGGTCTGCAATCCTATGATCACCCAGATTTTTTGCTTTTGTTTCACTGGTTTACGACTTTCTCTGGCTGTGGGCCTGCCAATCAGACCCACAGCCTGGCTGTTCTCTTTCTAAATTACCTCATGTACCCTAGGTGCATCTACCAATTGGTACTGGGCCACCTTATCAGACCCTGTAACTCAGGGCATAGGTGTACCCAGGGCTGCCAGGGGCTGCAGCATGTATTATGCCACCCCTGGCTGGCCTCCTAAATTTGACACAACTGGCTGCATGACAGCTGGGGCAAAGTCGTGTAATCACCCTTTGCTGTAGGTGTAGTATACCTATACCTAACCCTAAAATGGACACACAGATTCCTATCAGTCACTCCTATGGCAGGCCTTGACAATCCTGAAGGCAGAGTGCTGGGAATCGTGTGAGATGGTGCTCTGGCACGAGCTGAGCCTGTCTGCAGCTTGCGGAATCAAGTCCTAATAGCTGTTCCATGATATCGCATACCATATACTCTTAAGTGCATTATAATCCTCGCGGTTAAATGCTATCTTTGGTATTGCTTTATCAAAACATGTCGAGTAAGGTGTCATACGAATTGGAATACTAACCCCTCGCCAATTCTGGCGACGGGGTTAGCATTCCACCCTTCTAGAGGGACACGACATGTATGTAACTGTGAACCCCGGTTAAAGTTAACTGAAGCCTCAGCTCCACAAAATGGATGCTGCCACCACAGACACGAGTCTGACCCCCTGCAGCTGGGAGTCCTTCCAGTGAGGGGAGCCTGGACAAAGGGTTTCCTGTCAGGGGCGGTGCTAGCACCGTCCCAGACATGGTTTTGTGTATCCTGGGTAGGCAGGGCTTTACAGGAAGGTGACTGCTGAGTGGCACCCCGGTGCTCACTACGCATAGGCCGGTCTGAACCAGTTCCAGGGGCACACCAGCCCCTGGCCTGGGGAAGTCCGGCATGGCTGAGGGGTGTAACCACCCCCCACCTAGTCCCACCCATAGGCAGGACCTAGTCACCGGGTCAGCCCCCTTTTTTAGTATAAAGATGGGAGCGGGCCCCCTGTTAAAATTAGATCATCTTTGGAATCAAGATACCACTTTCTTCGAAAGGACTTCACGATTTCTTCTTCAAGATTCTCCCTTGTGGCTAAGGAGTAGTCACCCTGCATCCGCAGGCACCATCCTAAAGAACACTGCGGTCTGCTGCAAGTCCTTCATCACGAATCCGACGACCCAGCTCGACGAGACCCGGCTTCCCTGGCACCTCTGACCTCTACTCACCTCTACAGCCAAGCTGAGAACCGTGAGTGCGACGAGACCTCAAGGGACCGACGATCGCCAAGACTGCACGACGTCTTTACTGCAAGCCCACCGTGTCCTCCACTGGTGAGTGCTTTGGGGTCCGAGAAGCCCCGACCCTGCGCAGCTCCAGCACCCAAGATCAGCCCCCCTGCATCTCCACGATCTGCGTGGGGCCCTTCTGCTGTTTGCTGTGCACCGCGTTGTTTGGCTACTAGCCGGCTGGCTTGTGGCCCTCTGAACGACGCCCAACGACTTCACGACTGCTGGTCTGGTTGCTCCAGGCTGGCCTTTGCTTCCTTCTTCAAGAGAGGCACCCCGGACCCTCCTGGTCCACTCCAGACGCCATTTTAGGTCCACCGCGTGGGCTTGAATTTGCCAAGGCTTTGTTGCCCAATCCTGGGTCCAGCGACGCCGACAGCTTCTATCTTCGTGGGACAGCTCGATCCTCCATCCTGGTCGCCGACAACGCCTCCTGGTCCGTGAGATCTTCGAGTCAAGCGTCACCCACTCACCTAGTCGAGGTGGCTACCATCCGGTGCCCTCCTGGTGCCCACTGACTACTGGCTAGTAGTCTCGAACTTGGTCCCCTCTGCTTTCAGGTGTCATCTATCTTCAAGATCCAGGCTTGGATCCGACTGAACTTTCTTCACTGGTCACCGGCCAGCATCTTTTCTTCCGGCTCCTGGTTCGTCTACGAGGATTCCCGACGTCTTTTCAGACCTATGCAGCTGCAGCCCCTGGGCTAGGTAACTTCGGCATTTCGGTGCCCCAGCATAGCCTCACTATCCAAGGGTCAGAATCTACTTTCGTTTTCTCCCTACCAGGTCGGGTTCGCCCGAGAACACTAACTTTCTAATTCCTAGCTACCATAGACTTTTGTCCCGCATCTCGCGTGAGAGTGCACACACTGCACCCGAGTCCCCTAGGCCTCCTAGAAGTAATCTAACGATTCCCTAGTCAAGTCCTAGCGATTCCAAAAGCTATTAGTACTGTACTTACCTGCTAGGAATTTCGCATTCCACTTTCAGAGTATATGGTTTTCCGTGCCCCTCGGGCATTTGTATATACTGTGCTAACTTAAGTATTTTTGTAAGAGTTTTGGTTTGTGCTTAGTACCCTGTCCTCATAAAGAGTACAGGGCTGTTGTGATCTTTAAATAAATAACTGTTTATTTTCATAACACTTGTGTGGTGTCCTTTCACTGGGTATTCAAGGGGTATATGTGTGGTAAACAGCTGGCTTAACACGCCCTCTCGAGTCTTTAGCCTTAGACTGCTCGTATCCACGCTACTAGGATAGCTGGTCTATAAGGTTGACTTACAACCAATCATCAATAAGGGTTGCTGGACTGATACATAGTGTTCACTAGAATAGTGAACACTGCATATCAGGCCACCTTCTCACACCGGCCATAAAGCATCGACAATCTTTGTTGGAAGAACAACAAGAACAATTTATCGATGCTGAAACGGGCAGGCTTTCCCTTCATAAGCGGAAAATTGCCCCGGAACAGCCAATGGAGTCCTATGAAATTCCACTGAAGAAGAAGGATTCCACTTCGACCCCTGTTCGTGTGGAACCGGTTTCTCCACATGGCCTTGATGTCTCACCCACTTATTCAGATGTGGACACTGGGGAAGGCGATGAGGATGAATACAGCTATCCTGTCTACACTGAGCCAGATGATCCCTGGGCAGCTGCTTCTGACCCAGGTGATCCTCACTCTGCCCCAGACACTCAGATGTATGCGGTTAAAACGTCGCCTACAGAGGATTCAGCTGCGTTCAATGCCCTTATAGAAAGGGCAGCAAAGAATCATGACGTCCAGCTCCATGCTGACCCCATTGAAGTGGACTTTCTTTTTGACACCTATTCCGTCTCAGAGAGGACTGCCAAGACTCTGCCTATGTTGAAGGGTGTCTTGAAGCATGCTGGGGAGATCTTTAAAGAACCTACGAGAGCCAGGGTGATCAACCCTAGAATTGAAAAAAAGTATAAACCGGCACCTGGTGACCCTACGTACATCAAGGGACAGTTGCTTTTGGACTCTTGTTTCTAATGCCCGGAAGAGGGCTAATTCACAAACAACGGGTGATGCTCCTCCACCAGATAAGGAATCTAAGGTGTTTGAGGCATCAGGGAAAAGGGTGGCAGCTGAAGCGGCCAATATCTGGCGCATTTTTAAATACACAAGCACTTTTAGCCAGGTATGACAGGGCACATTACGACACACTGGAGACCCTGTTACAGCACCTGCCAGACGAATAAAAAGAGGCAGCTGAGATGCTCATCCAAGAGGGGAAGCTCATATCAAATGCTTCTATTAAAAGTGCACTGGACACGGCAGACACCTCGGCCAGAGCTATTAACAATAGTGTCATGCTGAGACGACATGCCTGGCTTAGAATCTCAGGATTCAAGCCGGAGATACAGACCACCATTTTCAATCAGACAGTAAACCCTGATCACCTATTTGGCCCAGAGGTGGACACCACCTTGGAGAAAATCAAAAAGGACACTGAAACTGCTAAGTCCATGGGGGCTCTGCAGTCCCAGCAGTGCAGGGATGGTTCTTTTTGTCGCTCAAGCAATAGAGGTGTTTCCAGAGGCCAGCTCTCCCCAACCACACAGTACTATAAAGGCGGCACGCAGACCACATACACCAAACAGAGTCGAGGTGGATATCATGGAAACCGCGCCAAAGGCAGAGGTCGTGGAAACAACAACTCCAGATCCTCCGCCACTAACAAACAGTGACGCCTTGTCACTGCCCCCCGACCATGCAACACCTGTCGGGGGGAGACTTCAACAGTTCCTGCCAGTCTGGAAGTCCATCACCACAGACAGGTGGGTCACACAGCTTATACAGTACGGTTATTGTCTGGAGTTAACATCCACTCCACCCAACATACCCCCAAGACCGCCGAGCATTTGCACTTATTGCAGCAGGAGGTCCTCGTCATGCTGCATAAAGGGGCAATCGAGCTTGTGCCTGTGAAAGAAAGAGGCACAGGAGTTTACTCACTGTACTTTTTAATACCATAAAAGGACGGGTCCCTCAGACCCATACTGGACCTCAGACCCCTCAATCAGTACATTCTGTCGGAGCACTTTCACATGCTAACCCTGCAGCAAGTCCTACCGTTGCTCAGTCAGGGGGATTTTCTAGCAACTTTAGATCTGAAGGATGCGTATTTTCATATTCCGCTGCACCCGTCACACAAAAAATACCTCCGGTTCACCATCCACAACCAACATTACCAGTTCAAGGTTCTGCCTTTTGGGGTCACCATGGCACCCAGGGTGTTTACAAAGTGCCTGGTGACAGTGGCAGTACACCTCAGGAGACAGAACATTCACGTCTACCCTTATCTGGACGACTGGCTCATCCAAGCAAAGTCGGCCCAGCAGTGTGCCGCCCACATGTCCCACACCATTCACCTTCTTCACAATCTGGGATTCTCACTGAATTACCCAAAGTCCCACCTGCAACCCGCCCACATACGGCAGTATCTGGGTGCGACGATAAACACTCTGGCAGCCACAGCACAGCCGAATTCAGTGAGGGTCAGCAGCATTCAATCGCTGTTACAAAAATTCAGCCCTCAACACTCGCTTCCAGCACGAGTGTTCATGCAGTTGATAGGCATGATGGCCTCCTGCATCTCCATAGTCCCGCACGCGAGACTACATATGCGTCCGCTTCAGGAATGCTTAGCACGTCAGTGGACAGGCTCACGGACAGTTGAAAGACCTAGTGTTGGTGAGCGGTCGGGCCTACAACTCTCTGCATTGGTGGAATCCACAAAACCTTTGCAAGGGACGACCGTTCCAAGAGCCTGTGCCACAGATCATCCTGACGACGGACGCTTCTCTCCAGGGATGGGGAGCTCATGTGCTCCACTACACTGTGCAGGGACTATGGACACCACAGCAAAGGAAGATGCACAACAATGTTCTAGAACTGATGGCGATCTTCATGGCAATGAAAGCCTTCAAAGTACATCTGTGCAACAAGGTCATGTTGATCCGGACCGACAACATAACGGCCATGTACTACATTCAAAAACAGGGAGGAACACACTCTCCACAGTTGTCTCATCTGGCTCAGAGCATGTGGAAGTAGGCCATTCAGAGAAACATCTTCCTCATGTCAGAACACCTCCCGGCAAGGACAATCAGATGGCGGACCTGCTCAGCAGGTACAGCCACCAAATGCACGAGTGAGAGATACATCCATCAGTACTCCACCCGTACTTCCAAAGGTGGGTTCATTCAGAGATAGACCTGTTCGCCACAAACGAGAACGCAAAATGCTGAAGCTTTGCCGCCAGGTTTCCACACCCGCATTCGCAAGACAATGCGATATGGATGAACTAGGCAGGCAAATTTGCGTACGCTTTTCCCCCAGCACCTCTAATACCGCTGGTGGCACGCCAGCTGAGGCAGCACTCGATGACTCTCATCCTGGTTGCTCCAACGTGGGCTCGCCAACCATGGTACACCACGTTTCTGGAACTGTCCGTGGTACCGCATCAAAGGCTGCGCCTCACACCCAGGCTTATGACGCAGAGCCATGGCGACATTCAGCATCCAGATCCGCAACAGCTCAACCTGGCGATCTGGCTCCTGAGGTCTTAGAATTTGGCTACCTCAACTTACCTCCTGACTGTATGGACATCATCCGGGAGGCAAGGAAGCCCTCCACCAGAGCATGCTATGCGGCGAAATGGAAGCGGTTTGTCGTTTATTGTGCAGACCACAACATTAACCCGCTGGATGTATCTATTCAAAACATCATTTGTTATCTCTTACATCTGTACAAATGTAATCTGGCCTATGCTTCCATTTGTATACATTTATCCGCAATGGCTGCTTATCTCCAAAACAGCGGCACCTCTCACTTTTCAGGGTGCCTGCCATTAAAGCCTTTCTGGAGGGACTCAAACGGGTCATTCCTCGGCGGACGCCACCAGCTCCCGAGTGGAACCTCAATGTGGTCCTCACCAGGCTGATGGGTCCCCCTTTTGAACTACTGCATTCCTGTGAGATTCAGTTCTTGACATGGAAAGTGGCTTTCCTTATAGCGATTACGTCGCTACGATGAGTTAGTGAACTCCAAGCACCAACTATCCAAGAGCCATTTATTCAGATTCATTCTAACAGGGTGGTGCTTCGTACTAACCCTAAATTCCTTCCTAAGGTAGTGTCTCAGTTCCATATCAACCAGACTATAGAACTACCTGTGTTCTTCCAAAATCCAGAGTCACTTGCGGAGAGAATGCTCCACACACTTGACGTCAAGAGGGCCCTAATGTACTACATTGATAGGACCAAAGATTTTCGGAAGACTAAACAACTATTTGTTGCCTTTGCGCCACAACACAAAGGTAACCCCATTTCCAAGGCTGGTATAGCCAGGTGGATCGTTAAATGCATCAAGATCTGCTATCAGAAAGCCAAGAGCACTCTCACCATTCCACCACGGGCCCACTCCACCCGAAAGTTGGGGGCCTCCATGGCTTTCCTTGGAAATATTCCTTTGGAAGACAAATGTAGAGCAGCCACATGGTCTACCACACACACATTTACAAAACATTACTGTGTTGATGTGCACTCCAAACAGCAGGCAGCTGTAGGGCAGGCTGTTCTAAAAACACTTTTCCAAACTGCTGCAGCTGGCACGGGTGGCCGCCGTTAATGGGGGGACTGCTATGTATTCCATGCACAGATATGAATTCAGCAGCCCACATGCCTCGTACCAAATATGATACTTACCAGTATGCATCTGTTCTTGGCATGTAGGGCTGCTGACATTCATATCGCCCGCCCTCCTCCCCGGCGCCTGTAGCGGCTGCAGCATTCACACATACTTTTGGCATGGTCATCATTCACGTAGTTTCACTCCATCTTGGCCACAATGGCTAAAAACAATCTGAGGATGGAGTCGATGCCCATGCGCACTGTAGTCCAGGGGAGGAGCCACCTATCTCGTGATACTTCGAAGACTCTTCCAGGACAACAATGTGCGATCATCCGGACCCAACACTAGGCGGCGATCTATGCACAGATATGAATGTCAGCAGCCCTACATGCCAAGAACAGATGCATACTGGTAAGTAGCATATTCGTTTTTTTCCGCCATCGGGTTCGGACGTGTATTGCTGAGCTCCGGTTCAAAGCCGTTCTTTGGGTTTTCCTTGGTGCGCAATCCAGTCTACCCGCGTCAGTATTGATTCAAATGTGTATATCCCACTTCTCCGTGTATCGTATCTGTTGAGGAAAACCTCTATTTTGATCGAAGATCTTTAGGAAGGCCATCCGGCCTAACAGCGTCGGTCTACTTCCCAGTCGATGGAACGAACTCCATTCGAATTCTGCCTTCTGTGCCACGCCAAGTATCAGCGCACCGACTCGCATTAAGTGTGCAACTTGTGCTGGTCTCCGGAGCACAGCAAACAGGACTGCGACGCATGCAGATTGTACCGATAGAAGAAAATGATCTGTGAAAGTCGTTCCCAAGATGCCAAAGTCAAAACATTAAATACACGCCGGACATCTTAGGTGAAGGATCGGAGCACAAATTCGACGTACAAGGGGTGAGCAAGAACAAGAGGAACTTGTCTCCATCCCAGAATCGGACTCAGAGTTGGAAGAAGACTTGCCACAAGGTCAATGTACCGTGGGTACCGAACGCCCCTTAACCCAAACTCCAACTCGGGCGAAACAAAAGGCTTTGGTCCCACCCCCGCCTTCAGGCCACGGTCGGCATCAACAAGATGTTTCCATTGCCATGCCCTCCAGCACGGCACCGGAACACTGCTCTAAGCCTTCCGGCTCTGGTTTGAGTCGGCCGAAATCTGGCACCGAGCCGAAACCTTCAGGCTCAAAGCCGAAAACTGCTTCGGGGCTGAAATTGTTGAGAACGAAAACTTCAGCGCCGAAAAGTAATTCTACCAGCACCAAAATCCTCCGCGCCGAAACCTAAAACTGTTCCTCTGGAACTGCATTATCTGATTTCCAACGCCCCAACACCCAAATCGGACCAAAAACTAAAGGAACTTTATATAAATACAGATACAGGAAGTGTTCTTACTAAATCACCTCAAAAACGCAAACCTGAGTCAGAGGATGCACCTTTCTTTATTCCTGTCAAAAGGAGGAATGCGGGTACTAACCCTTCCCCTCCTCCTCTTTTACCACGTTCCCCTACACCAACTCTCCACCTTTGTGTTATTTACTGATTATACAAACTAACTCTCCACCACCTGACGATGATGATGATCATGGAGATGGGGTGGGGGACAATAGTTTACCAATAGACCCCTGGAAGGGTTATCACACAGATTCACCTGCAGATACCGACCCAGATCTTTACCCTGCAAAGCCTTCTCCTCCTGACAACCATGTAGGATATCTAGAATTACTTGCTAGAGATACAGAATATCATGGGGTTCAGTTACACAAGGAATCTTTAGAGGAAGAATTCCTATTTGAAACGCTCAGTACCACACAAAGGTCTAGTCACACTCTACTTATGCTTAAAGGCATGATGAGACATGCTGACGACATCTTTAAGGATCCAGTGCGGGCTCGCATTCTCACCCCCCGGATTGATAAAAAAAAAAGATAAATCTGCTCCCTTAGATCCAGCCTTTATTAAAGGACAGTTACCACTAGACTTTGGTGGTCTCTAGTGCCCATGAACGATCCAATTCACAGACCACAGGTGATGCTCCAGACAAGGAGTAAAAACTATTAGACGTCTCTGGTAAACGAGTAGCCGCCCAAGCAGCAAATCATTGGCGCTTTGCCAACACTCAGGCCCTGCTAGCAGATATGAAAGAGCAGACTGGGACGAAATGGAGCAGCTGCTTCAACACCACCCAGATGAGCACAAAGCAAAAGCCCAGGATCTGAAAGAGACACGTTAGTGATAGATTCCTTACCTTACAATATCCCCAGGCGTCAGACTGGATCCGGAAAGTTTTGCTAGCAGTACCTCTGCGCGTCAGTAGGTGGCGTCGTGCGCCACAACGTCCGTCGCTGGCGTCGTAAGTGCCGAGATTACGTCACAGAGAATACTTAGGCGCCACCCATGCGCGCTGACGTCAGTTCTTTCTTTTTCCGCACCAGTAAGCGCAGATCTGGTTAGAAAAAGTACCTTAGTCACTTTTTGACTACCTTTTTAGGACTTTTGTCTGTTGTGGTTCTTCTCGAGTGCACGTAGGGATGACTGAGTTTAAGTCCTGCGGGGTCTGCTGTCGCAATATGTCGGTGGCTGACCCCCTTGAGGTCTGTCTCTACTGTCTGGAGCGCGACAAGGACTCCAGGTTGAGGGATCGACGTCGGAAGTTGCTTGAGGTTCGGCACTCATCTCAGCGCCATTCCCGGTCCAGGGGCCATTCTAGATAACGCTTGCAGGGCCTCCATCATCGCTCCTCGGGCTCAAAGTCTTCACCCTCTGATTCGGGTAAGAGACGACACAAAAAGAAGTCGAAGAATCGTTGTCGCTCTCCGACGTCCCCCCATAGGTCCCCGGATGCAGACGAGGGGGACAGGGTTTCCACCCCTGTGGCTCCTTCGGAGCCTGGGTGTCTCGTGGCCTACCAGCCTTACGAGTCCATTGGCGACTTCCGCACAGGTGCAAGAGTTTCTTGCTGCGATGGACCGCCTGTTTAGGCCTCGAGTTCCCGCCGGTGCGCCTTTGAGCACCGCGGTCCCATGACAGGATCCTGCTGGACCGTCGACTCCACCGGTGGCCCCGGCGCTGCAGGATCCTGCGCCATTGGCTCCGACCACGGCGCCACAAGGTCCCACGCTTCCGGCCCCAGCGCCACCCTCGGTTCCTCCTGCGGCACCGCAGTTGATGCCGCTGGTTCTGCCCCGGTTCCCGGATGGTTTTGTCCCCACCAGGGATCTGAATCGGGACACGGCGCCGGTTCAGCCCCGGACGGCGCCCTTCCTGACACCATTTGTTCCTTTCCCGTTCCCTGCCCCGCCACCGCTGGCTGCGCCACACACGGCGGAGGTAGAGGACGACTGGGAGGGGTCCAAGTACCCTCTTACTCGTCATTGTGTCTCTGAGCAGGATTGGGCGGACGACTTCTCTGATCCTGGGTTTGCCTCTCCCCCGCTCACTATGGAGGAAGGTGCCTCGTACACGGTGGTGCTCCGTCGGGCAGCTGAGGTCCTTACCCTTGATCTCCCTATCGCGACCCTAAAGACTAATCTCCTCACTGAGGTGCTCCAGTCAGCTTCCACTTCCTCGGAGCCACTGCTACCATTTAATGACACCCTCACTGACGTCTTGTTCGCGGCCGGCCACAGGGGCCCTGTGGATAAGAACATCTCCAGGCATCATCGCCCGGCGACTAGTGACCCTGCCTTTCTAACCACTCATCCTACGCCCGAGAGTCTGGTCATTCATGCTTCAACATCCCAGAGTGCCTTTCCCGCGGCTCCGCCGGATAAGGACTCTAAAAGGCTGGAGCAGTTCTGCAAGCGGTTGTTCTCCTTGGCCAGCTTGGGGCTAAGGTTGGTGAACACTGCATGTCTGCTGGGCTGCTATTCCCACGCAGTGTGGGATACCGTTGCTCAGGTGTAACCTCAGTGCCCGGAAGAGGTCCAGGCTGTGCTGTCACAGTCTGTGCCCGAGGATAAGAATGCGGCTAAATTCGCCATTCGTTGTGGCTTAGACACTGCGGACTCCCTCGGTAGGGCAATTTCCACAACTGTGGCGCTTTGTCGCCACGCCTGGTTGAGATCTACCGGGTTCTCCTCTGACATCCAGAGCTCGCTCATGGACATGCCCTTCGATGGCACTCGCCTGTTTGGTGATAAGGCCAAAATGCGCTGGAGCGTTTTAAGGACTCTCGAGCTACTGCCAAGTCCTTGGGCCTTTCCGCCACTCAACCGGCAGCATCTACTTTTCATTCCTTTTGTGGCCATAGAAGGGGCGCCCCTGCCCGCTCGTGGAGGTGGTCCTGGGCGTGGAGGCTGCCGTGAGGGCCAGTCCACCTCCGCCCCTGCAGCATCCGCCTCGAAGCCTTCCTAGCCTGAGCTTCAGGACGCACACCACGCCATTGGGTGGCATGATTCATCATCCCCTTCCCCATTGGTGTTCTGTCACTTCCGACAGGTGGGTGTTGCAGCTCGTCCGGAGAGGTTACTCCCTCCCCTTCAAGTCTACACCCCCGGCCATGCCACCTCAGTTCCACCGCATGTCGGGGGATTACTTTGCGCTTCTCCAGCAGGAAGTCATGTCCCTCTTGGCCAAGAGGGCCATTGAGCGCGTACCTGGGCCAGAAGTAGGGCTTGGTTGTTATTCCCACTACTTTCTGGTCCCCAAGAAGGACAAGGGGGGTTTGCGCTCCATCTTGGACTTCAGGAACTTCAATCGCTTTTTCCGAAAGTAGAAGTTCAAGATGTTGACGCTGGCGCAGGTCTTTGCTTCCCTCGACCCTAGAGACTGGATGGTAGCGTTGGACTTGCAGGACGCTTATTTTCACATCCCCGTCTTGCCGGCTCACCCGCATTACCTGCGGTTCACATTATTCCAGGAGCATTTTCAGTTTGCTGTGCTCCCCTTCGGCCTTACCCGCGCCCCTCGGGTGTTCACGAAAGTGATGGCGGTGGTCGCAGCTCATCTGCGCATATCAGGGGTGTCAGTCTTCCCCTACCTCGACGACTGGTTGTTGAAGGCAGGCTCGCCCAGGCAGTTGTCACCCACCTCCAGACTACGGCCGACCTCCTTCATTTGCTGGGGTTTTCCATCAACGTGCCGATGTTGCACCCGAGTACTTCTCAGCAGCTCCCTTTCATCGGAGTGGTTCTGGATTCAGCGCGGTTTCGGGTTTATCCTCCCGAACAGCGAGTCCGGGATATTCAGGCTATGATTCCGATCTTTCAGCCTCTATCCCGGGTTTCAGTCGGGATGACCCTTCGGCTCCTGGGCCTAATGGCCTCCTGCTAGTACAACATACCAGATGGCATATGTGGGCCCTGCAGTGAGACTAGGTAAGTACTCGGTCTTTGGGGTTGAGTTTCTGGGGTTAGAACAAGAGTCTGTCCGTCCCCCAGGGTCAAGGATGCACACTCATAGCACCCTCCGCGGAACTAGGACGGCCGGGTGCAGAGTGCTGAGGCCCAATGTTATCCAATGGGGGATAGGGGGCCTCCGGTTGGTGGCTGCAAACATGGTTGTGGGAGCTCCTGCGGTTTAGTTCAGGGCAAAGGGGGATCAGTTTTAGCTCCCAAAGTACACCCTCAGCCACTGCTGGGTGCAGGGTGCTGGTGTGGTGTTGGGTGCCCTGTTGATTTCAATGGGGATTCTCCAGTTTCAACAAAGACTGCAGGCTCGGGGATGAAGATCTTCTGGAGGTGACCACCAGTCGGAGAGGTAAGTTGGGATGCCAGGGGATGCTGGGACACTGTCGGTTGGGCCACTCAAGGCGTGGGACTTCGGATGCAGGGGTGTCGTTAGACGTCTGCTTTTCCTTACCAGTTCTGGTCACAGGGATCCTCCAAGAAGAGGCTGCAGGCTTTGCTGGGAGATTCGAAGCAGATCAGATATCACCAGATCTCAGGTCAGGATCGCCGGAGAGACCGCCTTGTGGTGTCGGGCCACTCAAACTCTGGCCTTGGGAGTTGGGTGCAAAGTGGTGCAGACTCACCAATTTGGCCGGAGCCAGAGTCTGTGGTTCAGCAAATCCGGTGGTCACGGGAGACAGAGTCTTTTCTGTGGAAGGTGGGGCAGGTCCTCGGGGATTTTGAGGTTCCTGGCTGCAGGACACAACAGGATTTCACTTTTGCAGGTTTGAGGTGGGGACAGGCCGGTAGGGCTAGGGCCGAGTCATCCTCCTCTTCTTAGCTTCAGTACAGCATCTTTTTCTTCTTGGTCGGTTCTTGTCTGACGCGTAAAGGTTCAAGTGTGCCCCTAAATACTAGATTTAGCGGGGTTACAGGTTGGAACCAATGGGTCCCTTCCTTGGGTTGGGCACACCCCCTATTATGCCACCCTCCAGTGGGAAGGGGGCATATGCCTCACTCTGGTTGGCTGGGTCCCCCCGTCTGCAAGATGGTGGGGACTGAGAGTAGGGCTTCACGCCACTTCCCCTACCTGAGAGCTGGGGTTGGCAAAGGTGGGCACTCCTCCCTTCCTCACTTGGTTTTCCTGCCGATTCTCCCACCCAAACAGTTGCTGGAAGCAGCAAAAGGCCTGGGGAAGCTCACAAAGGCGGCAAGCCTTTGAAGATTCCCCTTCATGGACCCTGCTCATCTTGGGGAGGGGGGGGTCCACGAAGGCTTGGCTCCTCGTCCCAGGATGTGCATTGTTTCAGACCCCCGAGCGTAGCAGGCTCTCGACCCAGGGGTCCAGAAACCTGTCTGGTGGTGGCAGCTGGCGAGCAGCCACTTAGCCTGGGCACTAGTGTTAGGTAGTTTTTCGGGGGGCATTTCTAAGATGCCCTTTGTGTGTATTTTTCATTATATCTCACACTGGCATCAGTGTGGTTTTAATGTGCTGAGAAGTTTGATACCAAACTTCCCAGTTTTCAGTAAAGCCATTATGGTACCATGGAGTTCATAATGACAAATTCCCAGCACCATGTACTCTTGATGGCATTACTGCACTTACAATGTCTAAGAATTGACTTATCCACTGTAGGGGTACAGGGCTCATGCACCTGTACCCTCACCACTGGTACTGTGTACCCAGCTAGAGAGTTGGCTGACCTATGCCAGGACAGTGGGTTATAGGCATGGCATACAGGGATGTGCGCCATGTCGACTCTTCACTTTGTTCTGCACCAAAATACACAGCCTGCAAAGGCTGTGTGTTGAAAGGTACAGGGCCTCTAAGCGTGGCACAATAAGTGCTGCATCCCCTAGAGGCCTTCCCTGGCCACAGTGCCCTTAGTACCTGTGGTACCATTTACAAGGGACTGACCTGTGGCCAAAGAGTGCCAATTGGGTCTTGGTTTCAATGCAGTTTAGAGAAAGAACATAGACCCTGAGTACCTGTGTGTCAAGGACCCAGGACACATTTAGTCAAAGCACATCAGTAGTTCAGCAAAAAGTGGGGGCAACCATGCAAAAAGAGGGCACTTTCTTACACGGAGGGACAGACATTTTTCTCGTTCTGTGCTGCAGGAGTTTTCGGTATTGGCAGGAAGTCACCCTCCTCTTAGTGCGGGACTGCTTGGAAATTCTATTCTTAAGGTGAGGAATCCACAGGCAGATGTAACCATCAAAAGAGCAAGTTACTTACCTTTGGTAGCACTTTTTCTGGTGGATACAGTATCTGCCTGTGGATTTCTCACTTACCCACACGCCTCCCTGTTTCCTGTCGGCCTATACTGAAAAGTAATCAAGATGTATTGTATGTGATTTTTTGCTGGGATCATGAGATAGTTGGCATTGGGAAATGTATATGATGAGAAATTTCCAGGTTTGGTTGTGTTTGTATAGTGTGTATACTTGTGAAAATGTTGCTGGTTCACCTCAAAGGCACAGAAGAAATGGGTGGAGCTAACTTCAGCATGCCTACGAGGTAATCTTATGGCTCCGGATACGTCACGCAGAGTCGCGTGTGGAGCTGTTCCATTGTGACGTTCTCGTCAACGTGGGAGAGCTGAGGAGAAAAGTTTCTGTGGGGTGCTGCACATTAGGGTGATTCAAAAGGTGAGGAATCCACAGGCAGATACTGTATCCACCAGAAAAAGTATTACCAAAGGTAAGTAACTTGTTCTTTTATCCGTAGAAGACATTAAACAGCCTTTGTGGTAGCAAGTGCAGTTTTAAGGACTGTTAGTGAATGCAGGTACTAATGGGTAAAATAATTCTTAAATGTGCGTAAGAGTAAAGTAGTCATGAGTACAAACTCATCATTAATTCCAAAAGTAGTGTTGCAACCAGATGAATAAATTCCCTTAATTTCTCAAATCACCTCTAATGCAGCAGATAGGGCATTGGACACATTAGATGTTAGAAGAGCTGTCCTATATTATTATATTCGGGCGATCAGGCCATTGGAAAAAAGGAAGCCATTCAGTATATATAGCATACGCTGAACAGGTATTAGCAACACAAGTTGTTAAAGGTATGAGTCCAAGGTGGTGTATATAAACAATCCAATGACGCTACAGATTAGCAAACAAACCACTAGACATTAAACCAAAGTCACGTGCTGCAAGAAAAAAAAATCTGCATTAGCTTGTTTTGGTAATGTTTAATCAAGACATTTGTTATGCTCCAGCTTAGGCTACAAGACACAAGTTTATTAAATACTGCATTAGATAGTAAAGCTTGAAGGGAAACTATTTCATCTTCACATTCTCTCAGAAAATGGGACAATATCCATACATACATAATCCAAGCACAGCATATGACTATAGAAGAGATGTCACTCTACAAAAGTTACCTGTAAGTATGAGATTATTCTGTATTCATGTATGACTATCACTTCCCACTGAGGAAGGGAGGTAGATGCAAAATAAAAATGTTAACAGAAAACTCAAAAATGAGTCACGTACTGAGGTGTCTACTTACTGTTGCTGCCCTAGTCATGATGACTTTACCCAAGTACATGCCAAAAATACAGTTCTAGATCAAACCGCTAGAAGGCGGAATCATGCTCTACAATTGGATCTAGAAGAGTTTCAAGCTCAAAAGGAAATGCGTTACTTTTCAGTAAAAGTTTGCAGCATGCAATGCTGTAGATTCACATGCTGTGTACACACCTCCTATCTAGTGTTGGGCTTGGAGGGTTGTACGTTTTTTCTTCTATTGAGGAGTTTGGTTTTGGGATGATTTGTTATACCGTTCCTGAAATCCACCATTTACAGATTGCTTGGGTTTGTTTTTTGCCATCTGCTTCAGACTTGTTTCCACGGTTCCAAAACTCATGCACCCCGAGGGACAATATTGGCACTGACAGCCGGACATCAAGCATTCATTTCTTCTCATTCTTTATTTTCCAGGATAATGGTGAAAAATGTTTTGAGAGGACTGTTTGTACGTTTTCTCTGCTGGACAGAGACCTGCAGCCTGGCAGCTAACAATCACCCTTCATTTCTTTTGGCCATTCCAATAAAAAGCTGTCCTTTTTCAGGGAAAAATATTGCCAAGTAGATGATGGTATGGGAAACCAGGTATTCCTCTAGGATACAAAATAAGGGATCACTCCCACCAAAGGCCAGACAGCTGTTAGGTTATTCAGTTCATTCTCCAGTATTGAATCTTTCATAGATTCACATGCTTGTATCTTCCCCGTCGTCATGGTGGGAGTCTCACCGTAACAGAATGACCAAAGCAGTATCATGGAGATGAAAACACTGCATAGAAAACCCCATAGAGAATGAAATATTTGCTAACCAGACCTCCTTATTGTTTGGTCCAAAACTCAGCCAATCAGTAGCCAGCCCTGACATCACTCTCCCCAGCAGAACTCTCCTACCTCAGATTTCCAACCGCCTTCGTGTGAGAAAGGAGTCTCCCTGAGCTCTGCTCAGTTTGTTCCTGTGTGAACTTTGACCTTTTCAACTGCTGAATTTCTTCTGGATTAAGGTATTGTGCTCCATATTATACCTTATAAGGGCTGAAGGCTCTAAGAAGAGGCTTTTCATGCCTTGCAGATCCCGTGGGAAAGCCAGGCTCTTTTCAGGAGATACTCAAGAGGACTGCTTATATTGCCTTCACCCCAAACATATAGGAAAAGACTGCAAGTACTGCAGGACCTTTTCTGCTAAGACATTAAGGGATCGTGAGGCACGTCTTCTGTTGTAGCTTAAGAAGGCCACCTCAGATTCTGAGTCAGAGGAGGAATCCACTAGCGAGGCTTCCAAGAAGAGGAAATCTTCCACTTCAGAATATTCTGTGGATCATAAAAAGCTAAAAACCAAGGGAAAAGAGGCTTCTTCTCTTCCTCAAACTCCTCAGAAAAAGTCCTCTGGTCATAGGGCGGTGTCTTCTGCCCCCTCACCCAGTGCTGTGGTGCCCCAGTCTGTTGTTCCTGTCAAAACGTCGACGACAACATCGTCGCTGACGACCATCTCGACGACGACGGCAGCGACGACAGGTACCAAGTCTGTTGCATCGACGACGATGAGTCAGTTGACAGGAAAAGCCACATCTCCGTCGACGAGACGAGCAACGACGACACCATCGACGGTAACATCGTCGGTCATCCCGCCGACGACATCGTTGACGATTATAAAAATTCCGACGACGCGCTCGACGACGGAAGCTCCGTCGACGAAGGCTTTCAAGTCACTGAAGTCAAGGACCATGATCTCTATCAGATCTTTTCACTCGTCGATCCGGCCCGTCGACGATAAGGAAATCTTCTGAGTTTACATCATGGACGAAGATATCCCCACTTCCTCCATCAAACTTATTGGAAAAGGAGGAATCGACGATGAGGAATCTTCGGGAGTGGCGTATAGCCCTTCCCAACTACAAATCAAGAGTCAGGACACGGATGAGGAGGAAGTTAACTCCTTTAAAGATGCTACTCAGACTAAGTCCACAAGAACCTTGTGACTACGAGGAGGAAGAGGAAGAACAGCAACCTGAAAGAAGGGAAGAATCTATATCAATGCCTGCAGCGCTAGTGACGGACTTGCGTCTTATGATTAATGATTACTACCGCTGCTTCCCTGAGGCTAATACTCCTAATCGGCCGGCTCCAGTAGTTCAGCCTCAAGCACCAGTAAAACAGTCATTACCTGCAGCGCAAAGAGTGCGTTCTCTGCCGATAGTCACAATAAGAGATGACTTGGCCGACAGTGATGGAGATGATCAACCGGAAGAGGGTGAGCTTATTCAGGACGCTCCGGCTGGAGTAGAATGGGATGAGTACATTTTACCAACAACCCCTTCTCCATCTCCTTCACCAGCGAACTTGCTTCTTCAAGACATTGGAGGGATCCACGATATAATCGAAAAGGCGGCTAAAAGTTTTGAACTTCAAATGCCGTTTCAAGAAACTGAATGTTTCCTATATGATTTTAAAGAGGACTTAAGAAGGTCAATCAGATCAATCATACAGCATGTATGGGATGAGGGTCTCAAAATTTTGAAGACGCCAGCTTCAGTGGCAGCGTCAGTTCCAAGGATTGAAAAGAAATACCGAGCGCCAGAAACTTTGCCCGCATTTTTGAAAGGACATCCACAGCCGGAATCTGTAGTGATGCAGGCCGCGCAGAGAAACTCTAAAAATCCGGTATCCACATCTATGGCTCCGCCGGATAAGGAAGGACGAAGAATGGATGGAGCGGGAAAAAGGTTTGCAGTAATGGCAGCCTCTACCATCAAGGCAGCAAACGCTATGGCTCTCCTTAGCCGTTACAACAGGCAGATGTGGTCCGATAGAGCGCCGCCATTGGCCCATCTACCAGATGATTAAAAATAAGCAGCGGCTATTCTTCAGGATGGATCAAGAGCGGCCTCGGAATCCATTGACACTGCCATGGATATATCTTCGATGGCTTTTCGCCAGATGGCGGGAGCAGTGTCGCTTAGACGGCAAGGTTGGCTGAAAGCTACCTCTTTTTGGCCTGAGGTTCAGCCCAAAATAGTCGACATGCCCTTTGATGGGTAAAATCTTTTCTGGAAACACATAGACGACGCACTCCAAGGCATTAAGGCAGACACAGACACCGCAGGCGCTGGGGTCCCTTCAGCAGGGAAGATTTCAATCCTTTCGGAGAAGAGAAGCTAGAGGTCAATTTGGTCAAAGGTCATCGTATCAATCGAACAAATACCAGCCTTACAACCAGCAAAATTACCGACAATATCAGTCTAACCAGCAATATCGCTCCTCAAATTCCTCTTTTCAACAACCGTCTAAAGGTCAAACCACGGCTTGAGGCAAAGGACAGCAATCTAATAGACGGCAATGACTTACCCAAGGCGCCCTCCAACTGGTTTATACCCGACAATGACCATTATCTGTCTCTCTTCTCGAAGCATTGGATGTCCATAACATCAGACAAATGGGTATTGGATGTAATACACAAGGGACATACCCTAGAGTTTGTGCAAATTCCACCTCATCACCCCCCAGTGTTCAGGCATCAACAACACTTCTCAGCTCTAAGAGCGGAAGTTCTATTGATTATTCAGAATGGAGCTATAGAGGAAGTCCCTTTTCAACAGAGAGGGAAAGGATTTTATTTGCACTTTTTTCTTATAAAGAAAAAACAGACTTCAAAATGGAGACCGGTATTGGACCTAAGGGATTTGAATCAGTACATCAAGAACATTCCCTTCCGTATGCTTTCACTGCAGGAGATCCTCTTGCTCATACGACAGAAAGATTACATGGCATCTCTGGATCTTATGGATGCATATTTCCATGTTCCAATTCATCGGAAACACAGAAAGTATCTGCGTTTTTTAGTGGAGGGGCACCACTTTCAGTTCAAGGTGTTGCCCTTCGGCCTAAAATCGGCACCAAGGGTCTTTACAAAATGCATTGCCCCAGTCGCAGCTCATCTACGATTGCAGGGGCAATCAAACTTTCCCCTACCTGGACGACTGGCTTGTAAAGGGTCCATCTTACAGGAAAACTCAGATCTCATTAAACAGCTGCATGGATCTCTTTCAACGCATGGGTCTGCGGATCAACCTGGAGAAATCTTCAATAGTCCCCTCTCAATCGCTCCAATTTCTAGGGGCTTTAATTTGCACAAAGGAAGCGAAAGCATATCCGTCGGAGGAGCGGATTCGGAAAATATTGAATCTGACCTCAACCCTGCAGTCAAAAAAGTACACTTCAGTAAGAATATACAAATCCTTGTTGGGAATGATGTCTTCCTGTATCCCACTGGTTCCAAACTGCCGTCTACAGATGAGGCCTTTACAGGAGCTACTAGACGATCAGTGGATTCAGTCTCAAGGGTCATTCGAGGATCGGATCACCATTTATCCTCCAATGAAGAAAGCTCTGTCATGGTGGAAGCTACGAGAGAACCTAGTACAGAGTTTAATTTTCGAATCCCAACGTCACTGTTATGTAATGACGTCAGATGCTTCGCTCTAAGGTTGGGGGGCGCATCTTCACGAACTAGAAATCCAAGGTCACTGGTCCGAGCAGGAGACATGTTTACACATCAACATGCTAGAACTGAAAGCAGTGTTCCTGGGCCTAAAGGCTTTCCCAGGATAAGCAGATCTACGGTACTGATAAAAACCAACAGTACAGCGACAATGTTCTACCTTCTAAAACAGGGAGGGACAAGATCAAACCCACTCTTCCCAAACTCAAAAGATCTGGAGATGGCTCATACGTCACATACGTCACAACATATCTATTCAGGTGCAACACATTCAGGGAATACACAACACAAAGGCAGATGTTCTGAGCAGAACAGCCAGTGTGTCCCACAAGTGGGAAATAGATCATACACAACTACAAAAGGTCTTCCAGCGGTGGGGCATGCCAACATTAGATGTGTTCGCAACCCAGGACAACTCAAAGTGCGACCAGTTCACCAGCAGATTTCCACAAATGGGATCCTTGGGAAATGTGCTTCATCTGAAATGGGAATGTTCGCCTACGCGTTTCCTCCATTTCCCCTGATTGCGAGAGTGCTTCGCAAAATGAGGTCGGAGCCATGCCATGTGATTTTAATAGCTCCAGCTTAGCTGAGGCAAGCATAGTTTTCAGTGCTTCTCCAACTTTGTGTGCAACATGTGAGAAGTTGGCCTGATATATAATGTTCACTATTCTAGTGAGAACTTTGTATCAGTCCAAACAACCCTTATTGATGCTTGGTTGTAAGTCAACCTTATAGACCAGCTATCCTAGTAGCATGGATACGAGCAGTCTTCGGGCTAAACTCTAGAGGGTGTGTTAAGCCAGCTGTTATACCATCACATATACCCCTTGAACACCAAGTGAAAGGACACCACACAAGTGTTATGAAAATAAACAGTGTATTTATTTAGATCACAACAGCCCTGTACTCTTTATGAGGACAGGGTACTAAGCACACAACAAAACTCTTACGAAAATACTTCAAGTTGCACAATTTACACAAATGCCCGAGGGGCACGAAAAACCATATACTACAAAAGTGGAATGCGAAATTACCAGCAGGTAAGTACTGGACTAATAGGCTTTGGAATCGCTAGGACTACGTTACTGAACCTTCAGATTACTAGTAGGAGGCCTATGGGACTCGGGTGCAGAGTGTGCACTCTCACGCGAGATGCGGGACAAAGTCTATGGAGGCTAGTGAAAGCAAAGTTAAGGATATCGGACAAATAGGACTAGTTAGGCTGAAAACGAAAAAGGATCTGGACCCTTGGATAGTGAGGCTATGCTGGGGCACCGAAATGCCGCAGTTACCTAGCCCAGGGGCTGCGGCTGCATAGGTCTGAAAAGACGTCGGGAATCCTCGTTGCAGTCTATGGAGCCTGAAGAAAGAAGTTGCTGGCAGGCGACCAGTGTTGAAGTTCGAAGTGATCCAAGCCTGGATCGAAGATGGATGACACCTGAAAGCAGAGGGGACCAAGTTCTTAATCACTGGCCAGTGATTGTGTGGGCACCAGGATGGCACCGGGCGAAGTCACCTCGACCAGGTGAGTGGGCGACGCTGGGCTCTGCAGTCTCACGGACCAGGAGGCGTTGTCGGCGACCAGGATGGAGGTGCGAGCTGTCCCACGATGGTTGATGCTGCTATCTGAAAGAAACACGTTAGTGTTAGATTCCTTACCTTAGAATAACCCCAGGCGTCAGTCTGGATCCGGAAACATTTGCGTAGCAGTACCCCTGCGCGTCGGTAGGCGTCGTCTGCAGGCGTCCCCTGCGGCTCCGCGTCCGTCGTCGTCGGCGTCGTGCGCCGTGATGACGTCGCTGGAGTATATAGACGCCGCCTCCGCGCGCTGACGTCAGTTCTTCTTTTTTCCGCGCCAGTAAGCGCAGATCCGAAAAGCAGTACTCCGGTCCTTTGACCAACTTTGTTAAAACTTGTATCTCTTTTTGGTGCCTGGTAGGATGCCTGGTTTCAAGAATTGTGACGGGTGTGACCGCACGATGTCGGTCACGGACCATCACCGACTCTGTCTCCGGTGCCTGGGCCCCGACCACGACGTGGACGCCTGCGTCGACTGCCGGCCTCTCACTAACAAGGCTAGACGGGAGCGGTCCCGCAAGCTGCTTGAGCTCCGGGTGTCAGCCCTGAGTCGGGAGCGGTCCCGGTCCGGCCGGAGGTCCAGGGAGCGTTCGAGGGAGCGGTCGCGGAGCCGCGCCGAGCGCTCCGGAAGTCGTCACCATTCGTCGGGCTCCTCAGGTAAGAAACACAAGAAGTCGGGGCGTCGTCATCTTACCCCCGACTCCCCCCGACGCTCGCGCGACGCGGCCGGGGGTTCGGGTGACCCCAACTCCGCGGCTCCGCGAGAGTCGCCGGCACGGCCTGCCCCATACCCTCCGGTCCCTGGGCACGGTGCGACGCCTGAGGAGATTGAGGCGTTCCTCATGGCCATGAGGGCGCTCAGTTCTCCGACGGGGCCTACGGTGCCTTCGGGCCCAGTGCTACCGTCCGGGGGCCCTAGCGGGTCGGGTGTCCCTGGCTCGACGCCATCGGGTGCTCCGGCCCCGGTGCCGCCGACGGCTCCGACCCCGGCGCCGCAAGGGCCTTCGGGGTCGACGCCGGCTGGCCTGCCGGCTGGTCCGGCGCCGATTCCATCGGGATTACCCCCGACGCCGCCCCCGCGCGGCGCCGGTTCTCCTGTGCCGGCTTCGGCCGGCGCCGGGGGTCCGGCTCCGGGCGGCACCGTCCCCATTACTTCCCCGAATCCGGACGCGGAGTCGGACCGGCGTCGATCGAGTATGGAGATGATGAAGAGTACGGGGAAGGTTGGGAGGGGTCTGAGGACCCTCTGTCACGTGAGTGCCAGTATGACCCGGACTGGACAGGTGATTTGGGGGATGCCAGTGGTCTGGACGACTCTCCTAACCCTGGTTTTGTCTCCCCTCCTTCCGTGGCGTCGGAGGCGGGAGCTGCATATTCCGTGGTGCTGATGAGGGCTGCCAAGGCCTTACACCTTGAGCTCCCCGTCGCGGCCGTGAGGCCTAACATCCTCACTGAGGTCTTCAAACCGCAGTCAAGCCCACAGGAGCCACTGCTGCCGTTTAACGAAGCCTTGTCAGACGTTCTGTTGGGCACGTGGTCCAGGCCCGCTTCAGGTTCGCCTGTTGATCGGAACGTGGCCAGGCGCCACCGTCCTTGTCTGGACGACCCCAAGTTCCTGTCCACCCATCCCACCCCCGAGAGTCTGGTGATCCAGGCCTCTGCCTCCCAGACCGCATTCCCGTCGGCCCCGCCCGATCGGGAATCCAAGAGGTATGACCAGTATGGTAAGAAGGTCTTCTCGTCCCTGAGTCTGGGACTGCGGTCTTGCAACACCGCATGCCTCTTGGGCCGCTACACCCACTCTGTGTGGGACACGGTCGCTGAACTGCTGCCAGAATGCCCCATGGAGGTGCGGGCAAAGCTCGGCAAGGCTGTGGCTGAGGGCCGCGACGCAGCTAAATATTCCATACGGTGTGGTCTTGATACGACCGACTCGCTGGGCAGAGCTATGTCAACGACGGTGGCGATTCGTCGCCACGCCTGGCTGAGATCCGCCAACTTTTCGGCAGACGTCCAAAATGGCTTGATGGACATGCCGTTCGATGGCTGTCGCCTCTTTGGTGACAAGGCGGACCACGCGCTGGAACGCTTCAAGGACTCCAGGGTCACGGCCAAGTCCTTGGGTCTTTCGACCCAGCGCCAGCAAACGGGTTCGTTTCGCTCCTTTCGTGGCCAAGGAAGGGGCGTCCCCACACGTGCTGCCAGCCACGCGCCGCAACAATCCTTTCAACGCGGTGGCGGCCGTGGAAACCGCCGTGGCGGCGGTAGGGGTCAACGGCGGGGTCAGGCCACACCTCCCCCCGCAGCATCTGCCTCCAAATCCTCCTAGTCCGTGCTTTCGGCCCCATGTGACGCCAGTGGGTGGCAGGGTTCGCCATCACCACGCTCACTGGCGCACAATTACGTCGGACAGGTGGGTGCTGCAGCTCGTCCGAAGGGGCTACTCCCTCCCCTTCGAGACCACTCCTCCAGCCATGCCACCGCAGAACCACCGTGTGTCGGGGGACCACTTGACACTTCTGCAGGAGGAAGTTACGGCCCTCTTGGAGGGGGCCATCGAGCGCGTTCCTGGGCCAGAAGTAGGGCGTGGTTGCTATTCCCACTACTTTCTGGTACCCAAGAAGGACAAGGGGGGCCTACGTCCTATCTTGGATCTACGGAACGTCAACGGCTTCCTCCGGAAGGAGAAGTTCAAGATGTTGACTTTGGCTCAGGTCTTGGCTGCTCTAGACCCGCAAGACTGGATGGTAGCGTTGGACTTGCAGGATGCGTATTTTCACATCCCCGTCCTGCCGGCCCACCGGCGTTACCTGCGGTTCACGGTAGGCCAGGAGCACTTTCAGTTTATCGTGCTTCCTTTCGGCCTTACCAGCGCCCCACGGGTGTTCACAAAGGTGGTGGCGGTGGTCGCAGCCCATCTGCGCAGGTTAGGGGTTTCAGTCTTCCCCTACCTCGACGACTGGCTGTTGAAGGCGGGCTCGCCCCAGACAGTCGTCCACCACCTTCAGATGACGGCAGACCTCTTGCACGACCTGGGGTTCTCCATCAATGTGCCGAAATCACACCTGTGTCCCTCCCAAAAGCTCCTTTTCATTGAAGCGGTTCTGCACTCGGCGCAGTTTCGGGTTTATCCTCCGGAACGGCGGGTCCGGGATATACAGGCTTTGATTCCCATCTTTCAGCCGCTATCCCGGGTTTCGGTCAGGTTGACGCTGCGGCTGCTGGGACTGATGGCTTCCTGCATCCTTCTGGTGCATCACGCCCGGTGGCGGATGCGGGCTCTGCAGTAAGACCTGAAGTTTCAGTGGGCCCAGCATCAGGGCAACTTGTCCGACCACGTCTTGATCTCGGAGGGCACTGCGAGACAACTGCAGTGGTGGCTTACGGACCGCGATTGGGTCAGGGGCAGATCCCTCTCCCTTCCCCAACCGGAGCACGTTGTTGTGACGGACGCGTCCCTCCAGGGCTGGGGTGGCCACTTGGGAGAGGCAGAGATCAGAGGCATCTGGTCTCCGGCGGAGTCCCGGCTCCATATCAATCTGTTGGAGCTACGGGCGATTCGTCTAGCACTGAAGGCATTCCTCCCCTTTGTCAACGGGAGTGTAGTGCAGGTGTTCACCGACAACACCACCGCCATGTGGTACTGCAACAAACAGGGCGGAGTGGGGTCGTGGACCCTTTGCCAGGAGGCTCTGCGCCTCTGGCAGTGGCTGGAACGTCAGGGCGTGACTTTGACGGTTCAACACCTGGCAGGTTCTCTGAACGCCAGGGCGGACGAACTCAGCCGTCGGTGCTCGATGGATCACGAATGGCGTCTGAACTCGGACGTGGCGCAAGGCCTCTTTCTGCAATGGGGAGAGCCTTGGTTAGATCTATTCGCCACAGAAGAGAACGCGCAATGTCATCAGTTCTGCGCGTTGGAGTTTCCAAGACGGCACTCGCACGGCGACGCCTTTCGGCGCGAGTGGAGTTGCGGTCTGTTATACGCCTTTCCGCCTATACCACTTCTGCCCAGAGTGCTGAAGAAGATCAGGCGCGACCGGGCCCAAGTTATCCTTGTGGCTCCGGACTGGGCTCGAAGGTACTGGTATCCCGAGCTACTCAGCATGTCAGTCGGTCCCCCGATCCGCCTGCCCCTTCAGGAGGACCTTCTGTCGCAGCAGCAGGGGACGGTCCTCCACCCGAACCTGTCCAGTCTCCACCTCCATGCTTGGAGATTGAGCGGCGGCAGTTGAGGCCATTTGACTTGCCTCCTGAAGTCTGTGATGTAATTCTGGCAGCCAGGCGTCCCTCCACTAAGTCGGTATACGCCTGTCGGTGGAACAGATTTGTGGCATGGTGCACAGCAAAGGCTGTGGATCCTCTTTCTGCCCCCCTTTCTGAGGTGCTTCTGTTTCTTCTTTCTCTTGCCCAGCAGGGCTCTGCTCTGGGCACTATCAAGGGCTACCTTTCTGCCCTTTCAGCCTTTCTAAGGCTTCCTGATCAGCCTTCTTTGTTCAAGTCCCCGATTGTAACGAGATTCTTGAAGGGCATCACACACATGTATCCACCTGTTCCGTTTGTGATGCCTCAGTGGGACTTGAACCTGGTTCTTACCTTTCTGATGTGTGCTCCCTTTGAGCCCCTTCGTTCTTGTCCTCTTCGTCTCCTGACTTTGAAGACGGCTTTCCTGGTTGCCATCACCTCTGCCAGGAGAGTGAGTGAGCTCCAGGCTCTTTCTGTCCAACCTCCTTTCCTGTCCATTCATCCTGACACGGTGGTTCTAAGGACTAGACCTTCTTTCCTGCCCAAAGTAGTTTCTGCTTTTCACATCGGGCAGTCCATCACCCTCCCCCCCTTCTTCCCGCCTCCGAATCCTTCGAAGGATGAAGAGCGGCTCCATCGTCTGGACCCAAAACGTGCGCTTTCATTTTATATGGATCGCACACGCCAGTTCCGGGTGGATGACCAACTGTTTGTTGGCTACGTGGGTGCGAAGAAGGGACGGGCGGTGTGTAAACGAACCATCTCTCGGTGGGTCGTTCTGTGCATCAAAGCGTGCTACTCTTTGGCTCGGAAGGAGCCTCCTGTTGGGCTGAGGGCCCATTCCACTCGGGCCACGGCTGCTACTACTGCCCTGGGCCTGGGAGTCCCTTTGCAGGGCATTTGCCAGGCGGCTACGTGGGCCTCGCTGCACACCTTCGCGAGGCACTACTGCCTGGACAGTCAAGTCCGGAGGGATGGCTTCTTTGGCCGTTCTGTCCTCCAGGACTTTCTGGTGTAAGAATGTATTGGTTCGCAGACCCACCTCCGGGGTTGGTATTGCTGGGGTATCTATTCTAAGGTAAGGAATCTAACACTAACGTGTTTCTTTCAGATGAACAAGTTACTTACCTTCGGTAACGATATATCTGTAAGAAACATTAGTTAGTGTTAGATTCCTTACCGAACCCGCCCATCCTCCCCGTTCTGCGAACTGATACCTAGGGTTAAGGACATCCCTTTCAGGGCCCTAGTTTCAAATGGCACCAGTGTTGGTTCTCTCATGGCTCTGCGTTTTCTGGCGCGGAAAAGCTGTGTACAAAGAACTGGCGTCAGCGCGCGGAGGCGGCGTCTATATACTCCAGCGACGTCATCACGACGCCGACGACGGACGCGGAGCCGCAGGGGACGCCTGCAGACGACGCCTACCGACGCGCAGGGGTACTGCTACGCAAAAGTTTCCGGATCCAGACTGACGCCTGGGGTTATTCTAAGGTAAGGAATCTAACACTAACTAATGTTTCTTACAGATATATCGTTACCGAAGGTAAGTAACTTGTTCGTCGACGTCGCTGGACCCAGAATTGGGGCAACAAGTCTTGGCAAATTCAAGCCCACGCGGTGGACCTAAAATGGCGTCTGGAGTGGACCAGGAGGGTCCGGGGTGCTCCTCTTTTGGAAGGGAGCAAGGGCCAGTCTGGAGCAACCAGACCAGCAGTGTTGTTGTCGTCGGTCGTCGTCGGGAAGGCCACAAGCCAGCGGGCTAGTAGCCAGACAACGCAGTGAGCAGCAAAAAGCAGAAGGGCCCCACGCAGATCTCGTGGATGCTGGGGGGCTGGACTTCGGTGCTGGAGCTGCTCAGGGTCGGGGCTTCTCGGACCCCAAAGCACTCACCAGAGGATCCCTCGGCGGTCGTGCTGGATAGAAGTCGTGCAGTTCTGATGATGGCCGGTCCCTCGAGGTCTCGTCGCACCTACGGTTCTCAGCTTAGCTGTAGAGGTAGGTAGAGGTCAGAGGTGCCAGGGAAGCCGGGTCTCGTCGTGCTGGTCGGTCGGATTCCGGAGGAAGGACGTGCAGCAAACCGCAGTGTTCTTAGATGGTGCCTGCGGATGCAGGGTGACTACTCCTTAGCCACAAGGGAGAAATCTTGAGAAGAAGTCGAGAGTTCCTTTCGTAGAAAGTAGTTTCAGGATTCAAAGATGATCTAATTTGGAAGGGTCCCCGCTCCTGCCTTTATCCTAAAGAAAGGGGTGGGTACGCGACTAGGTCCTGCCCTAGGGGTGGGACCAGGAAGGGGGGTGGTTACACCCCTCTCCCATGCCGGACTTTCCCCAGCTCAGGGGCTGGTGTGCCCCTGGAACTGGTTCTAGCCGGCAGATGCATAGTGAGCACCGTGGTGCCACTTGCAGTCACCTTCCTCTAAAACCCTGCCTACCCAGGATACACAAAACCCTGTCTGGGATGGTGCTAGCACCGCCCCTGACAGGAAACCCTTTGTCCAAGCTCCCCTCGCTGGAAGGACTCCCAGCTGCAGGGGGTCAGACTTGTGTCTGTGGTGGCAGCATCCATTTTGTGATGCTGAGGCTTGAGTTAACTTTAACCGGGGTTCACAGTTACATACATGTCGTGTCCCTCTAGAAGGGTGGAATGCTAACCCCGTCGCCAGAATTGGCGAGGGGTTAGTATTCCAATTCGTATGACACCTTACTCGACATGTTTTGATAAAGCGATACCAGAGATAGCATATAACCGCGAGGATTATAATGCACTTAAGAGTATATCGTATGCGTTATCGTGGAACAGCTATTAGGACTTGGTTCCGCAAGCTGCAAACGGGCTCAGCTCATGCCAGAGCACCATTTCACACGATTCCAAGCACTCTGCCTTCAGGATTGTCAAGGCCTGCCATAGGAGTGACTGATAGAAATCTGTGTGTGTATTTTAGGGTTAGATATAGGTATACTATATCTACAGCAAAGGGTGATTACACCACCTTGCCCCAGCTGTCGTGCAGCCAGTTGTGTCAGATTTAGATGGCCATCCAGGGGTGGCATAATACATGCTTCAGCCCCTGGTAGGCCCTGGGTACACCTATGCCCTGAGTTACAGGGTCTGATAAGGTGGCCCAGTACCAATTGGATAATGCACCTAAGGTACACGTGTCAATTTAGTGAGAGAACAGCAAGGCTGTGGGTCTGATTAGCAGGCCCACAGCCAGAGAAGTCGTAAACCAGTGAAGCAAAAAGCAAAAATCTGGGGTGATCATAGGATTGCAGACCCTACTCTCCTACACAACAGAATACAGATTCCGATAACTCGGGACCTGATCTCCATGAACAAAGGACAAATACTCCACCCAAATTTGATATTGCTACACTTATCAGCATGGAACTTCACGAGTATGAATTCAAATCTCTAAACATTCCTCAGGATTGTAGGAACAATTTGTCTCAATCTAGAGCAGTCTCTGCAAATAAGACATATGTGGCAAAATGGAAAAGGTTCTGTCAATGGTGCGCATCTCAAGAGCTACATCTGTTCTCAGTTTCTCCAGAGCAAATCTTGCCATATCTTCTTTACTTGTCGAAAGCCGGTCTTTCACATGTGTCATTGAAGGTGCTCTTAGCTGCAATTTCGAGATATAGGAGAGTACCAAATCAACCTTCTCTCTGGTCGCATAGAGTAATCAAGTAATTCATCAAAGGTCTCTTCAGGGCGTTACCTCCGATGCAACACCTCAGATCCCTTGGCACCTTAATACAGTACTATCGCAACTTATGAAGCCTCCTTTCGAGCCAATACATAAGGCAGACTTGCAATTCATATCTTGGAAGACAGCATTGCTCTTGGCCCTCACATCTACAGGGAGGGTTAGCGAAATACAGGCCTTCTCAATAGCAGAACCCTTTCTTCAGTTTTGTCAGGGCAAAGTGATATTAAGGACAACCCCTAAATTCATTCCTAAAGTCCCCACAATTTTTCATCTCAATGAACCGGTAATATTACCTACCTTCTTTGGAAATCCTTCAACAGATGCAGAGAGGGCCCTACACTCACTAGACATTAAAAGATGTTTGAAATTCTATATCAACGGGACAAGACCTTTCAGGAAGTCTAATCAACTGTTTATAAATTTTGAGGGACAGAGAAAAGGACTGCCTTTATCAAGATCAAGTATTTCAAGATGGATTTCTTCGGCTATTGTCAAATACCATGAAAAAGCCGGGAATCCACTGCGCTCCAAGGTACAAGCGCATTCCACTAGAAAAATGGCAACTTCAACAGCCTTATTCGCAGGAGTGTCGCTGCCAGACATCTGCAGAGCAGCCACCTGTAAGAGTGTACACTCTTTTACTAGACATTACTGTCTAGATACTGCGTGGAAGGAGGATACGGCAGTGGGGCAAGCTGTTCTACGACGTCTATTTCAATAAGGTACACTTTTTATATATTCAGTTATTTTCTGAGTATACAAATGTGTATATATTCGTATGTCTAAAGGAAAATGGTTTCAAGAATATACAGACTGATGAACAATGTTTGTCTTATGCTCTAACTTTAAGTGTTGTTGTATGTCATTATCCAGTACTAGTGGATGGTGTCAAGTGGTTGACATCACGATACTTAGGAGCAGAACCAGAATACTAAGGTTCTATCCTGGAAACGCTATGATGTTTGGGTACTACTTGCTAATCTGATACAAGCATGTGAATCTATGAAAGATTCAATACTGGAAAAGAAATTAGTTACTTACCTGTACACTATAGTTCTCCAGTATTATCTTTCATAGATTCACATGCTCCCGCCCTCCTCCCCGTTTCTCAGGTAGAACCTTTTACCTCTGAGTATATCCATGACTCTCACTTGGGGTCGGATATCGGAGGTAGGAGAGTTCTGCTGGGGAGTGTGATGTCAGGGCTGGCTACTGATTGGCTGAGTTTTGGACCAAACAATAAGGAGGTCTGGTTACTGAATATTTCATTCTCTATGGGGTTTTCTATGCAGTTTTTTTCATCTCTATGATACTGCTTTGGTCATTCTGTTACCGTGAGACTCCCACCATGACGACGGGGAAGATACATGCATGTGAATCTATGAAAGATAATACTGGAGAACTATAGTGTACAGGTAAGTAACTAATTTCTTCTTCTGGCGTCAGCTTCAGATGGTTGTGGTATGAAAATTCTGGAATGGAAGGGTTTGAGCAGTTGTTTTTTTCTGTCGTGATGAGGAGGTGTATTTGTCCTGCTGATTTCAATAAATCTTACCTGAAAGAACGGCGTCCTCATCTTTACAACAGCCATAGTACTGATTTCTTCAGGAGATCGCCTGAAGAAAATTTGTAGCACAGCAACCGCAGATGCTCAAAAAGCCCTACTGCCTCGACCTTAATTCAAGGTCCGAAACAGCAGTTGAACATTTGGTGCACCATAACCTGTTCAGTTAAGATGAACCTCATTTATGCCTTTCACACATGTGTAATTTTCTCATTTGGTATTCTAGCATGAGAATCTATCAAAGATAGTGTTGGAGTAGAAGTTATTTAATTGTAACTAGAGTTCTGAAGTGTTGGTATCTTTCATAGATTCACATGTGACCTCCCTTCCACTCAATTCATGAGACTACCAATTATTGATTTTGAAAAGCTTTGCAAATCTGACAGTTTGCGCCTTTGTGGGGAGTTGGAGATATAAAGTCACGCCATCTCATTGGCTAGACCTCGTCACTTAATGGGGTGGACTGACTGAATATAGTCTATGGCTGTTTCAATTTTATGTAAGTTTATGTATGCACTGCATTGTTAATATGGACTACTAGCCTGATGATGGGGAATATTCAAGCTGTAGGTACAAGTAGGTAATATGTTCTTATGCCCACTGGTACAAAAGCCACCACCGCATTCCGCTTGCACCCTTTTTCAGCTACTATAGTGATACTCGCGTAATTGACCTGTGTTAGTGTCTCAACGGGTGAGTAGACTGAGATGCAGCACTGATAGGAAAGCTTTGTAGGGCTTTACTACTGTCTGTTAGATTGTTGTGATTTAATTAGATTTTTTATGTTCCACAACTTTGACTTTCTGCTTTTTCTATCACTTGTCTTCCTTTAGGCAGCCATACGTCTGTCACCCATGAGATTGTGACTGTAGGTGACCCCCTACTGTCTTCTGGACTTCGAAGCATCGGCTCCAGGAGACACAGTGCCTCTTCCACTTTTCCGCAGCAGCCCAAGCAGCGAGCAATCCCCCCTAACTGGGCTGAAAGTTCCCCATTGAAGCAAAGTGAATCATCAGCGCCTGCTATTACTTTGAAACCGGGTGTACCTGTGGTACCTGCAATCACGGTCTCATCTAACGATTTGATAAATGTGAAAAGCACAGTGAACCTTCCAGGAACACTTCTTTCAGCAATCCCAAGAATTGTAGGGCAGAGCTGTTCAATCTCATCAAACAGCTCAAAAACAGCCATAGTGTGTGCAAGTAAAGCTGGCTCTTTGGACACTCTAAAGTGCATGGAAACTACATATTCTTGTGCTCTGACGGTGGCCCCAAGCTGTCTCCCTATTAAATCAGAAAAGACCAAGGCATCTAGTGTGAAGACATCTGATGTTTCCTCTGCTAGCTTGACTGGTAAAATTCCTGCTCCACCATTTTCCTCAGTCACCACCGACCCTAGTGTCTGCAAAACAGGAGCATGTGTAGACTCTGCTTCGGCTTCCGTTAATTCAAAAGATACATTGCCTTTTGCACCATTGCGCTTCTCTGATGCAAAGAAAGAGAATGAGCAATGTAAAGACTCAACGCCTGCTGACAAAACACAGCCAAATGCAGCTGCAAAAACTGAGGGCCATACACCACCTACAGGTAACCGAGAGGGTATATCTTTCATTAGAGACAAGCAGCAGAAGACGAAGAAACCACTGAAGGAAAGGTTAAGAGAGCAACATTACAGCAAACCTGCCAGCAGTTCCAGCCAGATAGCAGCAACAGGGGATGGAGAAAGTCTTCATAGCAGGCATGGTAATCAGAATTTACCATCTCAAATGACAAATCAAAGCTCCACTGTCAGTATTGCTACAGAAAAAGCAGGAGAGCATGTTCAGCAAATAGAAGTTGGATCAAAGAATCAAGCTGTGAAGGCTGAGTTAAGTTCTAAAGGGTCACCGGAATCTAAAAAACGGACAATGAAGGTCACTTTATTACCTCTGAAGATGGATCATGACAACCAATCCAGAAGCCCACCTATTGAACAAACCACAGGGTCTCCGTCCTCCAGGAGAGAACCTGCCAACATAACCCACCTGTCTCCGTCATCTGAAAGTCATTCAGAAGACACTATGGATCAGGTTAGCCCAAATGATGTACAGGAGGCTCAAGCCAGCAATACTTATCCAAATCGACCAGCCCAAGAACACAACACTATGCTTCAGGACAGTAGTAAAGCCCAGGAAGATGGCTCCTTCAAAAGGAGGTATCCACGGCGAAGTGCTCGTGCGAGGTCCAATATGTTTTTTGGGTTAACTCCATTGTATGGTGTGAGATCGTATGGGGAGGAGGATATGCCATTCTTCAGTAATTCGACCGGTAAGAAAAGGGGGAAGAGATCAGCTGAAGGCCAGGTGGATGGAGCTGATGACCTAAGCACATCTTCTGATGAAGAGGACCTGTATTACTACAACTTCACTCGCACTGTCATTTCTACCACTGCAGAAGAAAGGCTTCGCTCACATACCTTGTTCCGTGAAGAGGAGCAGTGTGAAGTTCCGAAAATTCCTCAGCTGGATGGTGTGGACGATGGAGCGGAAAGTGACACCAGCCTAACAATCATAACTGGCAAAGTTAATCAAGGAACCAAAAGAGGTAGTAAAGAAAATGGCACAGGCACCCTGAAACTCGAGCAGCGAGGTGAGGCTGGCGAAAAGGTTCATGTGACCAAGGACTCCACTGCCCACAAACAGCTGGAATCGAAAATCGAAAACTGTCATTCAGTAAGTCGAGTAAAAACACAAAACCAGGAGTCCTTGGAAGTTCAGTTGAGTTCTTTAGACTCAAATCGCCGAAGTCAGACTAGTGCACCTTCGGATAAAAACATTCTGGACACCTACAGCACCGAGCTTCTCAAATCTGATTCAGACAACAATAACAGCGATGACTACGGAAACATTCTTCCTTCAGACATTATGGATTTTGTTCTGAAAAACACTCCTTCAATGCAGGCCTTGGGTGAAAGCCCAGAATCGTCATCTTCAGAACTCCTTACACTGAGTGAAGGCTTGGGTCTTGACAATAACAGAGGAAAGGATATAGGACTGTTTGAAGTGTTTTCTCAACAACTGCCGACATCTGAACCAGGGGACAGTGGTGTATCTTCTGTGTCTGCAGAAGAACAGTTTGAGCTGCCCCTGGAGCTTCCCTCTGATCTTTCAGTTTTAACAACTCGCAGCCCTTCCATGCCAAGCCAGAGCCATAGCCGGCTGGCTGTCATCTCAGAGTCACAGATGCCCTCATCTGGAGAGGGATCCATTCTGGCCTTGTCTACGGCAGAGTCTGGAGAGAAAAGAGTAACTGTTACAGAGAAATCTATTGTGTCCAGCGAAGGGGAGACGTCGCTACAAAGTCCTGGAGTAGATTCTACACCAGAAGGCCAAGTGACACCTGTCCATTTTATTGCTAGTCATATTGAGGCAGAACACATCGCAAGTTCCCCATGCGATCAAACAGAACCAGTGCAAACAGCTTCCCAGGATTTGACCAGGAACACAACTACCCCCAGCTTACAGGTCCCAGTGTCTCCTACTGGAGCACTCCAAAATCCAAACTATGTTACAAACTCCTCAGGAAGCCCCAGTCCTTCTCAGATTTCAAATGCAAACAATCAGACCCCTCCACCTCATATCAAATCCACAGAGAAACTTCTTGTTGTCAACCAAAATATGCAGCCCTTTTATGTTTTTCTTCCGAATGGCATCACCCAAAAAATTCAACTGACTCCTGCTAGTTCCCCTGGAAACGTCCTGGAAACTGTCCCTTCAGTGCTGAGCCAAGTAGGAGCTGGACTTGCGTTAACTACTGGGTTGAATACAGGCATGCCTCCATCTCAAACCTTATTTCCCCCTACAAGCAAAGGATTGCTTCCTGTGTCCCACCACACTAATTTACATTCGTTCTCAACTGCTACTCAGGGTGGCTTTGCTGCAAACATTGGTAGTCCCACTTCTGGTCTGCTCATTGGAGTCCAGTCAGCTCCTGATTCCCAAAACCTTGTATCTGAAGCTGGTCAAAGGACTGATCAGGGAGCTTCCACAACTGCTGCAACTCCAAATCTGAGCAAGAAAAGGCTAATGTCTCGGAGCCATGCTAGAAAGAATAAAAAACTGGCACCCTCTGGATCTGCCTCTGCTGTGACCACTTCAGATATGGTTCCGAACATGACCTTAATTAATCTTACTCCTACCCCACACTCAGGAGGGATACCCACCCACCCAAGTTTGATCGATTTGGGAAGCCTGAGTAATTCTGCCTCTCACAGAACTGTGCCCAATATCATTAAGAGATCAAAAACTGGAGTCATGTATTTTGAACAACAAGCTCTGCTCCCACAGAGCAGTGGGGCTTCTGCAGCTACTCCGCCAGGTATCATCACACCTGAAGTGGGCCAGCTTGCAGGAGGATCACTGCCTGTACGGTCTTCCAGTTCTTCTGTACTGAATGTAGTGTCTGTGCAAGCTACAACAGCAACTACATGTGGAGGACCTGTTTCTGGACATGTTTTGAGTCCAAGTTCTGTGACGTTAACAAGCCCTGGACTGCTGGGCACATCAGAACTTGGGTCCATCGGTAATTTGTTAATCAAAGGCAGCCAGCAAGGCATTGAACTTCCGGAGCAGCACATGACTCTGCCACCTGGATCCAGTATGTTTACCCAACTCGGCACAGCCCATAGCCCGAGCACAGGAGCACTGACAGCTACCTCAAGCCTGTGTGTGTTGCCTTCAGTGCAGGCTGTAGGTTTGACAGTTACACAATCGACCTCCAGCCATGAAAGTCCCTATCCGCTTCACCAACATATTACGCAGATTCACGCTGGCAAAATGGGCATGATTGCCTCCAGTCTTGACCCCAGCAGCACGTCTCTAGGGCAGATATCAAGGTTTCCACACTCAGCAGATGTTCCAAGCAGCACTGTTATTGACTCCAATAAAATGTTGTCTGTGATGCACGCCAGCTCCGCCTCTCCAGGTGGATCACCATCCTCAGGGCAGCAGTCAGCAAGTAGCTCTGTTGTGTGCCCCTCTAAACCCAAGCTTATAGTGAAGCGAATTCAGCCGACCGTGGACAAGGGGAATGGGAAGAAGCACAAGACTCAGCATGCGAGGACCACCCCATCAGAAGTGCATATTCCAGATGCAGATGCCAAGTTCACTTCCTTTATCACCGTTTCAGGGTAAGAAGTCTTTTGGAGCTTACGCTTTTGGCTATTAAGGTGGCTCTTTTGTTCTTTCTTACTTTCTCTCACTCAGTCTTTGTTTCTACTTATTGATGCCATTGCCTCATTAGCCAGTCCAAAGCATTTCTCTCCATGATATCTTGAGTACTTTTCCACCCACTTCTTCTCCCTCCTGTCCTATTCTCTTACGGATGTAAAACGTGCCAAATATTATCAGTTAACATGTAAGAAGGCAGAGCTCTTTAAAAAGATATTTCTTAACCAGTTGCCAATAGGAGTATTGCTGCAAAAGAAACATGTATATATTTGTAATGCGCAGAGTTGAGAAGCAAGGACAAGCATTATTTGTCAAGTCAAACATACTGCAGGCAAGTGGCTTATTAACTTCATCAGTCTTTAAAAATGTGTATCTTTTGCTGATAAACGTTTCCCTATAAAAACACGATCTCATTTTCAGGTTTAAATTCGAACTTCCCCTCTTAATTGTACAGTCCTTCTTTATTGCAACTTGCAAAAGAGAAGCACACTGAAATTTAATATGAGTCACTAGCTCGGGCCATACACTTCTTTGCACTAAGTGTATTGTGGGAAATGTGCCAACTATGCAATTTTAAGGCGTAACTGAGATATGATTGTGGGAAGAGCCAGAGCACCAAAGCACTGCTGAATTTTCGTAGGTCTATCCTGTGTTGGAGGGAAAAGTTATCTGTTGCCTTGGTCCCTGTAACTTTGAGACAGGCCTGTTCAGCTGGTGAAATAAAATCTGGGAACTTTCAAGAGACTGGGGTGGTTACCTGTAGGGCTAGGTGATGATAGTAATACTTTGATTGGATGTCTGTCTTGTGAATAGTCAGTTAAGGATTTGAGCAGCAGGGTGATTTATTTCTAATTCGTAGTTCAGTTGATTGGTGGCATTCTCTTGGCTTAATCTAAAAAAAGACCAACATGATGACTTAAATGGCTTTTTGAGTTCCAAAAGTATTAACATAAGTACTTTTGTACGACATGGTTCCCTGATGGAATTAGACAGGGGTTTCTATTCATGTGCCAAAGAATATCTCAGTGGAATGCCTAAAGCATTCCAAACCCATTATTTTGATGAACGTTGTTTGATTAACGTAGGTAATTAGTGAGAGAGGTTATTAAATATATTTGCAGACTTTCAAAAACCTGAAATAAGAGTGCTTGTGTCTTTTTCTTATTAAAATGTTTTTATTGTAATTTAATTTGGTCTTCTTTGCATTTTAATTGATTACATTGAATAGGTATAGTGCTCTTTTACCCTTTGGTTTCACAATTGTGCTTAAGAATAAAACCATTAAATGTATTTGGATTTTGCTGAATCTACATTAACCACATCGGTGCTTATCGTATTCCCTCTCCTGCGCTGGAAAACGGTAAATCCCATTATTCATGACGAGCTCAGCTCGTCATGAGATACGAGAAGGTTACCTCATGACGAGCTGAGCTCGTCATGAGCGTCGAAGGAGTTAAGTATGTTTCCCCTCGACTTGCATTAACTTTTGCAGCGTGAATCTGTCTGGATTCACTATACTGTGCATTATTCAGCCATCTAGTGGTTGGGTCCGGAATTGTAGTCTTTTTTTCTCTTTTTTTAAGGTCTCACGCCTAGCGGTGCAGTGCGCAGCATTCCTCGTGCAGCGCAGGACATTTAGTAGGTGTGCTTTTCCTTTTGTGTGACGCGATTGGCCTTTGCGGGCGTGTTTTTTATCAAGAGAGCACGCAATAGGCCAAAGGCGGGCGCATTGCTCCGCCCATGGCCTACTGGTGCCTATTACCCGCAACAAAGGCCATGTGGTTTCAATTATCGTGCCCAGACACGGGCGCAATAATTGAAAACACATGTTTCATTGTGGCGCGCACCACGCGATTGCTTTCAGTGCTGCTTGTTGCATTTACCACGGAAGCGCTGGTCTGTTGTCCATTACTAGTTTACTTTGAACGAAGAGACCAATTCTGCACAGGATGGTGAACGGGGGACAGAAAATTAAATAAGGCAAGTACGTGTCTACCTTTTAAAAGTAAAGGTGGCTGATGTTCTCTAAACAGAGAATGGCCAGACAGCGGAAAACAACTTCGCCACTGCAGGGCATTCTATCTTGAATTAGGACCATCATAAATTCATTGCCTTTTAAGCTGGTTTCATCTTCAGCTGTTTGTGTCCTGTTAGTGACTGCACTAGGCTGTGCTTTGGCTGGTAGTGCTTTAACACAATAGCGCTTTGTATTTACAGTAGCGCTTTAGCTTGATAGCGCTTAGGAAGGCAGTGTTTAGGTTGCTGCCTATGCAAGCAAACAGAACCAGATAAGGACAGGCTAATACATATGAGTAGCAGAAGTCTTAATTTCATTCTCAGTTTTACTCAGAAATGTGTGTTCTTTTTTTTTTTGTTGTAAGTTGTGCTCACTCAGACATTGTTGGTGTCCTGCAGGTGCCTACAGATGGACACGTTTCCGTTTCCCTCAGTACACAAGGATGGTGTGTGGGTGGTCTCTGTGCACACACTGTGGATTTGTGCTCTCAAACAGATCACCTGGGGATTTGTGCTCAGCGTAGTTTTTTGAGAGGCTGTTTACAGAGCTCACAAGTGCACGAGGCACCAGGGTGTGACATTTACATGTCTGCACAGAGGAGGTGGAACCCACCGGGTATAAAACCTGCTTTTCTAACATTTGTTGCTTTTCATATCTGCTTTTGAGTAAGGGTATAATGTATGAGAGGGTGTATTAGTATAGAGTTAAGTAATTTCTGAATTTATAAATGATTTTTCCTAAAACAAATTTGAGCCAGCGGACTTTCCATATTAGTTGGGCACGGCTAAGAAGTCAAGTCCTTGCGTGGGAAAGGCGACCTCTCTCAAAGAGCACGATCTTAATCGTGTCTAAAAAGGATAGAGTTATTTTGTAGATTTTGTTCCCTTTAGTAAAGAATAGTCAAGGTCGAGGTAGACTAGTGGGTGACCAGTGGAGCTGCCTTCTGGATGTCTTCTTCCTTCCTCCTAAATTTGGATAACCGCCTTACCGCAGGGTCCAGGACAGGCTCATGGCGGCCTTCTTGGGAAGGTAAAACCAGGGTGTCGAGAGCCACAGTGGATACTTTTAGTAGAGCTGAGATTGTATTAATAAACTTGTCATAAGGCCAACGCAAGTGTCTATCACTTTGTAGACAGACGGTGGATCTATTATGTGAGAGTCGGTCTCTAATGCTGTACCCTTGGAGCGTTCATCCGACTACCCGCCATCTTCCTGTTCAGCTTTGCTATATCCGGGAAACGTCCTCATATGAACGTTTTCCTCCAATAATTCAGGTACGAAAACCAAAATGTTAAATATCTTGTTATTAATGGGGGTCTTTTCTCTTTCTATGAAGGGCAGTATCTCCTCTTGTTCAAGCTGGTCGGCGAGCTCTATATGAAGGTTGTACCCTCCTGATATTCTTGTTAGTCTATCTTTTATCTATGAAGTTACTATCTCTTTTTACAAATGGCATAGATCACCCATATATGGGAATTACCGTTAATATGTACAGAGGCCAATCATCTATGCACAGTGTAGGAGAGTAGGGTCTGCAATCCTATGGTCACCCCAGATTGTTGCTTTTTGATTCACTGGTTTACGACTTTCCCTGGCTGTGGGCCTGCTAATCAGACCCACAGCCTAGCTGTTCTCTCTCTAAATTGACATCCATGTACTTTAGGTGCATTTACCAATTGGTATTGGGTCACTCTTGTAAGTCCTTGTACAGTGTACCATAGGTACCCAGGGCATAAGTGAACCCAAGGCCTACCAGGGGCTGCAGCATGTATTGTGCCACCCCTGGCTGGCCATCTAAACAGACACAACTGGCTGGTAACACAGCTGGGGCAAAGTGGTGTAATCACCCTTTGCTTTAGATATAGTATACCTATATCTAACCCTAAAATGGACACATATCCTCGTATAAGTCACTCCTATGGCAGGCCTTAACAATCCTGGAGGCAGAGTGCTTGGAATTATGTGAGATGGTGCTCTAGCATGAGCTGAGCCTGTCTGCAGCTTTCGGAACCAAGTCCTTTAGCTGTTTCCATGATAACGCTATACCATATACTCTTAAGTGCATTATATTCCTCACGGTTATTGCTAACTTTGGCATAGCATTATCAAAACATGTCGAGTAAGGTGTCATTCGAATTGGAATACTACCCCCTCACCAGTTCTGGCGACAGGGGTAGCATTCCACCCTTTTAGAGGGACACAACATGTATGTAACTGTGAACCCCGGTTAAAGTTAACTCGAGCCTCAGCATCACAAAATGGATGCTGCCACCACAGACACGAGTCGGACGTCCTGCTGCTGGGAGTCCTTCCAGCGAGGGAGGCCTGGACAAAGGGTTTTCTGCCTTGGGAGGTGCTAGCACCACCCCAGACAGGATTTTGTGTATTGGGGTAGGACAGGCTGAAAGGAATGGGACATGTCTGGAGCACACAAGGTGTCCCTGTGCATACCCCGGTTTAAACCAGTTGCTGGGGCACTCCAGCCCCAGCTCTGGCGCGAAACCAGACAAAGGATAGGGGGTGTAACCACCCCCCTTCCTGGTCCCACCCATAGGAGGGACCTAGTCACAGTACAGCCCCCTTTAGGAGAATAAAGGTAGGAGCTGGTCCCATTCCAGATTAGATTAATCCTAATTTGAAACTCTACAAGAAGAAACTCTGGACTTCGACGTTCTGCTCCACAGAAGACTGAAGAAATCTCCCTTGTGGCCAAGGAGTGACCACCCTGCTCAAGCAGGCACCATCAAGTGTCCTAGCGGTTCACTTTGTCGCCCTTCCTGCCGGAACCAGACGTCAGAGCCCGACGAGATCCGGACTTCCAGACCTCTACCTACATCTGCAGCACAGCTGTGATCCGTGAGTACGACGAGACACGTGGGACCGGCCATCTTGAAGAAACTGCACTTCACTTCCAGCACGACTTCAGAGGCATCCTCGAGAAAGTGCTTTGGGGATTGAGAAGCCCGAGCAGCTCCTGCACAGAAGATCAGCCCTCCAGCATCCACGAGATCTGCGTGGGGCCCTTTTGCTTGATTGCTGCTCGACGCTTTGTCTGGTCACTTGCCGGCTGGCTAGTGGCCTCCTAGACAACGATCCACGAAATCTACACCGCTGGTCTGGTTGCTCCAGACTGGCCCTTGCTTCCCTGCAAAGGAGAAGCACCCGTACCCTCCTGGTCCGCACCAGACGCCTTTTCCACTCACCGCGGGGGTTGCCTTTGCCAAGGCCTGTTAACGCCGAATCCGGAACAGACACCGCCGAAAGCGAGAGCCTGCGTGGGACAGCTCGTGCCCCCATCCTGGTCGTCGAAGACACCACCTGGTCCACGTGGCTGCAGAGTCAAGCGTCAACTCTTCACCTGGACGCGACGACAGCATCTGGTTCCTTCCTGGTTCCACTCCGGTCCCTGGCTAGTGACTGTGAACATTGTCCCCTCTGCTTTCAGGTCTTCATCTTCCTTGATCCACCCTTGGATCACTCTGGACATCTTCCTCCTGGTCGCCTACAGCATCTTTTCTTCAAGGCTCCATTGACTTCAATGCGGAAACCCGACACACTTTCACACCTATGCACCCGCAGCCCGTGGGTGAGGTAACGAGAGCATTTCGGTGCTCAAGGGTAGATTGACTCTCCTAGTGTCCAGGTATCCAGTCGTTTTAGTCCTAACTAGTCGGAACTGTCTTTTACTTACCTTTTCGTAATTTGTAGTGTCCATTGACTTTGTTACGCATCTTGCGTGTGAGTTCACACTCTGCACACGCTTCCCGTGGGCCTCCTGCCCCTTACCTAAGGTTAGGGTAGTGTAGTCCCAGCGATCCTACAGCCTCTGGACAGCTCCATTCCTTCTATCGATTTCCTTATACCATTTACTTTGTATATGGTTTGTCGTGCCCCGAGGGCACCATTGTAATTTGTGCAACTTAACATATTTTTCTTAAGAGTCTTGTCATGTGCTTAGCCCTCTGATCTTATAAAGAGTTCAGAGGTGTTTTGTTAGTAATAAATATCTTGTTTATTTTCATAACAACCTGTGTGGTGTCCTTTCATTTGGTATTCAAGGGGTTATATGTAGTAAAACAGCTGGCTTCACATGCCAAAAGAGTTTAGACTAAGACTGCTATGTCCATGCTACCATTAAATAAATAAATTTCTTTATTCGGTTATTGACATTGCAAAACCATAAAAGCAGCAGCAAAATTCATACATTTACATATTAAAATGTGTCAAATATGTCAAAAATATATTTTAGCAAAGTTCCAAGATTTAAAAAAGAATGAGTTCGTACAAATAGTTCAATTTTTAGAGGTTGTTCCTGTGCCTGATAATACATTTTAGAAAATGTAGTACATGGTAACAGGTACGTTCGGAGTCTAACATCTGTAAAGATAGCATGGCGGGACGACACTGTCTGAAACCCCAGCACTTTAACAGTGGGAATAGCCAAATCTTTCTATGGGTATGAAAATATTTGCAAAACAGTATCGTATGCATACATGACTGTGGGGACATGTCGTCGCATGGGCAATGAGCCAGATTTAAGTCCTAAGTATGTTTTTTTGGGAAGGCCACTAGCCTATGAAAAAGGTTGAGTCTAAACCTTGTCAGGAGCATCTTGTCATATGTGCTGATTTCTAATGTGAGGTAGGGCTGGATTTGCGGGGTAAGCTGTACCATATTTGCATGCAGTACGGATTGTTTAGTCGATAGCAGGGTGATTCTGAGAGTCTCTAGATGGCTCATAGCTATTTGCTTCAGCTCCTTCTTGGTTATTTCAGTTAGGGTCTCTGGTGTAATATAATACTTTTCTAGTCCCAAATCTGAGAAAAAGTGCCTAACATAGGTAAGCCAAGCTATTTTGTGCACGCAATCCAGTGCCATGGAATCCTCTAAGATGTGTTTGGTCAGCATGTTCTTATCCGATAGCCAGATGCGTCTCCAGAGTAACAGTGGCTGAACCTTTATCAGATCTTCTATATAAGGGATTCCCAATTCCGCATGGCAGGCGTAGATGGAAGAGCACTTTGGGGCAGATAGGAGGAATCTCATAAAGGAGTTCTCTGCTATTTGGAGAGAGCCAACATCAGCTTGACCCCATACAGAGCAATAGCTTGACATTTTGCTGCATAGATTTTTAGCAGTTAGACTGGTGGTCTCCTTCCAAGTCGTTGTGAAAAGTTTATTAATGCTACAATTGCTCTCTTGAAAAGAGGCCTCCTGGACTCAATGGCTGCCCTCCAATTTAATCTTTCATCTATCATTATACCCAGGTAAGGGTACTGGGGAGTCCTCTCAAGTTTTTGTTGATTTAAATAGATGTTCTTTGTGCGTTTGCGCCCTCCACCAGCCACCATGACAAATGTTTTTTTAACATTTATATGTAGGTCTAAGGCGCTCATAAAATCAGCATATTTGGTCAGGGATTTCTGGAGTTCTATTGGTGTACGGGCCTGGATGACCGCGTCGTCCGCGTAGAGCAGTGCGGGGATCAGGCGTTGTTTTAGTCTGGGGAGGTCCTGCCCCCCCCTCAACATCTTCTCCTCCAATCCGTTGGTATACAGCGAGAAGAGGAAGGGGGCCAGGACACACCCCTGCCTGACTCCCCGCTCTACTCTAAAAGACGCGGTAAGCTCCCCTTTTGTCCCATAGCGCACTCTTGCAGAGGCTTCCGCGTATAACCCTCTTAGAAAATCCAGAAGGGGGGGGATCCACCCCCATGGTTCTCAGGAGGGTCCATAACTTCGCATGAGATACGCAGTCAAACGCGGAGGACAAATCCACGTATACCATGTACATTGTCCCCTGCTTTGCATGAATGTACTTAGACACGATCATGCTTAAATTGAGGGCCTGTTCTACGGTTCCAAAACCTTCCCTGAATCCGAATTGTAGGTCCGATAGAATCTTCCTATCGTCTGCCCATTGCTGAAGTTGTTCTAAGACTACTCTACCGACTACTTTGCCCAGAGAGTCTAACAGTGAAATAGGACGATAACATTTGACGTCCTGGCGGTCCCCCTTTTTAAAGATTGGCACCATGATGGAGTTGGACCAAGACTCCATCAGTCCCAGTTTCGCTGGTGCAGTACATACTCTTGTGAGTATGGGGGCCCAGAGATCCGGAAGATGTTTGAACAGATCTACGGGCACCCCATCGGGTCCAAGTGCTTTACCACCTTTACTTGATTTTAATGCCTATACTACATCGAGTATGTCGAATTGTAGAGAAATTGGGAATTCAACTGGGGGAAGAGAGTGGTGTAATTCTTCTGTTGGGGATGTTAATTTAAACATTTTAGAAAAGTGATTTACCCAGGTTTCCTCTTCTATGGCCACATCGATCTGAGGTCTGTTGGAATCCGATAAAAAGGGGGACTTGACTATCCGCCAAAAAGACTCACTATTTCTCATAAGTGCACTTTTATGGAGGTCGTCCCATAGAGCCTGTTTCAGCTCTTGTTTTCTCAGCTTCCTGACCTTATTATACTGGAGCCTGAGATGCTGTATCTGTTGCTGATCTCTATTTGGTTGTCTAAGGGCCTTTTTTAACTTGGTTTGTGCTGTAGTACAGTCATGGTTGAACCATCCTGTTGGATTTGACTTAGTTTGCTTTAAGTTTCTAGTCAGCAATACTTTTATTTTCTCTAATATAGTCTTAAAATTTTCGAGGACCGTCCCATCGTCTATTGAAAGATCTAGACATTTTATTATGTTAGGGTATGTTATCTTTATTAATTTATTGGTTAGTTGGATGGGATCGATCTTTTCCCATTTTAAAGAGAACCCGTTTATTTTGCCCAGTTCGAGCCTATTTTGGGATAGGGTATTTGCAATTATTGTTGTATGGGTTACTAAATTATTCAGGTCGAGATCCAGCCTAAGTGCGGAGTGATCGCTTAGGGTATTTATCATGAGTGTGAAATCCCTGGTTAGGTGTCTCAATCCATCTTTCGAAAGAATATAATCAACGGTAGTCTCATGCCCCCTCCCTAGGTATGTTGGTTCTAGTGCATTCTTAGTAGGATATTTTTATTTACTATTGACAATTCGAGATCTGTGAGAAGATTATTCATGGCTGCCCCCGTTCTTACATGGGGGAAGTGCACGAGAGGGTTATCGTGCTCATCCACGATCCCGCAACTCTGGTTGCCCGAGCACGGACAAGGGTGTAAATTAAAATCCCCTCCCCATAATAAATGGACAATACCCTTTTTTTCATACAGTTGTCTGTAGTGGGCTATTTTTTCCTGGATTATTGAGAGGGTATTGATAAAATGGTCGTCCTCTAAATTATTATAGAAATTTATTAGGATGATAGTGGATTTTTTCCCTACCGAGAGGCAAAGCAGTTGGAAGTTTGGGGCAGATTCTATTTTTAGTATCTTCAAGTTTGTTATTGTATTGGCTATGTAAGTAACCAGGCCCCCCTTAGGTCTACCCGCATTACTTGGAAGGGCTGGGGAGAAGTGCGTTTTATAGCCCACAAGGTGTAGCTCCTTCATGGCCCATGTCTCTTGTAGGCATATTATCTTGCCTTCCTCAAGGAAGTGAGCGGCGGAGCCATCCTCTATTTTTGGGCAGAGGCCTGCGATATTCCAGAAAATAACAGACAAAAATTGTATTTTATTTTCTGGCCCTGCGGTCATCGTCCCTAAGGGATCTGGAACTGGTGTAATTTGTTCGAGAGTTGGAATTTCAGCTGATGGTCAGTCGACCATTTCTAGGCCACTGAACCGATTCATGGTCGGTATACCCGGCCAGTTCTCCCAATGTGGCGTTTTTCTGTAGGTGGATCTATATGGTCGCTGTAGAGGTCCGCCCCACTGTTCCCATTCTCTTCCTCTATTCCTTGGTCCCGCGATCTGCCATGGGCCCTCATGGTGCTGATAATTGGGGTCCACTGGCCACCAGGGGCTATAATAATCTTATGTCGCGGGGCCATTTTTGGTCTGGGGATGTCGAATTCCCAGGGCTGTGGGACTGCTTTATGCCAAGTGTTATCGAATTCACGAAAGTAGCTAATATGATGTCTTTTAGGGTAGAAAAAGGAAAGACACTTTGTGTCAATCCCACCGCTTGTGCTGTGATGTTCCCAGGAGCAAATGTACTCAACTACTCTTGGATCCTCAAAGGTGATCACAATGCAATCTCCCTGTATTACTTTCTTGCTATGTCCCACCCATGGGGTCCTACATACCGTTGATATCCTGCTTGACCAATTGGGGGGAATGGGTCGGTTTGTATTTAACCAGTGTTGCACCTTATTTTTTAAGGACCAATTAGGTTCTACAGTCTCCCCCGTTAATTCTGGTACACCAGTCATCACTACCACGAATGGGCATGCCTCAGGTGGCAGATTAACAGGAAATCTGCCCTCATGTGCTCCTCTCGTGCTTCCTTTATTTGCTGGAGGATTTGTTTTTTTGGGGGCAGGGGTTTTTGGGGCTGGCGTTTTTAGAACTGGTGTTTTTATTACTGGTGTTTTTGGAGCCATGTTGGTCTGAGGTGTAATCGTTGTAGCTTTCGGGGGGGTTTCACCACTGTGGAAGCCTTTGCTGCTATTTGTTGTTTAGGAGCTGGGCAGACTAAGGTTGTAGTTTTCTTTTGTGGAATAGGTACGGCCAGGTTATTTGTCCCCTTTTTTTGAGGTTCTTGAATTGTCTTAGGTTTTGTAGGATTTACAAGTTTTGACAGTTGGGTCTCAATATTTAATAATCTACTTTCTAGGGGAAGGAAGAAGGAGTTTAATAGTGAGGCTATTTTATCTACCAGCTCGAGAGTGTCAGATTCTTTGCTGATAGATAAAAGGGCAGGGGAACCTGAAGTAATAGTATCTGGTATATTATGTGGGGAATGATGTATCAGCACGCGGTGGTCAATAATATCAACTGTTTGGAGGGTTGGCCCTACCGGGTTTGAAGTTACAGTAGGATCAATTGAGTCAGCCATATCAATGACTGCAGTTTTATCTACTTTTTCCTTTTCCTTTCTTTTCTTAACGGCCACCTCCCTCCTCCCTCTTGCTTGTCTTACTTCCTCTGGGGTGTGTTCAAGTAGAATTTCAGGGTTTTTTTCTAGGTCAGAATTTGAGATTGATAGGGAAAGTTGGGAGGCTGAAAGTTCTACGACGTTCAGAAGGCTGAGTCTATTATTACCTTGTAATGATTGTGCTAAAATGCCCTCTGACTCGGGGGTTCTTGCTACAGCCAATAGCCCCATGGATGATCGCCTTGCAATGGCAAGATCAGTGGATACTCTGCCCTCAATCAGACTGATACTTTGGTCAATGAAGGTATTTGCCCTTGTGATGAAGTCGTCCATGGGCCCTAACAGCTGCTCGCCGACCCCGACTTTTTTTACCTTTTTTGATTTGCTACCCCTCGTATTCATTTTTGGTGAGTGTGTTTCACTGAGTCTTAGTGGGTAGCTAAAGAATGAACAATTTCAATGTCGATAGGATAAATGGGTACATACAGTTGTGGTCCGTTTGGGCAGAGCTTAGAGCAAGGGCCCGGTCCGGTCTCTCACGTTCTTGAACGGCCTCAAACGGCCCGCTCTTTGCCCGTTCTTCGCCCGAGCTCCGTTCCGCTCGCGTCCCGCGTCGCGGAGAGGGCTGTACCGCTGTTATGCGTAAAATCAGGAGGCGTGGCCGCCGGGGGAAGAGGCACCAGCTGTGCTGGAATGGGGAATGCTGGGCCTCGCAGTCCCCCGGTAGCCTCCTTACGCTTTGCTGCTGGTCAGTAGTTCTCCACCTGGGCGATGTCGCGCTGGGAGCGATGTAGCTGTCTGCCGGCTGCAGACCCGCTCACACGGCCTCAGGGAGCAGGGAAAATGCGGGCGTCCTGAAGCAATCCTCTCTGTAGGCAGAAATCCTCTCTGTAGGCAGAAACTCGGTCAATGAGCGGCAGTGAAGGAACGTTGTTGTTTCTGCTCCATGTTTATTCCAGAATGTGCAGTCTTCACCATGATTACAATATACCTGGAGTATGGAATGTATGTAGGCGAGGAGAATCTGAAGGGACCTCTTCTGTACAGACAGGCGCCTATCTCGCGTTCTCTGTCCCCACACCGTAAACTCGAGTGCGAGTCCCGGCATTACTCGCCAACATCACCATGCTACCATTAGGATAGCTGGTCTATAAGGTTCACTTACAACCAATCACCATAAGGGTTGTTTGGACTGATTCAAGGTGATCACTAGAACTAGTGAGCATCATATATCAGGCCAACGTCTCACACACAGAACTTGCTTTTGGTTGAAATTATAACTAATCACATGTCTGTCTGCAAACTTTGCTCCCTCACAATTCAAGTGAGTGAGATCTTTTATGAACGAAAGTGGTTTCATGTCAGTTAATTGTGTATATATGTGAAAGTGAATATTTCTTGAAATCCAAGTCCGTCATTGGGTCGTTGCCAGACATATTGTTATCTTAAAATAGGCTTAGAGCCCATCCTTTGCTTAGCATTGGTTGCCCTTACTGTCACTTTCATTTGATTGCTTCTTATTTGTCAACCTCTGTGGGCTTTCCTTCATCTTCTGGTGTTTGCCCCTTCCATGTAGCATTGACACATCGCTTGTGTCCTTTCACTATTCCCTATACAGGTGCTACATTTTCTTTTTGATTAAGCACTATATGAGAGTGACATGTGTTTTCCAGCTGTCTTCCTCGTGTACTTCGTGTTCCTCTTTCTCACCCATGTATTTCTTCCCTCACCGTCCCTCCCTCAGTTGCTGTTCTTGCTTCCTCCTCACCTGACCACCTTCCGTTACCTTTCTTACTTTGACACCCCCTCCATTGTCTGTTTGCCTCCTCATCCCTTCCTCCCCTCCATTGTCCATTTGCTTCTCCATTTCTGCCACGCTCTGTTGTCCGACGACCTCCAGATCCCTGCCCTCTTATGTCTTCATGCTTCCCATCACTGCTTTCTAAATGTAATATACGGGCTGTGGTCGTTTTATACATGATATCGCTGTGATAGTTTGAAAGAGCATTGTCTAAGTTTCCCAGACCATGTAGGTGTCTTTATTCACAGTGCTTTCTGCTGCGGCTTTGGCGAAGAGTAAGAAACGGGTGCTCTGAATTTACCCAATTTACTCATATGAACCTTACAAGAATGAGCCCCAGCAAAAACGTCCCGAAATATTATCATACGTGTTTGTGCAGGTATTATTATTTGTGCACAGTCATCAGCTGGTCCTGTGTCGAACTAGTTACTCTCAATTCGCTCTGCATTGTCAGACAACAGCAATGGAAAGTGAAACTACTGCCCGCCAGCCCAGCATGTTTACATGTTAAAAAATCTTCGCATCATGCGCATTGTAGAGTTTCTGCTGTTTCTAAGCACTCTCGAAGTTCGACAGTAATTTGATATTCCTTAAATTATGTAATCTTAGCTCCTATAAAAGCACCACAGGGTTTTTCAGTTTGTGTTGGCCGCTATGAAAATATGTCATACTATTTCATTTGTTCTTGTTATTAATATTATCCACAGTTCCAGTGTGTTTTAAGAAGGTTAGCATCAATCATCTGCCTTTTCATCAAAACATGGGGGAAGGGCCACCGCGCTCCAAACAAAAACACATGGGTAAAAGACATCATCATTTACAACTTCGATAGCTCTAACCTTTGCAAATGCGAGACCTATTGCATTGCAAATGCTTGGGGTATTTTTTCGTGGCCCAGGTGGGCGTCGACATACCACCATTTGGTGTCCTTCGTGACATCGACGTGCTTCCTCCAGAAGCTCCCACCTTTTGTCGCCATCTTCGGATTCTTTTATCTTTTCTTGTTTTACTTTTACTTTTACTTTTATCCTTTAAAGTTTTTCTCCAGTTTTGATCCGCTTCCTCCTGTCTCATCTTTCTGGCAGAGGAGGGTGGGATCGCTAGTGAATTCAGAAAGTCTTCTAGCTGCAAAACTACACCGACATGTAAGAAACTATACGTTTTGAAGCGTGAATCTTTCTGGATTCACTATGCTGTGCATAGACTTTGTAGCGGTTTGTCCTTATTGTGGTGGCTGGGTGGAAGATGAGCTCTGGTTACTGAATATTTGTTGTAAGACCTTCTGTCCCACTTGCGCTTCCTTGTTCATTTGGATATCTACACAGTAGTGCTTAGTGAACGTGTGCACTGAAGACCATGTTGCAGCTTGGCAAATGTCTTCCTCTGTACAGTGGGCCTGCATCTTTGGTGAGCTGCTCGAGGTCCTCTTGTAACTCCTGTTCGTCCGGCCTGTGGGTCCTCTTTAAGGTCTTCTTTGGCTCCACTGGGCTCCCCTGCTTGCTTGGGGCCTACTCTGACTCTCCTGCCCTTGGTGAGTCCCTTGGACCTTGCTGGTCCCGATTCTGCACCTTCTTCGTTGTCCACACCTGTTGCTGCTGCCAAGGCTTGTTGGTGCTCCCACCGGACACCGACCCAGTGGTTCTCGACTTCGAATGTGGGACATCTTGTGAATGGCTCCTTGTTTTCCACAGCATCGCCTGGTCCTCACAACGGTAGCGATAAAGTCACCGTCAACTCTCCTACATCTTCCATCACCCGGCAGTCATTGGTCTTCCTTGCCTCCTGGTCACTCCTGAGTAGCATAGACTCTGTCCCCACTGTTTGCATGTATTTCTCTTCAAGAATCCATCCTTTGATTCCACCGGACTCTTACACCTTCTTCACCAGCAGTATCTTCATTGAAGTCTTCCAGTGTGGTCTACAGCGGTTTCCGATGTCACTTCGCACCTATGTACCCAGCTTCTGTGGTGTAGATAGCCTGGTTCCTGGTGTATCCACAGGTTGGGTGACTGTCCAACCTTCCATCTTTCACAGAGTTTCTTCAGGGTCCTCTGGGAAGGGTCTTTCTTTTTTTTAAACTGCAACTGTGACCTCCCCATTGACATGTAATGGGCACGCTGTCGTGTTCCCTCTCTGCGCCAGACCTCTTCTAAGTCCTCTGGGTCCAGTCTTGTCTTCGGTCTCCATTGGCATTCCACTTTATTAGTATATGATTAGTACTGGTAAAACAAGCTGCTTTACACTCCTGGACTAAGCTTGAAGGCTGCTCTCCACAGCTACCACTTAGAGAGCTTTCTTATGGTTGTCTAAGAACACTAAAATCACCATGAGGATTGTCGGGATTAGTACAGGGTGCTTCACTTAAATAAGTGTTCACCATATACTAAGCCAGCCTTCTACATTCGTGGTTAATATTTCAGCTACTTTCTGGTGCCCAAGACCTGCCCCCTCTCAATTTCTTCCCGAATAGGGAAAAATTCCAAATGCTAAAACTTGCACACGTCCTGTGTGTCCTGGACCTGGGATACTGGATGGTAGCGTTGGACTTGCAGGACGGATACTTTCAATCCCTGTGCTGCCTGCATACAGACGTTACCTGCAGCTCACTGTAGGCGAAGAGCACTTTCATTTCACCATGCTCACCTTTGGCCTTTCCAGCGCCCTTCGGGTGTTCATCAAGGTGATGGCGATGGTTGCAGCTCATCTGTAAGGATCAGGGGTGCCTGTCTTCCCCCATCTCAACGACTGGTTGTTGAAGGCGGGTTCCTTTGAAGCAGTCCTCTCCCTCCTCCAGACTACAGAGGACCTCTTGCACTTGCTGGTGTTCACTATCAACATGCCTGTGTCTCACCTGACCCCTTCTCAGGCATCCCTTTCATAGGAGTTGATCTGGACACAGTCCGTTTTGGGCTTATCCTTCTGAAAAGTGTGTGCACAATATACAGGCTATGATACTGATGTTGCATCCTCTATCCTGAGTTTAGACGACACTGACTCTGAGGCTGTTGAGCCTCATGACCTCCTGCATCCTGATGCTGACACGCAGAGGGACCTGAAGTTCCAATGGGCAACATCAGGTGAATCTCTCCAACATGGTCCAGATCTCTGAGGGAACTGCTAACGGTTTGCATTTTTGCTTAACGAACCGCGATTGGGTCAGCGACAGACCCCTCTCTCCTCACCAGCCAGATCTAACAGTGATAGTGGTGACAAATGCGTCACTCTTTGGATGGGGTTGGCAGTCTGGGAAAGGTGATTAGAGGCCTCTGTTCTCCAGTGGAATCCGGACTCCACAGTAACCTTCTGGAGTTCTGGGCAGTCCTAATGGCATTAAAAACCTTTCTACCCTCCATCAAGGGAGGCTAGTGCATGTGTTCACAGACAACGCCACTGCCATATGGTACTGCAACACACAGGGGTGGGATTGTGTACCCTTTGTCAAGAGGCCCTGTGTCTCTGAAATTGGCTGCAATATCAGGGCATTTCCATGGTAGTTGAACACCTGGCAGGCTCTCTGAACTCCAGGGCAGAGAAACTCAGCTGAAGATGCCTAGCAGGTCAGGAATGGTGTCTCCATCTGGAGGTGGGGCAAGGTCTCTGTCAACAGTGGGGATAACATTGGTTATATCTGTTTGACTCCGCCGAGAACGTGTAAAGTCAGCAGTTCTGCACGCTGTAGTTTCCAAGGCGGCTCTCGCTCAGTAACGTTTTTTTTCTTGAGTGGAGCTCAGGCTACCTGTACACCTTTCTCACAAAGAACAGGAACAACTGATCCCTAGTCATCCTTGTGGCTCTGGACTGGGCTCGGAGAGTTTCGTATCCCTTGCTGTTGAGCATGGCCATCGGTCCTCCAATTAGGCAGCTTATTCGGGAGTGTCTTCTGTTGCAGCAGCAGGGGAGGGTTCTCCACCCGAGCCTGTCAACACTCCACTTTCTTGAATGGAGATTGAGCAGCGACAGTTGACCGCCTTTGACTTTCCACCTTAAGTCTGCGATGTTATTGGCATACACCTGCCATTGGGGCCAGTTTGTGTCATGGTGTGCAGAAAAGCAGGATCTGATAGACTACTAGCCTCAGATTCCTTAACATAGAAATATCCCCAGGCGCGAGACTGGATCCGAAAAACTTTTTGCCACAGAATCCCTGTACGCCGGGGCGGAATTTTCTGCTCCAGGTCATAGGAGAGTACTGTCATCTAGGTGCGGTCCTTCGGGGCTCCCCTCTTTGGCACCTAGCGTCCCTGCCTTGCCGCAAATCCCTACAGGGCTCCCGGTGGCGTCGCAGGAGACCGCCGGGACTCCGGGCTTGCCCCCGAGTCCCCCTTGGTACTCTGAGCAGGCAGCTGCCTCACCAGAGGTCGAGCCGGCGCAGTTTTGGTGCAAGGAGCCTTCCTCCCCTGCTCTGGTGGAGGCAGGGACTTGGGGTGCTTTCCCGAGCCCCCCTCGGTACCCGGCGCAGGCGGCTGCCACATCTGAGGCAGAGCCAGCGCCTTTTCGGCACCGCTCCCTCGCCGTTCTGGCATCGACCCCGCCCCACCCTCATGGAGAGCATGTAGTGGCAGGAGTCAGCCTGACGCCACGAGTGCCCACTCCAGCGCCGATTGACGTCGATCAGGCGGCGGTGGCGGACTCGACAGAGCCGTGCTGGCGTATGGTTCTGGGTTTGTCCCTTGAGGTCCCTTATTCTCCAGAGGCCGGTCATCTGTTGGTGTGTTCCTCCCCGGAGACAGGGCGCCGTATTGTTGCCTTTTCACAGGCATCTTCCAGGGAGGGCTCCTCGCCGTCCCCACTGCCTAAATCCTCGAACCCTTCTTTCCGTGGCTCGTGGATGGTTTTTCCCCCAGCCTCTCCACCTCCTGGGGCTCCTCAGGTTCCCCATTCATCTGTGGATCGCCCCACTATTCCGGGGCTGGCCACTTCCCCTGGACATGGGGACGGGCGGCTCAGCCTGCAACCATCGCCCACGGAGGAACTACTTTCTCTTCTGCTGTGACCTACAGAGGCTAGTGTTGTCTTTGTTCGGGCCATTTCCACAGCCGCTGTTATTCTGCGGATAAGTGAACCTGTCACTCTGTTTCTTACGGACAACCTTTTGGAAGTTCTCCACCAGGGCTTTGGTGGACAGGAGTTGTTCCTTCCTTTTGCGGCGTCACTCCACAATTCTCTTATGGGGACTTGGGGGCCCCCTGCCACGGGTGATCCGGTGCCTCAGGCACTTCTGCAACATCACCGCCCTGCTCCATAGGACCCTGTTTGTCTTTCTTTCCACCTTTCTACTCCAGGCTCTCTTCTGCGGAATTCCTTTCCGTGTTTGCCTGTGGTGTTGTTTCCTCTGTCTCTGGAGGCCCGGTAGTTGGATTCATGAGGGCGTAATGTCTTCGCTTCTTCTAGCGCTGCCTTGCGGTCGCTTAACACTTTGTGTGTATAGACCAGGGCTACTTCCAGCATGTGGGATTCTGTGGAGTCCCTTCTTTCTCATGTCTCTCAAGAGGGTGCCCATGCTGGCCTACGGAGCCATGTGTTGGATGGTAGGGAGTTGGCCGCATTTATTCTTCGTGCGGCCTTGGATGTTGCCGATGCTCTAGGCCGTGCTGTGGCCACTTCTGTGGCTCTCCGTCGCCATGCTAGGCTTCGTGAGGCTGTTTTTCCTGAAAGTATCAGGGAACATTTGGTTGATCTACCCTTTGACGGGGTCCTTCTATTTAACACTCATGTGGACTCCGCCATTCAGCGTCTTCTTGCGGGGCTCCGTCCCCCTCGTCCTCAGTAGGTGGTTTTGTTGATCCTCCAGGTCTTAGTGGAAGGTGTTATCCCACTGCTCTTGGAATCTGGTGTTGGGGTGAACCTTACACTTTCTGTGATGGATACTGTGCCCTCGGGGTCCTGGGTTGGCCTAACTCTTCGGTTGGCTGCTGGTTCAGCCCCCTTTGGCAAAGAGTGTTTTTTTTGGCTGCTTACTAAGCATTCTGTGGTTTCTGCCGCAGGTTTTCCAATTTTTTTTCTCTGACACTGGATTTTCTTCCCTAAGAGTGGCTCCCATACTTCTTGGGCCGTGTCCTACGCTACGTGGGGTATTTGTAGCTATTGGATAGCCTTGTCTTAAACTGAAAAGGTGTGGACTTCCCCTTGCGGGTTCCTTGCCCTTCCTGGTGTTGCTGTATGCCGCTGGTGCGTTTTCTTCGGCAGCTGCGGCATTGTGCTGCGGTATTTTTGCCCTTTGTCTGCCGTTTGGCCTGGTCCTTTGTCTAGTGTCCAGAAGGGTTATTTTCCCGTTTTGGCGTCTTACTTGTTTCTCCTCTTGTTTTCCGGCTTGTTGCTTGTTGGCATCCAGCTGTGCCCGCCTGGACGATGTGGTCTGGACGTTTAGTTTGGTGGCGCTTGTCGGCGTCCAGCTGCACCCGCCGGTTCTTCTGGTCCATGGCCATGGGCCTTGGAGCGAGGCCTGACGCCGCTCCTTCTGTTTTTTTTGGGAGCCTTATGGGACTATGTTTTTCTCTTCCACCTGCCTTATTACTGAGGTGCTGTTCTGTCTGACCTGTTGATGTCCAGCTGTGATGGGTTCGGCCGCCCACTTCACTGGGTATGTTCCCGGTGGAAGGCTCTTGCCCTCATTTCTGCTCTTCTCCTTGGAGTCTCTGGGTTGTTCTTCTTCTGTACTCCCCTGTGTTGCCTGTACTTAGGGCTTTCGGTGAGGTCCCTGGTACATTGGCTGATGGCCTCCTTTCGCATTGCCTGTACCTGGGGCTTCCGGTGGAGGTCCCGGGTACATTGGCAGCTGGTCTCCTCTCGTATTGCCTGTACCTGGGGCTTCCTGTGGAGGTCCCGCATACATTGGCTGCTGGTCTCCTCTCGTATTGCCTGTACCTGGGGCTTCCGATGGAGGTCCTTGGTACATTGGCTGCTGGTCTCCTTTCGTATTGCCTGTACCTGGGGCTTCCGGTGGAGGTCCCTGGTACATTGGCTGATGGGCTCCTTTCTCCTGCTTGGTGAGGGCAGGCTGCATCTTGTCGTCGACACATCCTCTGTGGGGCGGTGTTCTCCGTGACACTGAGGTTCTAGTCTGCTTGGGAGGGGGAATGGGCTCTTTCCCCTGTCCCTGTGGCTCATCCCCTGTTGGGGAGGACTTGGTGGCTCATCCCCTGTTGGGGAGGACTTGGTTGTTTCCCTGTCCCGACGATTTGTCCCCTGTCGGGGTCTTTGGTTCTCCTGAGCTGGGGAGGTCCTCTCGCAGACCCACCTTCCCCTTGGGTATGGCTAGGGTATCTATTCTACGTTAAGGAATCTGCGGCTAGTAGTCTCTATCAGATGTACGAGTTACTTACTTTCGGTAACGATGTATCTGGTAGAGACGGTTCTAGCCGCAGATTCCTTCACGACCCGCCCTTCCTCCCCGTTCTGCGAGGACCCTCTTGGTCTTCAGCACTCGCCTGCCTCCGGGTGGTTTTCTTTTGCGAGTGCCTTTTCTTATTCCCTCCTTTGGGGGATGTCGCCTTGTTGTTACGCCAATCTTGACTTTTATAGGCACTTCTGCGCCCCTGCACCCTGGTCTTCAGTGGGGGCTTCGCTTGTGCTCTTTTTCCTTCTGTTGCTTGCACTTCTGAATCTTGGCAGTCCTTGGCGTTGAGGTGCCTTGGCTGGGTCTCGACCTTTACCTTTTCGGGAGACTTTCTCCCTGCTGATGTTGTCTGAGGTTGAATGGTCAATGCTCTCCGTTCTGACCATGGTGCCCCTTTCTGTTCCGGGCGGTGTCTGCAGTCTTCTGGTCCGTCAAGTGTCACCTCCGGCGCCGTCCTCGAGCGGCGCCGTCCCCGATGCCTTCCTCGCTCCGGTTCCGGCGTTTGGTGAGTTTAGCTTCTATGAACCGGCCTCATCGTTTGATGACCCTGACTATCATGGGATGGGTGAAGAGGAGTATTGGGAGGGGTCTGAGGACCCTATGACCCGAGAGGGTCAGTATCAAGAGGACTGGACAGGTGGACTTGGGGATGCCAGTGGTCTGGACACATCTCCAGGCACTGGTTTTGTCTCACCTCCTACCGTGGCTTCGGAGGAGGGGGCAACCTACAGTGTGGTGTTGATAAGGGCAGCCAAGGCCTTGAGCTCCCCGTCGCGGCTGTGAGGACTAACCTCCTCACTGAGGTCCTTAAACCGCAGTCATGCTCGGCCGAGCCTCTGCTGCCGTTTAATGAGGCCTTGTCCGACGTTCTTTTGGGCACTTGGTCCAGGCCCGCTATGGGTTCGCCCGTAGATAGGAACGTGGCCAGACGCCACCGCCCAGCCCCGGGCGACCCATGTTTCCTGTCCTCCCACCCCACCCTGAGAGCCTGGTAATCCAGGCATCCAATTTCCAGACCTCATTGCCGTCCGCTCCGCCGGACAGGGAATCCAAGAGGTATGAGCAGTACGGGAAAAAGATCTTCTCATCCCTTAGCTTGAGACTGCGGTCTTCCAACATCGCATTCCTCTTGGGGCGCTACACCCACTCTCTGTGGGATACGGTTGCAGAAGTGCTGCCAGAGTGTCCGTTGGGGGTACGGGCCAAACTCGGCCAAGCCCTTGTGGAGGGCCGGGATGCAGCCAAATATTCAATACGGTGTGGGCTGGATACCACCGACTCACTAGGTAGAGCTATGGCAACGACGTTGGCAATTAGACGCCACGTCTGGTTGAGATCTGCCAACTTTTCGGCCGATATCCAAAACACACTGATGGACATGCCTTTTTGGCGACAAGGCAGACCATGCGCTTGAGCGCTTTAAGGACTCCAGGGTTACAGCCATGTCCTAAGGCCTTTCGGCCCCGCGCCAGCAAACGGGTGCCTTTCGCTCCTTTTGTGGCCAAGGAAGGGGCGCCCCCACACGTGCCTCCAGCCACGCACCGCAGTCTAACATCCAGTGCGGTGGCGGCCGTGGAAATCGCCGTGGAGGCGGTCGGGGACAACGGCGAGGCCAGTCCACACCCTCCCCCGCAGCATCCGCCTCAAAACCCTCCTAGTCCGTGCTTTTCGGCCCATGTGACGCCAGTGGGGGGCAGGGTTTGCCATCACCACTCCCACTGGCGCACTGTCACTTCGGACAGGTGGGTGCTGCAGATCGTCCGAAGGGGCTACTCCCTCCCCTTCGAGACGACCCCTCAAGCCATGCCACTGCAACACCACTGCTTATCGGGGGATCATTTGCGGCTTATGCAGGAGGAAGTTTCGGCCCTCTTGGCCAAGGGGGCCATTGAGCGCGTTCCTGGGCCAGAAGTAGGATGTGGTTGCTACTGCCACTACTTTCTGGTACCCAAGAAGGGCAAAGGGGGCCTACGCCCTATCTTGGATCTACGGAACGTCAACGGCTTCCTCCAGAAGGAGAAGTTCAAAATGCTGACTCTGGCTCAGGTCTTAGCTGCCCTAGAACCAGGAGACTGGATGGTAGCGTTGGAATTGCAGGACGCTTATTTCCACAGTCCCGTCCTGCCGGCCCATCAGCGCTACCTGCGGTTCATGGTAGGACACGAGTACTTTCAGTTTACCGTTCTTCCCTTCGGCCTTACCAGCGCCCCACGGGTGTTCACCAAGGTGATGGCGGTGGTCGCAGCTCATCTGCGCAGGTTAGGGGTTTCAGTCTTCCCCTACCTCGATGACTGGTTGTTGAAGGCGGGCTCGCCCCAGACAGTCGTCAGCCACCTCCAGACAACGGCAGACCTCTTGCCCCAGCAGGAGTTCTCCATCAATGTGCCGAAGTCACACCTGTGCCCCGCTCAGAAGCTCCGTTTCATCGGAGCGGTTCTCGACTCGGCGCAGTTTCGGGTTTACCCAATCTTTCAGCCTTTATCCCGAGTTTCGTTCAGGTTGACGCTGCGGCTTCTGGGGCTGATGGCTTCCTGCATCCTTCTGGTGCATCACGCCCGTTGGCGGATGCGGGCTCTGCAGTGGGACCTGAAGTTTCAGTGGGCCCAGCATCAGGGCAACCTGTCAGACCATGTCCTGATCTCGGAGGGCACTGCGAGACAGCTGCAGTGATGGCTCACGGACTGCGATTGGGTCAGCGGCAGATCCCTCTCCCTTCCCCAACCGGAACACGTAGTTGTGACTGACGCGTCCCTCCAGGGCTGGGGAGGCCACATGGGAGAGGCGGAGATCAGAGGCCTCTGGTCTCCGGCGGAGTCCCGGCTCCATATCAACCTTTTGGAGCTGCGGGCGATTCGTCTTGCACTGAAGGCATTCCTCCCCTCTGTAGGGGGGAGTGTAGTGCAGGTGTTCACGGACAACACCACCGCCATGTGGTACTGCAACAAACAGGGCAGGGTGGGGTCGTGGACCCTCTGCCAGGAGGCTCTGCGCCTTTGGCAGTGGCTGGAACATCAGGGTGTGAGCCTGGTGGTTCAACACCTGGCAGGTTCTCTGAACGCCAGGGCGGACGAACTCAGCCGCCGGTGCATGATGGATCACGAATGGCGTCTGAACTCGGACGTGGCGCAAGGCCTCTTTCAGCAGTGGGGAGAGCCTAGGTTAGATCTATTCGCCACCAAAGAGAACGCGCAATGTCATTAGTTCTGCTCGTTGGAATTTCCAAGGCGGCACTCGCTCAGAGACGCTTTTCGTCACGAGTGGAGTTGCTGTCTGTTGTACGCCTTTCCGCCTATACCACTTCTGCCCAGAGTGCTGAAGAAGATCAAGCGCGACCGGGCACAAGTCATCCTTGTGGCTCCGGACTGGGCACGAAGGTACTGATATCCCGAGCTACTCAGTATGTCAGTCGATCCCCCGGTTCGTCTGCCTCTTCAGGAGGACCTTCTGTCGCAGCAGCAGGGGACGGTCCTCCACCCGAACCTGTCCAGTCTCCACCTCCATGCTTGGAGATTGAGCGGCAACAGTTGAGGGCATTTGACTTGCCTCCTGAAGTCTGTAACATCATTCTGGCAGCCAGGCGTCCCTCCACAAAGTCGGTATACGCCTGCAGGTGGAACAGATTTGTGGCATGGTGCACAGCAAAGGCTGTGGATCATCTCTCTGCCCCTCTTTCTGAGGTTCTTCTCTTCCTTCTTTCTCTTACCCAGCAGGGCTCTGCTCTGGGCACTATCAAGGGCTACCTTTCTGCTCTTTCAGCCTTTTTGAGGCTGCCTGATCAACCTTCTTTGTTCAAGTCCCTTATTGTTAATCGATTCTTGAAAGGCATCAAACATACGTTCCCTCCTGTTCCCTTTGTAATGCCTCAGTGGGACTTGAACTTGTTTCTTACTTTTCTGATGTGCGCTCCCTTCGAGCCACTTCACAACTGTCCTCTCCGCCTTCTTACATTGAAGACTGCCTTCCTGGTAGCCATCACCTCTGCCAGGAGAGTGAGTGAGCTCCAGGCTCTATCCTGTAAAACCTCCTTTCCTTTCGGTCCATCCGGACAAGGTTATGTTGCGGACAAGGCCCTCTTTCCTGCCCACGGTAGTCACAGCCTTCCACATCGGGCAATCCATCACCTTGCCCACCTTCTTTCCGCCTCCGCATCTCTCAAGAGAGGAAGAGAGGCTCCACCGTCTAGACCCAAAACGTGCGCTCTTTCTATCTGGATCGCACACGCCAGTTCCGGGTGGATGACCAATTCTTTGTTGGTTACGTGGGCGCTAAGAAGGGAAAAGCGGAACACAAGCGGACCATCTCGCGGTGGATCATATTATGTATCCAGGCGTGCTACTCCTTGGCTAAGAAGGAACCCCCTGTTGGGCTGAGGGCTCATTCCACTCGAGCCACGGCTACTACTACTGCCTTGAGCCGAGGAGTGCCCTTGCAGGACATTTGCCAGGCAGCTACGTGGGCCTCGCTGCACACGTTTGCAAGACATTATTGCCTGGACAGCCAAGTCCAGAGGGATGGCTTCTTTGGCTGTTGCGTCCTCCAGGACTTTCTGGTGTGATTATTGGTTCGCAGACCCACCACCGGGGTTGGTATTGCTGGGATATCTATTCTAAGGTAAGGAATCTATCACTAACGTGTCTCTTTCAGATGCACAAGTTGCTACTTGTGTAACGATATATCTGTAAGAGACATTAGTTAGTGATCGATTCCTTACCGACCCACCCATCGTCCCCGTTCTGCGAACCGATATCTAGGTTTAAGGTCATCCCGTTTCAGGGCCCTAGTTTCAAGGCACCAGTGTTGGTTTTTGGCATAGCTCTGCGTTTCTGGCGCGGAAAAGCTGTGTCTAAGAACTGACGTCAGCACGCGGAGGCGGCGTCTAAGTACTCCGACGATGTCATCACGACGCCGACGACTGATGCGGAGCCACAGACGACGCCTACCGACGCGCAAGGGTACTGCTACGCAAAAATTTCCGGATCCAGTCTGACGCCTGGGGATATTCTAAGGTAAGGAATCTGTCACTAACTAATGTCTCTTACAGATATATCGTAACACAAGTAGTAACTTGTGCATCGTTACCGAAGGTAAGTAACTCGTACTTTACCCCCTATTTCTCTTTCTCAGGTTCTTCTCTTTATTCTTTCCCTTGCCCAATAGGACTTTGCTCTGGGCACCTTAAAGGGTTATCTTTCTGTTAGCTCAGCCTTTCTGCGGTTGCCTGATCAACCATCCCTTATTAAATCCCCTTTAATACATAGGTTCTTGAAAGGTTTACAACATATGATCCCTCGTTCTCCCTTTATCATGCCTCAGTGGGACCTTAATTTTGTCCTGATGTGCGCTGTGTGGGAATCTGACTTTCTATGTAGTATACCAAAACAATGTATTCTATGTAGAAAGTCCAGATGGCCATTATTGCTTTCCAGGGTTAAATGAATAATCCCAAATACTTCTTTATGGTAGAGTTGTGAGCAGTTAAGGCTTATGAAGAGCAGAGGGTAGTGTTAATGCATTAGTTGAACAGACATACAGTCAATAAATGAGGCGCACACTCAAACTCGAGACCAATTTAGAAAACTAACACCTTTTTTTGTGTTTCAAGAAGTTTTTATTAACATTTATATGAAAACAAAACGCAGGACTTAGTACAACAATATGCAGATGTTTCAAGGCGATACTAAGGAAGTTAGATCAAGACTCTATGGTCCATATATCATCTCAGGCAATGCTAGCACAGAGGGCCCAATAATCAGAGGGAACATCATTACGCTTTGTAGTCAATCACATCATTACCAAAAGACACTGTCAGATATAAAAGTCTCTAGTACTGGCATCATAGAGTTCCAATTATCTAGTGGTAGAAGCGAAGTCTCTAAGGCGCGAGGCCACGTGTTACCGTTTTAGTACTCTTTCTCCATTAAGCATGCTTATACTGCGTAACGGTATAATTATTGTATCTATTAGCTATATATCATGATTCATGAACAAGTAAAGAAAAAAGAAAAAAAATTAGAGAAACAACCAGTAGGGAGGAATGAAGGATAGGGAGAGGATAGGGGGGGTGGGGGGGGGGGCAGTGTGCCTGTGTCCTGAGGCGGAAAGCCGGGATCTCTGAGTGTGTTTGTGCTATTTTTACTTTGTTATCCTTTATGACCCTTATTTTCACGGAGCTTGTTTTTAAATACTCACTCTTCCCAATTGTGCTGAAAATTGTAAAATTTTAAAAATTACTAATCGCACTCCCTGAGCTTAAAAGGGACTGCTCAGATCCGCCCCAACTTGCTTTCTTTCCCTGCCTCTTTCCCTGCCGCTGCCCCATTCAGCCGATTAGGTGCTGCTTGGGTGTCAGCCCTAGCCACCGCCATCTTGGGTGAGGAGTAGGCGAGCGTTGTAGTGCTCGGCCCTCCCGACCTCGCTGGTACAAAAGATCGCGGCTCCCAGAGCACCGATTGACAGTGTGCCTGTGTCCTGAGGCGGAAAGTCGGGATCTCGGAGTGTGTGTGTCCTATTTTTACTTGGTTATCCTTTATGACCCTTATTTTCACGGAGCTTTTTTTTAAATACTCACTCTTCCGAATTGTGCCGAAAATTGTAAAATTTAAAAAATTACTAATCTCACTCCCTGAGCTTAAAAGGGACTGCTCAGATCCGCCCCAACTTGCTTTATTGCCCTGCCGCTGCCCCATTCAGCCGATTAGGTGCTGCTTGGGTGTCAGCCCCTAGCCACCGCCATCTTGGATGAGGAGTAGGCGAGCTTTATAGTTTTCGGCCCTCCCGACCTCGCTGGTACAAAATGGATCCTCCATCTAGGGAGCGCAGCGGGCGGGCGCAACGATGGCGCGCCTAAGTTAAGCCCGTCCGCGCACTACCGGGCCCAAAGGGGCCTGACCGTCGATTGACATACTCCCCAGTTGAGCTACACTTATTAGATTCAAGTACCTATACCCTAAGTTCAACTACTCTGGCCAAGCTAAAGGAGACCGGCATCCTATGGACCAACAGTAGCATGACTATGAATCTACCTACTCTGAAGTTAACTAGCCTGAATACAAGATTGTTACAAAAACACCATCTTGACATTTTTACCCTCCTTCAGAATGAGGACATAGATGCCCTAACTCTCACAGAAACGTGGTTGGGCGACAGCTCACTACCAGATATCATAGCCGCCCTCCCAAACGAATATGACGCTATGTGGCACAATCATGCAGATAATGTCGGGGGGGGGGGGGTGGCAAACCTGTTTAAAAAACATCTAACAGTTACCAAATTAATGGCAGAAACAGTTGATCTAGTAGATTGTAGGAAGGTGGATATTTGACTATGGTTACCCCCAACTTTTTGCCTGGTGTTTTGCTGGTTTTTCTACTTAGTTGAGCTGGGGCCCTGCTATTCAGGACCCCAGGCCCACTGCTCTCTCTGTAAAATGGATTCCATGTACCTTAGGTACATATCTAATTGGATACTGAGCCACCTTATCGGCCCCTGTACAGTGTACCTTAGGTACCCAGGGCATAGGTGTACCCAGGGCCTACCAGGGGCTGCAGCATGTATTAGGCCACCCAAATCTGACACAACTGGCTGCACGACAGCTGGGGCAAGGTGGTGTAATCACCCCTTGCTTTAGATATAGTATCCCTATATCTAACCATAAAATGGACACATATATTCCTATCAGTCACTCCTATGGCAGGCCTTAACAATCCTGAAGGCAGAGTGCTTGGAATTATGTGAGATGGTGCTCTGGCATGAGCTGAGCCCGTTTGAAGCTTGCGGAACCAAGTCCTAATAGCTGTTCCATGATAACGCGTACCATATACTCTTAAGTGCATTATAATCCTCGCGGTTATTTGCCAACTTTGGTATCGCTTTATCAAAACATGTCGAGTAAGGTGTCATACGAATTGGAATACTAACCCCTCGCCAATTCTGGCGACGGGGTTAGCATTCCACCCTTTTAGAGGGACACAACATGTATGTAACTGTGAACCCCGGTTAAAGTTAACTCGAGCCTCAGCATCACAAAATGGATGCTGCCACCACAGACACAAGTCTGACCTCCTGCTGCTGGGAGTCCTTCCAGCGAGGAGAGCTCGGACAAAGGGTTTCCTGTCAGGGGCAGTGCTAGCACCATCCCAGACAGGGTTTTGTGTATCCCAGGTAGGCAAGGCTGAGAGGAAGGTGACTGCAAGTGGCCCCCCGGTGCTCACTGTGCATATGCCGGCTCAAAACGTTCCAGGGGCACCCCAGCCCCTGAGCTGGGGAAAGTCCGGACAAGGGAGAGGGGTGTAACCACCCCCCTCCTGGTCCCACCCATGGGCAGGACCTAGTCGCGTGCCAGCCCCTTTTCTTAGGATAAAGGTAGGAGCGGGCCCCCTTCCCAAATTAGATCATCTTGAATCTTGAACTACTTTCCACGAAAGGAACTCTTGACTTTCTTTGAAGACTCTCCCTTGTGGCTAAGGAGTAGCCACCCTGCACCCGCAGGCACCACGTAGGCATCGCGGTTTGCTGCACGTCCATCCTCCGGATCAAGACTGACCAGCTCGACGAGACCCGGATTCCCTGGCATCTCTGACCTCTGCCTGCATCATCAGCCCAGCTGAGATTCGTGGGTGTGACGAGACCTGAGGCACCGGCCATCTTCTAAACCTGCACGACGCTTAACCAGCACGACCACCGAGGGACCCTCGAGTGAGTGCACGTGGGTCTGAGAAGCCCCAACCCAGAGCAGCTCCAGCACTGAAGTCCAGCCCCCCAGCATCCACGAGATCTGCGTGGGGCCCTTCTGCTCTTCGCTGCTTGCCACGTTGTCCGGTCACTTGCCCGTTGGCTAGTGGCCCTCCTGACGACGTACCACGACGATTTCACCGCTGGTCTGGTAGCTCCAGACTGGCCCTTGCTCCCCTCCAAAAGAGGAGCACCCCGGACCCTCCTGGTCCACTCCAGACGCCATCTTGCGTGGGCTTGCCTTTGCCAAGGTTTGTTGCCCCCATCTTGGGTCCAGCATCGCCGACAGCAGACACCTTCGTGGGACAACTCGCACCTCCAGCCTGGTCGCCGACAACGCCTCCTAGCCTGTGTGACTGCAGAGTCCAGCGTCGCCCACTCACCTGGTCGAGGTGACTTCATCCGGTGCCATCCTGGTGCACACACAATCACTGGCTAGTGATTAAGAACTGAGTCCCCTCTGCTTTCAGGTCGTCTCCATCACCGATCCAGGCTTGGATCACACCGAATATCTTCACTGGTCCCCTGCCAGCAACTTCTTCTTTCAGGCTCCATAGACTACAACGAGGATTCCAGACGTCTTTTGAACCCTATGCAGCCGCAGCCCCTGGGCTAGGTAACCCGAGCATTTCAGTGCTCCAACGCAGGTTCACTATCTAAGTGTCCAGATCCTTTTTCGTTTTAAGTCTACCTAGTCGGATTCGTCCGGAAACAGTAACTTTAGAAATACTAGCCTCCATAGACTTTGTCCCGCATCCCGCGTGAGAGTGCACACTCTGCACCCGATCTCCCTGGGCCTACTGCTATTAACCTTAGAGTTTAGTAGTGTAGTCCTAGCGATCCTGAAGCCTCTGGATCTTGTTACTTACCTGCTAGTATTTCGCATTCCACTTTTAGTGTATAGTGTTTTTCGTGCCCCTCGGGCATTTGTGTAAATTGTGCAACTTGTAGTATTTTCGTAAGAGTTTTGTATTGTGCTTAGCTCCCTGACTCATAAAGAGTTCAGGGTAGACTTGTTATAAATAAATATACTTTATTTTTCATAACAACTTGTGTGGTGTCCTTTCACTTGGTGTTCAAGGGGTATATGTGATGGTAAAACAGCTGGCTTAACACGCCCTCTAGAGTTTAGCCTGAAGACTGGTTTTGTCCACGCTACTAGGATAGCTGGTCTATAAGGTTGACTTACAACCAATCATCAATAAGGGTCGTTTGGTATGATACACAGTGATCACTAGAATAGTGAGCACTATATATCAGGCCAACTTCTCACACAGATATATTTGGGGTGAAGATCACTTTAAAAAACACCTGCCTTGCTGTTCTTACAGTCTATCGTCCCCCAAAATCTACCCCATTGTTCAATGACTTACTTGCCCCCATCATCTCAGATATTTGTACACGCTACCAAAAAGTCTAAGTAACTGGGGATTTTAACGTTCACTGGGACAAAACTCATAAAGATGTGGCAACCCGACAGCTGAAGACCACCATGACCACACTTGGGCTCCAACAACTAGTAGAGGCACCCACACATAATAAAGGCTATACCCTCGATCTTATTTGGACCTCAGATCCGGAGGTAGTTATCACAGGCATCCTACCCTGTATATGGTCGGATCACTACTTAATAAACTGTGATATCCCAATAGATGGGTATCTGTCTCAACCACCCCAAAAAATTAAAAAAGTATGTCAATGGAGGAAAGTTGACTCAAAAACACTGACGGACACCCTCCTTAAAAATACACACAGTCACCTGATACTCATGGTGATCGAGATCAGGAATATGTGAATGTGATGCAAAATCTTAGTCAGGCCATCGATCAAATAGCACCCGAAAGGAAACAGAAGCTGGAGGAAAACAAATAATCACATAGATCGGGATCATTATAAAGCATTTCTTAAGCTGTATAAAAAGTGTATTCTGTCAGCAAAAGCAGAATACTATGAATCCCGAATTTACAACGCGGATAATATCCAGAAAGAAACCTTTAAAATTCTAACAGAGCTGAGTAAGAAAGCAGAAAAATCAGAAACCCCGATAGATTGTAACACCTTTCAACACTATTTTCTTGATAGAGTGAAAACTATTCTCTCTGACATCAAGAATAATTCCAGCAGTCAACCCCCATTGCTGCACTCTCAACCCCCCACCCCCCTCCCCCCACCCAGAATATACCATCTCTAAGTTTCCCTTGATAGATTCTACAGTCCTCGGGCAGCTTATGAGTCGAACCAAGTCAGGCTCCCCAGCAGACCCATGTCCCCCTAGCGTCTTTGGACTGGCGCTCCCTACTTTAGAGAGTCATATTGTCTCCCTACATTAGATACTGGCCATTTACCCTCTAGCCTTAAAGAAGCACGAGTTAGGCCCCTAATAAATAAGTCTGGGGCTGACCCTGCCAATCTAAAAAACTATAGGCCAATATCCCAGCTGCCTTTTCTGTCCAAGATTTTGGAACAACACGTTTTGATGTCTCTGTCATCATTCCTGGAGTCACACCATCTACTCCAGGAGCATCAAGCGGGGTTTTGTGCGCATCACAGCACTGAACTGGTGATGCTCTCAGTGCTGGATGAGCTCAGAGGTATGGCTGACAGTAAGAAGCTGAGTGCCCTCATATTATTAGATCTGTCAGCGGCATTCGATACTGTCAGCCACACCCTGCTTCTGGACAGACTGGCTGCATTTGGGATACAAGACTTAGCCTATCAATGGCTAAAATCCTTTCTTTCTGGGAGAACTCAAAGGATTCAACTAGGGGACTGTACATCAGACCTGGGTACCTTTGAGTGCGGAGTCCCTCAGGGATCTGCATCGTCCCCACTTTTATTTAACCTTTATCTGCAACCCCTAATTGACTCTTTGGTAAACATGGGCTGCAGAACTTTCAACTATGCCGGCGATACTCAGTTGCTACTCAGCATTGACAACACGGCATCTGCACAGATCCAAGCCCAAAATATTCTCAGACACACTGTGAGTTGGATGACAACGAACTCGCTGAAGAATAACCCGGACAAAACAGAGGTCCTAGTGGTTTCAACTGCTGCTTCACCTTGGTGTGACCTGTTTTGGCCCCAAGATCTTGGCCCTACCCCGAAACCATGTCCTAATGTAAAAAGTCTCTCATATAAAGATCGACCATGAGCTGTCAATGGCCATTGAGATTTCCTCTGTTGTTGGGACTTGCACAAATCTAATTAGACAGCTACGAAAGCTAGTCCCTCTGCTCTCCCCTTCCATGCTTCGTACAATTGTCTCCGCCACAATAATTTCAAGACTGGATTACGGGAATGCCCTTTATTTGAGATTGCCTAAAACTTTGACCAGCAGGCTGCAAGTGGTCTTAAACGATGCAGCTAGGTTAATCTTTAGGCTACCTAGACAGACCCATGCCTCTCCATTGCTGTGTAGGTTACACTGGCTCCCCATAAAGCAAAGGGTGGAGTTTAAAAGTTTATGCACTGCCCATAAGGCAATCTATGGCCAAGCACCTGCCTATATTAAAGAACGTCTCAGGGTTTATAACCCCACACGATCATTAAGGTCCTCTAATACACAGTTGCTGTCCAGTCCTCGATACAAATTGGCAACCAAGGGAGGGAGATCGTTTTCTGTGTTGGTTCCACAGATCTGGAACAAACTTCCAGAGTGTCTCCGCAAAGAATCAAATTTGCTGCACTTCAGGAAGTCTTTAAAAACGCTCCTGTTTAGGGAAGCCTTAAGCACCGCATGGTGCCACGGCCACACGCATCTTTTTTTATCTACTTAGCTGTTGTTACCTCCATCTGTCATGAGCGCCTAGAGACCTGACGGTGATTTGGCGCTATACAAGCTTAAGTTAACAATAACAATGTGGCGGGGGGAAGTTGTGGTGTCTTACTACTATCTCTGAGACATTTCACATCACTGAGAGGCGCTGCTATGGCTACACCAGGTACTGTCCTTGTGAGAAGTTGGCCTGATATATGATGCTCACTAGTTCTAGTGATCACCTTGAATCAGTCCAAACAACCCTTATGGTGATTGGTTGTAAGTCAACCTTATAGACCAGCTATCCTAATGGTAGCATGGGCAAAGCAGTCTTAGGCTAAACTCTTTTGGAATGTGAAGCCAGCTGTTTTACCACATATAACCCCTTGAATACCAAGTGAAAGGACACCCCACAGGTTGTTATGAAAATAAACAAGTATTTATTAACTAAAATACACCTCTGAACTCTTTATGAGGTCAGAGGCCTAAGCACATGACAACACTAAAAGAAATACGAGTTAGCACAATATTTACACGTGTGCCTTAGGGGCACGACAAACCATATACTTGAAACAATGGAATGCGAGGAAAGAAAGTACTGTAAGGAGATCAAGGGGCTGGAGGATCACTGGGACTACACTACAAACTAGGTAAGTAAGGAGCAGGATGCCCACGGGACTCACGTGCAGAGTGGAAACTCTCACGCGAGATGCGTACCAACGTCTATGGATGCTACAGTTTATAGAGTTACGGATTTCGGACGAACCCGGCTGGCTGGAGTAAAAACAACAGTGGACCTGAACACTAGGATAGTGAACACAGACTTCAGCACCTAGAAGCTTTAGTTACCTAACCCACAGGCTGCGGGTGCATAGGGCTGAAGTGGTGTCGGGTTTGCTGCGTTGATCCCGATGAAGCCTGAAACAAGTAGTTGCTGGCAGGCAGCCAGATGGAGGAGTCCGGTGGTTCCAAGGATGGAACTAGGAAGAAGAAGTCCTGAAAGGGAAAGGGACAGTCTCATTCACTAGCCAGTGATGGTGCTGGAACCAGGAGGGAACCAGATGCTGTCGCCGCGTTCAGGTGAAAGAAGGGTCGCTTCTCTCTGTAGCTGCGCGGACCAGGAGCTGTTCTCCACGACCAGGCTGGAGGCACGAGCTGTACCACGTAGTCTGCTGCTGATGGCGGTGTTGGATCGTCGATCTGGTCAACAGGCCTTGGCAAGTGCAAGCCACGCGGTGGAACAAAGATGGCGTCTGGTGCGGACCAGGAGGGTCCGGGGTGCTTCTCTTTTACAAGGAAGCAAGGGCCAGTCTGGGGGACCAGACCAGCAGTGTTGAAATCTTCGGGTCGTCGTCTCAGAGGTCACTAGCCAGCCGGCAAGTGACCAGACAACAGGAAAAGCAGCAACCAGGCAAAAGGGCCCCACGCAGATCACGTGGATGCTTCGGGGGCTGGTCTTTGATGCAGGAGCTGCTTCGGTGTGGTGCTTCTCAGACCCCAGTGCACTCACTCGAGGATCACTCGGCGGTCGTGCTGGAAGCGCTGTGCAGGTTTCTTCAAGATGGCCGTCTCCAAGTTGCTCGTCGCACCCACGGGTCCCAGCTGTGCTGTGGATGTGGGTAGAGGTCAGAAAAGTCTGGAGGTCCGGGTCTCATCGAGCTGGGTCGTCGGGTTCCAGGAAGGAAGGACTTGCAGCAAACCGCACAGGAGCTTGTTGGTGCCTGCGAAGCAGGATGGTCACTCCCTGACCATAGGGGAGATTCTTCAGTCTTCTGATATTCAGGAGGGCGAAGGTCAAGAGTTCTTCGTGAAAGTTGTCAAGATTAATTTAATCTGGAATGGGACCAGCTCCTACCTTTATTCAGCTAAAGGGGGCTGCACTACGACTAGGTCCCTCCTCTGGGTGGGACCAGGAAGGGGGGTGGTTACACCCCCTTTCCTTTGTCCGGTCTTGCGCCAGCTCTGGGGCTGGAGTGCCCCAGGAACTGGTTTGGATCGGTGTATGCACAGGGACACCTTGTGTGCCCCAGGCATGTCTCATTCCTTTCAGCCCTGTCCTACCTAATACACAAAATCCTGTCTGGGGTGGTGCTAGCACCTCCCAAGGCAGGAAACCCTTTGTCCGAGCCTCCCTCGCTGGAAGGACTCCCAGCAGCAGGAGGTCAGACTTGTGTCTGTGGTGGCAGCATCCATTTTGTGATGCTGAGGCTCAAGTTAACTTTAACCGGGGTTCACAGTTACATACATGTTGTGTCCCTCTAGAAGGGTGGAATGCTACCCCCGTCGCCAGGAATGGCGAGGGGGTAGTATTCTAATTCGTTTGACACCTTACTCGACATGTTTTGATAATGCTATACCAAAGTTAGCATTTGAATGCGAGGTTCATAATGCACTTAAGAGTATATGTTATAGCGTTATCATGGAACAGCTATTAGGACTTGGTTCCGCAAGCTGCAAACGGGCTCAGCTCATGCCAGAGCACCATCTCACATAATTCCAAGCACTCTGCCTTCAGGATTGATAAGGCCTGCCATAGGAGTGACTGATAGGAATATATGTGTCCATTTTTAGGGTTAGATATAGGGAACTATACCTAAAGCAAAGGGTGATTACACCACCTTGCCCCAGCTGTCGTGCAGCCAGTTTTCTGTTTAAATGGCCAGCCAGGGGTGGCATAATACATGCTTCAGCCCCTGGTAGGCCCTGGGTACACCTATGCCCTGGATACCTACGGTTTGCTAAACAGGCACTGATAAGGTGGCCCAGTGCCAATTGGTAAATGCACCTAAGGTACATGGTTGTCAATTTAGAGAGAGAACAGCTAGGCTGTGGGTCTGATTAGCAGGCCCACAGCCAGGGAAAGTCGTAAACCAGTGAAGCAAAAAGCAAAAATCGGGGGTGACCCTGGGATTGCAGACCCTACTCTCCTACATAACCCTCCCCCCCCAAACTTAGGGACATTAAACTAACCTTGACCAGGTGAATCTTCTTGTTCTAAGTGGAAGTACCTGGAGAGACCATCTGCATTGCCATGGTCAGTCCCTGGTCTGTGCTCCACTGTAAAGTCCACCCCCTGTAGGGAAATGGACCACCTAAGAAGTTTGGGGTTTTCACCCTTCATTTGATTTAGCCATAAGAGGGGCTTATGGTCGGTCTGAATCTTGAAGTGAGTACCAAACCAGTATTGCCTCAACTTCTTCAGGGCCCAAACCACAGCAAAGGCCTCCCTCTCAATAGCTGACCAACGTTTCTCTCTAGGGGTCAGCCTTCTACTTATAAAAGCAATGGGCTGGTCATGACCATCAATATTCAGTTGAGATAGAACAGCTCCCACACCCAACTCAGAAGCATCTGTTTGGACAATGAATGGCTTGGAGTAGTCTGGACTCTTGAGAATAGGTGCAGTGCACATGGCCTGCTTTAGGTCATCGAATGCCTTCTGACAGCTAACTGTCCACTGAACTTTCTTTATCATCTTCTTACTTGTCAGGTCATTAAGTGGAGTCACAATGGTTCCATAATTTCTGACAAATTTCCTATAGTAACCAGACAGGCCCAAGAAAGCTCTGACCTGTGTCTGGGAGGTTGGAGGAGCCCAGTCCTTTATGGCCTGTATCTTGCTCTCCAAAGGTTGAACTTGACCTCTACCTACAAGGTGGCCCAAGTATACAACTTGACTCTGCCCTATCTGGCACTTAGTAGCCTTGATAGTGAGGCCTGCCTTTTGCAGGGCCTCCAAAACTTTCCTCAGGTGGATCAGGTGATCCTCCCATGTGGAGCTAAAGACAGCAATATCATCTAGATATGCTGCACAGAAGTCATCCAGCCCAGAGAGAACTTGGTTCACCAACCTTTGAAAAGTGGCAGGTGCATTTTTCAAACCAAAGGGCATCACCACAAACTTGCAATGACCTCCTGGGGTAGAAAATGCTGTTTTGGCCTTGGCATCCTCAGCTAACCTGATTTGCTAATAACCAGCTGTCAGGTCAAATGTACTCAAGAACTTGGCAGAAGCCAATCTTTCAATGAGTTCATCTGCTCTTAGTATTGGATGGGCATCTGTCTTAGTGACAGCATTGAGACCCCTGTAGTCTACACAAAACCTCATCTCCCTCTTACCATCCTGGGTGTGAGGTTTTGGCACTAGAACTACAGGACTAGCCCAAGGGCTATCTGAGGGTTCAATGACTCCCAATTCCAACATCTTTTGTACTTCTTGTTTTATGCAGTCCCTGACGTCGTCAGGTTGCCTGTAGATTTTACTCTTTATAGGCAGACTGTCACCAGTGTCCACCTCATGGGTGCACCAGTTTGTCTGACTGGGTGTCAGAGAGAACATTTGTCTGAAGGATTGAAGAACCTGTTTACAATCCTCTTGTTGATGTTCAGAGAGGCTGTTAGAAAAGACTACACCATCTACTGACCCATCATCAAGGTTCTGAGTGAGCAGGTCTGGGAGAGGGTCACTCTCTTCCTCCTGTCCCTCATCTGTAGCCATGAGCAAGCCCATGTTTTCCCTTTTGACAAATGCCTTGAGCCTGTTCACATGAAGTACTCTGTGAGGGCTCCTGGGAGTTCCAGGGTCTACCAGATAGGTGACCTCCCTTTTGCTCAATAATGGTATGGGGTCCAGACCACTTGTCTTGGAGAGCTGCTGGGGCCACTGGCTCCAACACCCACACCTTCTGTCCTGGGTGATACACAGTCAGGACAGCCTTTTGGTCATGCCAAGCTTTTTGAAGTTCTTGGCTGGTCTCCAGGTTTTTAGATGCCTTCTCCATGTACTCTGCCATCCTGGAGCGGAGACCAAGTACATAGTCCACAATATCCTGTTTAGGCTTTTTGAGAGGTAACTCCCATCCTTCCTTCACAAGACATAGGGTTCCTCTTACAGGATGCCCAAACAGAAGCTCAAAAGGGCTGTAGCCAACCCCCTTCTGTGGGACCTCTCTGTAAGCAAACAGAAGGCAGGGTAAAAGGATGTCCCATCTTCGCCTAAGCTTTTCAGGTAACCCTTTTATCATCCCTTTTACGGTCTTGTTGAATCTCTCAACAAGCCCATTGCACTGTGGGTGATAGGGGGTGGTGAATTTGTAGTTCACACCACACTCCTTCCACATAGCAGTCAAGTATCCTGACATGAAGTTTGCACCTCTGTCAGAGACAACCTCCTTAGGAAACCCCACTCTGGAGAAAACTCCAAGTAGGGCCCTGGCCACAACAGGAGCTGTAGTGGTCCTAAGGGGAATAGCTTCTGGATACCTGGTGGCATGATCCACTACCACCAGTATAAATCTGTGCCCAGATGCTGTTGGGGGGGGGGTCCATTGGTCCAACATTGTCAATCCCCACTCTTTCAGAGGGTACCCCCACCACAGGTAGTGGAGGGGGGCCTTTGCTGTGCCACCTGATTTGCCACTGGTTTGACAGGTGACACATGAGCGATAAAACTCTTTAGTGTCTTCATACATATGAGGCCAGTGAAAGTGTGGGGCAAGCCTGTCCCAAGTCTTGTTCTGGCCTAAGTGACCTGCAAGGGGAATTTCATGGGCCAAGGTGAGAAGGAAACCTCTCAGAGACAAGGGGATGACCAGCCTCCTGGTAGCACCAGGCTTGGGGTCTCTTGCCTCAGAGTAAAGGAGTCCATCATCCCAGTACACTTTATGGGCACCTGTGGCATTCCCTGCAGCCTCAGCAGCAGCCTGCTGTCTGAGGGGTTCAAGAGATGAACAGTATAATTGAGCCTGCCTCAAGTCTGCCCTGGAAGGTCCCCCTGTCCCAAGGAACTCAACCTGTTCAGGTTCAAGCTCCCCCTCTAGGACAGTTCCTTCTGGGGTCTGTAGGTCAGCCTCCTGTTAGGGCTGATCCTCTACCTGAGGCAAGGGGGAAGGCACAGCCTTAACCCTACTGCCCTTTCTCTTGGTTAGTGTCTGGTCCCTTGTTCCAGGATCCAGCACTAGTTCAGCTGGGCATTTCTTGGCCTGTGACCTAGTCACAGCAAGGACATGTGCTGACAAACCTAACATTTCCATATGAGTCCTATACTCCACATCTGACCATAAGGAGGATTCCAAATCATTGCCCAAAAGACAGTCCACTGGGAGGTCTGAACTAACAACAACCCTTTTTAGGCCATTTACCACTCCCCAGGAGAAGTTAACAAGTGCCATACTATGGTTGGTAGTGACATTGCTAGCATTGGTCACTAGGTAGTCTGAACCTAGCATTACCTGATCAGGGTTCACAAAGTTTGGTGTCACCATAGTGACACTGGCACAAGTGTCCCTGTAGACCTGGGTCAAATCCATGTCCCCATTACAAACAAGAACAGCCTGAATGGGTATCCTGACTAGGTCAGAACTCCCCTCAGATACAAAGGTTAACCCCACTATAGCCTTTGGAGGAACACTACCACTACTAGTTGAACTAGGGGTTGCAGGTGCCTTAGGGGCAGTAGTGTCAGGAGATTGGCCTTTCTTGGTGCACTCATTAAACCAGTGAGTATTACTTTTACAGTATTGGCACCATGGTTTCCTCTGACCATTATTCTTCTTCTTTTGGGAATTCTGGGTGCCACCCTCCTTGGATTGTTGGGGCCCTGTTGAAGACTTCTGGTCATTTTGCTTATTCTCATTACCCTTCTGGTCTGCTTTCTTCTGGCCACCACCCTGGTCCTGGTTCTGCTGCTTGACCCTTGTCCTGACACATCTGAGTCAATAAGGTGCTGATGCAACAACTGATTTTGACAACTACTTAAGATTTGTTCTCTCATAATTAGTTATACAATCCTGTGTAATCAGTAACTTTACTTCCCAGCAACCAGCCTTCAAAAGCCTTAGTGGCACGATCAACAAAGTCAGCCCAATCCTGAGACTGAATTTTCTGGGTGTCTCTGAACAGCAACCTGTACTGCTCAGTTGTTAAGCCAAACCCATCAATCAGTGTATTCTTCAGGACTTGGTAATTGTTAGCATCCTCAGCTCTAGTAGTGAGGAGCTTATCTCTACCTTTACCTTCAAAGGAGAGCCACAGTATAGCTGCCCACTGACTTTGGGGTATGCACTGGACAGTGCAGGCCCTCTCCAAAGCAGTCATCCATTTGTGGATGTCATCCCCTTGCTCAAAGGGGGGCACTATTTTACTCAGGTGTCTAGTATCAAAACTCCTGTCTTTATCTCTAATGATAATGCTGCCACCAGTGGGGTCTGCCCCACTCAATTTCTGCTCTCTGGCAAAGGCAAGTCTTTCTTTGGCAAGGGCAAGTTCTTCCCTCTCAATCCTCAGATTGACTTCCCTCATCTTAGCTTCATGCTCTCTTCTCTGAGGGGATGTCATCCCTCCCTGAGAAGATGCCTGAGAGACATGGGTGTGAACAGATCTGTTAGAGCCTCTGGAGAGAGATCTAACTCGTCTATTCCCAAGGTTAAGCCTGCCTGAGGATGGGCCTGGGGGCCCCCCAGTTCCATTCTCATGTATGCTTAAGTTGGTCCTGTTAAGCCTGCTGACTCCTCCCTGACCATGGTTTACCTCACCATCAGATGAGTCTCCATCTCCCTCCACTTCTTCAGTTTCAGGTAAATTGGAGTCCTCCTCTAGTGGGGGTATGTCTTCCTCTGTAGGATCAGTTGGGCCTGGATTAGAAGCCCTTCTGGCATCAAATGTCTCTAAGAGACCTATCAGGAAGTTAATTGTAGGGTTAGAACCCTGTTTTAGTTTCCTGGAGGTACACAATTGTCTCATCTCCTGGAAGCTAAGGGCTGCATATCTTGACATGACCTGTGGAGGGTCAACTGCCACAAGGGGAGCCACTGAGTTCTCTCCTGTGGTAGACATGCTTTTCTAGTGAGGTGTAAGTGGTGCACTTACCTACACTATGGGTTTACCTACTGATCCCTTGCTAAGAGTTGTAGTCAGGGTGTGCTACTCCCTTTCTACTACAACAGCTGGTTCAGTAGAACTCAGAGTATTTCTAAGCTTGTTATATGTACCTATGGTACCTTATGTGATCTTTCAAATGAGATCTCAAAATTATATTTGGTAAAAACAACAGCAAGCTCAAATCCCAACCGCTGCACACCAATGTGAGAAGTTGGCCTGATATATGATGCTCACTAGTTCTTGTGATCACCTTGTATCAGTCCAAACAACCCTTATGGTGATTTGTTGTAAGTCAACCTTATAGACCAGCTATCCTAATGGTAGCATGGACAAAGCAGTCTTAGGCTAAACTCTTTTGGCATGTGAAGCCAGCTGTTTTACCGCATATAACCCCTTGAATACCAAGTGAAAGGACACCACACAGGTTGTTATGAAAATAAACAAGTATTTATTAACTAACATACACCTCTGAACTCTTTATGAGGTCAGAGGCCTAAGCACATGACAACACTAAGAAAGAAATACGAGTTAGCACAATATTTACACGTGTGCCTTAGGGGCACGACAAACCATATACTTGAAACAATGGAATGCGAGGAAAGAAAGTACTGTAAGGAGATCCAGGGGCTGGAGGATCGCTGGGACTACGCTACAAACTAGGTAAGTAAGGAGCAGGAGGCCCACGGGACTCACGTGCAGAGTGGAAACTCTCACGCGAGATGCGTACCAACGTCTATGGATGCTACAGTTTATAGAGTTACGGATTCCGGACCAACCCGGCTGGCTGGAGGAAAAACAACAGTGGACCTGAACACTAGGATAGTGAACACAGACTTCAGCACCTAGAAGCTTTAATTACCTAACCCACAGGCTGCGGGTGCATAGGGCTGAAGTGGTGTCGCGTTTGCTGCGTTGATCCCGATGAAGCCTGAAACAAGTAGTTGCTGGCAGGCAGCCAGATGGAGGAGTCCGGTGGTTCCAAGGATGGAACTAGGAAGAAGAAGTCCTGAAAGGGAAGGGGACAGAGTCTCAGTCACTAGCCAGTGACGGTGCTGGAACCAGGAGGTAACCAGATGCTGTCGCAGCGTTCAGGTGGAAGAAGGGTCGCTTCTCTCTGTAGCTGCGCTTAACAGGAGCTGTTCTCCACGACCAGGCTGGAGGCACGAGCTGTCCCACGTAGTCTGCTGCTGATGGCGGTGTTGGATCGTCGATCTGGTCAACAGGCCTTGGCAAGTGCAAGCCACGCGGTGGAACAAAGATGGCGTCTGGTGCGGACCAGGAGGGTCAGGGGTGCTTCTCTTTTACAAGGAAGCAAGGGCCAGTCTGGGGGGCCAGACCAGCAGTGTTGAAATCTTCGGGTCGTCGTCTCAGAGGTCACTAGCCAGCCGGCAAGTGACCAGACAACAGGAAAAGCAGCAACCAGGCAAAAGGGCCCCACGCAGATCACGTGGATGCTGGGGGGGCTGGTCTTTGATGCAGGAGCTGCTTCGGTGTGGGGCTTCTCAGACCCCAGTGCACTCACTCGAGGATCCCTCGGCGGTCGTGCTGGAAAGCGCTGTGCAGGTTTCTTCAAGATGGCCGTCTCGAAGCTGCTCGTCGCACCCACGGGTCCCAGCTGTGCTGTGGATGTGGGTAGAGGTAAGAGGAGTCTGGAGGTCCGGGTCTCGTCGAGTTGGGTCGTCGGGTTCCAGGAAGGAAGGACTTGCAGCAAACCGCACAGGAGCTTGTTGGTGCCTGCGAAGCAGGATGGTCACTTCCTGACCATAGGAGAGATTCTTCAGTCTTCTGATATTCAGGAGGGCGAAGGTCAAGAGTTCTTCGTGGAAGTTGTCAAGATTAATTTAATCTGGAATGGGACCAGCTCCTACCTTTATTCAGCTAAAGGGGGCTGCACTACGACTAGGTCCCTCCTCTGGGTGGGACCAGGAAGGGGGGTGGTTACACCCCCTTTCCTTTGTCCGGTCTTGCGCCAGCTCTGGGGCTGGAGTGCCCCAGGAACTGGTTTGGACCGGTGTATGCACAGGGACACCTTGTGTGCCCCAGGCATGTCTCATTCCTTTCAGCCCTGTCCTACTAATACACAAAATCCTGTCTGGGGTGGTGCTAGCACCTCCCAAGGCAGGAAACCCTTTGTCCGAGCCTCCCTCGCTGGAAGGACTCCCAGCAGCAGGAGGTCAGACTTGTATCTGTGGTGGCAGCATCCATTTTGTGATGCTGAGGCTCGAGTTAACTTTAACCGGGGTTCACAGTTACATACATGTCGTGTCCCTCTAGAAGGGTGGAATGCTACCCCCGTAGCCAGAATTGGAGAGGGGGTAGTATTCCAATTCGTATGACACCTTACTCGACATGTTTTGATAATGCTATACCAAAGTTAGCATTTGAATGCGAGGTTCATAATGCACTTCAGAGTATATGTTATAGCGTTATCATGTTACAGCTATTAGGACTTGGTTCCGCAAGCTGCAAACGGGCTCAGCTCATGCCAGAGCACCATCTCACATAATTCCAAGCACTCTGCCTTCAGGATTGATAAGGCCTGCCATAGGATGGACTGAATATATGTGTCCATTTTTAGGGTTAGATATAGGGAACTATACCTAAAGCAAAGGGTGATTACACCACCTTGCCCCAGCTGTCGTGCAGCCAGTTGTGTCTGTTTAGATGGCCAGCCAGGGGTGGCATAATACATGCTTCAGCCCGTGGTAGGCCCTGGGTACACCTATGCCCTGGATACCTAAGGTATGCTATACAGGGACTGATAAGGTGGCCCAGTACCAATTGGTAAATGCACCTAAGGTACATGGTTGTCAATTTAGAGAGAGAACAGCTAGGCTGTGGGCCTGATTAGCAGGCCCACAGCCAGGGAAAGTCGTAAACCGGTGAAGCAAAAAGCAAAAATCGGGGGTGACCATAGGATTGCAGACCCTACTCTCCTACAGTCCTTAGCAACAAATAACACTTTTAATATTTATTTTGACACCAAGAACTTCGTTAACGGGTAAGTACTTTTCGTAATAGCAATTTTAGCAGAGAAGTAAAATGTTCACTCAAATGCATTTTTACATGGTGTTGCTTCCCTATGGAGAAAAAGACATAGTGCATATTATTCAGTACAAACTGTTTTCAGGGGGTCACCTTTATGACTTAAAGTGCTAGGGGGCTCTCCTGCAGTTCGTGTTTACCTGCCCTGGATTGTCTAGGTGCAGAGATGCTGGACGGGTTGGTAGCCTTGCGTGCTACAAAGTAGGCAAGGAGGGGGACAACCTCAAACAGGCTGCAGAGGGGAACTTGGGGATAAGTCCAGGAGCTCCCAATGGAGGGCTCTGTTCAATGGGGTCCTGGAAGCAGGGGAGCCGCGTCTGTTGTCATTTCGCCCAGGCCAGGGAGCTCGGGTGAAGATGATTTTGGTCAGCTGGTGCACATGCGTCAAAGCCACCCACGGATCTCGGTTGAACCTGCAAAGGGGGACAAATCAGGACAGCTGTGTCACTCTCTGTGCTGGCGTCTGCAATGCTGACTTCCCTCGTTGGCTGCTTGCTCTCTGCGGTGTTGGAGTCCGGATTAGACTCAAACAAGCTTTGGTTCCTGTAATGGGTCCAGTACCCCGGGTATTGATGCAGGGTGGCTTCAGTTGGTCCTGGAATCTTTTCACTTGGTGGGGAGACATATCTGACCTCTCTGGGGATGGTGAGCTCTACCTAGGTGGCTGCTGCGTCGCTGGACCCGGTGTACCACAGAGCTGAGTACCGGACCTTGCTGTGTGTGGCTGCAGGGAAGTGGCTCCTCCACTTCAAGGGAGATGCTAATGGCTTGGCAAAGTGCTCGAGGTCCTCCTCGGCTTTTGTGGGCTGCACAGCTGCAGGACAAGTCAGATGTTGCAATTGTCAGGACAGAAGCAGGTAGGCAGGCAAGGTTTGGCGCCAAAGTCCACAGTTCTTGCGTCTTTGTCCTCTCCTTTCTTCAGTCAGTCAGATCTAAGTTCCTGGTGTCAGAGGGCCACCTAAATACTTAATTTGGGGGTTTTAAGGGAAGTGAAGGGTAGTAGCAAATGGGCTACTTACCTTTAGGGTCACTTCACCCCTATATTACCACTTCCTGTGGGGTGTGGGCATCACCCTGTACCAGATTTCCTAATTCCTCCAGAATCAAAATGGTGGATCCCTTCTTTCAAAGGCACATCAGGCAGCCCAACTAAGGGGTGTGACTACCCTGGTAGTGCACCACACGACATAGTATAGCTAATTTCCGCCTGTTCTGATGCCAAATGGGCCTCAGAGCATAGGGTGGCATTTCAAAGTCAGCAGGGGCTTTGAAGTCCCTGGCATTTAGATTCACTAGCCATCATGCTGGAGTAGGTGTGAACATCTTCCTCTGGAGTAGGCATTGTTTCTGGCTTCAGAGAGTACGGGCTGTCGCCTGCATGGGGTCAGAAACATGTCTATGGTGGCAGGCTGATCTGAAAGGGACACGTTAGTGATAGATTCCCTACCTTCGAATATCCCCAGGCATCAGACTGGATCCGGAAAGTTTTTCGATAGCTGTACCCTTGCGTGTCGTAAGGTGGCGTCATACTGCTCCGCGTCCGTCGCTGGCGTCGTAAGCGCCGAGATGACGTCTCAGAGACTACTTAGGCGCCACCCATGCGTGCTGACGTCAGTACTTTCTTTTTCCGTGCCAGCAAGCGCAGATCTGGTTAGAGCGCGTACCCTAGTCACTGTTTGACTTTTTTGGGACTTTTGTCTCTTCTCTTTTGAGTCTTTGACTCCTGGTGCCAAGTAGAGATGCCTGGATTTAAATTCTGTGGGTCCTGTCGCCGTACGATGTCGGTGGCGGACCCCATGGCGTTTGTCTCTACTGTCTGGAGCGCGACCATGACTCTCGGTCATGTCCCGACTATCTTGCCATGGCTCCGAAGGCTTTGCGGGAGCGGTCCCGAAAGCTGCTGGAGGCCTGGCAGTGATCTCCCCACGGTTCGAGATCCAGGGGTCGCTCAACGGAGCCATCATCATCGCTCCTTGGGGTCTAAGTGTTCGCCCTCGGAATCTTGTAAGAGACGTCACAAAAAGAAATCGAAGAAGCATGTTCGCTCTCCGATGTCCCCGCATCGATTGGGGACAAGGGGGCCAGGGGTCCTTCCCCTGTGGCTCCGTTGGAGCCTAGGAGTCCCGCGGCCTACCAGCCTTATACGGGTCTGTCGGTGACTTCGGCCCAGTGCAAGAGTTTCTTGCTGCCATGGACCACCTTTTCAGGCCAAGGGCTCCCGCCTGTGCGCCTTTGGACCCCGCGGTCCCTATGGAGGGCACTTGCTCGCCGCCGGCGGCTCCGGCCCTGGCGTCGCAAGGTCCTCCACCATTGGCTCTGCCCCAGGGCCCTCTGCCGGTGGCTCCGGCGCCGGCGTGTCCTCCGTTCGTTCCGCCTCTGCCCTTGTCCGGATTTCCGGGTAATTTTTGCCCCTCTATTGGGACTTGGAGCCGGATCGGCACCGTACCGGACGCTGTTCCCGGCGCAGTTTCCGATGCCGTTGGAGCATTTGTTTACCCCTGTACCTTTCTTTGCCGCCTTTGCCTCAGTCCTTGGAGGAGGGGGATGACTGGGAGGGGTCAGAGGACCCTCTTGCATGGCAGTGCGAATCCGAACATGAATGGGCGGAGGAATCGGAGAATGCAGGTGGCCTTGACCTCTCCTCTGAGCCGGGTTTTATTTCTCCTCCCGCTGTCATGGAGGAAGGCGCCACTTATTCTGCAGTGCTCCATAGAGCAGCTGAGGCCCTTGACCTCGATCTGCCTACTGTCTCTCATAAAACCAACCTCCTTACTGAAGTGCTTCAGCCGGCTGCAATATCTACGGAACTTCTGCCTGACTGCGGTTCACTGGGTTTTCGGGAGATGTCCAGAGTTCCCTCATGGACATGCCCTTTGATGGTACTCGCCTCTTTGGCGATAAGGCAGATAGTGCGCTGGAGCATTTCAAGGACTCTCATGCTACGGCCAAGTCCTTAGGTCTCTCCACCACACGCCCAGCCACGTCAACCTTTCGTGGCCACATAAGGGGCACCCTTGCACGTTCGTTCAGCCACAAGCCGGCGCAGAACCAAAATAAGCGCGGGCGTGGAGGCCGCCGAGGCGGCGCAGGGGGTCAGCAGGCGGGTCAGTCCACCTCCGCTCCTGCAGCATCCGCCTCAAAGCCTTCTTAGTCCGAGCTTCCTACGCCTGTGGGAGGCAGGATTCAACATCACCTCCCTCACTGGTGTTTTGTCACATCAGACAAATTGGCGCTACAAATTGTACGAAGGGGTTACTCCCTCCCCTTCGAGTCTACCCCCTCAGCCATGCCACCTCAGTTCCACCGCATGTCGGGGATCACTTTGCCCTTCTCCAGCAGGAAGTTATGGCCCTCCAGGCCAATGGGGCCATCAAGCGCGTTCCTGGGCCAGAAGTACGACGTGGTTGTTATTCCCACTACTTTTTGGTCCCCAAGAAGGACAAAGTGGGCCTGCGATCCGTTTTGGACTTAGGAACGTCAATCGCTTCCTCCGCAAGGAGAAGTTTAAGATGTTGACTCTGGCTCAGGTCTTGGCTGCCCTCGACCCTGGAGACTGGATGGTAGCGTTGGACTTGCAGGATGCATATTTTCACATCCCCGTCCTGCTGGCCAACCAGCGCTACCTGCGGTTCACGGTAGGCCAGGAGCATTTTCAGGTTTCCATGCTCCCCTTCGGCCTTACCAGCGCCCCTCGGGTTTTCACGAAGGTGATGGCGGTGGTCGCAGCTTATCTGCGCAGGTCAGGGGTTTGTCTTCCCCCTACCTATACAACTGGTGGTTGAAGGCGGACTCGCCCCAAACAGTAGTCAGCCACCTTCAGACTACGGCCGACGACCTGCATCTGCTGGGGTTCTCCATCAATGTGCCAAAGTCGCACCTGAGTTCCTCTCAGAAACTCCCCTTCATTGGAGCGATTCTAGATTCGACGCAGTTTCAGGTTTATCCTCCTGAGCAGCGAGTCCCGGATATTCAGGCTCTGATTCCGATCTTTCAGCCTCAATCCCGGGTTTCAGTCAGTATGACCCTCCTGCTCCTGATGGTCTCCTGCATCTTGCTAGTACAACATGCCAGATGGCATATCCGGGCTATGCAGTGGAACCAGAAGTTTCAGTGGGCACAGCATTAGGGCAACCTGTCCAATCACGTCCAGATCTCGGAGGGCACTGCGCGTCAATTGCAGTGGTGGCTCAAGAATCGCTATTGGGTTAATGGCAGATCCCTTCCCCAACCAGAGAACAAAGTAGTGACAGATGCTTCCCTCCTGAGATGGGAGGGGGCCACTTGGGAGAGGCCTAGATCAGAGGCCTCTGGTCTCCGACAGAGTCCCGGCTCCATATCAGTCTTTTGGAGCTCCGGGCCATCCGACTTGCAATGAAGGCATTCCTTCCCTCTGTCCGGGGAAATGTAGTGCAGGGGTTCATGGACAACACCACCGCCATGTGGTATTGCAGCAAACAGGGCGGGGTAGGTTCGTGAACCCTCTGTCAAGAGGCTCTGCGCCTCTGAACGTGGCTGGAACGTCAAGGCATTACCTTGATGGTTCGACACCTGGCTGGTTCTCTGAACGCCAAGGCGGACAAACTCAGCCGCCGCTACCTGATGGATCACGAATGGCATCTGAACTCAGACGTGGCGCAAGGTCTCTTTCAACAGTGGGGAGAGCCTTGGTTAGATCTATTCGCCACCGAAGAGAACGCGCAGTGTCATCAATTCTGCGCGTTAAAATTTCCAAGTTGGCACTCGCTCTGCGACGCTTTTTGTCGCGAGTGGCGTTGCGATCTGTTGTACGCCTTTCCGCCTATACCACTTCTGCCCAGAGTGCTGAAGAAGATTCGGCATGACCGGGGCCATGTCATCATTGTGGCTCCGGATTAGGCACGAAGATACTAGTATACCGAGCTACTCAGCATGACGAAGGTGTGAATTCATTTGCTGACTGAGGGTGTACACCAAATGCTTAACACTGTCCTCTGATACTGCCTTACTGTCGAACTCACTACCACAAATAAAGAGTAAGGTTCTATATGAAGGAAACACGTCAGTGTTAGATTCCTTACCTTAGAATATCCCCAGGCGTCAGACTGGATCCGGAAAGTTTTCGTCAGCAGTACCCCTGTGCGTCGGTAGGCGTAGTCTGAGGCTCCGCGTTCGTCATCGGCATCGTGATCGCCGGGATGATTTCGCTGGAGTACTTAGACACCGGGCCGAAGACGGCTGTAATGCCAGAAACCTGTCCCTGGAAGCTTGTTTCCTTTCCAATAAAAGAATTGGCTTGGTAGTTTGGTCTGCCCTGTTCCCATGATGCACTGGGACAGGGACAGACTAATTTGCATGTAGCCAGGTTCTGAGCTAGGATGGTGCAGTGAGCTAAAAAACGGTGATGGATCAAGCCCTGATCTGTTGACTGGGTACGAGTGTTCTGTTTAATTCAGACACTCTGTCCATCACCACCCCCTTTTCTGAATCGTTTTGTCCACCACAAGCGTGGAAGGGTATGCTCAGACATGAGTCCCTTGCTCACTGCACCATCAGGATTCAAGCAAGCCGGGCCGAAGACGGCTGTAATGCCAGAAACCTGTCCCTGGAAGCTTGTTTCCTTTCCAATAAAAGAATTGGCTTGGTAGTTTGGTCTGCCCTGTTCCCATGATGCACTGGGACAGGGACAGACTAATTTGCATGTAGCCAGGTTCTGAGCTAGGATGGTGCAGTGAGCTAAAAAACGGTGATGGATCAAGCCCTGATCTGTTGACTGGGTACGAGTGTTCTGTTTAATTCAGACACTCTGTCCATCATCACCCCCTTTTCTGAATCCTAACACGCACAGCGGTGGCGCGCAGCGACCGCGCCGTCCCCGCGCGGAAGACACGCCAAAGACTAGCCGGTCTGTGCCTGTCCGGGCCAGGATGGGGCACGGGGCAGAGGGCTATGTCTTCCCAGCAAGGACTAGGCAGGTAATGTTGTCTGACCATCTTAAAGCATTGCGCCCTGTAATGCATGGCGACTGCACTTTACTCGAAGTACCCCACACAAGAAATGCGACCTGCCCCAACTGTAGTCTTACACTATCCAATTTCCAACCTTATCCCGATCGCAGAATCAGACATAGAAAGCGCCATAAACAAGCCTGTCCCATTGACAAAAACTTTCTATTCTACAGTATCAATTGTCGTTCCTTACCTAAACATAAGTTGGACATTTTTAACCTGTTACTAGATGACCAACCCAGTGCGCTATTTCTGACTGAAACCTGGTTACATGAAGGCGCCGGTCCGGATGTGGCCACTGCTCTCCCGTCCAACTATCCTATTGTTAGGAAGGACAGAGCTCTTAAAACTGGTGGTGGAATCGCTATTATCTATAACAAAGCACTCAAATGCACCTTTGAGCCGGTAGATATCCCTGACTGTGAAGCCGCATTTTTAGGTCTTGCGACCTATCGATGCGCGCAAGCGCATCGAGCGTAGCGAGAATTCATGTGGCGAAAACATCTTCAAACCAGAGGGCTTTCAGCCCCGCGGTTTTCATGCAGTGCCCGTGTAGATGCACGCGCATCGCATCCAAGCCCAGCCCAGTCCTCCCCTAGCAGCACTCCTCCCACGCCAGCAACTCCCCCCTCCCACACCAGCACCTCCCCTCTCTCGCATTCGCGCCAACCGGCTTCTCCTCCCCTAGCAGCACTCCTCCCACACCAGCATCTCCCCCCTCCCACACCAGCACCTCCCCTCTCTCGCATTCACGCCCACCCACCAGGCTCTCCCGCCCCCATCATCTTTCCCTCCCAATCCGCCTGCCTCCCCTCGCGCATTCACGCTCCCCCACCAGGCTCTCCCGCCCCCATCCGGCTTCCCTCGTAATCTGCCTGCCTCCCCTCGCTCGCATTCCCAACCCAGGCTCTCCCGGCGGCTTTCGTTTTCTCTGCAGACTCAAGGAAGACAGCAGAATTCTCTCCATGCGGGTAGTGAATCATTCAGAATCGCTGTCAGTACAGTACTCTAGTTTTGGAAGGCAAAAGTAGGCCCAGAGAATCAGTGGTGACATTAGGGTATTGCATCGCTTTCAACTCTAAGGAGCCCCCACTCATTAGTGGAGTTCCTAACGCCATAATGAAGCGCTTGCAGCATTAGCTAAAGGCATGCAAGGGGCATTAATATCATACTTTTCACTGTACCACATATCGTCATACTTTGCTAGTCATGGTTTGTCTATCCCGGTCTTTTACAGTATTCTACCATTGTAATGTTACCCACATTTATTCAGGTGGTCCCATGCACTGATCTGAAATTGGTCTCGGCCTACCTTCAGTTAGTCCTGCAGATGGTGCTGCTTTATAACTGTGACACACCAGTAAGCGCAAAGAAGCCATGCAAAAGGTTGTTGTTGTCCGTTCACAGGCCTATAAATTAAAGTTACACATATCCGTTTTGACCAATAAAGAAATAAAGAAGCATATAGTTCATTTTCGTCCCCCGCTAGGTCACTCCTCATGAACTTTTAAGTCACGACTTTGACCACTTTATTTGGCAAGCATTGTGGACATGTCGGTCTCTTTTAATAATATTATGTCGATTCCGTGCCCTTACAGAGCAGAAAATGTAGGGCTCTCTTGTTATCATAGTATTATTTTTTTGCAGTTTTAGAGTTTTATCGTGAACTCAACCTGAAGGTATCGGAGCGTTTTAAATGAGGACCAAAGACATTATCTTTAAGCACAGGACTGCCTCCCCTCGCTCGCATTCCCGACCCAGGCTCTCCCGGCGGCTTTCGTTTTCCGCTTGATTGCCTTCCCTGCTGCTGCTCGCATCGCACTTTCTCCTCCCCCCTCACGCTCCCCCACCAGGCTCTCCCGCCCCCATCCGGCTTCCCTCGTAATCTGCCTGCCTCCCCTCGCTCGCATTCCCGACCCAGGCTCTCCCGACGGCTTTCGTTTTCTCTGCAGACTCAAGGAAGACAGCAGAATTCTCTCCATGCGGGTAGTGAATCATTCTGAATCGCTGTCAGTACAGTACTCTAGTTTTGGAAGGCAAAAGTAGGCCCAGAGAATCAGTGGTGACATTAGGGTATTGCATCGCTTTCAACTCTAAGGAGCCCCCACTCATTAGTGGAGTTCCTAACGCCATAATGAAGCGCTTGCAGCATTAGCTAAAGGCATGCAAGGGGCATTAATATCATACTTTTCACTGTACCACATATCGTCATACTTTGCTAGTCATGGTTTGTCTATCCCGGTCTTTTACAGTATTCTACCATTGTAATGTTACCCACATTTATTCAGGTGGTCCCATGCACTGATCTGAAATTGGTCTCGGCCTACCTTCAGTTAGTCCTGCAGATGGTGCTGCTTTATAACTGTGACACACCAGTAAGCGCCAAGAAGCCATGCAAAAGGTTGTTGTTGTCCGTTCACAGGCCTATAAATTAAAGTTACACATATCCGTTTTGACCAATAAAGAAATAAAGAAGCATATAGTTCATTTTCGTCCCCCGCTAGGTCACTCCTCATGAACTTTTAAGTCACGACTTTGACCACTTTATTTGGCAAGCATTGTGGACATGTCGGTCTCTTTTAATAATATTATGTCGATTCCGTACCCTTACAGAGCAGAAAATGTAGGGCTCTCTTGTTATCATAGTAGTATTTTTTTGCAGTTTTAGAGTTTTATCGTGAACTCAACCTGAAGGTATCGGAGCGTTTTAAATGAGGACCAAAGACATTATCTTTAAGCACAGGACTGCCTCCCCTCGCTCGCATTCCCGACCCAGGCTCTCCCGGCGGCTTTCGTTTTCCGCTTGATTGCCTTCCCTGCTGCTGCTCGCATCGCACTCTCTCCTCCCCCCTCAAGCTCCCCCACCAGGCTCTCCCGCCCCCATCCGGCTTCCCTCGTAATCTGCCTGCCTCCCCTCGCTCGCATTCCCGACCCAGGCTCTCCCGGCGGCTTTCGTTTTCCGCTTGATTGCCTTCCATGCTGCTGCTCGCATCGCACTCTCTCCTCCCCCTCCCTTTTCATCCGCTTTCATCAGGCTCATCTGCTGCTGCCATTCTCCCCTCCCTTCTCGTTGTATTTCCTTCTCGTATTTTCTTGTTTTCATTCCTCAGACGGGCCCTTTCACTCAGTCATCTGCTGGGACGCGCCGAGCAGCGCCTCGAAGGCCTGGTTTGTGAAATTAGCGCATTGTGACAACACATCGCCAGTCGTGCTTTGCGCTGCTCGAGCTTGGCCTTGTGGTCTGGCGAGGGGCCAATTCCTCCCTCAGTTAGGAGTGGGCACAATCTTCTAGGAAGCTTTAAGACAGTTTCTATACATTGCGTGCCGCCTATACAAGGGAAGCTATCTCTCCAGCCTCATCATTCAGATGATTTAAGGGACAGTGTAAGACTGACCACAGTCAAACTACCTCCCCTGCGAGACTGCTGCTGTTCCCCACCCCGCATTACACACCATGGGCCATTCTCACCATACTCCATTCGCACTATACTCCATTCTCACCATCCTCCATTCTCGCCATACTCCATTCTCGCCATACTCCAATCTCGCCATACTCCAGCTCCTATAAAATCAGGCCAGGGTGAAATTCTGATCACACCACTGAAGTTAGCCAAATTCCCATTACTTGATTTGGTCTACTTTTTTAAGTAACGCAGCACCTCATATGGATAGATTGAAACCCTTAGGATGGTATTACTTGACATATTTGTCCACAGGCTCGTTTGCTTAAAATATATACCCTTAGATACTGTTAAGCAGAATGTTGCAATGTAGTCCAGGCCATTACTACAGTGTCTGTGTTAAATATTAAGGGATACCACCACATCACTCAGGGACACCATCACACCACTCAACAACACAACCACACCACTCAGGGACATCACCACACCACTCAGGGACACCACCACAACACTCAGGGACACCACTACATCACTCAGGGACACCACCACATCACTCAGGGACACCACCACATCATCAGTCAGGGACACCACCACACTACTCAGGGACACCACCAAACTACTCAGGGACACCACCACATCACTCAGGGACACCACCACACCACTCAGGGATACCAACACAGCACTCAGGGACACCACCGCAGCCCTTAGGGACACCAACACAGCACTCAGGGAGACCACCACATCACTAATGTACACCACAAAATCAATCAAGGACACCACCACATCACTCAGGGACACCACCACACCACTCAGGGACACCACCACACCACTCAGGGACACCACCACATCACTCTGGGACACCACCACATCACTCATGGACACCACCACATCACTCTGGGACACCACCACATCACTCTGGGACACCACCACATCACTCTGGGACTCCACCACATCACTCTAATACACCACCACATCACTCAGCACCATAACAGCATCACTCAGCACCACAACAGCACTGTCCTTGCTGGCTAACAACAAGCATTCCCATAGCCAATAGGACTCGCATTAGGAAAGTGTAAGCTATTGGCTTTGTAAATAACAATGCTATTAATTTATATATTTTCAATGCCAACACATATTAAAAAAATAATCGTCATTTACAATACCAATAGCTCACACTTTCCTAATGCGAGACCTATTGGCAACGCCAGTGCTTGTTTAAAATTACCATGAACCCCAACTTCACGCTATCCGGCATTCCGATGTACCGGCCACCCGGGTACGGCACTCAATGGGCTTCCAAGTTAGCTAACTATATCATACCCTTTCACCTGTCCTCAAATAACTTTTCTCGTATTGGAGACCTAAATCTGGACGACCAATCGAACACGACTTGCACTAACTTGCTTGAAGATCTGACAGCGTTAAACATCAGTCTTCTAAACTCGGGATCTACCCACAAGGCAGGACATTTGCTCGACCCATTACTCACTAATCTCCCAGAACTTTCCTGGCAGGACACTACTCCCGTATGCTGGTATTACCATTATTTAATCAAATTTAATCTTAAACTACCTGCCGTCTCCCCTGCTAAATCTGTGCTCCCTGCCTCATCAAGAAAAAATTTGAAAACTCTACACATCTCAAAACTTAATACAGTACTTGGTATTAACCCACCTAATAAAGGTCAAGGTATGGAAAGCATTTCAATAGCCGCACAACAGTGGCTCAGCAATGCGGCTGAGACTTGCCTACCAACCCCTCACACTAAGGGCAATAGACACCGTCTCCCAGTCCCGTGGTTTAACAACTCACTCAAAGAGGAGAAAACCAAATGCAAGGTACTTGAAAGACAGTGGCGGAAAGACTTCGTTCCCGGAAAAAAAAGGACGTACCAAATCTCAAGGAACCTATACCACACTGCATGCAAGAAAGCACACGCTTTGTACGTCTCTAATACCATCATGGAAATTGGAAATAGAGCTAAAATTCTGTTCAACACGGTTAAAGATCTAGCAGGGGCTCAAACTACAGCAACTACCCGCCCACTAAACGAGAGACAATGTCAGGATCTCGCCCAATTCTTTTCCGATAAAATAGACAATCTAATTGTAGAAATGAACAGTAACAAAACTAACACTGACTCTCAGGATGACTTGGAGTATACTCCCAGTGTCAATCAGACCTTAGAACACTGGCCGCCCATTACAATCGACACTTTAAAATCCATCCTTAAGACCATCAAATCTGGCTCCCCATGCGACCCTATTCCGATCAATATAATGAAACTACTGGACACCCCCTCCATTGAAATCATTATGGACACACTCAACTCTTCCTTGGAACTCTCTACAGTACCCACTCTCTGGAAGCATACTATGGTGGCCCCACTATTAAAGAAACCAACAGCAGATCCTGAAAAACTGTCAAACTACAGGCCCATCTCACTTCTCCCTGCCTTTTCCAAATGTCTGGAAAGACATGTGCACTCTGCCCTAACTCTTTTTGCCGAAGAAAAATCTCTCCTCCATCCGACTCAGTCTGGATTCCGAGCTGGCTTCTCCACGAAAACCGCTCCCCTGAGAGTCACCGAAACCATTCGGAAACTCCTTGACGACGGTCAAATGGTTTCTCTTATTCTTCTCGACCTAAGTGCAGCCTTTGACACTGTGTCGCATAAAAGGTTACTAACCACGCTAGGAAAAAACGGGATATGTGGCGATGCTTTGAAATGGATTAAGTCCTTTTGGGAGCAACGGACTTTCCAAAATACCTCATCCATAGCGTGCTCTGGACCTTTTAACTCCCCCCATGGAGTGCCGCAGGGCTCTATCCTCAGCCCGCTCTTTTTTTCAACCTTTACCTTAGACCCCTAGCGTATTTAGTGGGGAGATCTGGATTTACCCTTATGACATATGCAGATGATTCACAGATTATCTTCTCTCTGTCAGAATCTAGTCCACTATCCCGGTCTCTCCTTAAACAAGGTCTCCTGAACATCTTCAGCTGGATGACTACCAACCAGCTGAAATTAAATGGAGACAGGACCGAGATTCTCCTTCTGGGCAAACAGCGAGATCTCTGGAACGCCTCACATTGGCCTTCCCAGATGGGAAATCTCCCAACAACAGTCACTCATGCAAGGAATCTGGGGGTAATTATGGACAGTTCGCTGTCCATGAAACAACAGGCCAGCAAGGTGATAGGCCTTTGTTTTACCATCCTGAAGTGGCTTAGAAAGATCCTGTGGATGCTGCCCATCTCCACTCAGAAAACAGTAGTCAATGCCCTTGTTACATCTCGGCTTGACTACGGGAACATCCTGTATTTAGGTGCAAACAAAGCAGTTATAAAGAGGTTACAGCTTGTCCAAAACTCAGCTGCCCGACTTCTACGTAACATACCAAAAACCATCTGTGTTTCCTCCCACTTGCGGGAACTGCACTGGCTTAGGGTTGAAAACCGTATCAGATTTAGGACTTTGAACTACATGTTCAAGATTAAAGCAGGCACCGCACCTAAATACCTCCAGGCATTAGTTCATCCCTGCATTCCTAAAAGAAATCTGCGGTCACAATCAGCTGCAAACTACTGTGTGCCTAGATTCAAGCTTTCCAGAATGGGAGGGAGATCTTTTGCTCACCAGGGTCTGTCCATTTGGAATTCACTTCCGCCCCATATACGCAAGGAGGGGAGTTACTCTAGGTTCAGAAAAGAAATAAAAACCTGGTTGTTCGATCAATAATCTTGAACGACCCCAGTGAACCCGTTCCATCTACTGTGCTGTGTCTTGGCGCCGGGAAACTCTTTTTGGGTAGCTGTTTGCGCCTTACAAGTTTAAAAAATAAATAAATACCCAGACAAGCTGGTTCTTTGCACTAGAGCTTCCTTTCAGCCAAACGTTGTCACCCTGCCTACCTTTTGCGCTCCGCCACACCCCTCTAACTTCACCAACTGGACCCAAAAAGACCGTGCAAAAGAGTTCCAGGTTAACAACGAGCTCTTTGTGGGGTATGTCAAAGCAAAGAAGGGAAAGGCCCTGAAGAAAACGGACCATCTCTCAATGGATCGTGCTCTGTATTAAGATCTAATATGCATTGGCCAAGAAGCAACCCCCTGAGAGTGTGCATGCTCATTCCATCAGAGCTAAGGCTGCGACCACTGGATTAGCATGGGGAGTTCTAGTCCAAGATATCTGCTCACGAAAAATTTCCAGATCTAGTCCACCGCCTGGGGATAATTCTAAGGTAGGGAGTCTGCGGCTCGATAGTTTCTAACAGATAAGCGTTAGACTATAAGTAACTTGTTCATTAACAACATAGTCTCCATTTGTGAAGGATCCTTGTTGATTTCAGTACAGTTCTGTCTAAATTGTCCTTAGTTGCAGGGAAAGAAGGCCTAGGGTAAATGGGGAGATGTGCCCTAAGTATATGCCTATGAAATAAACCCTTCTGTAAAAAACAATATGTGAAACTAAGTACATCTATGTTTTTAGAAGACAAATCTCCTTGTGTGACTAAATGTACAACAAAGAGACCTTACAGAACAGAAGATAGTGTGTCACCATTGTATGCAGATATGTTGTTTAGTTTCTGGTAATTGTCATCAGCAAAGAGTTTGTGCTGATTGGTTTCACTGATGTTGTTTAGGCAATTGGCAGTCAGTCCGGAATCACCATGGGCCCAAAAGATGATAAACTCCAGCGACACAGAACATGGCGGTATGTTAATTACATAAAGTATATAATTTGAAACTATTTCGCATAGGCTTGTATTTATTTGTGGAACACTTTTGCAGAGACTGCATAGCACTTTTAAGAGCGACAGGAGGTAAATGTGTTCAAACACTGTCTTTAGTTTCCTGAAGGCTGAATGGTGATGTTGAGACATGTTAGACCCTTGCAACAATTTAAAACTAAACAAAAAGTGTTATACGGTTTGATTAGCACAATCCAGATCCATTGGAGAATTAGAGAAATGTAGATTGGTTGAAGAATGTAAACCTTAGGATTCAGGTGTTTTGATGATGAACTAGTCTTCTGTTCATTATATTCTATGTATTCAGTACCTGCCATTTATGTTCCCCTGTCAGTAAGTGTTAATGAACAAGAGGTAAAGGGAAGAGCATAAATACATTCTCTTGAAATGGTTTCAGATTCCAAACCATCAGATGAGGACGATGGACCCTTCAGCTCCCCACTATTCTGGCTTCAACAGGAGCAGAAGAGAAGAGGGAGCATCTGTGAGAAGAAGACTAAGAAAGGACTGGTATTTGAGATCTCCAGTGATGATGGCTTCCAGATCTGTGCAGAGAGCATCGAAGGTAGGCTAGTGAGTCTAGGGCTGTATAGTGTATTGCTTTCTCATGCACCTCAGGAGGGGGATTATACATTGGTGTACCCTTGCAGTTCTCTTAATTTTGACTTCAGTTTCAAGTTAAAGGTAAGTGTTCGTTGACATCAACCTCTGATGAGATGGGTCTTGTGATCCTGGCTTATCCTAAATGACTTACTTACCATCATAGACTTTAACATCACACACCTCCCATGTTCTTGCAGGGAAGTGGTAATCTAAAAACAAGTCTTACATAAAGCACTAGAATTGGCTTGGGGTAAGACGTTTTGTGGATCATACACCGGATAACGAAGGAAGTAGACTTGGAGAATTGTGTAAAGATTTAGACAATTGTCATATACATTTCTTCTTACTAGAAAAAGAATACATAGTACATTAGATTCTGATGACCTTACCAACTACCGACTCGCCACTCACCTACTCTGCATGGGAAGCATGATTTAAAAAAGTACTCTATGCTCAAGATTATGTGAATGGTAACCATTACCTGGATGACTACCAATCTGGCTTTAGATCATGCTGCTGCATGGAGACTACTGCCTTGCACATAGTATACTATGCCGTCTGGAAAACAGATGAAGGTTACTCCAGCCTCCTGACATTGCTGGACCTCTCAACTGCTTAAGTCACAATATAAATCGTTTGATGATGATGATAGTATACTATTAGGAGTGATAGTGAGTTCTCAAGTGATTGCCCCACGGGGAAAATGCTGATCTGCTGGAACTTGATTAACCATGCGCTAGAGAAAACTATTTTCTTCAATGATTTTCTCATGGAAATTATAGTAACTGCTATAGAAGCTAGAATTGAGGTAATACTTTGTAGAAATTCACAAATATCTTCCTCGGCCACGTAAGACAAATATCTAATCTGCGGAGTGAAAAGTACTTCCTACAGCACCAGCACCCTGTCAGTTAACCCCGTCTGACGTCACGGTGGGCGTGTGCGGAGGACGGCCAGGGGCCGTCCTGACCACGGCCAGTCCTAAATCACTGCACTGCGGCGGAATTCCAGCCGCGGTGAACTGGTTAATATTCCAGTGTTCTCCAGTATTGGGGTGTCTTTCATAGATTCACATGCTTGAATATTCCCCGTCGTCGGAGTGGGAGTCCCACGGTAAATAAAATAGCATTAAATACTAAATATATAATAATATATAATAAATATATATATACATAATAAGGAAAAACCCAAAAAATGCATACAAGAAGCATCTGGTACCTAACCAAAAAGTTCCACATAGGAATGCATGGGGATAAAGAAATTCCAATGCAGCCTATCCTTGTCATTATGTTAGTCCAAACTGCAGCCAATCAGGCGCCAGCAGCCCTCTAGAACCTTCTCCTCAGAGCTCAAGCCCTCAGATTTTCTACCGCACGTCGTGTGTAAGGGAGTCTCCCTGAGCTCTGCTCAGTTTTCTTTCTTCAAGTGTTCCAGTTTCTCCACAATGTCTTCAAGTAAGAAGTCTCTCTTCAGAGCTTGTTCCTCCTGTGGAAAGCTGAGATTATTTCATGATGACCCACACAGTAAGTGTATTTACTGCCTTTACCCGGACCATGAAGTTGGCACCTGTAAACTCTGTAGAAAATTCTCAGAGAAAACTCTTAAGGACAGAGAAGGCCGTTTACTTGTTTGGCTTCAAAGGCTAAAGGACAAGGACAATATACTTTCTGATGCTGAAAGTCTTGTGTCAGGCCGTTCTAAAGCAGCTTCTAAACGTGGTAGTGTGCAGGAGGTGCCTTCACCATTTCTTAAAAAGAGGAAAGTTTCCCTCGCTTTGACCCCTGCGGTGTCTTCACCTTTACCTACCACGTCTGGGCCCACGAGACAAAGCTCTCAGGCTCCCTCTGCTTCAATGTCCAGTTTTTCTGTGAAGAAAACGGAATTTTCGTCGACGACGGTAGTCCCAGCTCCGTCGACGAGAATGGCTGTCTCTGGTTCCAAATCGACGACGACGGTCACGACGACGCTGGCCTCTGGATCGTCGTCAGCTTCAGCGTCGACGTCTTCGTCGTCGATGAGAGTGGTTCTCAGTTCTAAGGCCGTGTCTTCTTTGATTCCTATTTCATCTTCGTCGACGAAGAAAGTTCACTCGTCGACGACCCGGTCGTCGTCGACTAGAAGTTCGAAGACTCTGACTCCGTCGACGCCCTCGACGATGGGCGCACCGCCGACGTCTGTCCCGTCGACGAGAGGGCCTGTTCCATCTGCTCCGTCGACGACCGCTCCGGCGACGCCCGCTCCGTCGACGACGATTCCGTCGACGATGACTCCGTCGACGAAGACATTGAAAGTGAAGGTTCCGTCGACAATGGCTCCGACGATGCCAATGAAGATTGTTCCGTCGACGGTCTCCTCGTCGACGATGGCTTCCAAGTCGATTCCACCGCAGAAGTCGACTGATGTCATGCCGTCGACGCGTACGCAAGACACAATTTCAACGCCGGCCTCTTCATTTGCTACAATGCCTTTATTGCCTTTACAGTCCAGCAAAACACAGTTCGAGACTTTTACAGAAAGAGAGATGATTAATCCTCCATCTCCGCTGTTTGCTACTGATTCTGATCAAGAGTCTGATGACCAAGCGCAGAGTCTTTCGGATCTGAATATTAAGTGCCAAGAATTCAGTAACGACGAGGAAGATCAGTATGGCCAACATCAAACAACTCACCCTCAAGTTCCAACTGCGATGTTGCCTATATCAATGATATCGAACCTCCAAAGTATGTTGGAAGATTACAATCGGCGTTTCCCACCAACGCCACAGGTTACAGCTGTTCCATCGGTGCTGAATCCAGTTTCTGACCCGGTTCTGGCTCCTCCTCAACCGGCGTCGCCTGTAACTGTTCACAGAACTACATCAGTTCGTGTTCACACTACCATTTATCCAGAGGATGATGATGACGAGAATCCTCCAGAGCGTGAAGATGGTGAAGTTTCTGAAGTAGATGAGGATGGTGAAGAACATTTAGCGGAGTGGGATGACTATCGTGCTCAAACACCATCTCCTTCTCAGGTGCCAACAGGGGATTCTCCTCCAGTAGATATCGCAGGCTTCCACCAGTTAATGGACAGGGCGGCGCAGCGATTCAAATTGCCACGAGCACACAGAGAGGAAGATTGCTTCCTATACGATTTCAAGAACCAGCCCTTGAAACAGATCCACACAGTCCCGATTATAGACTTCATCTGGTCTGAAGGGGAGAAAATAATGAAGACGCCAAACTCTCTACCAGCACAACTGCCGAGGTTAGAGAAGAAATACAAAGCTCCTGTAGGATCTCCAGCATGCCTTACAGGTCAACCTAAGCCCGACTCTGTCGTCACGCAGGCAGCTCAACGAGGTTCAAAGAATCCGGCGTCTACGATCACTGCTCCTCCGGACCGTGAGGGCCGTCGCCTAGATGCTATTGGGCGAAAATTTTCCTCCATGTCCTCTACAACGGTTCGAGTAGCTAACGCAATGGCCATATTAGGTCGTTATGACCGTCAGGCTTGGGCTGACATGTCCGCCTATGTGGCGTTACTCCCGGATGCTTCCAAGGCAGAAGCACAGAAAATTCTGCAAGAAGGAGAAAGAACGGCAGAAGAACTTATTGATTGTGCAGTGGATGTAGCCTGCACTGGTTTTCGCCAACTCGCTGGAGCGGCTGTCCTGCGTCGTCAGGGTTGGTTACGCTCAACTTCGTTTCGACAGGAAGTTCAGGCAAGAATCCTAGATATGCCATATGACGGCGAGTCATTATTTGGAGCGCATATTGATGAAGCGCTACAATCCATTAAAAAGGACACGGACACTGCACGTGCTTTGGGTACCCTTCAGTTTAAGAAGCAGCCCTTTCGGGGTGCTCGAGGACGTGGCACTACATCCACTTTTCGTGGAGGAAGCAGTCAATATCGGTCCTTCAACCAAGGTAACCAACATTTCACCGGTAACCGCCAGCAGTCTTCCCGCCAGCAACCTGCCAGAACTTACAGAGGGAAGTCTAATTTCAGAGGACAATCCAACAAACGTCAATGACTTGTCTATCGAACGGAGAATTGGAGGTCAAATCTCTCTGTTTGGTTCTCAATGGTCCTCCATTACTACGGACCGTTGGGCACTCGACATTGTGAAGAGAGGCCATGCATTGGAATTTGTCGAGGAACCTCCTCCAACACCACCTTCCGGACCGCCACCTCCGCACCTCAAAGAGCTATTTCATCAAGTTCGCCTTCTCATTCAAAAAGGTGCGGTGGAAGTAGTGCCAAAGTCTCAGAGAGGGAAGGGGTTTTATTCCCGTTTTTTCCTTGTCATCAAAAAGAACGGAGAATGGAGACCAATACTGGACTTGAGAGCACTCAATCATTATCTCAAGGATCAGACCTTCCGTATGCTAACGCTTGCAGAGATCTTGCGTTTGCTCTCAGTCGGAGATTTCATGACTACCATCGATCTCCGAGACGCTTACTTCCATGTCCCAATTCTAGCGGGTCATCGCAAGTTCCTGCGCTTCAAGGTGGGGCACCTTCATTTCCAATTCAGGGTCCTTCCATTTGGCCTCCGTTCGGCCCCCCGAGTCTTTACAAAAATGTTGGCTCCGGTCATGGCTTTTCTTCGTCTCCAAGGCATACAGATATTCCCATATCTCGACGACTGCCTCCTGAAATCACAATCCCGCTCACAACTTCTACACCATACTGCAGTGTGTCAGACAGTATTCCGTTCCTTGGGTCTGTCCATCAATCTGGAGAAATCTCAATTGCAGCCAACAACTTGCAAGGATTTCCTAGGAGCAACGCTGGACACCAAACTAGCCAAGGCATTTGTCTCCCGGGAACGTCAGCAAAGGATTCTCCGACTAGTTTCGCTACTTCTAGCAAAGAAGTGCGTTTCAGTCCGTTTGTTGAAGTCCTTTCTAGGGATGGCTTCGTCGTGCATCGCTCTTGTCCCTCATTGCCGACTACGAGCACGACCTATCCAACAGGCTCTGGACAAGCAGTGGCGTCAAGTCACCGGTTCCTTCAACGATCAGGTTTCCATCACCATTCCCATGAAGAAGGCGCTCAAATGGTGGGCACAACCACACCAGCTAGCGGCAGGCACGTCCTTTCTGTCCAACGCCCCAGATCGGACACTAACGACGGATGCCTCCCTGGAGGGCTGGGGAGCTCACCTCCAAGACCTGTCCGTCAAAGGGAAATGGACTTTGCATCAAAAGACCTGGCACATAAACAAGTTGGAGCTTATGGCTATCTTTTTGGCCCTGAAATCATTTCAACCAGTGCTGCAGGGAGAGTCAGTTCTCATACAGATGGACAACACGACCTGCATGCATTATATAAACAAGCAGGGCGGAACAAAGTCTCCGGTGTTATCCCGCCTGGCAGAGGCGATTTGGGACTGGTCCATCAATCATCAAATCCAAATCACCGCAGTTCATCTTCCGGGGTTGTCCAACCTCCTGGCGGATTCCCTAAGCAGGTCCCGATCATCCAACCACGAGTGGGAACTCCACCAGCCAACACTCGATATGGTCTTTCACCATTGGGGATTCCCGGAAATCGACCTCTTTGCGACTCCAGAGAACCGCAAATGCCCCGCTTACGCAAGCTGGCATCCCCACAAAGGATCCCAAGGCAATGCCCTTTTGATGGATTGGTCGAATCTCTTCGCCTACGCTTTTCCTCCGATCCCTCTAGTGCCTCGAGTACTTTGGAAGATGCGGAGAGAACCCTGCCACATCCTTCTGATTGCTCCCAGGTGGCCACGACAGGCGTGGTTCTCGGAGCTGCTACTCCTGTCTCAATGCAAACCCATTCTTCTTCATCCTCGAATGGATCTTCTCTCCATGAACAGGGGTCAAATCTACCATCCGGACCCCTCTTCCCTGAGCTTGTCAGCCTGGAACCTGAGCACTGTGAATTTGCACATCTAATCATCCCTCAGGAGTGTCGTAACATCCTCGCTCAGGCCAGGGCTCCATCAACTATAAAGACTTATAAGTTGAAATGGAAACGCTTTTGCCACTGGTGTGCAGACGCCGGAGTACATCCTTTGCGTGCCACGCCCGCTGAGCTCCTCCCTTTCTTTCTCCATCTGGCTCAGTCGGGTTTGTCACATGCTACTTTAAGGGTCTTTCTGGCGGCAATATCACGCTTCCGCCATGATGGCTCCGCCTCCTTATGCTCATCCAGGTTGATATGTCAATTCTTCAAAGGACTTCTTCGGACTTTTCCTCCAGTTCGGCGTCCCCCTCCCGAGTGGCGCCTCAACATTGTCCTATCACAATTAATGACTGCACCGTTTGAACCAATCCATAAAGCAGACCTCAAGTATGTCACCTGGAAGGTTGCGCTTTTACTTGCTTTGACGTCTTCACGTCGAGTGAGTAATATACATGCTTTCACGATCAAACAACCATTTCTGCAGTTTAAACCGGGCTCTGTGCTTTTACGCACTAACCCTACTTTCCTTCCAAAAGTGCCGTCAGACTTCCATATTAATGAGCCTGTTATACTGAAGTCTTTCTTTGCCAACCCGCAATCTCCTGCGGAACAACGCTTGCACTCTTTGGACATTAGAAGATGTTTAAAGTTCTACATCAGCAGAACAGCCCAGTTCCGAAAATCGGATCAGCTCTTCGTGGCCTATGGCCGTTTTCAAAAAGGGCGACCAGTCACCAAACCTACAGTAGCCCGCTGGGTGGCTTCGGCGATTGCTTTCTGCCATCAGAAAGCGGGAAAGCCTTTACAGTCTACAGTAAGAGCCCACTCTACCAGGTCTGTAGCCTCTTCGACTGCACTCTTTGCCGGAGTTCCATTGCATCAGATTTGCAGAGCAGCCACGTGGTCCAGCAGGCACACGTTCACAAAGCACTACAATCTGGGTGCCATGGCTGAAGGAGATACCGCAGTGGGACAAGCTGTGCTCCGTAATCTTTTTCAATAAGGTGAGCCTCTGTTCTACCCTCCTCCTATGGTTTCCAGTCTTATGCATGTCTTCTCTATGTATACATATAGTTGTATAACTTCTATGGCATGGGTTTACACCTGTAGATTCCAACCTTTTGTGTATACATTGCATCCTGGAAACTTTGTGTTCGGATACGGACTGCTTACTATTCTATATTCAAGCATGTGAATCTATGAAAGACACCCCAATACTGGAGAAGAACAATTGTTACTTACCTGTAAACAGGTGGTTCTCCAGTATTGGTGTCTTTCATAGATTCACATGCGACCCTCCCATCCTCCCCTCAGAGGCTCTCTTCTCCTCGTAGACTCTGTGGTCACTCTTGTGCTACGAAAATCTGAGGGCTTGAGCTCTGAGGAGAAGGTTCTAGAGGGCTGCTGGCGCCTGATTGGCTGCAGTTTGGTCTAACATAATGACAAGGATAGGCTGCATTGGAATTTCTTTATCCCCATGCATTCCTATGTGGAACTTTTTGGTTAGGTACCAGATGCTTCTTGTATGCATTTTTTGGGTTTTTCCTTATTATGTATATATATATTTATTATATATTATTATATATTTAGTATTTATTGCTATTTTATTTACCGTGGGACTCCCACTCCGACGACGGGGAATATTCAAGCATGTGAATCTATGAAAGACACCAATACTGGAGAACCACCTGTTTACAGGTAAGTAACAATTGTTCTTCTGTTTCAGCCAGCTTCACACTGGGTTCTAATAAAGAACCAGGGCACTAACTTTCTATAGTCGTGACACAGTTAACCCCTTTCTTAAGTGGAACGTCTGTCTGACGTCACGGTGGGCGTGTGCAGAGGACGGTCGGGTATCGCAACGGAATGTCCGCTGCGGCGAAGGTGTTAAGGCACTTTTGAACACCATGTTGATGTAACTGAGATTGCAGTTTAAAAAACAAAAAGATGGGTTCCCTTTGCAGTAGAAATTATGGTTAGTGCTCTAGAACAGTGTCTCTTAACCTGTGGTCTGTAGACTCCCTTGTGGTCCGTGAAGCCTATTTAGCGGGCCTGTGACTGATTATAAAATGAAATAATATCAACAGATTAATAAAGTATATATATATATATATATATATATATATATATATATATATATATATATATATATATATATATATATATATATATATATATATATATATATATATATATATATGTGTGTGTGTGTCGAAAAAGGCAGCGTGACTGCTGAAACGCGTCCCTTCCCTCTGGTGTTCATGTGTCTGTTGCATCCGATGCAATAAATGGGAGCACCCCCATGACAACGAGTGCCGAAATATACATATATATATATATATATATATATATATATATATATATATATATATATATATATATATATATATATATATATATATATATTAGCATATTTATGTGAATTCAATCAAATCTTCCTCAGTTAGTACATTTATTTTATGCATTTTCAGTATTGTTTTGAGGTTCAAATCATAAATATTGCTTAGGCAGGGTGTGAGAAATTGCCATCTTTCTTGCATTGGTATGCCCCCACTTTTTTCTGAATGCTGATATGCTTTGAATGAGTGTTCTCTGGGCTCCTGCCAACCAGGTGCCCAGGGCCTGTATTCCTTCCCTAAAACTGTGTAGAAACTAAAACCCAATTGGCATCTATGGCCACCTGTCAGCCCCTAGTAAATGGCATCCTAGATACCCAGGGCATAGTGACCAGAGAAGACCCCTAAGGGCTGCAGCACTTATTGTACCACCCATAGGGGCCCTCTACCCTGGCACCCACACACTGCCTTTGCAGCCTGAGTGCCTAAGTACAGAACTAAGAGTCGACATGGCACACATCCCTGTGTGCCATGCCCACAAACCTACTGCCCTGGCATACATCAGTCACCCCTCTAGCTGGGTGCCCTATGCCAGCCACAATCCACGTCTGGACTAAGAGGCTAGCTAGGCTGCCACACAGCAGACATGTTGCTTTACCCCTGGGTGGAGAGGAGACCCCCCGTTCTCCTTGGCCTGCAACAATGCACATCCTGGGTGAGGTGCTAGGTCCCCCCACCAGGATGGTAAGGGGGAAGCTTCAAAGTCCTGCCGCCTCTATGAGCTTCTCCAAACCATTTGCTGTACCCAGCAACTGGCCCCCACCAGCCCTGACCCCCACTCTGGCGGGAAAAAGTACGTCAGGAATGGGGGTGTGCCAGCCTGTGCCAACTCCACCCCTCAGGTGCGGAAGACGAGGTGAAGCAAGACCCCGGGCTCCGGCCATCTTGAAGATGGGGAGCCCTGCCCAATCACAGCTAGTAATCCAAACCAGGTTTACCCTTAATCTGTATTTTCCCCATAGGAATCCATTGTCTGCTTTTCTATGAAATTTCTTCTTAGTGTCTGCTTATGAAAACTTGAAATATTCTTTAAAAATCATATGAAATACTGAAATGTAATTACTTACCTGTTTTAAGTTGAGACCCCAGTGCTGGACCTAGGAGCCCAGATCTGAAAGAAACAGGTTAGTATTAGATTCCTTACCTTAGAATATCCCCAGGCATCAGACTGGATCCGGAAAAGTTTGCGTAGCAGTACCCCTGCGCGTCGGTAGGCGTCGTCTGCGGCTCCGTCGTTGGCGCCGGGATGACGTAGTCGGAGTACTTAGACGGCGCCCTCGGTTACCGACCTCCATCGCCGGTGCCTACATTACCTGGGGCCCGACCACAATGACAAGTCGTGCCCCGACTGTCGGGCCTTGAAATCGAAGGCTAGGTGGGAGCAGTCCTGTAAGCGCCTCGAGGTCTGGCAGTCGGCCCCGTGCCGTTCGAGGTCCCGGACCGGAAGGAGGTCGAGGGACCGGTCGCGGGGCCTGAGTCATCACAGCTCGGCGAGTCGACATCACTCGTCGGGCTCCAAGTCCTCAGGTAAGAGGCACAAGAAGTCGAAGAGCCGACATCGCACTTCTGACTCCCCCCAAGCTCGCGCAACGTGGCTGGGGGTTTAGGTGACACTGCCCACGTGGCTCCGCCGGAGCCGCAGGCGTCGCGGCCTGCTCCATACCCGCCGGTCCCTGCGCAGAACGTGCCGCCGGAGATCAACGCCTTCCTCATGGCCATGAGGTCGCTCTCTTCTCCGTCGGGTTCCGCGGCGCCTTTGGGCCAAGCGGCCCCGACTGGGAGCCCAAGCGTGCCGGTTGCTTCGGCCCCGGCGCCGTCAAGTGCTTCGGCCTCGGTGCCGTTGGTGACTTTGGTCCCGACGGCGCAGGGCGCCACTGGATCCGGTTCCGGATCTGGATCGACCTTACGACCCTGCCAGCGTCGGCCCCTAGGGTGTCATCACCGGCGTCGGAGCGGCGTCACTTGACGCCGCATTCGGCGCCGGCCGAAGAGGAATTCTGAGAGGATCTGGGTCAATCCTTTATCCCTGAATTTCAGGACATGGACGACAAGGGTGACTGGGGGGGTTCAGAGGACCCCCTGGCACGTGAGTGCCAGTCATATCAGGACTGAACACAGGAACTAGGGGAAGCCAGTGGCCTGGAAACCTCCCCAGACACTGGTTTTGTCTCCCCTCCTACTGTGGCGATCGAGGAGGGGGCTGCTTACAGTGTGGTGCTGATGAGGGCAGCCAAGGCCTTGACTCTTGTGCTCCCCGTCGCAACGGTGAGGTCTAACATCCTCACAGAGGTCCTTAAACCGCGGGTAAGCTCCCCAGAGCCTCTACTGCTGTTTAATGAGGCTCTCACAGACGTCCTGTTGGGCACTTGGTCCAGGCCCACTACAGGTCCTCCTGTAGATAAGAATGTCGCCCCGGGCGACCCTAGTTTCTTGTCCACCCACCCCGCCCTGAGAGCCTGGTTATCCAGGCCTCTACTTCCCAATCCGCATTCCCGACTGCACCACCAGATCGGGAATCCAAGCCGTATGAACAATTCGGAAAGAAGATGTTTTCCTCCCTTAGTTTGGGCTTGCGGTCGGTGAACACTGCGTGCCTCTTGGGCCGTTACACCCACTCTCTGTGGGATACGGTTGCGGACGTGCTGCCTGAGTGCCCGGAGGGAGCCCGGGCAAAACTCGCTCAAGCACTCGCAGAGGGAAGGGACGCAGCGCGGTACTCTATAAGATGTGGACTGGATACCACGGACTCGCTAGGAAGAGCGATTTCCACTTCTGTGGCGGTTCGCCGCCACACCTGGCTGAGGTCCGCCAAATTTTCAGCCGATGTCCAAAACACCCTTATGGACATGCCGTTCGATGGCAGCCACCTCTTCGGTGGCAAGGCAGATCATGTGCTGGAACGCTTCAAGGACTCCAGGGCTACGGGCAAGTCCTTGGGCCTGTCAGCCCTGCGTCAGCAATCTTCTGCCCAGCGCTCCTTTCGTGGCCACGGAAGGGGTGCTCCCACACGTCCTGCCAGCCATGGGCCGCAGACTAACATTCAGCACGGTGGCGGACGTGGTTACCGTTGCGGCGGTAACAGGGGACAACGGCGCGGCTAGTCCTCATCTACCCCCGCAGCATCCGCCTCAAAGCCTTCCTAGTCTGAGCTTTCAGGCCCGTTTAATGCCAGTGGGGGGGGCAGGTTTCGCCATCACCTCCTCCACTGGCGCACCATCACATCGGACTGGTGGGTGCTGCAAATCGTCCGAAGGGGCTACTACCTCCCCTTCAAGGCGACCCCTCCAGCCATGCCACCGCGGTACCACCGCGTGTCGGGGGATCACTTGCAACTTCTGCAAGAGAAAGTTTCGGGCCCTCTTTCCAAGGGGGCCATCAATCGCGTTCCTGGGCCAGAAGTAGGATGGGATTGTTACTCCCACTACTTTCTGGTTCCCAAGAAGGGCAAAGGGGGCCTACTTCCTATCTTGGACCTAAGGAACGTCAACGGCTTCCTCCGGAAGGAGAAGTTCAAGATGCTGACTTTGGCTCAGGTCTTAGCTGCCCTGGACCCGGAAGACTGGATGGTAGCATTGGACTTGCAGGACGCATATTTTCACATCCCCGTCCTGCCGGCCCACCAGCGCTACCTGCGGTTCACGGTAGGCCACGAGCACTTTCAGTTTACCGTGCTCCCCTTCGGCCTTTCCAGCGCCCCACGGGTGTTCACGAAAGTGTTGGCGGTGGTCGCAGCTCATCTGCGCAGGTTAGGGGTTTCAGTCATCCCCTACCTTGATGACTGGTTGTTAGGCGGGCTCGCCCAAGACAGTCGTCAGCCACCTCCAGACTACGGCCGACCTCCTGCACCTGCTTGGGTTCTCCATATATGTGCCGAAGTCACACCTATGTCCCTCTCAGAAGCTCCTCTTCATCGGAGCGGTTCTAGACTCGGCGCAGTTTCGGGTTTATCCTCCTGAACAGCGGGTTCGGGATATTCAGGCTCTTATTCCGATATTTCAGCCGTTATACCGAGTCTCGGTCAGGTTGACGCTGCGGCTTATGGGGCTGATGGCCTCCTGCATCCTTCTGGTGCATCACGCCAGGTGGCGAATGCGGGCTCTGCAGTGGGACCTGAAATTTCAGTGGGCCCAGCATTCGGGCAACTTGTCCGACCATGTCTTGATCTCGGAGGGCACTGCAAAACAGTTGCAGTGGTGGCTCACGGACCGCGATTGGGTCAGCGGCAGATCCCTCTCCTTACCCCAACCGGAGCAAGTACTTGTGACAGACGCGTCCTTCCAGGGCTTAGGGGGCCAGATATGAGAGGCGGAGATCAGAGGCCTCTGGTCTCCGGCTTAGTCCCGGCTCCACATCAACCTTCTGGAGCTGCAGGCGATCCAGCTTGCACTGAAGGCATTCCTCCCCTCTGTCCGGGGGAGTGTAGTGCAGGTGTTCACGGACAACACCACCGCCATGTGGTACTGCAAGAAACAGGGCGGGGTGGGGTTGTGGACCCTTTGCCAGGAGGCTCTACGCCTCTGGCAGTGGCTGGAACATCAGGGCGTGACCCTGGTGGTTCAACACCTGGCAGGTTCTCTGAATGCCAGGGCGGACGAACTCAGCTGTCGGTGCATGATGGATCACGAATGGCGTCTGAACTCTGACGTGGCGCAAGGCCTCTTTCAGCAGTGGGGAGAGCCTTGGTTAGATCTATTTGCCACAGAAGAGAACGCGCAATGTCATCAGTTCTGCGCGTTGGAATTTCCAAGGCGGCGCTCGCTCTGAGACGCTTTTCGTCGAGAGTGGAGTTGCAGTCTGTTGTACGGCTTTCCGCCTATACCACTTCTGCCCAGAGTGCTGAAGAAAATAAGGCGCGACCGGGCCCAAGTCATCCTTGTGGCGCCGGACTGGGCACGAAGATACTGGTATCCCTAGCTACTCAGCATGTCAGTCGATCCCCCGATTCGTCTGCCTCTTCAGGAGGACCTTCTGTCGCAGCAGCAGGGGACGGTCCTCCACCTGAACCTGTCCAGTCTCCACTTACATGCGTGGAGATTGCCTTCTGGCAGCCAGGCGTCCCTCCACAAAATCTGTATACGCCTGCAAGTGGAACAAATTTGTGGCATGGTGCACAACAAAGACTGTGATCCCCTTTCTGCCCCTCTTTCAGAGGTTCTCCTCTTCCTTCTTTCTCTTGCCCAGCAGGGCTCTGCTCTGGGCACTCTAAAGGGCTACCTCTCTACCATTTCCGCCTTCTTAAGGCTCCCTGATCAGCCCTCCTTGTTCAAGTCCCCAGTTGTTAATAGGTTTTTGAAGAGCATCACTCATATGTTTCTTCCTGTTCCTTTCGTGATGCCTCAGTGGGACTTGAACCTTGTTCTGACTTATCTGATGTGCGCTCCCTTTGAGCCACTTCATAACTGTCCTCTTAGTCTCCTTACTCTTGAGACTGCATTCCTGGTTCCTATCGCCTCTGTCAGGAGAGTGAGTGAGCTCCAGGCTCTTTCTTCTCAGCCTCCTTTCCTTTCTGTCCATCCGGACAAAGTTGTGTTGCAGACGCGACCCTCTTTCCTGCCCAAGGTAGTCACAGCCTTCCACATCGGGCAGTCCATCACCTTGCCCACCTGCTTTCCGCCTCCGCATCCTTCGAAAGAGGAAGAGAGGCTCCACCGTCTGGACCCAAAACGTGCGCTCTCATATTATCCGGATCGCACATGCCAGTTCCAGGTGGATGACCAACTCTTTGTTGGTTACGTGGGCGCTAAGAAGGGACGAGCGGTGCACAAACGGACCATTTCTCGATGGGTCGTCTAGTGCATCAAGGCTTGTTACTCTCTGGCTAAAAAGGAGCCTCCTGTGGGGCTATGTGCCCATTCCACTCAGGCCACGGCGGCTACTACTGCCCTGGGTCGCGGAGTCCCCTTGCAGGACATCTGTCAGGCAGCTACGTGGGCCTCGCTGCACACGTTCGCAAGACACTACTGCCTGGACGTCCAAGTCCGGAGAGATGGCTTTTTCGGCCGTTCCGTTCTCCAGGACTTTCTGGTGTGATCATTAGTTCGCAGACCCACCACCGGGGTTGGTATTGCTGGGGTATCTATTCTAAGGTAAGGAATCTAATACTAACCTGTTTCTTTCCGATGCACAAGTTACTTACCTTCAGTAACAATATATCTGTAAGAAACAGTAGTTAGTATTAGATTCCTTACCGCCCCGCCCATCCTCCCCGTTCTGCGAACCGATATCTAGGGTGAAGGTCATCCGCTTTCAGGGCCCTAGTTTTCATGGCACCAGTGTTAGTTTTTATCATGGCTCTGCGTTTCTGGCGCGGAAAAGCTGTGTATAAGAACTGACGACAGCGCGCGAGGGCGGCGTCTAAGTACTCCTACGTCATCCCGGTGCCGGCGACACCACGGTGCCGACGACGCCTACCGACGCGCAGGGGTACTTCTACGCAAAATTTCCGGATCCAGTCTGACGCCTGGGGATATTCTAAGGTAAGGAATCTAATACTAACTACTGTTTCTTACAGATATATCATTACCGAAGGTAAGAAACTTGTGCTACTGGATTACAAAAGTAACAAGATTGTACTTTACCCGCAACCTGAATGTTCGAGGCATGAGGGCTGCTGAATTCATATCTGTGCATAGATCGCCGCCTAGTGTTGGGTCCGGATGATTGCACATTGTTGTCCTGGAAGAGTCTTCGAAGTACCACGAGATAGGTGGCTCCTCCCCTGGACTACAGTGCGAATGGGCATCCTCGCCATCCTCAGATTAATTTTTTTCCGCCATTGGGTTTGGATGTAATTATCTCGACTCCAGTTCCAAAACTTGTACTCTTCTACTCCTAAGGCCAAAAGGCCTTCACAGCGTCGGTATTGTATCGTTCGGTGCCTGTCCCTTTCGAGTTCTTCAATCGACGTCGAAAGAAGAAAATTTTTACGACAACACAGGCCCCGACTACATCGACGATGGAACGGACCCCGTTTAAACGGTGCCCCGTTTGTAATTCAAAATATTCCAACTTAGATGTGCACCCAGTGTGCAATACATGTTTGTCCCCCGACCACGACGAGTCAAAATGTTTCGCCTGCTCGAAGTTCCGCTCAAAGAAAACTATTAAACTTCGACGCGCGGCAAGGCAGTCGGCCCAACAGTCGGCCCCAGCACCTGCGAACATCTTCGATGCCGGAGACGAGGAACTCTTCCAAGATGAGGAAGAAGAAGAAGAAGACGTTCTCGAAGAAATGTCGGAACCGGCGTCGGAGCAGGACTCCAATTTCGAGGTGGACGAGCAGACCGAAGAATACGTCCACGACCAAGACGTCGTCGAGGTAGGGGACGACGATGAGGCCATTGGGGCCGTTGATGAATACTCCAGTGGAGAGCCGAGCCCGCCCACAGTTACGGGGCCTATCATTAACGTTCCGCCCCCTCCGGCTCCGGTCGAGGCATCGCCGAAAGGCCTTAGCCAAGATCCTTCCACACGGTCTACGGCCCCGCGCCAGAGCCAGGCTAAGACCCTTTCAAAGGAGCCATCAGTCGATTCCACGAAATCAAAACCGAAAAAGGTGGAGCCGATATCGAAACCGAAACTAATCAAGATGGTGGTCGGTTCGACGTCGACGCACGCTCCCACGAAGGCTGTCGACGACCCTTCGGCGTCGAAGATGCCCGTCGGCTCCAAGACTGGGACATCAAAGAAGGCCTCGACCAGCAAGCACGTCGCCTCGAAGAGCTCGGCGTCGGCGCCGACGTCGACGACCAAACATGGAGAGAAGAGCAAAGGCCTTCAGTCGATAAAAAGTCTTGAGCCAAACCTCTCAGGACTCAAGGCCGTGCTTGGAAAACGGGTTGAACCCACGACCAAGGACGCCCCGAAAGTGTCGTCGATGCCCAAGGATGGGGGCGCCACGCGCCGGGAGCTCGATTCGACGCGGTCAAGCGAGCGACCTACACAGGCGTCGAAAAGGCCCGAAACAGCCGCTTCAAGCTCGAAAGCTGCGGGCTCAGCGCAAATAAAGTTTGGGCTTCCGCCTACGGCCCGCCCAAAGCATCTTGAACGCCATGAAACCGCTGAGGCTTCCAAGACGTCGAAGGTGTCCTCCAAGTCCACGCACGGACAGGTCGTCTATCACGAGCCTTCTTATGACAACCAGGCAAAACTCTTTATTGACTCGGAGTCGGGCAGGCTTACCGTCCACAAGCGGAAGATCGCGCCTGAACATCCCTTGGAAGGTTACAGGATTCCCCTCAAAAAGAAGATGGTCTCTTCTACCTCTCCGGTTCTTTTTGAACCACTTCAGGACTATTCGCAACAAATAGCTCATTCTCCAGCACAGAGTGAGGAGGACTTGAATGCAGACTATGGCCAAATGGCCTACTCTTACCACACAGACCCTGATCAGGATGACTCGCATCAATGGTCGGGGGCTGGGGATCAAGGCGATGACCCTGATGACCCCCATACCGCTCCGGACTCCCAGTCCTACAATGTTAAACCATCTCCAACTGAGGACACCGCGGAATTTAATGCATTGATAGAGCGAGCAGCCCTTAACCATGACGTCGACATGCATGCCGAGCCAGTGGATGAGGATTTCTTATTTGACACCTTCTCCACATCTGAACGATCCACTAAGACTCTACCCATGCTTAAAGGGGTCCTCAAGCATGCGACGGACATTTTCAAGGAGCCAACCAAAGCCAGGGTTATCAACCCCCGGATCGACAAGAAATACAGGCCTGCCCCAGTGGGCCCCACCTATATCAAAGGCCAGCTCCCCTTGGACTCCCTTGTGGTGGCTAATGCACGCTAAAGGGCTAACTCTCAATCCAGTGGTGACGCTCCCCCTCCGGACAAAGAGTCAAAGATCTTTGAAGCGTCTGGAAAGCGTGTGGCAGCGCAAGCCGCTAACATTTGGAGAATAGCCAATACACAGGCCCTGTTGGCTAGATACGACAGGGCGCACTATGACACGCTAGAACAGTTAGTGCAGCACATGCCTGATATGTACAGAGAAGGTGCAGAAATGGTTATACAAGAGGGGAAATTGGTCTCCAATGCGTCAATCAAATGCGCACTGGACGCAGCAGACACAGCGGCGAAGGCAATTAATACTAGCGTAATGCTGCGACGCCATGCATGGCTGCACATCTCGGGGTTTAAAGCCGAAATCCAAACTACTCTTCTCAATCAGCCGGTTAACCCGGACTTCCTGTTTGGACCGGAGGTTGACACAACTCTTGAGAAAATGAAAAAAGACACTGAGACGGCGAAATCCATGGGGGCTCTGCAGTCCCAGCAGTTTCGGGGCAGTTCCTTTCGTCGCTCCGGTAACAGGGGAGCAACAAGAGGACAGGCTCTACAGCATTCCCAGTACGCCAAGGGCAGCACGCAATCTACCTACACGAAAAACACCAGGGGTGGATACCGTGGGAACAGCGCCAAAGGGAGAGGACGCGGCAATAACAACGCCAGATCCTCTGCTCCCAACAAACAGTGACTTCTTGTCACTGCCCCCCGACCATCTAACACCTGTCGGGGGGAGACTCCAGCAGTTCCTGCCACTCTGGGAAGACATTACAACAGACAGGTGGGTGAGACAACTTATCCGGTACGGCTATTGTCTAGAACTGACCTCCACACCCCCCCCCCACCCCCTCCCCCCAACATACCCCCAAGAAACCGTCCTATGTCCGCAGAGCACACACACTTATTGCAGCAAGAAGTACTCTCTATGCTGCAAAAAGGAGCCATAGAACTCGTGCCTGCAGAAGAGCAGGGTACAGGGGTGTACTCTCTGTACTTCTTGATTCCAAAAAAGGACGGGTCCCTGCGGCCCATTCTCGACCTCAGACCCCTCAACCAATACATCCTTTCCGAGCACTTTCACATGCTAACCTTACAACAGGTCCTGCCGCTGCTCCGTCAGGGCGACTTCCTAGCCACCCTGGACCTCAAGGATGCATATTTCCACATTCCCATTCACCCAAGTCACAAAAAATATCTCAGGTTCACTATCAACAATCAGCATTACCAGTTCAAGGTTCTGCCGTTCGGGGTCACTACTGCTCCCAGGGTCTTCACCAAGTGCTTAGCGACTGTAGCAGCGCACCTTCGCAGGCAAGGTGTTCACGTGTATCCCTACCTGGACGACTGGCTCGTTCAGGCCAGTTCAGCCAAGCAGTGAGGCCGCGATATGTCGCGGACCATTCACCTCCTACACAGTCTGGGGTTCTCACTCAACTACGTGAAGTCTCACCTGCAGCCAGCCCATGTGCAACAGTACCTAGGGGCGACACTAAACACCCAGTCGGCCAACAGCATGCAGCTGCTCATTCGGAGGTTCAAACCTCAACGATCCCTCCCGGCGCAGGTTTTCATGCAACTGATCGGTATGATGGCATCCTGCATATTCATAGTCCCGCACGCGAGACTGCACATGCGTCCCCTTCAAGAATGCTTAGCCCGACAGTGGAACCAGGCTCATGGCCATCTAAAAGACCTAGTGTTGGTTACCGGTCGTGCTTACAACTCTCTGCATTGGTGGAATCCACAAAACCTTTGCAGGGGACGACCGTTCCAAGAGCATGTTCCACAAATAGTGCTAACGACGGACGCTTCTCTCCAGGGTTGGGGAGCGCATGTTCTCCATTTCACAGTGCAGGGACTCTGGACGTCACAACAGCAGAAGATGCACATCAATGTATTGGAGCTGATGGCAATCTTCATGGCACTGAAGGCATTCAAGTTGCACCTGTGCAACAAGGTCGTATTAGTCCGGACGGACAACATGACCGCCATGTATTACATCCAGAAGCAGGGAGGCACGCACTCCCCGCAGCTGTCTCACCTAACCCAGAGCATGTGGAAGTGGGCCATTCAGAGGAACATCTTCCTCATGGCGGAGCATCTCCCGGGTGTCGACAACCAGATGGCGGACCTGCTCAGCAGGCACAGTCATCAGATGCACGAGTGGGAGGTCCACCCGTCAGTACTCCATCCATACTTCCAGCAGTGGGGTCATCCAGACATCGACCTCTTCGCCACAAGCGAGAACGCAAAATGCCCAAACTTCGCCGCCAGGTTCCCACACCCGCAGTCTCAGGGCAATGTGATATGGATGAACTGGTCAGGCAGATTTGCGTACGCTTTTCCGCCAGCCCCCCTCATACCTCTGGTGGCGCGCAAACTGCGACAGCACTCCATGACGCTCATCCTGGTTGCTCCAATGTGGGCTCGGCAAGCTTGGTACACCACGTTCCTAGAACTTTCAGTGGTGCCTCACCAGCGGCTGCACCTCACTCCCAGCCTCCTCACTCAGAGCCATGGCGACATTCAGCACCCAGATCCCCAACAGTTGAACCTTGCGATTTGGCTCCTGAAGTCATAGAGTTTGGATACCTAAATTTGCCTCCTGAGTGTATGAACATCATCAAGGAGGCAAGACGACCCACTACCAGGGCCTGCTATGCAGCCAAATGGAAGCGGTTTGTTATTTACTGCTCCAACAATGACATTAATCCGTTGGACGCATCTACGCAAAACATCATATGTTACTTTTTGCATCTGTACCAATGCAACCTGGCATCAGGATACATTTGGCGGCCATAGCCGCTTTCCTTCAAAACAGGCAGCACCTTTCCGTTTTCAGGGTGCCTGCCATTAAAGCATTTCTGGAAGGACTTAAGAGAGTAATCCCTCCCAGACACCCTCCTTCACCAGTCTGGAACCTAAATATCGTTCTCACCAGACTCATGGGGCCACCCTTTGAGCCACTCCATTCCTGTGAAATACAGTTTCTTACCTGGAAGGTGGCCTTCCTAATAGCTATTACATCGCTGCGGAGGGTCAGTGAGCTGCAAGCCCTCACAACTCAAGAACCCTACCTGCAAATTCATGCAAATAGGGTGGTGCTTCGCACCAACCCTAAATTCATGCCAAAGGTGGTTTCGCAGTTCCACCTTCACCAAAACATAGAACTGTCAGTTTTCTTTCCTAACCCTGACTCAGTGGCAGACAGAGCACTGCACACCTTAGATGTCAAAAGGGCTCTCCTGTATTACATCGACAGGACAAAAGACTTTCGAAAAACTAAACAGCTGTTCGTTGCCTTCTCTCCACAACATAAGGGCAACCCCATCTCCAAGTCAGGTATAGCCAGGTGGATTGTTAAATGCATCCAAATCTGTTATCAAAAGGCTAAGCGCACGTTAACAGTTCCCCCTAGAGCGCATTCCACACGCAAGTTAGGGGCTTTCCTGGGTAACATTCCTCTAGAGGATATATGTAGAGCAGCCACATGGACCACCATACATACATTTACCAAACACTACTGCGTAGATGTACACTCCAAACAGCAAGCTGCTGTAGGACAGGCTGTTCTCAGAACTCTCTTTCAGACTGCTGCGGCTGGCACAGGCACCTGCCGGTAAGGAGGTAACTGCTATTTATTCTATGCACAGATATGAATTCAGCAGCCCTCATGCCTCGAACGGAATATGCTACTTACCAGTATGCATCTGTTCTTGGCATGAAGGGCTGCTGACATTCATATCGCCCACCCTCCTCCCCGGTGCCTGTCGCAGCCGTAGCTCTCAGAATCATTTTCAGGCATGGTCATCACTTTCAGTATTACACTCCATCTCTGCCACAATGGCGAAAAACAATCTGAGGATGGAGAGGATGCCCACGCGCACTGTAGTCCAGGGGAGGAGCCAACTATCTTGTGATACTTCGAAGACTCTTCCAGGACAACAATGTGCAATCATCCGGACCCAACACTAGGCGCGATCTATGCACAGATATGAATGTCAGCAGCCCTTCATGCAAAGAACAGATGCATACTGGTAAGTAGCATATTCCTTTCTCCCATTAGATAACATTGCCAGATTTCTGTTGAAAATTTTCTAAGTGTGAACTTTTAAAATAGCTTTATATTCCTGGAAAATCATTGCAATAGCTAAAACGTTTTTACTAAATAGTTTTCAACTTAGACCCCATAACTGAATCTAGGATACAGTCCTGGAACTACCAAAGTAGAAGAAACAGAAGAACTTCGGAAAGAGGGGCAGAAAGGGGATCCACAGACTTATCTGTGCACTATGCCACAAACTGTCCTTCTTGGGGTCCAGAAAGTAGTGAGAATAGCAACCACTCCCTACTTCTAGCCCAGGAACGTACTCGATGGCCCCCTTGGCCAAGAGGGCCGTCACTTCCTGTTGGAGAAGAACCAAATGATCCCCCGACACGCGTTGGCACCGAGGTGGCATGGCCGGAGGGGAGGACAGAAAGGGGAGTGCGTAACCTTGGCTGATTATCTGCAGCACCCACTTGTCTGATGTAAGTTCGCGCCAGTGGTGGAGGTGGTGGCGGATCCTGCCACCCACTGGCGTGGGGAGCTCCCTGAAGCTCGGGTTAGGAAGGCTTAGAGGCGGAAGCAGTGGGGGTGGAGGTGGACTGGCCCGCATGCTGGTTACCAGGCCCGCCCCTGTGGCATCCAAGGCTGCGTCCTCACTGAGGCTGGTTCTGCACAGTCTTGCTGGAAGAGCGTGCCGCCCCTGCCCTGGCCACGAAAGGAACGAAACCCAGGCTTGGCAGGGTTCTTTGTAGAAAGGCACAAGGACTTGGCCGTGGCCCGCGAGTCTTTAAAGCGCTCCAGGGCACCGTCAGCCTTGTCGCCAAAGAGGTGGGAGCCATCAAAGGGCATGTCCATGAGCGAGCCCTGGACATCGGGCGAGAACCCAGAATACCGCAACCAGGCATTGCGCCGCATCACCACAGTCGTGTAAATTGCCCTGCCCAAGGAATCAGCCGTGTCCAGACCACACCTGATGGCAAACTTCGCAGCATACTTACCTTCTGCAATCGCTTGGGAAGGGACAGTGGACCTCCTCAGAGCACTGAGGCAGGACCTCTGCTACCGAATCCCACACTGCGTGGGAGTAATGGCCCAATAAGCAGGCGGTATTAACCGACCGCAACCCCAAGCTGGCTGAGGAGAACAACCTCTTGCCATATTGATCCAGCTTCTTGGAGTCCTTATCAGGCGGAGCCGCGGGAAAGGCACTCTCAGACGTCGAGGCCTGAATGACCAGGCTCTCAGGCGTGGGGTGAGTGGTCAAGAAGGCAGGATCACAAGGCGCCGGGCGATGATGCCTAGCGACCTTCTTATCCACAGGTGCCCCCGAGGCCGGCCGCAACCAAGTGCCCAAGAGGACTTCAGTAAGGGCCTCATTGAAAGGGAGCAGCGGCTCCGACGACGTAGATGCCGTCTGTAGCACCTCCGTAAGGACGTTGGTCTTAAGGGCCACTGTAGGGAAGTCGAGATGGAGAGCCTCAATGGCCCGACGCAGCACCATAGTGTAGGAAGCGCCCTCCTCCATAGTGGGCGGAGGGGAGGCGAACCCCGGGTCAGAAGACACATCAAGCTCATCCGCATCATGAAGGTCATCCACCCAATCCTGCTCGGAGTCACACTGCCGCGCAAGGGGGTCCTCGCAGCTACCCCAGTCCTCGTCCTGCTCCGGAGTAGAAGGAGCCGGCCATGGCGGCAGAGCCGGAGAGGGGGCAAGCCGGGAACGGCGCCGGCTGGGTACGAGCCGCATCCCAATGCGGATCCCAGGCCGAAACGAAATGGTCCGAGAACCGGGGCAGGGGTGAGATAAACAGCACCCAGTGTGGCGCCTGTGACGGAGCCAGGGGCGGCGATGGGGCCGGAGTCAAAGGCAGCGCCAGAGCCAGCGGTGCTGCACCTTGTGGTGCAGGAGCCGAGGGCGCTGGATCCAGTGGCTTTAGGGCCGGCGCCAGAGGCGGTACCGCCGGGCCAACAAGTTCTGGACACAGGACTGTGGGCCCGCGTGCCTGCGGGAGCATGAGGCCTGAAAAGGCAGTCCATGGCAGCAAGAAATTCTTGCATCTGTTCGGTAGTCGCTGACGGACTTGGGTATGGCGGGTAGGCAGCGGGACTCCCAGACTCCGGAGGAGCCCCTCTTCCGCCTCCGAGGAGCGACGGGGGGACGTCGGAGAGCGAACACGCTTCTTCAACTTCTTTTTATGGCGTCGCTTACCGGAATCTGAAGGTGAAGACTTAGAGCCCAAAGAGCGACGGCTCCGGTCCAGCGAGCGGTCCCGCGAACGGCACCTAGAACCGGAGCGGCGGTGAGAGGAGTGCCGGACCTCCAGCAACTTCCGGCGCCGCTCCTGCAAGGACTTCGGGGGCATGGGTCGACAGTCCCGGGAGTCATGGTCGGGCTCCAGGAAGTAGAGGCAGACATCGTGGGGGTCCGCCACCGACATATTACGGCGGCACGACCCACAAGACTTAAAGCTGGACATCCCTACGTGCACCAGGAGACAAAAGTCTCAAAAAGTAGTCAAAAAATGACTGAGGTACGTGTTCAAATCGGATCAGCGCTTTCGCCGCGGAAAAAGAAGGAACTGACAGCGTACATGGGTGGCGCCCTAAGTAGTCTCCGTGACGTCATCTCGGCGCTCACGACGCCAGTGACGGACGCGGAGCTGCAAAACGCCACCGACCGACATGCAGGGGTACTGCTAAGGAAAAACTTTTCCGCTCCAGTCTGACGCCTGGAGATTATTCTAAGGTAAGGAATCTATCACTAACGTGTCTCGTTCAGATATATATCTTAATGATGTTTTCCCCCCATAAATATATGTATACATATACATCTACATACATTCATATACCTACCCATAGATCATATGCACATATATGTATATAACTATCCCTTGATATTCTTGCTTTATTGTGTGTTCCTATTTGGGGTGTATCCAAATATTTGATCTGTAATTAGAGACATTTCTTTGTTGGGTGCAGAGTAAATATAAACAAATACATTTTATTACCCCGCCTCTTCAGGGCTAATGCTGAAAGGGATATGTACATGGCCATATGTACTTGTGTACACATAAGCGTAGCTCATGTTTTTATGGGTGTGAGATAAAACCGCTTTGTCTTTCACCCAGTGTACCTGGGTGTTAGGTGTTTTCTTGGTATAATCAATCAATCAGAGTACTTTTAAAGCACGCTACTTATCCGTGAGGGTCTCAAGGCGCTGAGGGGAGGGGGTGCCGCTACTGCTCGAAGAGCCAGGTCTTGAGGAGTCTTCTAAAGGCGAGTAGGTCTTGGGTCTGCCGTAGGTGGGTAGGGAGGGTGTTCCAGGTCTTGGCAGCGAGGTAGGAGAAGGATCTACCACCGGAGGTTGTTCGTTGAATGCGGGGGACAGCGGCAAGGGCGACCGTCTGGACTGAAAACATGCGCTCTCATTTTATCTGAAACGCACACTGCAGTTCCGGGTGGATGACCAGCTCTTCGTTGGCAACGTGGGGGCCAAAAAAGGTCGAGCCGTGCACAAATGGACATCTCTCAGTGGGTCGTTCTCTGTATCAAAGCCTGTTACATGGCTAAGAATGAGCCTCCTGTGGGGCTGCTATTCCCATTCCACAAGAGCAACGGCAGCAACTACTGATTTGTGACGCGGCGTTCCCTTGCAGGACATTTGTCAGGAAGCTACGTGGGCCTCGCTGCACACATTTACCAAGCATTACTGCCTTGACAGTCCAGTCCGGAGAGACTGCTTCTTTGGCCTTTCTGTTCTCCTTGACTTTCTAGTGTAAACCTGTTAGCAGACCCACCACCTGGGTTGGTATCTATCACTAACTTGTCTCTTTCCGATGCACAAGTTACTACTTGGTAACGATATATCTGTAAGAGACAATAGTTAGTGATAAATTCCCTACTGCCCCTCCCATCCTCCCCATGCTGCGAACCGATTACTAGGGTTAAGGTAACCCCTTTCAGGGCCCTTGTTTCAATGCACCAGTGGTCAGTATCTTGCATGGCTCTGCTTTCCTGGCGCGGAAAGTACAGAACTGACGCCAGCGCGCATGAGTGGCGCCTAAGTAGTCTCTGTGACATGATCTCGGCGCATCGGACACCAGTGACGAACGCGGAGCCGCAGGACGCCACCTACTGACGTGCAGGGGTACTGGTAAGCAAAACTTTCCGGATCCAGTCTGACGCCTGGGGATATTCTAAGGTAAGGAATCTATCACTAACTAATGTTTCTTACAGATTTATCGTTACACAAGTAGTAACCTGTGCTTCTATCTGTCCTTCCGTACAAGGTTGTGCTCAGAACACGTCCATCCTTCCTGCCAAAGGTTGTCACTGCCTTTGACCTCAGGCAGACCATCACTTTGCCCACCTTCTTTCCGCCTCTGCATCCTATTAGAGAGGAAGAGAGGCTCCACCATCTGGACACAAAACGTGCACTCTCCTTTTACCTGAACCGCACACAACAGTTCCGGGTGGATGACCAGCTCTTTGTTGGCTACGCTGGCGCCAAGAAAGGTCAGGCCGTACACAAGCAGGCTATCTCCCGATGGGTCGTCTTGTGTATTAAAGCCTGTTACTCTCTGGCTAAAAAGGAGCCTCCGGTGGTGTTGCGCGCCCATTCCACCAGAGCGACGGCTGCCACTACAGCATTAGGATGCGGTGTCCCCTCTGTCAGGCAGTTACTTGGGCCTAGTTGCACACTTTTACTAAGCACTATTGCCTGGACAGGCAAGTCCGCAGAGATGGCTTCTTTGACCGTTCTGTTCTCCGGGACTTTCGGGTGTGATCTTGGTTCGCAACCCACCACCAGAGTTGGTATTGCTGGGGTATCTATTAAGGTACGGAATATATCACTATGTGTTTCTTTCAGTTGAACAAGTTACTTACCTTCGGTAACGATATATCTGTAAGAAACATTAGTTAGTGGTAGATTCCTTACCGCCCCACCGATCCTCCCCATTCTGCGAACTCATTTCTAGGGTTACGGTCATCCCCTTCCGGCCCCTGTTTCAATGCACCAGTTTTCAGTATCTTGCATGGCTCTGCATTCCTGGCGCGGAAAGTTGTGTACAGAACTGACGTCAGTGCACGAGGACCACGTCTAAGTAGCCGCAGCGACGTTATCTTGGCGACCACGATGCCAATGACGGACGTGGAGCCACACAACGCCACCTTCCTTCGCGCAGGGGTACTGCTGACGAAAACTTTCCAGATCCAGTCTGACACCTAGAGGTAATTCTAAGGTAAGGAATCTATCACTAACTAATGTTTCTTGCAGATATAGCATTACCGAAGGTAAGTACTTGTTCAACAATTAATGTAGAGTGTTTGGGGGATGCAGGAAGTGCAGCAGCCTTTCCTGGTTGTTTTTAAAACCTCACCCCATTCCCCCAGGGGATTAGATTTATGCTCCCTGGAGAGGATTTTGTTCTCCCTCAGCCTGTCCTTTTGCGCAATGGCTTGGGGAATCAGGGTCCCTAGTGGTTCGTGCTTTGTTTGCGTTGGCCGTCTAACAAGTGGAAAAAAACTTTGGGGCACATCTTAGTGATTGAGTGCCTTACTAACCTTGTTAGTAATTGACAGTGCAAGGTTGTACAATATAATGAATGCTATTAAATGTTGGGATTACAACCATCTGATAAAGACTACTAGCCGCAGATTCCTTCAAGTAGGATTATCCCCAGGTGTGAGACTGGATCCGGAAACTTTTTGCCACAGCATCCCTGCGTGCCGGGGGCGAGGCGGCATCACGCGACTCCGCCCAGGCGTTGTCAGCGAGATCACAAAAGCACCACCCGGCGCGCATACAACATTTTTTTTTTCCTTTTCTGCATGCATTGCGGATCCGGTCTCTGTTACGGGCCTGTTTGGGGCCCCTTATTTTCTTCCCAATTATCTAATTTTTGGTTGAACAGTGTGTGAATGCCTTCGGGCTTCAAGACTTAGACGTCATGTGGGCGTCTTATGTCGGCGACGGACCCTCACCTCATTTGTTTGTGGTGTTTGGGCGAGGATCCCGGCTCCACTGACTGTGAGGCATGCCAACAGTTGAAGCGAAGTCAAGGCGGAAGCGCCGCATGAAACTACTCTCAGCGCGCCTCTCAAGGTTGACTTCCTCTCTTCGATCAGCCTCGGCAGAAGGTTTCACATGCAGCTGTTGTCATCGTCCTCGTTCTTCTCCGATGTCACGAGAGCGTCGCTCCCCGGTGAGTAAGTGTCGCAATTTGTCCCCAGGGGCTGATGTTCGGCTTGCCGGGAGCGTGGGCTCTCAACGGATGATGCTGCCCCGCGTGTTGACCCTCCTGTCCACCGTTTCCCGGTGACGGATCGCCGAGAGTCCAGATGGAGACTTATGCATCTGCTTTGCAGGCCTCGCTGGCGTCTCCTCCTCCTTCCTCTCCTGGGGTGTCAGCGGATCACTTGCCTTGTGCGGGGCCCTTTAAGACAGCTCCGGCCCCAGCACCGACTGGTTCGGATCCAGGCTTGGAGGATGTGGTACTGTCGGGGTGCGGCTCTTCGAGGGTCCCTCCTTCAGACCACTGTGCCTCTGCCTCACCGCAAACTCCCGCTGTAGTCCCTGTGGTGTCGCGGGAGGTCGCCGGGGCTCGGGGATGCAACCTCAGGGCAGGTGAAGGCCTTGCCCATGGCTGAGCTGACACTGCCACGGCGCCAGCACCTGCTGGTCCGGGTGGCGCCACAGGGTTCGGTGGACCCTCCTCGTCCCGCTCTGGGTCGAGATTCGATGGGGACTCCTCGTCCTGCTCCGGGCCTTTCTCGCCCCTCCACGAAGGCGGCTGTCTCGTCGGAGTGCGAGTCGGCGGTTGAGTTGGCTCTGGCGGTGCCGCATGGTTTGCCGTGCCATCTCCAAAGCATGCTAGGCCGGGGCTGCCGGAGGGTTGCGTGTCATTCCCCTGGTCCCTCTCGTTCTTCCACGCAGGCGGCTGCCTTGGCGGAGGTCGAGCCGGTGCCGTTCAGGCGCCACCCCTTGGCCACCTCGGATCTGGCCCCGCTTTGTTCCCTGGCACGGTGTGGCTTCGAGGCGCCTTCTCTGGCGTCAGTCGGCGCCAGATGGTGGCGACGTTCTGCCTCGGGCGGTGGACTCTATGGCTCCGCACAAGGGTCGGGCCACGATGCGTCTAAGGACCCACCTGTGAGAAGGTGGCCTGATATGCAGTGCTCACTATTCTAGTGAACACTATGTATCAGTCCAGCAACCCTTATTGATGATTGGTTGTAAGTCAACCTTATAGACCAGCTATCCTAGTAGCGTGGATACGAGCAGTCTAAGGCTAAAGACTCGAGAGGGCGTGTTAAGCCAGCTGTTTACCACACATATACCCCTTGAATACCAAGTGAAAGGACACCACACAAGTGTTATGAAAATAAACAGTTATTTATTTAAAGATCACAACAGCCCTGTACTCTTTATGAGGACAGGGTACTAAGCACAAACCAAAACTCTTACAAAAATACTTAAGTTAGCACAGTATATACAAATGCCCGAGGGGCACGGAAAACCATATACTCTGAAAGTGGAATGCGAAATTCCTAGCAGGTAAGTACAGTTCTAATAGCTTTTGGAATCGCTAGGACTTGACTAGGGAATCGTTAGATTACTTCTAGGAGGCCTAGGGGACTCGGGTGCAGTGTGTGCACTCTCACGCGAGATGCGGACAAAAGTCTATGGTAGCTAGGAATTAGAAAGTTAGTGTTCTCGGGCGAACCCGACCTGGTAGGGAGAAAACGAAAGTAGATTCTGACCCTTGGATAGTGAGGCTATGCTGGGGCACCGAAATGCCGAAGTTACCTAGCCCAGGGGCTGCAGCTGCATAGGTCTGAAAAGACGTCGGGAATCCTCGTAGACGGACCAGGAGCCGGAAGAAAAGATGCTGGCCGGTGACCAGTGAAGAAAGTTCAGATGGATCCAAGCCTGGATCTCGAAGATAGATGACACCTGAAAGCAGAGGGGACCAAGTTCGAGACTACTAGCCAGTAGTCAGTGGGCACCAGGAGGGCACCGGATGGTAGCCACCTCGACAAGGTGAGTGGGTGACGCTGTAGCTCGAAGATCTCGCGGACCAGGAGGCGTTGTCGGCGACCAGGATGGAGGATCGAGCTGTCCCACGAAGTTAGAAGCTGTCGGCGTCGCTGGACCCAGGATTGGGCAACAAAGCCTTGGCAAATTCAAGCCCACGCGGTGGACCTAAAATGGCGTCTGGAGTGGACCAGGAGGGTCCGGGGTGCCTCTCTTGAACAAGGAAGCAAGGGCCAGCCTGGAGCAACCAGACCAGCAGTCGTGAAGTCGTTGGGCGTCGTTCAGAGGGCCACAAGCCAGCCGGCTAGTAGCCAAACAACGCGGTGCACAGCAAACAGCAGAAGGGCCCCACGCAGATCGTGGAGATGCAGGGAGGCTGATCTTGGGTGCTGGAGCTGCGCAGGGTCGGGGCTTCTCGGACCCCAAAGCACTCACCAGTGGAGGACACGGTGGGCTTGCAGTAAAGATGTCGTGCAGTCTTGGCGATCGTCGGTCCCTCGAGGTCTCGTCGCACTCACGGTTCTCAGCTTGGCTGTAGAGGTGAGTAGAGGTCAGAGGTGCCAGGGAAGCCGGGTCTCGTCGAGCTGGGTCGTCGGATTCGTGATGAAGGACTTGCAGCAGACCGCAGTGTTCTTTAGGATGGTGCCCGCTTGATGCAGGGTGACTACTCCTTAGCCACAAGGGAGAATCTTGAAGAAGAAATCGTGAAGTCCTTTCGAAGAAAGTGGTATCTTGATTCCAAAGATGATCTAATTTGAACAGGGGGCCCGCTCCTATCTTTATACTAAAAAAGGGGGCTGACCCGGTGACTAGGTCCTGCCTATGGGTGGGACTAGGTGGGGGGTGGTTACACCCCTCAGCCATGCCGGACTTCCCCAGGCCAGGGGCTGGTGTGCCCCTGGAACTGGTTCAGACCGGCCTATGCGTAGTGAGCACCGGGGTGCCACTCAGCAGTCACCTTCCTGTAAAGCCCTGCCTACCCAGGATACACAAAACCATGTCTGGGACGGTGCTAGCACCGCCCCTGACAGGAAACCCTTTGTCCAGGCTCCCCTCGCTGGAAGGACTCCCAGCTGCAGGGGGTCAGACTTGTGTCTGTGGTGGCAGCATCCATTTTGTGGAGCTGAGGCTTCAGTTAACTTTAACCGGGGTTCACAGTTACATACATGTCGTGTCCCTCTAGAAGGGTGGAATGCTAACCCCGTCGCCAGAATTGGCGAGGGGTTAGTATTCCAATTCGTATGACACCTTACTCGACATGTTTTGATAAAGCAATACCAAAGATAGCATTTAACCGCGAGGATTATAATGCACTTAAGAGTATATGGTATGCGATATCATGGAACAGCTATTAGGACTTGATTCCGCAAGCTGCAGACAGGCTCAGCTCATGCCAGAGCACCATCTCACACGATTCCAAGCACTCTGCCTTCAGGATTGTCAAGGCCTGCCATAGGAGTGACTGATAGGAATCTGTGTGTCCATTTTAGGGTTAGGTATAGGTATACTACACCTACAGCAAAGGGTGATTACACGACTTTGCCCCAGCTGTCATGCAGCCAGTTGTGTCAAATTTAGGAGGCCAGCCAGGGGTGGCATAATACATGCTGCAGCCCCTGGCAGCCCTGGGTACACCTATGCCCTGAGTTACAGGGTCTGATAAGGTGGCCCAGTACCAATTGGTAGATGCACCTAGGGTACATGAGGTAATTTAGAAAGAGAACAGCCAGGCTGTGGGTCTGATTGGCAGGCCCACAGCCAGAGAAAGTCGTAAACCAGTGAAACAAAAGCAAAAAATCTGGGTGATCATAGGATTGCAGACCCTACTCTCCTACATGACCCCCCCCCAAACTTTGGGACAATAAGCTAACCTTGACCAGGTGAGTCTTCTTGTTCTAAGTGGAAATATCTGGAGAGCCCATCGGCATTGCCATGATCAGTACCAGGTCTATGTTCCACTGTAAAGTCCATCCCCTGTAGGGAAATGGACCACCTAAGCAGTTTGGGGTTTTCACCCTTCATCTGATTTAGCCACAAGAGGGGCTTATGGTCGGTCTGAATCTTGAAGTGAGTGCCAAACAAGTATGGCCTCAGCTTCTTCAGGGCCCAAACCACAGCAAAGGCCTCCCTCTCAATAGCTGACCAATTCTTCTCTCTGGGGGTCAGCCTTCTGCTTATAAAAGCAATGGGCTGATCCTGACCATCAAAATTCAGTTGAGCAAGAACAGCTCCCACACCCAACTCAGAAGCATCTGTTTGGACAATGAATGGTTTGGAGTAGTCTGGACTCTTAAGGATAGGTGCTGTGCACATGGCCTGCTTTAGGTCATCGAATGCTTTTTGACAGCCTGCTGTCCACTGAACCTTTTTTGGCATTTTCTTACTTGTCAGTTCATTTAATGGTGTCACAATGGAACCATAGTTCCTGACAAACTTTCTGTAGTATCCAGTCAGGCCCAAGAAAGCTCGAACCTGAGTCTGGGTGGTTGGAGGAGCCCAGTCCCTGATTGACTGTATTTTGCTCTCCAGTGGCTGAACCTGGCCTCCACCTACAAGGTGGCCCAGGTATACAACCTGTGTCTGCCCTATCTGGCACTTGGTGGCCTTGATAGTGAGGCCTGCTGCTTGCAGAGCCTCTAACACTTTCCTCAGGTGGACCAGGTGATCCTCCCAGGTGGAGCTAAAGACAGCAATATCATCTAGATATGCTGCACAGAAGTCATCCAGCCCAGTAAGGACTTGATTCACCAACCTTTGGAAGGTGGCAGGTGCATTTTTCAGACCAAAGGGCATTACCACAAATTGATAATGCCCACCAGGGGTTGAAAATGCTGTTTTGGGCTTGGCATCCTCAGCTAACCTGATTTGCCAATACCCGGCTGTTAAGTCAAATGTACTTAAGTAGTTGGCAGAAGCCAATCTATCTATAAGTTCATCTGCCCTTGGTATTGGATGGGCATCAGTCTTAGTGACTGCATTGAGACCCCTGTAGTCTACGCAAAACCTCATCTCTCTCTTACCATCTTGGGTGTGAGGCTTTGGCACTAGAACTACTGGACTAGCCCAAGGGCTATCTGAGGGTTCAATGACTCCCAATTCCAACATTTTCTGCACTTCAGTTTTTATGCAGTCTCTAACATGATCAGGCTGCCTGTAGATTTTACTCTTGACTGGCAGGCTGTCACCAGTGTCAACCTCATGGGTGCACCAATTGGTCTGACTGGGTGTCAGAGAGAACATATGTCTGAAAGACTGAAGAACCTGTTTACAGTCTTTCTGCTGATGTTCAGAGAGGCTGCCACAAAAGACAACACCATCTACTGACCCATCATCAGGATTCTGAGTGAGCAGGTCTGGGAGAGGGTCACTCTCTTCCTCCTGTCCCTCATCTATGGCCATGAGCAAGCTCATGTCCTTCCTGTCGACATATGCTTTGAGCCTGTTGACATGGAGTACCCTGTGGGGACTCCTGGGAGTTCCAAGGTCTACCAGGTAGGTGACCTCTCCCTTTTGCTCAAGAATTGTGTGGGGCCCAGACCATTTGTCTTTGAGTGCTGCTGGGGCCACTGGCTCCAACACCCACACCTTCTGTCCAGGCTGGTAAACAGTCAGGACAGCCTTTTGGTCATGCCAAGCTTTTTGAAGTTCTTGACTGGCCTTAAGGTTTTCAGATGCCTTCTCCATATACTCAGCCATCCTGGAGCGGAGACCAAGTACATAGTCCATTATGTTGGTTGCAGGCTTTTTGAGAGGTCTCTCCCATCCTTCCTTCACCAAACACAAGGGGCCTCTCACAGGGTGCCCATACAAAAGTTCAAAAGGGCTGTAGCCAACCCCCTTTTGTGGGACCTCTCTGTAAGCAAACAGAAGGCAGGGCATCAGGACATCCCATCTACGCCTGAGTGTTTCAGGTAGTCCATGAATCATCCCTTTTAGGGTCCTGTTGAACCTTTCAACAAGCCCATTGCATTGTGGGTGATAGGGTGTAGTGAATTTGTAATTGACACCACACTCCTTCCACATAGCAGTTAAGTAGCTTGACATGAAGTTTGCACCTCTGTCAGAGACAACCTCCTTAGGGAAGCCCACTCTGGAGAACACTCCAACTAGGGCCCTTGCCACCACAGGTGCTGTGGTGGTCCTAAGTGGAATAGCTTCAGGATACCTGGTGGCATGATCCACTACCACCAGTATAAACTTGTGCCCTGATGCTGTCTGGGGTTCCATTGGACCAACAATGTCAATCCCCACTCTTTCAAAGGGCACCCCCACCACAGGCATTGGTATAAGGGGGGCCTTTGTTGTGCCACCTGACTTACCACTGGCTTGGCAAGTGACACAGGAGCGACAAAACTCCTTGGTATCCTCATTCATGTGAGGCCAGTGAAAGTGTGAGACAAGTCTGTCCCAAGTCTTTGTCTGGCCTAAGTGACCTGCTAAGGGAATCTCATGGGCCAAGGTAAGTAGGAAACCTCTCTGAGACAAGGGGACAACCAGCCTCCTGGTCATGCCAGGCTTGGGGTCTCTTGACTCAGTGTACAGGAGTCCATCTTCCCAGTATACCTTGTGGGTACCTGTGGCGTTCCCAGCAGCCTCAGCAGCAGCCTGCTGTCTGAGGGGTTCAAGAGAAGGGCAGTCTAACTGGTCCTTCCCCAGGTCTTCCCTTGAGGGTCCCCCTGAGCCCAAGAATTCAACTTGATCAAGTTCAAACTCTCTAGGCTCAGTTTCCCTCAATTCTTGCAGGTCAGCCTCCTCTGAGACTTGATCCACAACCTGGGGCAAGGGGGAAGGCACAGCCTTAACCCTACTGCTCTTTTTCTTGGAAGGTGTCTGGTCCATTGTTCCAGGATCCAGCACCTGTTCAGTGGGGCATTTTCTGGCCTGTGACCTGGTCACAGCAAACACATGTGCTGGCAAACCTAACATTTCCAGATGAGTCCTCTGCTCCACTTCTGACCATTGTGATGACTCCAAATCATTGCCCAACAAACAATCCACTGGGAGGTCTGAACTAACTACAACCTTCTTTTGGCCAGTTACCCCTCCCCAGGAGAAAGCTACAATTGCCATACTATGATTGGTAGTGACATTGCTTGCATTGGTCACCAGGAATTCTGTACCTGGCATGATCTGTCCAGGGTCCACAAAGCCAGGTGTCACCATAGTGACACTGGCACAAGTGTCCCTATAGGCCTGAGCCATTTTTCCATTAATGAAAGGTGTCTGTCTGTATTTGCCCAAAGTATTGGGACTTATGTCAGGGGACATATCCATATCCCCTGTACTGACAAGGACAGCCTGAGTGAGGGTGCCAACTAAGTTGTCACTCCCCTCAGAACCCAGGGTTAACCCTACTAAACCCTTGGGAGGTGCACTACCACTGCTGGCTGTACTAGGGGGCACAGGTGCCTTAGGGGCTGCAGTGGCAGGAGTCTGCCCTCCTCCTTTCTTGGTGCACTCACTAAACCAGTGAGTTTTACTTTTACAGTATTGGCACCACCTTTTAGATTGGCCTTCTTTCTTCTTTTGGGGAGCCTGACCCCCACCCTCTTTGGGTTGTTGGGGACCTGTCGAAGACTTCTGGTCATTTTGTTCCCCTTTTGAATCTTTACCCTTCTGGTCTGCTTTCTTCTGACCACCTTGATTCTGGCCCTGGTTCTGTTTAACTCTTGTTCTAACCCATCTGTCTGCCTTCTTTCCCAATTCTTGGGGAGAGGTCAGATCTGAGTCAACAAGATGCTGATGTAACAACTGGTTCTGACAATTGTTTAAAATTTGTTCTCTCATCATCAAATTGTACAATCCTTTATAATCAGTAACCTTACTGCCCAGCAACCAGCCCTCAAAAGCCTTAGTGGCACAATCTACAAAGTCAGCCCAATCTTGAGACTGAGTTTTCTGGGTATCCCTGAACAGCACCCTGTACTGCTCAGTGGTTAGGCCAAACCCATCAACCAGTGCACTTTTCAAGACTTGGTAATCATTAGCATCCTCTACCCTTGTGGTGAGGAGCTTGTCTCTTCCTTTACCTTCAAAGGAGAGCCACAAGATAGCTGCCCACTGACTTGGGGGGACACCTTGCACAGTGCAGGCTCTCTCCAAAGCAGTAATCCATTTGTGGATGTCATCCCCTTGCTTAAAGGGGGGCACTATCTTACCAAGGTGTTTTGTATCAAAACTCCTTTCCCTATTGCTAGGTACAATGCTGCCACCAGTGGGGACTGTCCCACTCAATTGTTGCTCTCTAGCAAAGGCAAGCCTTTCTTTGGCTAGGGCAAGTTCTTCCCTTTCAATCCTCAGATTGGCTGCCTTTTCCTTAGCTTCATACATTCTCCTCTGGGGAGATGTCATTCCCCTTTGAGAGGAACGTTGAGAGCCATTGGTATGAAGGGATCTGTTAGAGCCTCTTGATAGAGATCTAACTCGTCCATTCCCCATGTTAAGCTGACCTGAGAGTGGCCCCAGGGCTCCCCTAGAGTCCCTCTCATGTCTGCTTAAGTTGGTCCTGGTTAGTCTGACGACTTCTACCTGTCCCTGGTCTGCCTCACCCCTAGACTCCAAGTCATCATCCTCATCATCAGCATCATCTGCTTCCTGATGTGGAGGGTCCTGGTTATCAAAGGGTCCCTGTAGGGAGGGCATATTGCCTTCTGAAGTAGAAGGGTCTGGGTTACCAGCCCTCCTTGCATCATGAGTCTCTAAGAGACCAATCAGAAAAGCAGTTGTGGGGTTAGACCCCTGCTTAATCTTCCTAGAGGTACATACTTGTCGTAACTCATGGAAGCTAAGCGCAGTATATCTTGAAGGGATGACCTGTGGAGGGTCAACTGACACAAGGGGAGACTCAGTGTTTCCTCCTGTGACCGACATACTGCTTCTAGTGTGGTGTAAGTGATGCACCTACCTACACTATGTGTTACCTACTGGTCCCTTGCTAGAGTTGCAGCCAAGGTGTGCTAGCCTTGAGGAGCTACAACAGCTGGTTCAGTAGAACTCAGAGTATTCTAAGCTTTAGTTATATGTACCTAACAGTACTTATGTGATCTTTCAACAAGATATTCTTAGGATACGTGTGGTAAAACAACAGCAAGCTCAAATCCCAACCGCTGCTCACCAATGTGAGAAGGTGGCCTGATATGCAGTGCTCACTATTCTAGTGAACACTATGTATCAGTCCAGCAACCCTTATTGATGATTGGTTGTAAGTCAACCTTATAGACCAGCTATCCTAGTAGCGTGGATACGAGCAGTCTAAGGCTAAAGACTCGAGAGGGCGTGTTAAGCCAGCTGTTATACCACACATATACCCCTTGAATACCAAGTGAAAGGACACCACACAAGTGTTATGAAAATAAACAGTTATTTATTTAAAGATCACAACAGCCCTGTACTCTTTATGAGGACAGGGTACTAAGCACAAACCAAAACTCTTACAAAAATACTTAAGTTAGCACAGTATATACAAATGCCCGAGGGGCACGGAAAACCATATACTCTGAAAGTGGAATGCGAAATTCCTAGCAGGTAAGTACAGTTCTAATAGCTTTTGGAATCGCTAGGACTTGACTAGGGAATCGTTAGATTACTTCTAAGAGGCCTAGGGGACTCGGGTGCAGTGTGTGCACTCACGCGAGATGCGGACAAAAGTCTATGGTAGCTAGGAATTAGAAAGTTAGTGTTCTCGGGCGAACCCGACCTGGTAGGGAGAAAACGAAAGTAGATTCTGACCCTTGGATAGTGAGGCTATGCTGGGGCACCGAAATGCCGAAGTTACCTAGCCCAGGGGCTGCAGCTGCATAGGTCTGAAAAGACGTCGGGAATCCTCGTAGACGGACCAGGAGCCGGAAGAAAAGATGCTGGCCGGTGACCAGTGAAGAAAGTTCAGATGGATCCAAGCCTGGATCTCGAAGATAGATGACACCTGAAAGCAGAGGGGACCAAGTTCGAGACTACTAGCCAGTAGTCAGTGGGCACCAGGAGGGCACCGGATGGTAGCCACCTCGACAAGGTGAGTGGGTGACGCTGTAGCTCGAAGATCTCGCGGACCAGGAAGCGTTGTCGGCGACCAGGATGGAGGATCGAGCTGTCCCACGAAGTTAGAAGCTGTCGGCGTCGCTGGACCCAGGATTGGGCAACAAAGCCTTGGCAAATTCAAGCCCACGCGGTGGACCTAAAATGGCGTCTGGAGTGGACCAGGAGGGTCCGGGGTGCCTCTCTTGAACAAGGAAGCAAGGGCCAGCCTGGAGCAACCAGACCAGCAGTCGTGAAGTCGTTGGGCGTCGTTCAGAGGGCCACAAGCCAGCCGGCTAGTAGCCAAACAACGCGGTGCACAGCAAACAGCAGAAGGGCCCCACGCAGATCGTGGAGATGCAGGGAGGCTGATCTTGGGTGCTGGAGCTGCGCAGGGTCGGGGCTTCTCGGACCCCAAAGCACTCACCAGTGGAGGACACGGTGGGCTTGCAGTAAAGATGTCGTGCAGTCTTGGCGATCGTCGGTCCCTCGAGGTCTCGTCGCACTCACGGTTCTCAGCTTGGCTGTAGAGGTGAGTAGAGGTCAGAGGTGCCAGGGAAGCCGGGTCTCGTCGAGCTGGGTCGTCGGATTCGTGATGAAGGACTTGCAGCAGACCGCAGTGTTCTTTAGGATGGTGCCCGCTTGATGCAGGGTGACTACTCCTTAGCCACAAGGGAGAATCTTGAAGAAGAAATCGTGAAGTCCTTTCGAAGAAAGTGGTATCTTGATTCCAAAGATGATCTAATTTGAACAGGGGGCCCGCTCCTATCTTTATACTAAAAAAGGGGGCTGACCCGGTGACTAGGTCCTGCCTATGGGTGGGACTAGGTGGGGGGTGGTTACACCCCTCAGCCATGCCGGACTTCCCCAGGCCAGGGGCTGGTGTGCCCCTGGAACTGGTTCAGACCGGCCTATGCGTAGTGAGCACCGGGGTGCCACTCAGCAGTCACCTTCCTGTAAAGCCCTGCCTACCCAGGATACACAAAACCATGTCTGGGACGGTGCTAGCACCGCCCCTGACAGGAAACCCTTTGTCCAGGCTCCCCTCGCTGGAAGGACTCCCAGCTGCAGGGGGTCAGACTTGTGTCTGTGGTGGCAGCATCCATTTTGTGGAGCTGAGGCTTCAGTTAACTTTAACCGGGGTTCACAGTTACATACATGTCGTGTCCCTCTAGAAGGGTGGAATGCTAACCCCGTCGCCAGAATTGGCGAGGGGTTAGTATTCCAATTCGTATGACACCTTACTCGACATGTTTTGATAAAGCAATACCAAAGATAGCATTTAACCGCGAGGATTATAATGCACTTAAGAGTATATGGTATGCGATATCATGGAACAGCTATTAGGACTTGATTCCGCAAGCTGCAGACAGGCTCAGCTCATGCCAGAGCACCATCTCACACGATTCCAAGCACTCTGCCTTCAGGATTGTCAAGGCCTGCCATAGGAGTGACTGATAGGAATCTGTGTGTCCATTTTAGGGTTAGGTATAGGTATACTACACCTACAGCAAAGGGTGATTACACGACTTTGCCCCAGCTGTCATGCAGCCAGTTGTGTCAAATTTAGGAGGCCAGCCAGGGGTGGCATAATACATGCTGCAGCCCCTGGCAGCCCTGGGTACACCTATGCCCTGAGTTACAGGGTCTGATAAGGTGGCCCAGTACCAATTGGTAGATGCACCTAGGGTACATGAGGTAATTTAGAAAGAGAACAGCCAGGCTGTGGGTCTGATTGGCAGGCCCACAGCCAGAGAAAGTCGTAAACCAGTGAAACAAAAGCAAAAAATCTGGGTGATCATAGGATTGCAGACCCTACTCTCCTACACCACCCTCTTTTCCGGAGGTTGGCTGCATTTTGGTGTCATCCTCCCCGGCGACAGGCCGCCGCGTGGTGTCTTTTTCACCGGCATCGTCGAAGGGCGGCTCCCCGCCATTTTTGAGGCCGAGGTGTTCGTCGGTCCCCCATTCTTCGGTTCCTCCCGACTTCCAGGTCTGGCTTTTGTCCGCCCGCTTGGCTTAGAGGACGGCCGCCTCAGTCTGCAGCCGTCGCCCACGGAAGAGCTGCTTTCTCCACTGCGGGGCCCTACGGAGGCTGGTGCGGCCTTCGCTCACGCGGTATCCACTGCTGTGGGCATTCTGTCCGGTGACCCGGTTGCTCATTTTCCGGCAGACCATCTTTTGGAGGTTCTCCACCAGGGCTCTGGTGGGAGGGAGATCTTGCTTCCCTTTGAGGGTTCACTCCTTTCTTCCCTGATGGGGGCTCGGAGGCGCCCCGCCTCAGGGAATCTGGTGCCTCACCACCTTTTGCACCGGCGCCGCGTGACCCGGCGTGTCTTTCCCTCCACCCCTCTGCCTCCAGTCAACTTTCGCGGACTGCTTTTTCCTCCCTGCCGCCACTGTTGACTCCGCCGTCCCGGGAGGCTCGCTGTTTGGACTCTTGGGGGCGCAATATGTTCAACTCGACCAGCGCTGCCCTATGGGCCTTAACACCTTATGTGTGTTGGCTAGGACCTCCTCTTGTTTGTGGGACTCGGCTGAGTCTTTGGGATCCGCTGCTTCCCAAGAGACAGTTTAGGTGGATTTACGGCATCATGCGCTGGATGGCCGGGAGCTAGTGACATTTATTCTTCTCTCTGCTCTGGACATCTCGGAGGTGCTGGGCCGGGCCATGGCTTCCTCAGTTGCCCTCCATCGCCATGCTTGGCTTCGGGACGGCGTGTTCCCTGAAAATATCCGGGAGCTGCTGATTGATCTTCCGTTTGATGGCAGCTTGTTATTACATGCCCCGGCTGACTCCGCCATCCAAAGGTTCCTGGCGGGGCTCTGTTTTCCTCCCCCTCCTCCTTCTCCTCCGCCCTATCATCTTCCACCTCCTTCCCCGCCTCAGTGACTGCTGAGTTGAGCTGGTTCTGGGCTTTTCTGTGGGCCGGTTGCCCTAGCTGTGGAGCGCGTTTTATGGCCATCTGAGTCCTCCTTGCTGGGACTGTGGCGTTGTTGGCTGCTGGACGGCCCCTTGTTGTGTGTGTGTTTTTTTTCAGGAGTTGTTGTACAGACTTGGCCCTGAGATTAGGCCTTCTGTTCTGTCTGGGGCTGCTTAAAACGCCTTCCACAGGGGTTTCTTTCCCCGAGGTTCTTTTTGTTTTTTCCTCTGCTGCGGAAGTTCTTCATAGGGACTTAACGTACCCTATGTGGGGAAGTGGTAGCTGTAATATAGCTTGCACTCTGCTTGGTAGTTCTGGTCACCTTCGGGTGCTGGTTCTCCATGGCGTTTATGTATGTTGATTTGCTTCTTGAGGTTGTGTGCGCTGCCCCTCATAGGGGTGTGTCCAGGCATTTCCTCACCACCTTGCTCCCGTCCTGAGGGCTGGGATGATTCTGTGTACTCCCTTGTCAGGCGTCGCCTGCCCAGTCTTCCTGGGACCCCAGGCTGCCTGTCTTGCTTCTGGCAGCTATTGAGTGCTGGTGCCGTTCTGGCTGGCCTGTTGCCTTCTATCTGGAGGAGGCTCACTGTGAGAAGGTGGCCTGATATGCAGTGCTCACTATTCTAGTGAACACTATGTATCAGTCCAGCAACCCTTATTGATGATTGGTTGTAAGTCAACCTTATAGACCAGCTATCCTAGTAGCGTGGATACGAGCAGTCTAAGGCTAAAGACTCGAGAGGGCGTGTTAAGCCAGCTGTTATACCACACATATACCCCTTGAATACCAAGTGAAAGGACACCACACAAGTGTTATGAAAATAAACAGTTATTTATTTAAAGATCACAACAGCCCTGTACTCTTTATGAGGACAGGGTACTAAGCACAAACCAAAACTCTTACAAAAATACTTAAGTTAGCACAGTATATACAAATGCCCGAGGGGCACGGAAAACCATATACTCTGAAAGTGGAATGCGAAATTCCTAGCAGGTAAGTACAGTACTAATAGCTTTTGGAATCGCTAGGATTTGACTAGGGAATCGTTAGATTACTTCTAGGAGGCCTAGGGGACTCGGGTGCAGTGTGTGCACTCTCACGCGAGATGCGGACAAAAGTCTATGGTAGCTAGGAATGACAAACTTAGTGTTCTCGGGCGAACCCGACCTGGTAGGGAGAAAACGAAAGTGGATCCTGACCCTTGGATAGTGAGGCTATGCTGGGGCACTGAAATGCCGAAGTTACCTAGCCCAGGGGCTGCAGCTGCATATGTCTCAAAAGACGTCGGGAATCCTCGTAGGCGGACCAGGAGCCTGGAAGAAAGAAGTTGCTGGCAGGCGACCAGTGAAGAAAGTTCGATGGATCCAAGCCTGGATCGAAGGAAGATGACACCTGAAAGCAGAGGGGACCAAGTTCGAGACTACTAGCCAGTAGTCAGTGGGCACCAGGAGGGCACCGGATGGTAGCCACCTCGACTAGGTGAGTGGGTGACGCTGTGTTCGCAGATCTCACGGACCAGGAGGCGTTGTCGGCGACCAGGCTGGAGGAGCGAGCTGTCCCACGATGGATGAAGCTGTCGGCGTCGCTGGACCCAGGATTGGGCAACAAAGCCTTGGCAAATTCAAGCCCACGCGGTGGACCTAAAATGGCGTCTGGAGTGGACCAGGAGGGTCCGGGGTGCCTCTCTTGAACAAGGAAGCAAGGGCCAGCCTGGAGCAACCAGACCAGCAGAAGAGATGTCGTCGAGCGTCGTTCAGAGGGCCACAAGCCAGCCGGTTAGTAGCCAAACAACGCGGTGCACAGCAAACAGCAGAAGGGCCCCACGCAGATCGTGGAGATGCAGGGGGGCTGACCTTGGGTGCTGGAGCTGCGCAGGGTCGGGGCTTCTCGGACCCCAAAGCACTCACCAGTGGAGGACACGGTGGGCTTGCAGTAAAGATGTCGTGCAGTCTTGGCGATCGTCGGTCCCTTGAGGTCTCGTCGCACTCACGGTTCTCAGCTTGGCTGTAGAGGTGAGTAGAGGTCAGAGGTGCCAGGGAAGCCGGGTCTCGTCGAGCTGGGTCGTCGGATTCGTGATGAAGGACTTGCAGCAGACCGCAGTGTTCTTTAGGATGGTGCCCGCTTGATGCAGGGTGACTACTCCTTAGCCACAAGGGAGAATCTTGAAGAAGAAATCGTGAAGTCCTTTCGAAGAAAGTGGTATCTTGATTCCAAAGATGATCTAATTTGAACAGGGGGCCCGCTCCTATCTTTATACTAAAAAAGGGGGCTGACCCGGTGACTAGGTCCTGCCTATGGGTGGGACTAGGTGGGGGGTGGTTACACCCCTCAGCCATGCCGGACTTCCCCAGGCCAGGGGCTGGTGTGCCCCTGGAACTGGTTCAGACCGGCCTATGCGTAGTGAGCACCGGGGTGCCACTCAGCAGTCACCTCCCTGTAAAGCCCTGCCTACCCAGGATACACAAAACCATGTCTGGGACGGTGCTAGCACCGCCCCTGACAGGAAACCCTTTGTCCAGGCTCCCCTCACTGGGAGGACTCCCAGCTGCAGGGGGTCAGACTCGTGTCTGTGGTGGCAGCATCCATTTTGTGGAGCTGAGGCTTCAGTTAACTTTAACCGGGGTTCACAGTTACATACATGTCGTTTCCCTCTAGAAGGGTGGAATGCTAACCCCGTGGCCAGAATTGGCGAGGGGTTAGTATTCCAATTCGTATGACACCTTACTCGACATGTTTTGATAAAGCAATACCAAAGTTAGCATTTAACCGCGAGGATTATAATGCACTTAAGAGTATATGGTATGCGTTATCATGGAACAGCTATTAGGACTTGATTCCGCAAGCTGCAGACAGGCTCAGCTCATGCCAGAGCACCATCTCACACGATTCCAAGCACTCTGCCTTCAGGATTGTCAAGGCCTGCCATAGGAGTGACTGATAGGAATCTGTGTGTCCATTTTAGGGTTAGGTATAGGTATACTACACCTACAGCAAAGGGTGATTACACGACTTTGCCCCAGCTGTCATGCAGCCAGTTGTGTCAAATTTAAGAGGCCAGCCAGGGGTGGCATAATACATGCTGCAGCCCCTGGCAGCCCTGGGTACACCCATGCCCTGAGTTACAGGGTCTGATAGGGTGGCCCAGTACCAATTGGAAATGTACCTAGGGTACATGGAATCCATTTTAAAGAGAGAGCAGTAGGCCTGGGGTCCTGATTGGCAGGGTCCCAGGTCGACTATGTCCAAAACCAGCTAAAACACAGGGCAAAAAAGTTGGGGGCAACCATAGTCAGGATGTACCTTCCTACACAACCCCCCCCCAAACGAAAGGAGATAAGGCTATCCTTGTCCAGGTAAGCCTCTATTACCTAAGTGGCCATATAAGGAAGGACCAGCTCTGGCTTGGTTTCCCCCTGTGTCATGGTCCACTAGGCAACCCCTCACCCTAAGGGTATCTGAGGGTCTCCACCATAGGGAATCTCTGTCTCTGGTGTGTCTTGGGAAAGAAGAAGGCTGATGCTGGGATGGAGTGCTGAAGTGAGGCTCCTCTACCTTTGGGCTCAACTTCCTCCAATCACCATTCATCATGTGTGCCTTTCTTTCTTTAGCTGAGATGCACTGAGCTCTCAGGGTCAGCCTCTGGCTACCTAAAGCTGGAGGCTGAGTCCCTCTGTTTGGCTTACTGGAGGGACAGGTCAGGTCTGGGGTTTTTAGGCCCCATGTTTGGCTGTGCCCAACAGTGTCCAGCTGTGGGAGTTCCCTAACTACTTTTAAGGGGGATCCCTCAGGAGTCTGCTCTATTTTCACTTGGCTAGGTTTACCAGCTTCAGTGATCCTAATCTGCTGATTAAGGGGTTCTTTTGGACAGGGGGCCCTTTGGGGTCCACCACTGGCCTCCCTGGTCTCTTCAGCCCTGGGCTGACTGAGGCAGGGTAGAGAGGTGCAGGTTACCTGCTCCAGACTGGGTCCCACCTGGGAAGGGTCCACTGCCATCAGGGGCTCTGCCAGGCTAGGCCTGACTACCTCTGGGGCAGTTCCTTCAACAGGGGTAGAGTCAGTTCCCTGAGGAGGCTGGCTCTCACCTAGTGTCTGGGAGGGGGAAGACTCTTCTTCCTCCTCAACGCTCTCTGTTTGAGTGGAGTGATCCATTGTTTCAGGCTTCACAACCTCACTGTCTGTTTGAGTAGAGGCTGAGACCATTTCAACCTTGCCAACCTTTTCAGGAGGGCACTCAGTTTGTGTTTGGGCTGTGACTGTCACAGCCCTCTTATCCTGCTCTGGAAAGTCTGTCTGAGCCTGGGCAGTGGCTACCACTGCCCTTCCAACCTTTTCAGGGAGGAATGGTGCTGGGACTGGGGCTGTAGCTATTACTGCCCCACTAACCTGTCTGGATAGGCCTATCATTCTGGAATGAGTTTCTTGTTCCACCTCAGCCCATGCTGAGAGTTCCAGGTCATTCCCCAGTAAGCAATCTACAGGTAGGTTATCTGTCACTGCCACTCTCATGGGCCCTGTGACATTACCCCAGCTGAGCTTGACTACTGCCATGGGATGCCTTCTCTTCATTCCATGAATGTCTGTCACCTGATAAGTAAAACCAGGGGTCAGTTGAGCAGAGGGGACCAGATGGTCACTCACCATGGTGAGGCTGGCCCCTGTGTCTCTGAATGCCTCAACTTTCTGACCATTCACTAAAACTTCTTGTCTATACTTGCCCAAAATGTGGGGTCCAGTAGTGAAGTTGGCAAACCCCATGCCAGTCTCACAGACAAGAGTGTGGTCAGGGAACCTGGCTAAGCCATAGTCCTCCTGTTGGCCCAGAGTAATGCCCACCACATTCTTGGGGGCACTCCCACCACCTGGGGGATTACCACTAGTGGTAACAGGAGGTTTAGGAGTATTACCTGGGGTGGTATTTCCCTTATTACCATTTTTAGGGCAACTGGCATCACTTTTGTAATGACCCACCTGTTTACAGGTATGGCAATAAGGTTTCTTCTGTTCTGAAGGAGTGTTCTGGGACCCACCACCCTTGTTGGAATTTTGGGGCCCTTGGGAAGTCTTCTCTGTGGATTTATCCCCACCCTTCTCTTGAGGCTTGGTTGATTCCTTTTTCTGGTCACCACCCTGGTTTTTAGGCCTAACCCTGGTTCTGACCCATTTGTCTGCCCTCTTACCCAATTCCTGTGGAGAGGTCAACTCAGAGTCTACCAGGTGCTGATGTAATAGCTGGTTCTGACAATTACTTAAGATTTGCTCCCTCATAATTAGATTATACAATCCTTTAAAATCAGTAACCTTACTACCCAGTAGCCAGCCTTCAAAAGCCTTAGTGGCACAATCAACAAAGTCAGTCCAATCTTGAGACTGAGTTTTCTGGGTGTCTCTGAACAGCATCCTGTATTGTTCAGTGGTTAAACCAAACCCATCAACCAGTACATTCTTCAAGACTTGGTAATTGTTAGCATCCTCCACCCTTGTGGTGAGGAGCTTATCTCTACCTTTACCATCAAAGGAGAGCCACAAGATAGCTGCCCACTGACTTTGGGGAACACCCTGCACAGTGCAGGCTCTCTCCAAAGCAGTAATCCATTTGTGGATGTCATCCCCTTCCCTAAAGGGGGGCACTATCTTATTCAGGTGCTTTTTATCAAAACTCCTTTCCCTATTGCTAGGTTTATTGCTGCCACCAGTGGGAACTAGCCCACATAATTCTTGCTCTCTAGCAAGGGCAAGTCTCTCTTTGGCCAGGGCAAGTTCTTCCCTTTCAATCCTCAGTTTGACTGCCCTTTCTTCAGCTTCATACACTCTCCTCTTAGGGGAAGACATCCCTCTGTGAGAAGAGTTGAGAGAGCCATTGGTTCGAAAGGATCTGTTAGAGCCTCTTGATAGAGACCTAACTCGTCCATTCCCAATGTTAAGCTGACCTGAGAGTGGGCCCAGGAGTCCCCCAGTACCAAGCTCATGTCTGCTTAAGTTGGACCTGCTTAGTCTACTGACTTCTAGCTGTCCCTTATCTGCCTCATCCCCAGACAACTCATCCTCTTCCTCAGCATCATCTGCCTCATGGAGGGGATGGATATCAAAGGGACCCTGTAAGGAGGGCATACTTCCTTCTGGATTAGAAGGGTCTGGGTTACCAGCCCTACTGGCATCATAGGCCTCTAAGAGACCAATCAGAAAGGAAGTGGTGGGGTTAGACCCCTGTTTTAGTTTCCTGAGAGTACACACTTGTCTCATCTCATGGAAGCTAAGAGCAGTATATTTTGAAGGGATGACCTGTGGAGGGTCAACTGACACAAGGGGAGACTCAGTGTTTCCTCCTGTGACCGACATACTGCTTCTAGTGTGGTGTAAGTGATGCACCTACCTACACTATGTGTTACCTACTGGTCCCTTGCTAGAGTTGTAGCCAAGGTGTGCTAAGCCTTGAGGAGCTACAACAGCTGGTTCAGTAGAACTCAGAGTATTCTAAGCTTTAGTTATATGTACCTAACAGTACTTATGTGATCTTTCAACAAGATATTCTTAGGATACGTGTGGTAAAACAACAGCAAGCTCAAATCCCAACCGCTGCTCACCAATGTGAGAAGGTGGCCTGATATGCAGTGCTCACTATTCTAGTGAACACTATGTATCAGTCCAGCAACCCTTATTGATGATTGGTTGTAAGTCAACCTTATAGACCAGCTATCCTAGTAGCGTGGATACGAGCAGTCTAAGGCTAAAGACTCGAGAGGGCGTGTTAAGCCAGCTGTTATACCACACATATACCCCTTGAATACCAAGTGAAAGGACACCACACAAGTGTTATGAAAATAAACAGTTATTTATTTAAAGATCACAACAGCCCTGTACTCTTTATGAGGACAGGGTACTAAGCACAAACCAAAACTCTTACAAAAATACTTAAGTTAGCACAGTATATACAAATGCCCGAGGGGCACGGAAAACCATATACTCTGAAAGTGGAATGCGAAATTCCTAGCAGGTAAGTACAGTACTAATAGCTTTTGGAATCGCTAGGATTTGACTAGGGAATCGTTAGATTACTTCTAGGAGGCCTAGGGGACTCGGGTGCAGTGTGTGCACTCTCACGCGAGATGCGGACAAAAGTCTATGGTAGCTAGGAATGACAAACTTAGTGTTCTCGGGCGAACCCGACCTGGTAGGGAGAAAACGAAAGTGGATCCTGACCCTTGGATAGTGAGGCTATGCTGGGGCACTGAAATGCCGAAGTTACCTAGCCCAGGGGCTGCAGCTGCATATGTCTCAAAAGACGTCGGGAATCCTCGTAGGCGGACCAGGAGCCTGGAAGAAAGAAGTTGCTGGCAGGCGACCAGTGAAGAAAGTTCGATGGATCCAAGCCTGGATCGAAGGAAGATGACACCTGAAAGCAGAGGGGACCAAGTTCGAGACTACTAGCCAGTAGTCAGTGGGCACCAGGAGGGCACCGGATGGTAGCCACCTCGACTAGGTGAGTGGGTGACGCTGTGTTCGCAGATCTCACGGACCAGGAGGCGTTGTCGGCGACCAGGCTGGAGGAGCGAGCTGTCCCACGATGGATGAAGCTGTCGGCGTCGCTGGACCCAGGATTGGGCAACAAAGCCTTGGCAAATTCAAGCCCACGCGGTGGACCTAAAATGGCGTCTGGAGTGGACCAGGAGGGTCCGGGGTGCCTCTCTTGAACAAGGAAGCAAGGGCCAGCCTGGAGCAACCAGACCAGCAGAAGAGATGTCGTCGAGCGTCGTTCAGAGGGCCACAAGCCAGCCGGCTAGTAGCCAAACAACGCGGTGCACAGCAAACAGCAGAAGGGCCCCACGCAGATCGTGGAGATGCAGGGGGGCTGACCTTGGGTGCTGGAGCTGCGCAGGGTCGGGGCTTCTCGGACCCCAAAGCACTCACCAGTGGAGGACACGGTGGGCTTGCAGTAAAGATGTCGTGCAGTCTTGGCGATCGTCGGTCCCTTGAGGTCTCGTCGCACTCACGGTTCTCAGCTTGGCTGTAGAGGTGAGTAGAGGTCAGAGGTGCCAGGGAAGCCGGGTCTCGTCGAGCTGGGTCGTCGGATTCGTGATGAAGGACTTGCAGCAGACCGCAGTGTTCTTTAGGATGGTGCCCGCTTGATGCAGGGTGACTACTCCTTAGCCACAAGGGAGAATCTTGAAGAAGAAATCGTGAAGTCCTTTCGAAGAAAGTGGTATCTTGATTCCAAAGATGATCTAATTTGAACAGGGGGCCCGCTCCTATCTTTATACTAAAAAAGGGGGCTGACCCGGTGACTAGGTCCTGCCTATGGGTGGGACTAGGTGGGGGGTGGTTACACCCCTCAGCCATGCCGGACTTCCCCAGGCCAGGGGCTGGTGTGCCCCTGGAACTGGTTCAGACCGGCCTATGCGTAGTGAGCACCGGGGTGCCACTCAGCAGTCACCTCCCTGTAAAGCCCTGCCTACCCAGGATACACAAAACCATGTCTGGGACGGTGCTAGCACCGCCCCTGACAGGAAACCCTTTGTCCAGGCTCCCCTCACTGGGAGGACTCCCAGCTGCAGGGGGTCAGACTCGTGTCTGTGGTGGCAGCATCCATTTTGTGGAGCTGAGGCTTCAGTTAACTTTAACCGGGGTTCACAGTTACATACATGTCGTTTCCCTCTAGAAGGGTGGAATGCTAACCCCGTCGCCAGAATTGGCGAGGGGTTAGTATTCCAATTCGTATGACACCTTACTCGACATGTTTTGATAAAGCAATACCAAAGTTAGCATTTAACCGCGAGGATTATAATGCACTTAAGAGTATATGGTATGCGTTATCATGGAACAGCTATTAGGACTTGATTCCGCAAGCTGCAGACAGGCTCAGCTCATGCCAGAGCACCATCTCACACGATTCCAAGCACTCTGCCTTCAGGATTGTCAAGGCCTGCCATAGGAGTGACTGATAGGAATCTGTGTGTCCATTTTAGGGTTAGGTATAGGTATACTACACCTACAGCAAAGGGTGATTACACGACTTTGCCCCAGCTGTCATGCAGCCAGTTGTGTCAAATTTAAGAGGCCAGCCAGGGGTGGCATAATACATGCTGCAGCCCCTGGCAGCCCTGGGTACACCCATGCCCTGAGTTACAGGGTCTGATAGGGTGGCCCAGTACCAATTGGAAATGTACCTAGGGTACATGGAATCCATTTTAAAGAGAGAGCAGTAGGCCTGGGGTCCTGATTGGCAGGGTCCCAGGTCGACTATGTCCAAAACCAGCTAAAACACAGGGCAAAAAAGTTGGGGGCAACCATAGTCAGGATGTACCTTCCTACACTCACCTTCCTTTCCCTCATTTTTCCCGGGCCCTCTCGGCTTCTTCTTCCTCCTCTTCGGCATAGGATGGAAGCTCTGTTGCCTTGTAGGGGAGTGGGGTGCTCGGCCTCTCTGGCCTTGCTCTTGGTTACTCTGCTGTGAGTGTACGGGCGTCTTCAGTCTTCTTTCTTCCTCCTACATCCTCTTGGGGTCTCTGGTGTTCTGCTTGTGGGTGTTCCCCTGGCCTGGCAGGGATGAGGTTACCTACCTGGTCCGCAGATCTGGTCCCCTATGAGACCCTCTGTTCTGACCAGGCTTGGTGGAGTCCTTTCGCAGACCCTCCTTCCCCGGGGGTGTTGCTAGGGTATCTATTCTACGTGAAGGACTCTTCGGCTAGTAGTCTCTATCAGATGTACGAGTTACTTACCTTCGGTAACAATGTATCTAGTAGAGACGATTCTAGCCGCAGAATTCTTCACGGCCCGCCCTTCCTCCCTGTTCTGCGAGGACCCTTATGTTGGTCTTCGGTACTTACTCGCCTCCCGGTGTGGGGCTGTGCCTCCTGTGAGTGCCTTCTTTTGCTCTTGATGGGTGGCTCTGCCTTGTTAAGATTCATTCCTTCTCTTGGTTCTTGGAGGATGGAGTTAACGGTGTGCTTGTGCCCCGCTGCTCTGTCTACTCCAGGTTTGGGGGGGTTTGCCTTCAATCTCTGTCCTTCCCTCCCCTTCCTTCCTCTTGCTGCTAGGGGTCCTGGCCCCTCTGCTAACCTCTGAATAGGGGTCCCCTGGCCATGCCTTGCCCTTCTTCCTTGGGGGTGGTTGCCCTCTATGCTGGAGTGCTTGGAAGTTTGTTGTTCCTGTCTGTCTTGGGACTGGCTCCCCTTCCTTGTTTCTGGATAGGGGTGGTAGGCCTGCTACATGTGTCATGACTTGGTACGCATATTCCTTGTCCCCGGGGCACAGGGAGAGGCTGTTTACGTTCTGGCAGGGCGGCTGCTCTGCTCTGTTCTTTCTTCTGCCCCTGTCTTTGGACTCTCCAGTGTTACGCTGTTCCTTATGGTGTTGTTGTCTCCACTCTTTTTCTACTCTTTCGCACACTGTTCCCATGCTCCCACAGTTTTTTGTCTGATGGCTCCGCGTTGTGGTGCGGAAAAGTTCGAAGAAAACGAACGTAGGGTGCCGGGGTGGGGCTTATGTGACCTCGCTGACGTCACGTAGGAGGATGATGCCTGGGCGAACTCGCTTGATGCCGCCCCGCCCCCGTCGCGCAGGGATGCTGTGGCAAAAACTTTCCGGATCCAGTCTCACGCCTGGGGATAATTCTACGTGAAGGAATCTGCAGCTAGAATCTTCTCTACCAGATACATTGTTACCGAAGGTAAGTAACTCGTACATTGACTTCAATGGTGGGTTATAACATTTAAAGCATATTAGTACAGTCCCCATTAATTTCAGTGGTGAAGTATAACATGTTCTATGCTTTTACAGATGTGATGCCACCCTGGCAAAGCCAGTAGGCCTGCCTCTTGATAATGGCAGCCCCCTCGTATTGGGATATTGCATCTAGTAAATGTGGGGGATATTGCAGTTTTATGGTTCATAAACGACTAGGGGTTTAATGTGAAAACGAATGTGTCACAAAATGTTGTTCTATCTGCCAGGTAGTGTATATGTGTAATGTAATGTGTAGTATATAGTATTGTACATGTGTGTGTACATAAGAAAAGTACTTTTCCTTTTTAAAAGCAAAAGCACTGACTGGACAGTTATTAGTGTTAATGTTGCATACCAGCCAGCTTGGGGTTACTAGCCCCTACTTCCTACCCTGATTATGACTTGGGCTTTTCTGCTTCACTACCCTAAGAGTCAAGTGCTATAATGGAGGTACTTGGTTCCCAGTAAGAAAAGAAAAATGCAGACTTAATGCTCGTGAAGAACTCGCCTACTTCGCAACTGATAGCCCAATTTCTTAAAGAGCGCAAGGTACCTGTTTTTATGTATGTAGTACTTTGAGAGGGTATTCTTTAAGCAAAAAAATGTTATTACCCCATACTAGAATAGACCTGGAACTTCTGCTTAATTGTACCTGTCGAATGAGTTGTCTCTGGTAAATCTTATTACAGATGCCTGGAAGTCGCTCACGGACAAAGTACAGGAGGCCCGTTCCAACGCCAGGCTGAAGCAGCTGTCATTTGCAGGTAAAACACTGCTGTGTGACGCCTCTTTTATCAAGTCTATGGGAACTTGGTCAGCCAGAACATATCTCTTGGGTGGGGTTAAGGTCGGGGCTGGGGGGTAATTAAACTCACCTTGTAAGTCCCAGCATAATGCATCTAACCATACATGGAGCTTGTACCTAGGAACTAGAAAGCATGGTATGTCACTGCTTCCAGTGAGCCCCAACAAGAAATGCTCTTGCTCTTCAAGACAAGCCTGTTTTCTAGCTTGAATCGGGCCACTGATAATGTCACCATAGTGAGTGAGAACAAGCATGCAAACTTGAACTATTTTTGTCCTGTCAACAACTTTTTCACTTAAGTCTGTCATTTTTGCTGTTGTATTCGTGTTTCAAATTTTGCTATTCAAGCATAGTTTCTATCTGTATTCCTGTAAGAACATATTAAAATCGGGCTTTCTGATGTTTCTTGTTTCAGGTGTGAACGGCTTGCGTATGCTGGGCAATATACATCACGCTGTTGTGTTCCTAATTGAACAGCTTGCTGGTGCAAAGCACTGCCGTAACTACAAATTTCGATTCCATAAACCCCAAGAAGCCAATGAGCCCCCCCTAAACCCGCATGGGTCTGCCAGGGCTGAAGTGCATTGCAGGCAAGTAACTCATATCTACCTGCCAATCTGTAGTGAAACATGATTATTCACGTTTGCATGTTTACTTGGGGAACTATTTTTGTTCTTAAATACTATGTTAGAACAAGCATTGGCAAAGATAATAGTTGTGACGTCACCTACCAGCATTTTGGCTTTAGCTCTTGTTTTGTTTTGTCTTGGTTTGTTAGAGAAGCTGCTGAGCCATAATGTGTCTAAAAGACACATTGACTGAAAGCAAAAATATTTGCTTTTTCGTCAGAAAAAAAAACAATACCAAACTAGTCCTTGCCATTTAAGGAAATTACTTGGTGTGTGGATGTACTCCTTATGAAAGGCCAGAATTCCGCCATTCATGTATGACGCGATCTAATAGCTTTGTCTAACCATCAAAAACAGGATTCTGCCACTATGAAAGCTCCGCGCTGAAGAAATTTCATTGTTATGACAAGTAGTCATAACAAAATAAAAACAAGCATTGAAAATGCAATAGGTCTCGCCTTTGATAAGTTAAAGCCAATTGCTTTGCTAATGGTACTGTATAGCAAAGCAAATGGCTTTAACTTAATGAAAGACAAGACCTATAAAAGTTTGCTGTCGAGACACGTGATGAGCTACTTGCCCCTCGACAAATGACTCGGTGCAGGGAGGTCAAAAAACTCGGGAAATGCTAAAACCACCATACAAAAGACAGGGAAAGAATTGGTGTCTGCAGTTAGAACAGGCAATGAATGAATTCTTTATCCATCAAGGATTGTGCCACAAACATACTTAAGTCGTATGCTAATTTTGTCGCATCAAAGCGTGCTGATTACGCCATACGTTTCTAATGGAAGTTACATAAGTTGTTATATTTAAAGATCATGTCTTACCTTTTTATGTCTTTTCTCCGAAAAACCATATTGCTAATTAAAGGCTGAACTGAATATTTAGAACTTTATTGGCCTCATAGAGAGCGGCCTTTCTTCGAAGTAGAACAAACGTGATTTATGGTTTCTGTGTCGATCAAAGCATTTGCTTTGTTTTACCTACTGACGCGTGCGATCTCCTACCTGTACATTATATTGTGCGGGATCTTCAAGAACAAGCAAGCGGTGCTGTTCGTTACAGCCTCAAAACTGGTCTCCTTTGTAATAGTGATGTGTTTCCGAATAGTTGTGCAAATGAGCACAATGTCACCAGTGGTGGTGGTGGGGTAGTAATATAAACAATAGGGTGCAAGAGTGGTATTCCACGCTTTGCAAATGAGTGGCTGTAGACGCCTTAATACAGTAACTATAGTGCATGGTACATGAATTTTGATACCTTTGAAAATACACAGATGACTAATGCTTTCTCAAGGGCTGCTCAATATCCCTATCTGTAGGCTTGACAGCTGAGTGCAAGATTACAGGAATGTCGCCACATTAGAGCACTTTTCTGCCATATTTCTGGACGAGGACAAAGCCTGGGACACACACAATGGGCAGCTTCTGCAGTCAGGCAGTGTTGCAGGATCTCCGCCCAGCTCCCAAGTTGGGAGTGCGAGAATTAGGCTATTGTAGTAGGGGAGGTTCATCTTGTCTGCACGAAGGCTGGAGAAGGAGGGCGGCCTGTTGTTGTCGTCGATGTACAGCGGGCGGTGGGAATCACGTTGCCCGAGCTGGCTGCGGACAGACGCCACGAGTGCTCGTCCACCCCGTCGGAAGCCATGACTGCTGCAGCAGCGGCTGAGCCTGCTCTGTCAAAGAGGGAGGGGCGGAGGTAGGACCGAGATACAGCCTCAATCTTTAAGGTTTTATCACAAGGGCAGCTGGAGATTTCGGAGGAGGTCTGGCCGGAGAGAGACTCCTGGGACAGCCCTGGTAGAGGAAACCGGAGAAGGATCACACGCCCCCCGTGTGTCATAAGGTCACGGAGTGAGACGTAAAAACAGAGGGCAGGCGACAGGCATGGGAAAACCGAGCCCTCCGGCTCCATGACTACCTTGCCGGGGTGGGCTAGCTCGGCACCTCCTCCTCATCCCCCAATAACTCTGGGTTAAGTACGAGTACATGTATTGGTTTTCATTTGATGTGGCAGCTGGTGTTGAGTATGGGTTGTCCTTGGACCCCTATACAGATAGGGGTGTGAAGGAGGCGAACTACAACTGCGTCCTACTGTCTGCTCTGATGAACCACAGCCTCGACGCAAGGCACATTAAAACAAGCGGGCCGAGGCGGCCCGCACTTAAAATGACAAAAAAAAGTGCTTCCAGACATATAAAACTCAATACAATAAGGGGTTTTCCCTCTATAACCCAAAAAGCATCTGGGGGAAAATATACATTAACCCCTTCCATGCTCATGACGGAACGGTTCCGTCATGCTCAGGGGTTAGAGGCGGCAGACCTGGAAGCTGAGATCGGTCCTGGACCAGGGTTCAATTCCCCGCCTCGGCGGGTCTTGGGCTCAAAAATTCCACGGACTCGATAATTCTCATTCCGGTGCCTACTCGACTCACGGGTTCATACTCTGCGGCTCTGGGCAATAGCTTGCTTAATCTCCACTACGGCCTCTCGCTGCGGGATGCCTGGCTTTCACCTTGTGGATACCCTGCCGGGGTTATCTCACAGGGGAATACCAGGACGGGTTCCCAAGGCAAGCGCCTTGATGCCTTCGGGTGATACGTGCGCTATATAAATCGCAATACATACATATACTCTAAAAGTGGAATGCAAAATTACTAGCAGGTAAGTACTAATCTCATAGGGTTTGGAATCGCTAGGACTGGACTACTGAACCTTCAGATTACTAGCAGGAGGCCTAGGGAACTCGGGTGCAGAGTGTGCACTCTCACGCGGGATGCGGGACAAAGTCTATGGATGCTAGATTTCGTAAAGTTAGTGATATCGGACGAATCCGACTAGGTAGAGCTGAAACGAAAAAGGATCTGGACCCTTGGATAGCCAAGCTATGCTGGAGCACCGAAATGCTGAGTTTACCTAGCCCAGGGGCTGCGGATGCATAGGTCTGGAAAGACGTCGGGAATCCTTGTTGCAGTCTATGGAGCCTGAAAGAAGAAGTTGCTGGCAGGCGACCAGTGAAGAGATTCGGATGGATCCAAGCCTGGATCGAAGATGGAAGACACCTGTAAGCAGAGGGGACCAAGTTCTGAATCACTAGCCAGTGATTAGATGGGCACCAGGATGGCACCGGATGGAGTCACCTCGACCAGGTGAGTGGGCGAAGCTGGGCTCTGCAGTCTCACGGACCAGGAGGCGTTGTCGGCGACCAGGATGGAGGTGCGAGCTGTCCCACGATGGTATCTGCTGTCGACGTCGCTGGACCCAGGATTGGGGCAACAAGTCTTGGCAAATGCAAGCCCACGCGGTGGACTCAAAATGGCGTCTGGAGTGGACCAGGAGGGTCCGGGGTGCTCCTCTTTTGGAGGGGAGCAAGGGCCAGTCTGGAGCAACCAGACCAGCGGTGTTGAGGTCGCCGTTCGTCGTCGGGAAGGCCACAAGCCAGCGGGCTAGTAGCCAGACAACGCGGTGAGCAGCAAAAAAGCAGAAGGGCCCCACGCAGATCTCGTGGAGGCTGGGAGGTTGAACTTCGGTGCTGGAGCTGCTCAGGGTTGGGGCTTCTCGGACCCCAAAGCATTCACTCGAGGATCCCTCGGCGGTCGTGCTGGGCAAGCGTCGTGCAGTCCTGAAGATGGCCGGTCCCTCGAGGTCTCGTCACACCCACGAATCTCAGCTGGGCTGATGATGCAGGTTGGGGTCAGAGGTGCCAGGGAAGCCGGTTCTCGTCGAGCTGGGCAGTCTTGATCCGGAGGAGAGACTTGCAGCAGACCGCGATGCTTGGATGGTGCCTGCGGATGCAGGGTGACTACTCCTTAGTCACAAGGGAGAAATCTTGAGAAGACGTTGAGAGTTCCTTTCGTAGAAAGTAGTTTCAGGATTCAAAGATGATCTAATTTGGAAGGGGGCCCGCTCCTATCTTTATACTATTGTACGCGTTATCATGGAACAGCTATTAGGACTTGGTTCCGCAAGCTGCAAACGGGCTCAGCTCATGCCAGACACCATTTCACACGATTCCAAGCACTCTGCCTTCAGGATTGTCAAGGCCTGCCATAGGAGTGACTGATAGGAATACGGGTGTCCATTTTAGGGTTAGATATAGGTATACTATATCTAAAGCAAAGGGTGATTAAACCACCTTGCCCCAGCTGTCGTGCAGCCAGTTGTGTCAGATTTAGATGGCCAGCCAGGGGTGGCATAATACATGCTGCAGCCCCTGGTAGGCCCTGGGTACCCCTATGCCCTGATTTACAGGGTCTGATAAGGTGGCCCAGTACCAATTGGATATGTACCTAGGGTACATGGAATCCATTTTACAGAGAGAGCAGTAGGCCTGGGGTCCTGATTGGCAGGGTCCCAGGCCAACTAAGTCGGAAAACCAGCAAAACACCAGGCAAAAAGTTGGGGGCAACCATAGTCCGGTATCCACCTTCCTACAAGCAGCATGCACAGTAAAATAACGTATGGCTCTAAACACACTAATACAGGTACTGTGCCAACATTTACCAGTTACTGCGTTCACTTCACACAAAAAAAAGAATTATATTGATGTATAGCATTTGCAACATGCAATGTAATAATGGAACCTCGTACTACAAAGTACAAATATGCGCACAATTGCAGCATTACCTAGTGGGCCACTACAAACTCTAAAGTTGCAATGGTATGTTACTTTGGAATATTAACCTTCTTATAAACCTCTGACTCTGCTCGCAGGTAGGTCGCTCCCCACGCGACCACACGGCCGCCAGCTGCCTCGGGCCTGCTCCCTGCCTCCCGCCTGTTTTGCCGCCGTTTCCCGCTCCTTCCCGCTGCTGCGGCCCTGCGGCCCAGCCCCCCTGCTCCCCATTGGCCACCCTTCACCCGCCTCCTAGCTGCTCCTCCCTCCCTATCCCCCTCTTATGGAGGCCGCGCCAAAGGCAAGCCCGTCTGCGCCCAGCGCCAGAACCCCTGGACCCAACGAACGCCACAACACCAGACTAAGCTACGACGCCAGCCCAAGGACTGGACCCAATCACCTCCGCTGCATACTCCTCAACACCCGCTCTGCACGCAAACACGCCGTCGAGCTCTGGGATCTCCTCGACACCTCGCCCCAGACGTGGCCTTCCTGACCGAGTCCTGGTGGAACGACTCCTCGGCGCCCGACATCGCCATAGCCATCCCGGACGGCTACAAGATCACTCGCAGGGATCGCGCCAACGAAACCGGAGGAGGAATAGCCATCGTCCACAAATCCACCCTCAAGGTTGCCACTCACGCAGACGACACCCTCAACACCGCCGAACACCTGCACTTCCGGATCCACACCGACCCCAACACCACCCTCAGAGACTCATCTACAGATCCCCCGGACCCTGAGCTCAATTCAGCGACTCCCATCGCCGACCTCGCCAGCACCCACGCACTCGCCTCCACGGACTACATCCTCCTCGGGGACCTGAATTTCCACCTCGAGAACGACGCCAACTCTGCCACCCTGATCGACAACCTCGACAGCCGACAACTCGTCACCACACCCACCCACGCCGCTGGCCACACGCTGGACCCCGTCTTCTCCACAGGCACCCAAGTCACCTTCGACCACACCACCGAACTCCACTGGACAGACCACCGCTTCATCCATTTCACCTTCAATAAACCAACCATGTACCACGGCACCCAACAGCTACCTCGCCGCTGCTGCAGCAAAGTCACTGAAGACCAGCTGATCACCACCCTCGCCCAAAACCCACCCACCGACCCCACCAACCCAGACACCGCAGCTCGCAACCTCAGACAGTGGATCGACGTCTGCGCCAACACCCTCACCCCACTCAAGAAACCCTCCAACAACCACGCCAGCAAGAGCCACCTGGTTCACCGACGAGCTGCAGACCTCCAAACGAGCATGCCGGAAACTGGAGAAGATATGTCTCCACGAACGCACACCGGACAACCACGCAGCCCACAAGGACGCCACCCGCAGACATCACCACCTCCTCAGATTAGCCAAGAGATCCTCCTTCATAGATCGCTTGGATAACAACGCCCACGACAGCAAAGAGCTCTTCAGCATCGTAAAGGAACTCTCCAACCCCAGCGCCAACACCAACGACATACCGCCCTCACAAGAACTGTGCAACTCACTAGCCATCTTCTTCCACCTCAAGATCGCTGACATCCATGACAGCTTCAACACCATAACTGCCACAACTACGCCAGACCCCACCTCCCCCGTGAACAGCGCCAACGCCTGTCCTCCTGGTCCAACGTCAATGACGACAAGACACGCAAGGTCATGAACTCCATACACTCAGGCTCTCTGTCAGACCCGTGTCCACAAAACGTATTCAACAAAGCAGACGCTGCCATTGCACCCCAACTACGGAAGGTCATCAACATCTCCTTCGAAACAGCGACATTTCCGGAAAGCTGGAAACACGCTGAAATCAACATCCACCTCAAGCCCAAGGCGGACCCAAGTACCTCAAGAACTTCCAGCCCATCTCCCTGCTCCCGTTCCAGGAGAAGGTCATCGAGAAAATCGTCAACATGCAACTGGCCCGCCACCTGGAAGACAACAACATCTTGGACCTGTCCCAATCCGGGTTCAGACGAAACCACAGCACCGAGACAGCCCTCGTCGCCGCCACAGACGACATCAGGCACCAACTAGACAACGGCGAAACATCATCCCTCATCCTCCTGGACCTGTCAGCCGCCTTCAACACGGTCTGCCATCGCACTCTAAAGACACGCCTCCTAGAAGCCGGAATCCAGGAGAAGGCCCTTGACTGGACCACGTCCTTCCTCTCCGGGAGAACCCAGAGCGTCCGCCTCCCGCCCTTTCGATCCGAGGCCACCGACATCATCTGCGGCGTCCCCCAGGGCTCATCCCGACGCTGTTCAACGTCTACATGGCTCCCCTCGCACAAGTGACCCTATTTCTATTTTTGTCCAGCAACACAGCCTCAACATCATCTCCTATGCCGATGACACCCAGATCATCCTCTCCCTCACCAAGGACCCGCATACCGCCAAAACCAACCTCCACGAGGGAATGAAGGCCGTCGCCGGCTGGATGAGGAACAGCCGTCTGAAGCTGAACTCTGACAGGACGGAGGTTCTCATCCTCGGACCCACCCCCTCAGCCTGGGACGACTCCTGGTGGCCGACCACACTGGGAACAGCAACGACAAGCATCAACCATGCACGCAACTTAGGATTCATCCTCGACTCCTCCCTCTCCATGTCTAAACAGGTCAACGCTGTCTCCTCTTGCTACAACACCCTCCGCATGCTCTACAAGTGGATCCTGACCGAAACAAGAAGAACGGTGACACAGGCCCTCGTCAGCAGCAGACTGGACTACGGCAACGCACTCTACGCAGGAATCCCAGCCAAACGACTACAACGCATCCAAAACGCCTCCGCCCAACTGATCATCAACGTCCCCGGCCGCAGCCACATCACCACCCACCTGAGACCTACACTGGCTCCCCGTCGACAAGAGGATCACCATCTGAAAGAAGCAGGTTAGTATTAGATTCCTTACCTTAGAATATCCCCAGGCGTCAGACTGGATACGGAAACTTTTGCGTAGCAGAACCCCTGCGCGTCGGTAGGCGTCGTCTGCGGCTCCGCGTCCGTCGTCTGCGTTGTTGGCGCTGGGATGACGTCGCCGGAGTACTTAGACGCCGCCCTCGCAGGCTGACGTCAGTTCTTCTTTTTTCCGCACCAGCAAGCGCAGATCCGGAAAAAGTGGTACCCCTTAGTCAATTTTTGACTAAACTTTTTCGATAATTTTTGATCCTTTTCGAAGTCTACGACTCCGGCGGTGCCGGTAGGGATGCCCGGGTTTAAGCCCTGCGCCGACTGCGACCGACTGATGTCGGTCACGGACACCCATCGCTGGTGTCTTCATTGCCTGGGCCTCGACCACGACGACAAGGCCTGCTCCGACTGCTGGGCCCTGACGTCTAAGGCTAGGCGGGAGCAGTCCTGCAAGCGACTCGAGCTCCTGCAGTTGGCCCGCGCCGCTCAAGGTCCCAGTCCGCGAGGAGGTCGAGGGACCGGTCGCGGGGTCGGAGCCACCATAGCTCCGGGAGTCGTCTTCCGGCTCGAAGTCCTCAGGTAAGCACAAGAAGTGGAAGAGACGTCATCGCTCTTCCGACTCCCCCCGACGCTCGAGTGATGCGGCCGGGGGTTTTGGGCGACAATGCCCACACAGCTCCGCCGGAGCCGCGGGTGTCGCGGCCTGCTTCATACCAGTCGGTCCCTGGGCAGAACACGACACCGGAGGAGATCGAGGCCTTCCTCTCGGCCATGAGGTCGCTCACTCCTCCGTCAGGCCCCGCGGCGCCGCCGGGCCCAGCGGGTCGGGCGCTTCGGCCCAATGCCGCCGGGTGCTTCGGTCCCGACGACGCCGGTGACTTCGGCGCCGCAGGCCCCCACTGGATCCGGATACAGGTCGTCGCCGGTCGACCTTACGACCTCGCCGGCATCGGCCCCCAGGGTGTCGCCGCCTCTGGGCAGCGCCGTCCCTGATCCCTCACACGATTCAGGTCCGGCGCCGCTCGGTGCCGATGGGAGATTTCTACTTCTATGACCTGGCCCCATTCTTTGATCCTGAGTCTCAGATGATGGGTGGCGAGGTGGATTGGGAGGGGTCTGAGGACTCTCTGGCACAGGAGTGGCAGTCTTATTAGGACTGGGCAGGTGAACTAGGGGACGCCAGTGGTCTGGACACCTCGCCGGACACTGGCTTTGTCTCCCCTCCTAGCGTGGCTACGGAGTAGGGAGCTGCTTACAGTGTGGTGCGGGCAGCCAAGGCCTTGGGCCTGGAGCTCTCCGTGGCGACCTTGAGGTCTAATCTCCTCACTGAGGTCCTTAAACTGCAGGCAAGCTCGGCCGAGCCTCTGTTGCCGTTTAATGAGGCCTTGTCTGACGTTCTTCTGGGCACTTGGTCCAAGCCTGCTACAGGTCAGCCTGTAGATAGGAACGTGGCCAGACGCCACCGCCCGGCTCTGGGCGACCCTTGCTTCCTGTCCACCCACCCCACCCCCGAGAGCCTGGTCATACAGGCCTCTAACTGCCAGACCGCATTCCCGTCGGCTCCCCCCAATCGGGAATGCAAGAGGTACGAGCAATGCGGGAAAAAGGTATTCTTCTCCAGTATTGGGGTGTCTTTCATAGATTCACATGCCTGAATCATTCCCCGTCTTCGGAGTGGGAGTCCCACGGTGCATAAAAAAGCAATAATATGCTTATGGAAAAACAAAAACCTTGGTAATAAACCAGGAAGTATAGTAGCCCTAAGCTACAGTGTAGAGAACTTCCACACTCTTGTTGACACCTAGTCATTTTGTTAGTCCAAACTGCAGCCAATCAGGCGACAGCACCCACCAGAATCTTCTCCTCAGAAACTCAGGCTCTCAGATTTTCTACCGTGCGTCATGTGAAGGGAGTCTCCCTGAGCTCTGCTCAGTTTCTTCTTACTTTGGTTGGTTTTTTACCTTCTAAAGATGTCTACTTCTAAATCCCTTTTTAGGGCTTGTGATTCTTGTGGAAAGCTAAGGCTGTTTAAGGAGGATCCTCACAAAAAATGCATATATTGTCTATCCAGATCATGAGGTAAAGGAGTGTAAAATCTGCAGAACCTTTCCTCAGAAAACCCTCAGGGACAGAGAGGGTAGTCTTCTCCCATGGCTCCAGAGGATAAAGGACCAGGATAACTCCGTTTCTGAGGTAAGGAGCATAGCCTTGGGGTCTTCTACATCCTCTAGGAAGAGGAAAGCTGAGGTTGAGTTAGCGTCTCCTGGGGCGAAGGTGTTGAAGAAAGCCCAATCCTCTCAGGATTCTGGCGTGCCTTCTATTTCAAAAAAAAGGCTTCTCCACCTGTTAAATCTGGTCCTGGTATGCCCTCATGGAAAACTGGAAAATCTAAATCTTCCAAAGCAGCTTCTCATAAAATTTGACCTCAGACTACACCTTTGACCACTTCAGCGTCAAATACAGCTTCACTGTCGCCATCTCTTCATGTTGCCACCTCTTCAACATCTACGGTGACTTTCTCCTCCCCAAAACCAGCTATGGTGATGTCTACAGCCTCCTCACCGTCGACGTTGGTTCAGGTCCAAGTTCAACCCATCTCGTCGACGAAGATAGTACCATCAATAGTCGACGCCTCCTCCGTCGACGAGGATCCTTATGGTACCGTCGACGAGTAATCCGTCGTCGACTCAAGCGTCGACGAACATCATGCCGTCGACGAAGATAGTCCTACCGTCGACAAAGATTACTTTACCGTCGACGACATCCTCGTCGATGAAGTTGCCGTCGACGAAGAAAATACTCTCTCGTCGATGAAAAAGGCGCTTCCGTCGACGACTTCTTCGTCGACGAAGAAGACACCCCCGTCGACTAAATCATCGTCTATGACAATGTTACCGTCGATGGACACACCGCCGAGGAAGGTTCTTGCTTCACAGTTGGATACATGTTTTTCACCGTCGACGGTGCCACCGTCAACGCCCCTTCTGTCAACCTGTACGGAAATGCAAGTATGGTCAGCCAAGCCATCCACAATACCTCTGCCTTCACCGTCTACCACAGCTTAAATTTTAGAAAGGCATGGTTCATCCTTAACAACTCTATCTCCATTAAAATTGCCAGAAAAATTACTAGAGTCTGAGGAAGAAGAATCCTATGAAGATGATACTTTCCCTGCAGCCAGAAGCCCATCTGAGCTGCTTATAAAAGTTCAGGATGAGGAGCATGAAGAGGAGGAACAATTCCTTGAGCCTTCTGGTCGGGCTCTTGTGTCTGCGCCTACCAGGCAAATGCCGCTGGACCTGTTGCATAATCTCCAATATATGTTAAGCGGTTATTATCGCTGATTTCCTCCATCAGATTTAGGTGAGTCTCACTTCTCTACACCTGTGCCAAGACCAGCTTCTCCGCTGCCAACTACGGAGACACGACCTGCAATACCTCCTTCGCCAGTGCCATCTCATCGTAGTCAGGGTGATAATCCTTCGGAAGAGGAACGAGAAGAAGGCGAAGTGGACGACAAGTCAGTATCGTCGGAGTGGGACGAGTATCAAGCACAAACTCCTTCTCCAGCTGGCCCACCTACGGCGGATTCTCCGCCAGTAGACAGCAACCTTTCACCAAATCAAGGACAGGGCAACAAAAGGTTCCTCATCACAATGGAGGCTAAGCAGGATGAGTGCTTCCTATATGATTGTAAAGATTTACCGCAAAGACAAGTCAGGTCCATCCCAATAATTGATTTTATCTGGAAGGAGGGTCTGAAGGTAATGGCTACGCCAAACTCTCTACCTGCAGTTCTACCTCGGGTAGAAGTATAAGGCGCCTAACACGTCACCGGCATGCCTTATTGACCAGGCTAAAACAGATTCAGTGGGTTCGAGGCATGTGGGCCGCTAAATTCATATCTTGTGCATAGATCGCCGCCTAGTGTTGGGTCCGGATGATTGCACCTTGTTGTCCTGGAAGAGTCTTTTGAAGTATCACGAGATAGCTGGCTCCTCCCCTGGACTACAGTGCGCATGGTCATCCTCTCCATCCTCAGATTGTTTTTTTCCGCCATTGGGTTCGGATGTGTTCCGTGACTCTCGTTCAGAACCTATAGGAAAAACGTGTTTTCTTCTGGCCAAAAGGCCTCTTTAAGCGTCGGTATTGTACTTCATTCGGTTCTGAGTTACTTTATCCGGTTCCCGGATACTTGAGCACGTGTGCTCCCAGTTTTTTAGGCCCAATCGAAGATTGACATCGGCGATGGAATTCCAGGCCCCGTTTAAGCGTTGCCCGGTCTGTAACACGAAGTATCCTCTCTCAGACGTGCACCCTGTGTGCAACAGATGTCTGTCTCCAGACCACGACGAGGAGAGTTGCTTGGCCTGTTCGAAATTCAGGTCGGAAGAGGCGATCGCTCTTCGACGTGAGGCGAGACTACCGGCGCGGAGAGCGTCGGATGTGGAGGATATCTTCCAGGCTGGGGACGACGGGGGCGTCAAAGAGGAGGAACCGGAGCACTTCTCCGACCCGGCCTCCTGTCACGAATCTTACTACGGAGAAGAGGTAGACGATGAGAACATCGAAGACGATGAAGCCGTCGAGGTAAGAGACAACGATATGGTCATTGGAGCCGCAGAGGGCGGCTCCAGCGATGAGCAAGACCCAACCGAACCTTCGGGGGTCAGAAGTGACACTGTCTTGTCAAAGGCTCAGGTCGAAGCATCGCCGGAAGGCCTTAGCCAAGATCTTTATGCTCATTCTACAGCCACGTAATGTGGCCCGGCTAAGAATATTTCAGAGCCTTCGGTGGGTAAGCCTTTGAAAACGAAAACGAAACTGACTAAAGACAAATCGAAACTGAAACTGGTGAAACCAGTATTCGTTTCGCAAAGCCTCGCTCCATCGGATCCTAAGAAGGCTCAGAGTGTCATTGCACCTTCGGGGTCACAGAAGGGTGCCAACCCGAAGATCGGTACATCCAAGAAGGTGCCAAAGGCCCTAAGAGACGGAGCGACGTCATCTGAGGCTGCCCTCGGGGGCGTGGACACTGAAGACGGACTTGAGTCGCAGCCGCCCCTCAGTCCGAATGCATACAAGTTGATGCTGGTGAAGGTTCTCGAAGATGAGCACAAAATGGCCACGTTGGAACGTGACGCATCAAGCCGCGGCCATTTTGGGAATCCCAGCGCAATACATGGCTCGAAGTTGGCGATGGCCGTGAAAAAAGTCAAACAGCCATCAGGGCCTCCACCTATAGTTTTTGGACTGCCTCCGACTGCAAGACCTAAAGCGTCTAAGCCAGCACAGGGCACCGACCCTGGTAAAAGGATGTCAAAACGTAAGGGAACGGCAGCCACTCCTGAAGGCGTCGGTTCCACTCCACCTTCTTCTGAAAGCTCAAAGAAGTTGTACATTGACTCTGAAACCGGAAGACTCACCCTTTTCTATCGGAAGATCTTGCCGGAGATGCCGATGGAATCCTATCAAATTCCACTCAAAAGGAAAAGAGACTCTGCTTCCTCGCCAGTCCTTTTCGAGTCCGTGAGGCCTTATGGACAAGCCTTTACTCATTCCCCCACACGCACTGAGGATGGTGGGGGGGATGACCAGAATGACAAGCAATTTAACTATCCTGATGAATCTAAGCAGGATGACTCACATGATGTGCTCGAAGATCAAGGCACGGCGGACACCCAGTCTTACCAAGTGAAGACGGCCCCCGCAGAGGATACTGCGGCGTTCAACGCTCTAATTGAAAACGCAGCGTTGAACCATGATGTGGTCATGCATGCGGACCCGGTTGAGGAGGACTTCCTGTTTGATACCTTCTCTACATCGGACAGATCAGTAAAGACGCTGCCAATGCTGAAGGGTGTCCTTAAGCATGCCAATGACATTTTCAAGAACACGACCAGAGCAAGGGTGGTGAACCCACGTATTAAAAAGAAATACAGGCCTGCTCCTGTGGACCCTACGTATATAAGGGGTCAATTGCCATTGGACTCTTTGGTGGTCTCCAATGCCCGGAAGAGGGCGAACTCACAAACAAGTGGTTATGATCCTCCCCCAGACAAAGAATCTAAAGTGTTAGAAGCCTCTGGGAAGCGGGTTGCTGCGCAGGCAGCGAATTTTTGGAGAATAACCAATACACAAGCTCTGCTGGCTAGATACTATAGGGCTCACTATGACACCCTAGAGCAATTGTTGCAACACTTGCCTGACGAATATAGAGAGGGGGCGGAAATGTTGATTCAGGAAGGGAAACTGATGTCAAACGCTTCTATCAAGTGTGCCCTAGATTCAGCAGACACTGCGGCCAGAGCCATTAACACTAGTGTAATGCTAAGGAGGCAGGCATGGTTGCGAATTTCAGGGTTTAAGCCAGAAATACAGACAAGTTTGCTCAATCACCCCGTTAACCCAGATTTTTTGTTTGGGACTGACGTTGACATGATTCTTGAGAAGATCAAGAAGGACACCGAGACAGCTAAGTCTATGGGGGCCTTGCAGTCTCAACAGTTCAGAGGGGGTTCTTTTCGTCGCTCAGGTAGTAGAGGGCCGTCAAGGGGGCAAACATCTCAGCAAACACAATACAATAAAGGTGGTGCACAGACCACCTTTAACAAGAACAATAGAGGTGGATACCGTGGTAACAGCGCCAAAGGCAGAGGACGTGGAAATAATAACACCAGGTCCTCAGCAAATACCAAACAGTGACGTCTTGTCACTGCCCCCGGAACATATAACACCGGTCGGTTGACGACTCCAGCAGTTCCTGCCAGTCTGGGAAGGCATTACCACAGACAGGTGAGTGAGGCAACTTATCCAGGACGGGTATTGTTTAGAACTGACATCCACTCCACCCAACATACCACCAAGACACCATCCTATGTCTGCAGAGCACTTAACCTTATTACAGCAAGAAGTGGCCAGCATGCTGCAAAAAGGGGCCATAGAACTGGTGCCTCTAGAGGAGCACGGAACAGGGGTGTACTCTCTCTATTTCTTGGTCCCAAAGAAGGACGGGTCCTTCAGGCCCATTCTGAATCTGAGAGCCTTGAACCTATACATCCTTTCAGAACATTTCCACATGCTGACTCTGCAGCAGGTCCTGCCACTGCTCAGTCAGGGGGATTTCCTGCCAACTCTGGATCTGAAGGATGCATATTTCCATATACCCATACATCAGGCACACAGGAAATACCTCCGGTTCACTATACAGAACAAGCATCATCAGTTCAAGGTGCTACCCTTTGGAGTGACCACTGCTCCCAGAGTGTTCACCAAGTGCTTGGCGACAGTGGCGGCAAACCTTCGGAGACAACACATTCATGTCTACCCTTACCTGGACGACTGGCTTGTGCAAGCGAAGTCGGCCAGCAGTGCGCCAGCCACGTGTCCCGCACAATTCATCTTCTACACAGTTTGGGATTTTCTCTGAACTATCCCAAGTCGCATCTTCAACCCGCTCAAGTACAGCAATACTTGGGAGCAACGTTGGACACTGTGACAGCTACAGCCCAGCCGAAGTCAGTGCGAATCGACAGCATGCAACTGCTGATTCGCAAATTCAGGCCACAACACTCGCTACTGGCGTGAGTGTTTCTGCAGTTGATAGGCATGATGGCCTCCTGCATCTTCATAGTCCCGCACGCGAGACTGCACATGCGTCCGCTCCAAGAGTGTTTAGCACGACAGTGGAATCAGGCTCAAGGGCAATTGAAAGACCTAGTATCTGAAAGAGACACGTTAGTGATAGATTCCTTACCTTAGAATATCCCCAGGCGTCAGACTGGATCCGGAAACTTTTGCGTAGCAATACCCCTGCGCGCTGGTAGGCGTCGTCTGCGGCTCCGCGTCCGTCGTCGGCGTCGTGAGCGCCGGGATGACGTCGTCGGAGTATTTAGACGGCGCCCATGCGCGCTGACGTCAGTTCTTCTTTTTTCCGCGCCAGCTAGCGCAGATCCGGAAGAAGCTCTACCCCCAGTCACTTTTTGACTGAAAACTTTTTGATCTTTTTGATCTTCTATTTAGTCGACTTCTCGACTATCGGTGCCAGGGATGCCCGGGTTCAAGCCTTGTTCAAAGTGCGGCCGACTCATGTCGGTCACGGACCCCCATCGCCGGTGCCTGAAGTGCTTAGGCCTCGACCACGACGATCGAACCTGCTCCGACTGCCGGGCCCTGACGTCGAAGGCTAGGCGGGAGCGGTCCCGCAAGCGTCTCGAGCTGAGGCAGTCGGCCCCGCGCCGCTCCAGGTCCCGGTCCCGGTCCCACGGGAGGTCGAGGGACAGGTCGCGAGGTCGGAGTCATTGACGTTCCGGGAGTGGACACCGATCGTCTGGTTCCAAGTCCTCAGGTAAGAGGCATGAGAGGTCGGAGCGACACCATCGGTCCTCCGACCCGCCCCGACGCTCGCACGATGCGGCCGGGGACTCGGGCGACACCGCCCACGCGGCTCCGCTGGAGTCGCGTCGCCGCCTGCCCCACACCTTCGGGTCCCTGGGCACGGCGCGTCGCAGGAGGAGGTCGAGAGGTACCTCATGGCCATGAGGGCCCTCCCTCCTCAGTCGGTTCCCGTGGCGCCTTCGGGCCGATCGGCGCCGTCTGGAGGTCCTTCCGGGTCGGGAGCTTCGGCCCCGACGACGTCGGGTGCTTCGGCCCCGGCGCCGCTGGCGACTTCGGTCCCGGCGCCGCACGACCTCGCTGGATCCGGCTCTGGATCCGGGACCTCGCCGGTCGACCTTACGACCTCGCCGGCGCCGTCCCTTCAGGTGTCGTCCCCGGCGGCCGATGTGGTTGCCGCCCCCAATGTTTCCTACGGTCCTACTCAGGAGTCGGAGGGGCGCCGCTGGGCGCCGATTCCGTCGGCCTTTGGAGATTTCTATCTCCACGAGGAGGCCCTGGCTGTTGATCCTGGTCTCCAGGAGCCAGGTGATGAGGAGCAATGGGAGGGGTCCGAGGACCCTCTGGCACGTGATTGCCAGTCACATCAGGACTGGACATATGAGCTTGGGGAGGCCAGTGGTATTGACACCTCGCCAGACACTGGATTTACGTCGCCCCCGACTGTGGCTTCGGAGGCGGGTTCTGCTTACAGCGTAGTGTTGACGAAGGCAGCTAAGGCCTTAAACCTTCAGCTCCCCGTTGCGGCCGTGAGGACTAATCTCCTCACTGAGGTCCTCAAACAGCAGTCCGGCTCCGCGGAGCCCCTCCTGCCGTTCAATGAGGCCTTGTGTGACGTTCTTCTGGGCACTTGGTCCAAGCCCGCCACAGGCCCCCCTGTGGACAGGAACGTGGCCAGACGCTACCGCCCGGCACCGGGCGACCCATGCTTTTTGTCCACCCACCCCACCCCCGAGAGTCTGGTCATCCAGGCCTCAAACTCCCAAACCGCATTCCCGTCGGCCCCGCCCGACAGGGAATCCAAGAGATATGAGCAGTTCGGGAAGAAGGTCTTCTCGTCTGTGAGCCTGGGGCTACGGTCAGTGAACACCAACTGTCTCTTGGGCCGCTACACCCACACTCTGTGGGACACGGTTGCGGAGGTGCTGCCACAATGCCCTGAGGAGGTCAGGGCTAAACTCAGCCAAACCCTTGCGGACGGCCGAGATGCGGCACGCTTTTCTATCCGGTGTGGGCTGGATACCACGGACTCACTGGGCAGGGCGATGGCAACGACGGTGGCGGTTCGACGCCACGCCTGGTTGAGGTCCGCCAACTTCTCGGCCGATGTCCAGGCCACCCTCCTGGACATGCCGTTTGATGGCCGTCGCCTCTTCAGCGACAAGGCAGACCATGCGCTGGAACGTTTCAAGGACTCCAGGGCCACGGCCAAGTCCTTGGGCCTTACGGCCCCACGCCAGCAATCGGGTGCCTTTCGCTCCTTTCGTGGCCACGGAAGGGGCGCCCCACCACGGACCGTCAGCCACGCGCCGCAGAATGTTCAGCAACGCGGTGGCGGACGTGGGAACCGCCGTGGCGGTGGTCGGGGCCAGCGGCGAGGCCAGTCCACACCTCCCTCAGCAGCCCCCGCCTCAAAACCTTCCTAGTCCGAGTTTTCAGGCCCATGTGACGCCTGTGGGAGGCAGGGTTCGCCATCACCTCTCCCACTGGCATACAGTCACTTCGGACAGGTGGGTGCTGCAAATTGTCCGAAGGGGTTTCTCCCTCCCCTTCGAGTCTTCCCCTCCATCCATGCCACCTCAATACCACCGTGTGTCGGGGGATCACTTGCAACTTCTGCAAGAGGAGGTTTCGGCCCTCTTGGCCAAGAGGGCCATCGAGCGCGTTCCTGGGCCAGAAGTAGGACGTGGTTGTTACTCCCACTACTTTCTGGTACCCAAGAAGGGCAAAGGGGGCCTCCGCCCTATCTTGGATCTGCGGAACGTCAACGGCTTCCTCCGGACGGAGAAGTTCAAGATGCTCACTTTGGCTCAGGTACTGGCTGCCCTGGACCCAGGAGACTGGATGGTAGTGTTGGACTTGCAGGACGCCTATTTCCACATCCCCGTCCTGCCGGCCCACCGGCGTTACCTGCGGTTCACGGTAGGCCTAGACCACTTTCAGTTTACCGTGCTCCCCTTCGGCCTTACCAGCGCCCCACGGGTGTTCACGAAGGTGATGGCGGTGGTCGCAGCCCATCTGCGCAGGCAAGGGGTATCAGTCTTCCCCTACCTCGACGACTGGTTGTTGAAGGCGGGCTCGCCCCAGACAGTCGTCAGCCACCTCCAGACTACGGCCGACCTCCTGCACTTGCTGGGGTTCTCCATCAATGTGCTGAAGTCACACCTGTGTCCCTCTCAAAAGCTCCTCTTCATCGGAGCGGTTCTCGACTCGGCGCGGTTTCGGGTTTACCCACCCGAGCAGCGGGTTCGGGATATTCAGGCTCTGATTCCTGTCTTCAGGCCGTTATCCCGGGTCTCGGTCAGGTTGACGCTGCGGCTTCTGGGGCTGATGGCCTCCTGCATCCTTCTGGTGCGTCACGCCAGGTGGCGGATGCGGGCTCTGCAGTGGGACCTGAAGTTTCAGTGGGCCCAGCATCAGGGCAACCTGTCCGATCATGTCCTGATCTCAGAGGGCACTGCGAAGCAACTGCAGTGGTGGCTCACGGACCGCGACTGGGTCAGTGGCAGACCCCTCTCCCTACCCCAGCCGGAGCACGTAGTTGTGACGGACGCGTCCCTCCAGGGCTGGGGAGGCCACATGGGAGAGGCGGAGATCAGAGGCCTCTGGTCTCCGGCGGAGTCCCGGCTCCACATCAACCTTCTGGAGCTGCGGGCGATTCGTCTTGCACTGAAGGCATTCCTCCCCTCTGTCAAGGGGAGCGTGGTGCAAGTGTTCACCGACAACACCACCGCCATGTGGTACTGCAACAAACAGGGCGGTGTGGGGTCGTGGACCCTTTGCCAGGAGGCTCTGCGCCTCTGGCAGTGGCTGGAACATCAGGGCGTGACCCTGGTGGTTCAACACCTGGCAGGCTCTCTGAATGCCAGGGCGGACGAACTCAGCCGCCGGTGCATGATGGATCACGAATGGCGTCTGAACTCGGACGTGGCGCAAGGTCTCTTTCGACAGTGGGGAGAGCCTTGGTTAGATCTATTCGCCACAGAAGAGAACGCGCAATGTCAGCAGTTCTGCACGTTGGAGTTTCCAAGGCGGCACTCGCTCGGAGACGCGTTTCGTCGCGAGTGGAGCTGCGGTCTGTTGTACGCCTTTCCGCCTATACCACTTCTGCCCAGAGTGCTGAAGAAGATCAGGCGCGACCGGGCCCAGGTCGTCCTTGTGGCTCCGGACTGGGCACGAAGATACTGGTATCCCGAGCTACTCAGCATGTCAGTCGATCCCCCGATTCGTCTGCCTCTTCGGGAGGACCTTCTGTCGCAGCAGCAGGGGACGGTCCTGCACCCGAACCTGTCCAGTCTCCACCTACAAGCTTGGAGATTGAGCGGCGGCAGTTGAGACCATTTGACTTGCCTCCCGAAGTCTGTGATATCATTCTGGCAGCCAGGCGTCCCTCCACAAAGTCGGTATACGCCTGCCGGTGGAACAGATTTGTGGCATGGTGCGCAGCAAAGGCTGTGGATCCTCTCTCTGCACCCCTTTCGGAAGTGCTGCTCTTTCTTCTTTCCCTTGCCCAGCAGGGCTCTGCTCTGGGCACTCTTAAAGGGTACCTTTCTGCTCTATCAGCCTTCTTGAGGCTACCAGATCAGCCTTCTTTATTCAAGTCCCCTATTGTGAGTAGATTTCTGAAGGGCATCACGCACATGTTCCCTCCTGTTCCCTTCGTGATGCCCCAGTGGGACTTGAATCTGGTTCTCACCTATCTGATGTGTGCTCCCTTTGAGCCGCTTCGTAACTGCCCTCTTCGTCTCCTTACTCTAAAGACGGCCTTCCTGGTTGCCATCACCTCTGCCAGGAGGGTGAGTGAGCTCCAGGCTCTTTCTTCTTCTCCACCTTTCCTGTCTATTCATCCTGATAAGGTGGTGTTACGTACACGACCTTCCTTTCTGCCCAAGGTTGTCACGGCCTTCCACATCGGGCAGTCCATCACTTTGCCCACCTTCCTTCCGCCTCCGCATCCCTCGAAAGAGGAGGAGAGGCTCCACCGTCTGGATCCAAAACGTGCGCTCTCCTACTACCTAGATCGCACACGCCAATTCCGGGTGGATGACCAACTCTTCGTTGGTTACGTGGGCGCGAAGAAGGGAAAGGCTGTACACAAGAGGACCATCTCCAGGTGGATCATCTTGTGTATCCAAGCATGTTACTCCATGGCGAGGAAGGAGCCCCCGGCTGGATTGCGGGCTCACTCCACTCGGGCCACGGCAACGACAACTGCCCTGGGCCGCGGTGTCCCCCTGCAGGACATCTGTCAGGCAGCCACGTGGGCCCCGCTGCACACGTTCGCAAGACACTACTGCCTGGACAGTCAAGTCCGGAGGGATGGCTTCTTTGGCCGTTCCGTCCTCCAGGACTTTCTGGTGTGATATTGGTTCGCAGACCCACCACCGGGGTTGGTATTGCTGGGGTATCTATTCTAAGGTAAGGAATCTATCACTAACGTGTCTCTTTCAGATGCACAAGTTACTACTTGTGTAACGATATATCTGTAAGAGACATTAGTTAGTGATAGATTCCTTACCGCCCACCCATCCTCCCCGTTCTGCGAACCGATATCTAGGGTTGAGGTCATCCCCTTTCAGGGCCCTAGTTTCATGGCACCAGTGTTAGTTCTATCATGGCTCTGCGTATCTGGCGCGGAAAAGCTGTGTTATCAGAACTGACGTCAGCGCGCATGGGCGCCGTCTAAATACTCCGACGACGTCATCCCGGCGCTCACGACGACGGACGCGGAGCCGCAGACGACGCCTGTGAGAAGGTGGCCTGATATGCAGTGCTCACTATTCTAGTGAACACTATGTATCAGTCCAGCAACCCTTATTGATGATTGGTTGTAAGTCAACCTTATAGACCAGCTATCCTAGTAGCGTGGATACGAGCAGTCTAAGGCTAAAGACTCGAGAGGGCGTGTTAAGCCAGCTGTTTACCACACATATACCCCTTGAATACCAAGTGAAAGGACACCACACAAGTGTTATGAAAATAAACAGTTATTTATTTAAAGATCACAACAGCCCTGTACTCTTTATGAGGACAGGGTACTAAGCACAAACCAAAAGTCTTACAAAAATACTTAAGTTAGCACAGTATATACAAATGCCCGAGGGGCACGGAAAACCATATACTCTGAAAGTGGAATGCGAAATTCCTAGCAGGTAAGTACAGTACTAATAGCTTTTGGAATCGCTAGGACTTGACTAGGGAATCGTTAGATTACTTCTAGGAGGCCTAGGGGACTCGGGTGCAGTGTGTGCACTCTCACGCGAGATGCGGACAAAAGTCTATGGTAGCTAGGAATTAGAAAGTTAGTGTTCTCGGGCGAACCCGACCTGGTAGGGAGAAAACGAAAGTAGATTCTGACCCTTGGATAGTGAGGCTATGCTGGGGCACCGAAATGCCGAAGTTACCTAGCCCAGGGGCTGCAGCTGCATAGGTCTGAAAAGACGTCGGGAATCCTCGTAGACGGACCAGGAGCCGGAAGAAAAGATGCTGGCCGGTGACCAGTGAAGAAAGTTCAGTTGGATCCAAGCCTGGATCTCGAAGATAGATGACACCTGAAAGCAGAGGGGACCAAGTTCGAGACTACTAGCCAGTAGTCAGTGGGCACCAGGAGGGCACCGGATGGTAGCCACCTCGACAAGGTGAGTGGGTGACGCTGTAGCTCGAAGATCTCGCGGACCAGGAGGCGTTGTCGGCGACCAGGATGGAGGATCGAGCTGTCCCACGAAGTTGGAAGCTGTCGGCGTCGCTGGACCCAGGATTGGACAACAAAGCCTTGGCAAATTCAAGCCCACGCGGTGGACCTAAAATGGCGTCTGGAGTGGACCAGGAGGGTCCGGAGTGCCTCTCTTCAAGGAGGAAGCAAGGGCCAGTCTGGAGCAACCAGACCAGCAGTCGTGAAGTCGTTGGGCGTCGTTCAGAAGGCCACAAGCCAGCCGGCTAGTAGCCAAACAACGCGGTGCACAGCAAACAGCAGAAGGGCCCCACGCAGATCGTGGAGATGCAGGGAGGCTGATCTTGGGTGCTGGAGCTGCGCAGGGTCGGGGCTTCTCGGACCCCAAAGCACTCACCAGTGGAGGACACGGTGGGCTTGCAGTAAAGATGTCGTGCAGTCTTGGCGATCGTCGGTCCCTCGAGGTCTCGTCGCACTCACGGTTCTCAGCTTGGCTGTAGAGGTGAGTAGAGGTCAGAGGTGCCAGGGAAGCCGGGTCTCGTCGAGCTGGGTCGTCGGATTCGTGATGAAGGACTTGCAGCAGACCGCAGTGTTCTTTAGGATGGTGCCCGCTTGATGCAGGGTGACTACTCCTTAGCCACAAGGGAGAATCTTGAAGAAGAAATCGTGAAGTCCTTTCGAAGAAAGTGGTATCTTGATTCCAAAGATGATCTAATTTGAACAGGGGGCCCGCTCCTATCTTTATACTAAAAAAGGGGGCTGACCCGGTGACTAGGTCCTGCCTATGGGTGGGACTAGGTGGGGGGTGGTTACACCCCTCTGCCATGCCGGACTTCCCCAGGCCAGGGGCTGGTGTGCCCCTGGAACTGGTTCTGACTGGCCTATGCGTAGTGAGCACCGGGGTGCCACTCAGCAGTCACCTTCCTGAAAAGCCCTGCCTACCCAGGATACACAAAACCATGTCTGGGACGGTGCTGGCACCGCCCCTGACAGGAAACCCTTTGTCCAGGCTCCCCTCACTGGGAGGACTCCCAGCTGCAGGGGGTCAGACTCGTGTCTGTGGTGGCAGCATCCATTTTGTGGAGCTGAGGCTTCAGTTAACTTTAACCGGGGTTCACAGTTACATACATGTCGTGTCCCTCTAGAAGGGTGGAATGCTAACCCCGTCGCCAGAATTGGCGAGGGGTTAGTATTCCAATTCGTATGACACCTTACTCGACATGTTTTGATAAAGCAATACCAAAGTTAGCATTTAACCGCGAGGATTATAATGCACTTAAGAGTATATGGTATGCGTTATCATGGAACAGCTATTAGGACTTGATTCCGCAAGCTGTAGACAGGCTCAGCTCATGCCAGAGCACCATCTCACACGATTCCAAGCACTCTGCCTTCAGGATTGTCAAGGCCTGCCATAGGAGTGACTGATAGGAATCTGTGTGTCCATTTTAGGGTTAGGTATAGGTATACTACACCTACAGCAAAGGGTGATTACACGACTTTGCCCCAGCTGTCATGCAGCCAGTTGTGTCAAATTTAGGAGGCCAGCCAGGGGTGGCATAATACATGCTGCAGCCCCTGGCAGCCCTGGGTACACCCATGCCCTGAGTTACAGGGTCTGATAGGGTGGCCCAGTACCAATTGGAAATGCACCTAGGGTACATGGAATCCATTTTAAAGAGAGAGCAGTAGGCCTGGGGTCCTGATTGGCAGGGTCCCAGGTCGACTATGTCCAAAACCAGCTAAAACACAAGGCAAAAAGTTGGGGGCAACCATAGTCAGGATGTACCTTCCTACAACGCCTACCAGCGCGCAGGGGTATTGCTACGCAAAAGTTTCCGGATCCAGTCTGACGCCTGGGGATATTCTAAGGTAAGGAATCTATCACTAACTAATGTCTCTTACAGATATATCGTTACACAAGTAGTAACTTGTGCGTTGGTGACCGGTCGGCGTACAGCTCTCTGCATTGGTGGAACCCACAAAACCTTTGCAGGGGACGACCGTTCCAAGAGCCTGTACCACAAATAGTGCTAAAGACGGACGCATCCCTCCTGGGGTGGGGAGCGCATCTTTCATTATACAGTGCAGGGACTATGGTCGGATCAACAGAAGAAAATACACATCAATCTGCTGGAATTGATGGCAATCTTCATGGCACTGAAGGCTTTCAAGATACATCTGTGCGGCAAGGTCGTGTTGATCCGGACGGACAACATGACGGCCATGTATTACATTCAGAAGCAGGGAGGTACTCACTCTCCACAGTTGTCACACTTGGCTCAGAGCATGTGGAAGTGGGCCATTCAGAGGAACATTTTCCTCATGGCGGAGCACCTCCCGGGCCAGGACAACCAGATGGCAAATCTGCTCAGCAGACACAGCCATCAGGTGCACGAGTGGGAGATTCAGCCCTCGGTGCTGCAACCGTACTTCCAGCAGTGGGGGCATCCAGACATCGACCTGTACGCCACAAACGAGAATGCAAAATGCCCAAACTTCGCCGCCAGATTCCCACACCCTCGGTCTCAGGGCAATGCGATATGGATGAACTAGTCAGGCAGATTTCCGTACGCTTTTCCGCCAGCCCCGCTCATACCTGGTGGCACGGAAACTCAGACAGCACTCGATGACTCTCATCCTAGTTGCTCCAATGTGGGCGAGGCAAGCATGGTACACCACGTTCCTAGAACTTTCCGTGGTGCCTCACCAAAGACTGCGTCTTACACCCAGTCTTCTCACCCAGAGCCGTGGCGAAGTTCAGCACCCAGATCCGCAACAGTTAAACCTTGCGATATGGCTCCTGAAGTCATAGAATTTGGGTATCTGAATTTGCCTCCTGATTGTATGGACATCATCAAGGAGGTGAGACGGCCTACCGCTAGGGCCTGCTATGCTGCCAAATGGAAACGCTTTGTCATTTACTGTTCCAACCATGACATAAACCCGCTGGATGCATCAACACAGAACATTATTTGTTACCTGTTACATTTATACAGATGCAATCGGGCATACAGCTCTATACGTATTCATTTGGCGGCAATAGCGGCTTACTTACAGAACAGGCAACACCTTTCTCTGTTCCGAGTGCCAGCCATAAAGGCTTTTATGGAGGGACTCAAACGAGTCATTCCACCCAGAAGACCACCTTCACCGGTCTGGAATCTTAATATTGTTTTAACCAGACTGATGGGATCTCCTTTCGAACCTCTCCACTCTTGTGAGATACAGTTCCTCACTTGGAAGGTTGCCTTCTTAGTAGGGATCACGTCGCTGAGACTGGTTAGCGAGCTGCAAGCCCTAACCATTCAAGAACCTTTTATACAGGTTCACGCAAATAGGGTGGTGCTCCGCACTAACCCTAAATTCATGCCCAAGGTAGTTTCTCAGTTCCACATTAATCAAACTATTGAACTGCCGGTTTTCTTCCCTAATCCAGACTCAGTAGCAGAAAGATCACTGCACACTTTAGACGTCAAACGAGCTCTCCTGTACTATATAGACAGGACGAGGGATTTCAGGAAGACTAAACAACTCTTTGTTGCTTTTTCACCGCAGCACAAGGGCAAACCCATTTCCAAATCAGGCATAGCCAGATGGATTGTGAAGTGTATTCAGATTTGTTATCAGAAGGCTAAACGCACACTAACAGTTCCCCCAAGAGCGCATTCCACACCCAAGCTAGGGGCATCCATGGCTTTCCTGGGTAACATTCCATTAGAGGACATATGTAGAGCAGCCACATGGAATACCATACATACATGCATTCACCAAGCACGACTGTGTTGATGTACATTCCAAGCAGCAAGCTGCTGTAGGACAGGCTGTTCTTAAGTCCCTTTTTCAGGCTGCTGCAGCTGGCTCGGGCAACCACCGCTAGGGGAGAAACTGCTATTTATTCTATGCACAAGATATGAATTTAGCGGCCCACATGCCTCAAACGGAATATGCTACTTACCAGTATACATCTGTTCTTGGCATGTAGGGCCGCTAACATTCATATCGCCAGCCCATCCTCCCTGGTGCCTGTCGCAGCTGCAGTAGTCAGGATTTTTTGTAAGCATGGTCATCTTGTATTGTATTGGACTCCATCTCTGCCACAATGGCGGAAAACAATCTGAGGATGGAGAGGATGCCCATGCGCACTGTAGTCCAGGGGAGTAGCCACCTATCTCGTGATACTTCAAAAGACTCTTCCAGGACAACAAGGTGCAATCATCCGGACCCAACACTAGGCGGCGATCTATGGACAAGATATGAATGTGATCGCCCTACATGCCAAGAACAGATGCATACTGGTAAGTAGCATATTCCTTACCCAGGCGGCGCAGAGGAGAGCCAAAAATCCATCTACGCAGGTCACTGCTCCCCCGGATAGAGAGGGAAGATGCCTCGACTCAATAGGAAAGAAGGTCTCCACTATTGCGGCAACTACTGACCGTGCCGCGAACTCCCTTGCAATACTTGGGAGATATGATAGGCAGATGTGGTCGGACAGATCGCCTTGCATTGAAAAACTTTCAGAGCCTGATTGATCTGAAGCCAGAAAGATTTATAAGAGGGAGAATGTGCTTCATCTGAAAATATTGATGCTGCAGTGGACGTGGCAGCCACAGGTTTCAGACAGCTGGCAGGTGCAGCTGTTCGGAGAGGACAGGGATAGCTAAAATCTACATCCTTTCTCCTGGAGGTCCAGTCTAAGATCATGGACATGGCCTATGATGGAGAGTTCCTTTTTGGGCAACATGTGGATGAGGCTTTACAAGCCATAAAGAAAGACACAGAGACTGCACGGTCACTGGGATCTCTTCAATTTCGTAAGTCTTCCTTTCGTGGAGGAAGAGGCAATTTCTCTAACAGAGGAGGTTATTCGCAAAAGCGTTCCTACAGCAACTCGCAGGGTAACCAACCATACCGACAACAAACGTATGGTCAAAAGAGAAACAATTACTCCCAGTCAAGAGGAAAAACCTCTTATCGAGGAAGAGACAACAACAAGAGCAAGTGAGAAATACATCCTGCCACCACTTTTACCCAACCTAAAGCAAATTGGAGGAAGAATATCCCTATACTTCTCAAATTGGTCCAACATTACTACGGACAGATGGGTCCTGGACGTGGTATCCAGGGGTCCCATTCTAGAATTCGTCAAAGCCCCTCCAAATTCTCCCCCAAAAGGACCACCACCAGCTCATCTCAAGGAGCTGTTCTCCCAAATACATTCCATGATTCGGAAAGGAGCAATGGAAAAGATACCTCAACATCAAAGAGGAGAAGGATTTTATTCGAGATTTTTCCTGATTTGCAAGAAGTCGGGGGAATGGCGCCCCATCCTCGACCTGCGTGCCCTCAACAAATTATCCTTCAGGATGTTAACGCTTCAAGAAATCCTCCAGTTTCTTTCAGAAGGGGATCACTGGGCAACACTCGACCTTCAGGACGCATACTTCCATGTGCCCATTTTTCCCAGATACCGGAAATTTTTACGGTTCAGAGTGGCTGGCAGGGACTTTCAGTTCAAAGTTCTCCCCTTTGGACTACGTTCAGCCCCCAGAATTTTTACAAAGATGTTAGCTCCAGTGGCAGCCCACCTGCGATTGGAAGGAATTCAAATGTATCAATATTTGGACGACTGCCTTATCAAGGCCAGTTCTTTCGTCACAGCAAGAACTCACTTTCAAAGATGTCTGTCACTACTTCAGAGCCTGGGTTTCTCGGTGAATTTCGAAAAGTCTCATCTGACTCCATCCCAGAGAAAGTCTTTCTTGGGAGCGTCGCTGGCACAAAGCTCGCCCAAGTTTTCATTTCAAGAGAAAGGCAGTTAAAGATTCACAAGATGGCTTCTACATTACTAACAAGAAAGTGCGTTTCTGTTCGCAAGTTCAAGTCTTTTCTAGGGATGATCTTGTCCTGTATTCCTCTCATCCCCAACTGCGGCCTAAGGATGAGTCCCTTGCAAGAGGAACTCAGTCTTCAGTGGGTAAAGGTAGTAGGATCATTTGAAGACGTTATCATAACCCCTCGGATGAGGAACTCCATTCAATGGTGGATGCTAAAGTGCAACCTGCAGGTGGGATGTGCATTCCTGACAGAGGTGCCCAGATTCATCGTGACTACAGATGCTTCTCTGGAGGGCTGGGCCGCCCACCTCCAAGGAATGACAATCCGTGGCAAATGGAACATACAGCAGAAAAAGTGGCACATAAACCTCCTAGAGTTACAAGCCATTTTTCTCGCCCTGAAATCCTTTCAAACAATTTTAGAGGGTTCTAATTCGAACAGACGACACAACCAGCATGCATTACCTGAACAAACAGGGAGGCACAAGGTCGGCCCGATTATCCCATCAAGGACAAGAGATTTGGAATTGGGCCCTGGATCACAGCATCAATCTGTCGGCGGTCCATGTCCCAGGGGTTGCCAATGTACTTGCAGGTCTGCTGCATGCAATCACGAATGGGAGCTACGTCAACCAACCCTGGATCAAATATTCCAAGAGTGGGGTCACCCCGACCTGGATTTGTTTGCGACGAATCAGAACCGGAAATGCCCACACTTTGCAAGCTGGATTCCCCACAGGAACTCATGCGGGATGCCCTTTCGATGAACTGGTGTCGGATATTTGCATACGCTTTTCCACCAATTCCTTTAATCCCCAAGGTCATCAGGAAGATGAGGAGACAACCATGTCGTCTAATCCTGATTGCTCCAAGGTGGCCCCTGTAGGAGAGTAGGGTCTGCTTCCTATGGTCACCTCCACTTTTTGCTTTTGCTTTACTGGTTTTCGACTTAGATGTGGCTGTGGGCCTGCTAATCAGACCCACAGACCAGATGCACTCTCTCTAAATTCAAGCCATGTACTCTAGGTACATGCACAATTGGGAACTGGGTCACCCTGTCAGCCCCTGTAAAAGTGTACCCTAGGTACTCAGGGCATGGGTGTAACCAAGGCCTACTAGGGGCTGCAGCATGTATTGTGCCACCCCTGGCTGGCCACTCAAATAGACACAACTGGCTGATCACTCAGCTGGGGCAAGGCTGTGTAATCACCCCTTGCTTAGGTGTAGTATTCCTATACCTACTTACATATAGCCACATAGTAACCTATAAGTCACTCCTATGGCAGGCCTTAACAATCCTGAAGGCAGAGTGCTTGGTTATGTGTGAGATGGTGCTCTAGCATGAGCTGAGCCTGTCTGCAGCTTTCGGAACCATATCCTTATAGCTGTTCTATGATATTGCCATACCATATACTCTTAAGTGCATTATAATCCTCGCATTAATGCTAACTTTGGTTTGGCTTTAGCAAACCATGTCGTGTAAGGTGTCATACACTTTGGAATACTACCCCCTCGACAATTCTGGCGACGGGGGTAGCATTCCACCCTTCTAGAGGGGGTAGACATGTTAGTTCTGACTATCCCGGTTAAAGTTAACCAGAGCCCCAGCATCACAAAATGGATGCTGCTGCCACAGACACAAGTCTGGCCTCCTGCTGCTGGGAGTCCTTCCAGTCACGGAGGTTTGGACAATAGGTTTCCTGCTTGGGGAGGTGCGAGCACCACCCCAGACAGGAGGATGTGTATAGGGACAGGGAGGGCTGAATAGAATCAGACACTACCTGGAGCACTCTAGGTGCTCCATGCATACACCAGTTCAAACCGGTTGCTGGGGCTCTCCAGCCCCAGCTCTGGCGTGAAACTTCACAAAGGAAAGGGTATGTAACCACCCCCCTTCCTGGTCCCATCCATAGGAGGTACCTTGTGAGCAAACCAGCCCCCTTTAGTTGTATAAAGGTAGGAGCTGACCCAGGGAGAAATTAGATTAATCCTGGAATCGACTGAAGACGAAACTCTGGACCCTTCGACATTCATCCAAGCTGAAGACTGAATAATCTCCCTTGTGGCCAAGGAGTGACCACCCTGGGAAACCAGGCACCGTCTAGCAACTCGACGGCTTGCTTTGTCCCGGTTCCCACCAAAACCCGAGCACAGAGCCTGACAAGACCTCGCCTCCTGGATCCCTCTGACCCCACTGCACGACTCCAGGACAGCTGAGCCCTGTGGAAGGCGTCGGGACCCGTTGAAGCAGGTACCTTGGAAAGTCGACAACTTGCTGATAGCACAGCTCCTGAGGCCTCCTCGAAGCTGTGCCCTGGGGACTGAGATACCCTGACACCGAGCTCCACCTGCACCGAAGACCAGCCCTCCACACTCCACGAGATCTGCGTGGGGCCCTTCTGCTTGTGTTCTGCTCGGCGCGTTGTCCAGTTGCTGGCCCGTTAGCTAGTAGCCCCTGGCGACGATCCTTTGTGAAAATCCATCGCTGGTCTGGTCACTCCAGACTGGCCCTAGCTTCCCTGCAAAGGTGAAGTACCTCAGACCCTCCTGGTTTGCACCAGAAGCTCTTTGGGTATCCTGCGTGGGTTACCTTTGCTTAGGCTTGTTGGCTCTGATATTGAAGCCGACCCCTCCATCTGCGAGAACCTTCGTGGGACAGCTCCTCTCCAGCACGTGGTCGTCCTCGACGCCTCCTGGTCCGCGTGGCTGCAACTCTCCAAGCTTCACCCCAGCACCTGCTTGCGCCTCGACGACGTCTGGTTCCTTCCTGGTTCCACCCGGTCACTGGCTAGTGACCTAGACTCTGTCCCCTCTGCTTGCAGGTCCTCTTCAACTCCGATCCACCCGGGCATCTTCCACCTGGTCGCCTGTAGCATCTTCTTCCAAGGCTCCATAGGAAACGCAGAGAAAACCCGACACACTTTGACACCTATGCACCCGCAGCCCGTGGGTGAGGTAACGCGAGTACTTCGGTGCTCTTGTAGGGATTGACTATCCTAGTGTCCAGTTTTGCTAGTTGTGTAATCCTAGTTAGACCGGAAGTGTCCTAAAACGTCATTTACTTATCTTTTACGTTCCTATTGACTTTCTATTGACTCTCGCGTGAGAGTACTGACTCTGCACGCACCGCCTGTGGGCCTCCTACTCCTAACCTAAGGGTCAGATAGTGTAGCCCCAGAGAAGCCCTAGGCCTTCTCCTTTCCAGAGTCGTGGTTCTTATACCACTTAATTAGTGTATGGTTTTACGCGCCCCTAGGGCCTAACTGTAATTAGTGCTTTTTAAAGTATTTCTAAGTGTAACTTGTTATGTGCTTTTGCCTCTGATCTCATAAAGAGTTCAGAGGAGTGTGTTAGTAAATAAATACATATATATTTTATATATATCCTGTGTGGTGTCCTTTCATTTGATATTCAAGGGGTTACATATGGTAAAACAGCTGGCTTTACACTCTCTCAAGAGTCTTTTAGCCTAAGACCGTTCTGTCCATGCTACCTCTAGGATAGCTGGTCTATAAGGTTTACTTTACAACCATCACCATAAGGGTAGTTTGGACTGGTGCAAGGTGTTCACTAGAATAGTGAACATCATATACCAGGCCAACTTCTCACAGCCCCGACGATATTGGTTCACCGAGCTTCTCCTCCTCTCGGAGTGCAGGCCATTACAGCTGCCTCGAATACCGAATCTCCTGACAATTCAAGAGGGCCAAGTGTACCATCCGGACCCAGTTTCTTTGAAATTATCAGCTTGGCTCCTCAACACAATGAATTCGCCCACTTAGACATTCCTCAAGATTGTCAAGAAGTTCTCGCTAATGCTAGAGCGCCATCAACGATTAAGACCTACAAACTCAAATGGAAGCGTTTCTGTCCCTGGTGTCAAGCTGTTGATCTACATCCCATTCATGCTAGACCAGAACAAATTTTGCCTTTCTTTCTGCATTTGACTAGATCGGGTTTGGCACATTCAACCCTAAAAGTATTTCTGGCAGCCATTTCCAGATTCCGTCAGGACGGATCGAACTCTGTTTTCTTCAAGAATAATCCAGCAATTTTCTAAAGGTCTATTTCGTATGTTTCCTCCGATTCGACGACCACCTCCATCTTGGCATTTGAATGTGGTGCTAGCCCAACTCATGCGTCACCCCTTTGAACCTATCCATAAGATTGATCTCAAGTTTCTTACTTGGAAGGTCTCTTTGCTATTGGCTTTAACATCAGCTAAAAGGGTCAGTTACATTCAAGCATTCACTTCAAAACCGCCTTTCTTGCAATTTACCTCAGATTCTGTGGTGCTACGTACCAATCCTAGGTACATGCCCAAGGTTCCATCGGGTTTTCACCTAAATGAGCCGATGATCCTCAAGACATTTTTTCCAAGTCCACAATCACCGGCTGAAAGAGCTTTACACTCTTTAGACATCAGGAGATGTCTCAGGTTCTATCTTCAAAGAACGGCAACTGTTCACAAGACAGACCAACTGTTTGTGGCCTATAGAAGACTGCGCCAAGGCTGCGAGGTATCCAAGCAGACTATAGCCAGATGGGTCTCTTCAGCAATTGAACTCCATCATCAACAGGCAGACAGACCCTTGCAGTCCTTACCAAGAGCGCATTCTACAAGGGTGGTTTCCTCTTCCACCGCTCTATTCGCTGGTGTGCCTCTTCTGCAAATCTGCAGGGCTGCAACGTGGTCCAGCAGGCACACTTTTACAAGACACTACTGTCTGGACTCAGCAAGTGATGCAGATGCTTCGGTGGGAAGAGCAGTTCTTCACAAACTTTTCAAATAAGGTGAGCCTCTGTTCTCCCTCCTCCTCTATACTCTTGTTTAGACGCTTCTAACATGTTATTGGTTATTACCTTGCATGCATATCTGCTGTATACTGTAAGCGTCTTACGAGCATGTTGTTTTTTCTTGTACTGGTATCTACTCTGATTCAGGCATGTGAATCTATGAAAGACACCCCAATACTGGAGAAGAACAATAGTTACTTACCTGTAATCTGTGGTTCTCCAGTATTGGTGTCTTTCATAGATTCACATGCACCCGCCCACCTGCCCTCAGAGGCTTCCTCAGGCAATTACTGGGTTCCACTCCTGTGCGAGAAAATCTGAGAGCCTGAGTCTCTGAGGAGAACATTCTGGTGGGTGCTGTCGCCTGATTGGCTGCAGTTTGGACTAACAAAATGACTAGGATAGTCATGAGTGTGGAAGTTCTGTACACTGTAGCTTAGGGCTACTTTACTTTTTGGTTTGTTATTACCAAGGTTTTGATTTTTCTATAGGTATATTATTGCTTTTTTATGTACCGTGGGACTCCCACTCTGACGACAGGGAATGATTCAGGCATGTGAATCTGAGAGACACCAATACTGGAGAACCACAGATTACAGGTAAGTAACTATTGTTCTTATCCCTGAGTTTAGGGCTGCGGTCAGTCAACACTGTGTGCCTCTTGGGCCGTTACACCCACTCTCTGTGGGACACGGTCGCGGACGTGCTGCCACAATGTCCGGTGGAGGTCCAGACTAAACTCACCCAAGCCCTTGCGGAGGGTCGAGATGCAGCACGGTACTCCATCCGTGTGGGCTAGATACCACGGACTCACTAGGCAGAGCGATGGCAACGACGGTGGCGATTCGTCTCCACGCCTGGTTGAGGTCCGCCAACTTTTCGGCTGATGTCCAAAACACCCTTGTGGACATGCCGTTTAATGGCTGTCGCCTCTTCGGTGACAAAGCATACCATGCGCTTGAGCGCTTTAGGGACTCCAGGGCTATGGCCAAGTCCTTGGGCCACTCGGCCCCGCGCCAGCAAACGCCTGCTTTTCGCTCCTTTCGTGGCCAAGGAATGGGCACCCCCACACGTCCTGCCAGCCACGGACCACAGACTACCGTCCAGTGCGGTGGCGGACGTGGAAACCGCCGTGGCGGCGGTCGGGGACAACGGCGAGGCCAGTCCACACCTGCCCCTGCAGCATCCGCCTCAAAACCCTCTAGGTTCGAGCTTTCAGGCCCATGTGACGCCAGTGGGGGGGCAGGGTTTGCCATCACATCCTCCACTGGCTCACTGTCACATCGGACAAGTGGGTGCTGCAAATCGTCCGAAGGGGCTACTCCCTCCCCTTCGAGGCGACCCCTCCAGCCATGCCACCACAGTACCACCGCGTGTCGGGATCACTTGACACTTCTACGAGAGAAAGTTACGGCCCTCTTTGCCAAGGGGGCCATCGAGCGCGTTCCTGGGCCAGAAGTAGGGTGTGGTTGTTACTCCCACTACTTTCTGGTACCCAAGAAGGGTAAAGGGGGCCTACGCCCTATCTTGGACCTGCGGAACATAAACGGCTTCCGGCAGGAGAAGTTCAAGATGCTGACACTGGCTCAGGTCCTAGCTGCCCTGGACCCGGGAGACTGGATGGTAGCGTTGGACTTGCAGGACGCTTATTTTCATATCCCCGTCCTGCCGGCCCACCGGCGTTACCTGCGGTTCACGGTAGGCCACCAGCACTTTCAGTTTACTGTGCTCCCCTTCGGCCTTACCAGCGCCCCACGGGTGTTCACGAAAGGGATGGCGGTGGTCGCAGCTCATCTGCGCAGGTTAGGGGTTTCAGTCTTCCCCTACCTCGACGACTGGTTGTTGAAGGCAGGCTCGCCCCAGACAGTCGTCAGCCACCACCAGACTACGGCCGACCTCCTGCACCTGCTGGGGTTCTCCATCAATGTGCCGAAGTCGCACCTGTGTCCCTCTCAGAAGCTCCTCTTCATAGGAGCGGTTCTGGACTCAGCGCAGTTTCGGGTTTATCAGGCTCCGATTCCGATCTTTCAGTCGTTATCGCGATTCTCGGTCAGGTTGACGCTGCGGCTTCTGGGGCTGGTGGCCTTCTGAATCCTGCTAGTGCGACATGCCAGATGGTATATATGGGCTCTGCAGTGGGACCTGAAGTTCCAGTGGGCACAGCATCAGGGCAACCTGTCCGATCATGTCCAGATCTCGGAGGGTACTGCACGACATCTGCAGTGGTGGCTCACGAATCAAGATTGGGTCTATTGCAGACCCCTCTCCCTTCCCCAACTGGAGCACACAGTGTTGACGGATGCGTCCCTCCTGGGATGGGGAGGCCACTTGGGAGATGCGGAGATCAGAGACCTCTGGTCTCTGGCAGAGCCCCGGCTCCATATCAACCTTCTAGAGCTGTGGGAGATCCAACCTGTACTAAAGGCATTCCTCCCCTCTGTCCGGGGCAGTGTAGTGTAGGTGTTCACGGACAACACCACTGCCATGTGGTACTGCAACAAACAGGGCGGGGGGGTTGTGGACCCTTTGTCAGGAGGCTCTGCGCATCTGGCAGTAGCTGGAACGTCAGGGCATTACCCTGGGTGTTCAACACCTGGCAGGTTCCCTGATCGCCAGGGTGGACAAACTCAGCCGCTGGTGCATGATGGATCACGAATGGCGTCTGAACTCGGACGAGGCGCAAGGCTTCTTTTAGCAGTGGGGAGAGCTTTGGTTAGATCTATTCGCCAATGAAAAAAACGCGCAATGTCATCAGTTCTGCGCGTTGGAATTTCCACGGCGGCACTCGTTTGGAGACTCTTTTCGTCGCGGGTGGAGCTGCGGTCTGTTTTACGCCTTTCCGCTTATACCACTTCTGCCCAGAGTGCTGAAGAAGATCATGCGAGACTGGGCCCAAGTCATCCTTGTGGCTCCGGACTGGGCACGAAGATACTGTTATCCCGAGCTACTCAGCATGTCAGTCGATCCCCCTATTCATCTGCCTCTTCAGGAGGGCCTTCTGTCGCAGCAGCATGGGACGGTCCTCCACACGACCCTGTCCAGTCTCCACCTACATGCGTGGAGATTGAGCGGTGGCAGTTGAGGCCATTTGACTTGCCTCCTGAAGTCTGTGATGTGATTCTGGCAGCCAGGCGTCCGTCCCACAAAATCGGTATATGCCTGCAGGTGGAACAAATTTGTGGCATGGTGCACAGCAAAGGCTGTGGATCCACTTTCTGCCTCCCTTTCAGAGGTTCTCCTCTTTCTTCTTTCTCTTGCCCAGCAGGACTCTGCTCTGGGCCCTATCAAAGGCTACCTCTCTGCCAGTTCAGCCTTCTTGAGGCTTCCTGATCAGCCTTCTCTTTTCAAGTCCCCGGTTGTAAATAGATTCTTAAATGGCATCACACACAGGTTCCTTCCTGTTCCTTTCCTGATGCCTTAATGGGACTTGAACCTTGTTCTTACCTATTTGATGTGCGCGCCGTTCGATCCACTTCACAATTTCCCTCTACGTCTAAAGACTGTATTCCTGGTGGCCATCACCTCTGCCAGGAGAGTGAGTGAGCTCCAGCCTCTATCTTCTAAGCCTCCTTTTCTCTCTGTCCATCCGGACAAAATTGTCTTGAGAACTCGACCTTCTTTCCTGCCCAAGGTGGTTACGGCCTTTCATATTGGGCAGTCCATGAACTTGCCCACCTTCTTTCGCCTCCGCATCCCTCGAAAGAGGAAGAGAGGCTCCACCGTCTGGACCCAAAACCTGCACTCTCCTTCTATCTAGACCGCACACGCCAGTTCCGGGTGGACGACCAGCTCTTTGTTGGTTACGTGGGCGCGAAGAAGGGACGGGCGGTACACAAACGGACCATCACTCGGTGGGTCGTGTTGTGCATCAAGGTCTGTTACTCCTTGTTGAAAAGGGAGCCTCCTGTTGGGCTGAGGGCCCATTCCACTCTGGCCACGGCGGCTACTACTGTCTTGGGTCGGGGAGTCCCCTTGGAGGACATCTGTCAGGCTGCTACGTGGGTCTCGCTGCACACGTTTGCTAGACACTACTGCCTGGACAGCCAAGTCCGGAGAGATTGCTTTTTCGGCCGTTCCGTTCTCCAGGACTTTCTGTTGTGATCTTGGTTGGCAGACCCACCACTGGGGTTAGTATTGCTGGGATATCTATTCTACCGCAAGGAATCTAACACTAACCTGTTTCTTTCAGATGCACAAGTTACTTACCTTCGGTAACGATATATCTGTAAGAAACAGTAGTTAGTGTTAGATTTGTTACTGCCCACCCATCCTCCCCATTCTGCGAACCGATATCAGGGCCCTCGTTTTATGGCACCAGTGTCGGTCTCTGGCATGGCTCTGCGTTCCTGGCGCGGAAAGCTATGTACAAGAATTGACATCAGCGCGTGAGGGCGGTGTCTAAGTACTCCAACATCATCATGGCGATCACGCTGCCGATGACGGACACGGAACCGCAGGTGACGCCTACCGATGCGCAGGGGATCTGCTACGCAAAACTTTCCGGATTCAGTCTGCCGCCTGGGGATATTCTACGGTAAGGAATCTAACACCAACTACTGTTTCTTACAGATATATCGTTACCGAAGGTGTTCGTCCATTCCAGAGAGACGGCTTCTTGGACCGTTCTGTTCTCCTTTACTTCCTGGTGTAATTTTGTTCGCAGACCCACCACTGGGTTTGGTATTGCTGGTATTGCGCGTCTGGCCCAGTTAATGATTTGAGATTGAACTTACCTGCACTTCTGTATGCCCTAGCTGATGCCAATAAAATCGCTGTATTAAGTTCCTGAGGCCTCTCTCACATGGATGTTCTTTGTGATTTGGATTAATAGCGGCCGTGTCCGGTCGCGAGAGGGGCCCACCGCCATGCGGGCCCGTGATGCAGCCATTGCGGCGTCATCTACACACCATGAGCAACGAGCGAGGCCGCAGCTTGCAAAATGGTCAGCAGAGAAAAGCTGGTGGTTCTTCAACCCACTTGGGGATTATAATAATTTTTAAAGACTGCACTTCACCGGAATGCGCTCACATGAGTAGTTATCCACTTGCACTACTGGGACCAGAATGCCGATGGTTTGGCTCCGCCCACTGGGCCAGTCCTAGGAATATAACGTGGTGTTAGTGAAGCAAGATGGTGATTGCGGGACTGTGCTGCCATTGAGAAAGGGAAGTGGTTTCCCGAAACGCGTCTGGCCCAGTTAAGGATTTGAGATTGAACTTACCTGCACTTCTGTATGCCCTAGCTGCTGCCAATAATATCGCTGTATTAAGTTCCTGAGGCCTCTCTCACATGGATGTTCTTTGTGATTTGGATGGATATATATATATATAGATATATAGATATATATATAGATATATATATATATATATATATATATATATATATATATATATATATATATATATATATACACGCACACACACATACTTTACCAGTTACACACACCGCATTACGCCTGTTTTAAATGAAGGTGACAATACCCGTTTTTTTTCTAAAGAGCACATATATTGTCTCTTTATGAAGCCAGTCACACAAGACATAGAACGCATACTAACTATGCCCCATTCACCACTAATATGCTTCACAACCCTGTTTGCACCAGGCGAGATTTCGCAACCCTTTTTTCAAATGAACAGGGCCTGCACATGAAAACACTAAACATGATTTTACACACACCCAGTCAACTACTAATAAGGAAATAAGTCTCACACAGGAAGACTTATAATCCCCAAAATACAAGTACATATCTTCAGACACTACACAGCATCTTTTTCACCAAAACAGAATATACATACAACGCAACAGGGTGTTTGCCACAACAACGAAAGGCGAGTCAGCTTCAGTCATAAAGGACTAATCTGCACCACATACTTGAGCATAACTCCCCCAACTAGTAATCTCCACCCCCCCCCCCCCCCACCTCCCCCACCCAAAAAAAATATTTGAGACTGCTTCACTGAAAAGACAGATCTCACACACATTATGGACGTGGCGAGCCCAAAAGATGAGAGTCGGCTCCTATTACGGAGAATGATCTCGACACCATGAGGGACCCAGCAACTCTTCAAGGGGGAAGAGAAGGAGCTAGGTTTGAGTGTATGACAGGAAGAATTGGTGCTCTAGCAAGTGCGATTGGAAATCAAAATTACAAGGGTTAAACGGTGCAAACAGGTCTGGAGAACAAACCCAGACAGAAACAGCCCCTGAAAAGGGCAGAGGTACAAGTCCCCTACCCAAACAAATGTAACCAAGGTCCTGTGCACACGCAAAGGGTAGTAGGTTCTCATGTGACAACCAACAGTTCGGGTAAAGTTCATGTGTTAGCGAAAATGAGACTCTAGATCCAATGATTTCTGAAGAAAGATTTATAGTTCAATCTTGATCAGTACATTCGTGAATAAAAGCTGACACGTGTTTCGCCACATCGTGTGAAGATATGACTCTTCAGGGCTGAGAAGGACACAAAGTGAATGCAAATTAAAAGGTGACTGAAATAATAAAAATGTGTGAAAAATATAATCAGAATTCAAAAAATTTGAATAAATCCTATAAACAGGAGAAGCGGACACAGCGAAAACATCTGTGCGATACAATATACATGTCATTGTATGTATACTCCAAGAGTGGTCCAAAAGGTGTAATGAAAGACACCCGTAGCAAGTGAAGACCCTTAGTGAAGAAAAACATCTAAATGTGTTAAGGTATAGAGTACCCAAATAAACGCGAGTGATGGCCAGTGCATAAGGTGTACAAAATGACTTGACACACAGGATAATGATAGAGACGCTGGCAAGACCTAAAAGAAGACAAAATCCTATGGCATGTGGGAGCGGGCATTATTTGCATTGTAATGAAGGAACAAATGCGAAGGTAAAGCAAATGTATTGTCAAGGCCAAATCGTATTGTCTTGTTCTCGATAGGTAGTACCTAAAAGAAGATCAAAGGAAGTATATGCAGCAAGTTATAAACATACGGTATGTTGTCTCAAGCAAAACCATGATGTGGTTATAGTTAGCAAGGCTCAAAAGTATCAACCAAAGATCCAACGGGCAAATATACGTCAATCAAGAACATGGATGAACAGTTCGTCACAAAAACATTGTGTGAAAACATAGAGATTGTACAGCATGTCGAAATTGTGTTCACGAAATGGCAGGAAGAAAGATGCACAGCAAGGCGTATACATAATACGTAGTGCTAGATGTTGGAGAATAAAAATGAAAAACGTAGTACGTCCCATGCAATGACCCAGGCATACTAGTAAATGTTACAGAAAAAAAGAAGAGAGTCCACTTTAAAATAGAAGATGTGCATAACTAAAGCGGCATGTTCAGTATATGTGTACAAATATCTAACCAAAAAATCCATAGTAATCGGGAAATATTGAAAAGAAAAGGTAAGCATAGAGACAGGAAGAAAGTAATAACTGGCACGTTTACCTTCGAATTCTCTCTGTAGAAATGTAGGGGCTGGAAGTGGAAAGAAAAGGCTCTTAACAGTGGAAAGAACCCGAAGGTATGGAAAACGCTTAGCACGAGGCATGTGCAGCGATTCTTACCGTGGTATGGGCGGTTGTATCCAATAAATAGAAAGGAGTAGAGAACGGGTCGGGTTGGGCAAAGATTCGCTTCCAGGGAAACTGTGGACGGGTGTGTCAGTGCTCCCGGATTCGTGGGGGGAACGGGTTAAATCAGGCTTGTGTGGCGACGGGTACACGTGCTGTGTAAAGGACAGATTGTAGGACGCTTACCTGCGAAATAGAACTGTTGTGGGTCGCGCTGAAAAGGCTCCGCCGGGACCGGGTACTGGTGCCGACAGAGAGTGAAAGAGTGTTCTTAAAGTAATGCGCTGTCATGGAGGTGGTCCATGTAGGGGGCGGGGCTAGAGAAGCCAGGAGGCTGAAAAAACAACTGGAAAGTCAGCCAAGGTTGGGAAACCGGAAGTGGGGTGAAACTCCGTGTTGGGAGGGGAGTCGGCAGGAAGTGATGGTGCGCGGAAGGGAAGACCGCTAACTAAAGAATGCGACGGAATGAGGGGGTCGTCATAGAAAGGGTAGAAGAGTAGTTGAGACCGAAAGTAGCAGGACAGAAAAAAGACAGAGTTGGTAGACCAGGTGTGCCAAATAAAAAGGAGACATAAAGTTGTAAAAGGTTGTTCATAAAGACAAATGCAGGGTTGCGGAGCATCGTTATAGTAAAACACAAAGTGAGAGAAAAAACACAAAATGAGAGAGAAAAAGGTCAAAAGGCACACATATATCTGTGCAACGTTCTGTAAGGACAGTAGAAAGCTCAGGATTGCATGTAATACAGGGTGTGATACTGTAACCAACATTACAGTGAAACACAAAGCGAGAGAAAAAGGTCAAAAGCATACATGTAACTGTACAACGGTATATACAGACAGGGTAGAGCTTGGGGTTGCATAAAATATAATACACGGTGTGAGACTGTAATTTCAAGGACGAAAGCAAAAGCAAGATTACAAACAAGACATGACTGGCTGTGGAATTTCAGTGTGTCTGTGCCAGTCAAAATTGTAATTGACAAATTAGTGCGAATCACAAGTGTGTGTTCAAAATTCACATATCACATCAAGAAGAGATTGCAGTAGGTGATAATAGCATAATTAGGAGCCTAAGAAGTATTGGAGTTCATGGTCGATGTTGAGTCTGTTTCACAGATTGGAGACGCATGATCCAAGTGGCTTCTAGTCTTCTCAGTTTAAGTTTGCGGTTGCCACCTCTGGCACTGGGTTACATTATGTCGATGCCAAAAAAACTAAGTCTCTTGTTGGTTCCTTGTGACAGGCATGTGTTGATATGGCATGCCATGGGATATCTCCCATCACCATTGCGCATAGCTCTGATTCAAGGACTCTTTCTTTGAGGGCTCTGATTGTGCTGCCCACATAGTATTTCTTGCATGTGCACACTAATATAAAACACCACATATTTAGTGTTACAGTTGATGTTCCTATAGATGTCATATTCTTGGTCTTTCCAGTCTTTAAATTTTTTCGTTCCGCTTTGTGCCCAATTGCAGGCAGTACAGCATCCACACTTATGGAAGCCCCTGCAGAGGGGGGTGTTCCAGGATGTCGTAATGGTGTTGCGAGGAATGGTAGGGCAAAGTCTGTTCCTGAGTGTGCGTCCCCGTCTGAATGGAATTTGTGGTCTTGTTGTTATGCATTCTTTTAGAGTCTTGTCTTTGAGAACGGTCTTCCGATGTTGGTTGAGGCTATGCCACATCGCTGTGCTGAGTTCATTGTATTCAGTAACCAGCCTCACAGGTTGTTTTGTTTCTGAGGTTCCGTTTTTCGTTTTGAGGGTACTCTCCCTTGTCACATTGTTGATTCTTTTGGCAGCTTTATTGATGGATCTTGAGCCGTAGCCCCGTTTGGCGAATCTTTGTGTTCGAGGCATGTGGGCTGCTGAATTCATATCTGTGCATAGATCGCCGCCTAGTGTTGGGTCCGGATGATTGCACATTGTTGTCCTGGAAGAGTCTTCGAAGTATCACGAGATAGGTGGCTCCTCCCCCGGACTACAGTGCGCATGGGCATCCTCTCCATCCTCAGATTGTTTTTTTCCGCCATTGGGTTTGGATGTAATTTTCTTTACTCAAGTTCGGAAACTTTTCTAAAGGCCTTCGGGGTCGTCGGTATTGTTTCGATTGGTGCCGAGATCTTGTTCCAGTTATTCTTGAGCAGGACGTCGAAGAGAGCCGCGTGGCCTTTTCGATACAGGAGACAGATCGTCGATGGAACGGAGCCCGTTCAAACAATGCCCCCTTCGTAACTCTAAGTACCCGCACATCTATGTACACTCGGTGTGCAACAAGTGCTTATTACCAGAGCACAATGAGGACAACTGTCTAGCTTGTGCTCGATTCAGGTCGAAGAAGACGCTTGGACTCCGACGTGCAGCGAGGCAAACTATGTCCAAGCCGGCGCCCAACCCGGTGAATATCTTCGACGCAGAGGACGATGAGGTCGTCGAGACTGAGGATCCAGAACAGCAGTCGGATCCCGGCTCGAAGCATGACACCAACTATTATGAAGACGACGAGGAGAACGTCGAGAATGAAAACGACGTCTAGGTAAGGGACGGCGTATCCCCCATCGGAGCCGTTGATGACGACTCAAGCAATGAACCAGGCCCAACAGTGGGTACGGGGCCCGAAACAGACACTCAAAGACTTCCAAGGGCTCAGGTCGAGGCATCGCCAGAAGGCCTTAGCCAAGATCATGAAGAACATTCTATAGCCCCGCGTCAAGGCCCGGCTAAGAATCTATCACATGAGCCATCGGTCCAGCTACTTAAAACGAAACCGAAAGCCATCAAGTCAAAAACGAAACCAAAACTGCTGAAATCAGTCTTCGGATCGAAGAGCTCGACCCCATCGGAGTCGACGAACAAAAAAGGTGTTGACGACCCTGCGGGGTCGAAGGTGAAGAGTATCGAACCGAAGATCGGTGCGCTAAAGTCCACCATTAAATCCAAGCACGTCGAACCGACGAAGTCGACGTCGACGGACAGTGACACAAACAAAGGACTCTATTCTCGGAAGCTTCTCGATCCGAAGCATCAAATCGACAGGCCACAGCTCGTCAAAGGCCTCGAGTCGAAATCCAAAAGCGCCTCGAAGGACCATGTCGACTGAAGACAAAAAAGCGCACCTTCGACGCCACAAGCACCAAAGTCGACGCAAGGACATAAACTTATGGGAGAAAAGGCAAAATCGGTCGGGCCTCCATCGACGCCGGTCCCGAAGAAGGGCAGTCTGTCTAAAGACACTGTGCCGCCAATAAAATTCGGTCTGCCCCCGACTGCACGCCCTAAAGCGCTCGATCCGAAACCTGGGGTCGAAACGACCAAGAAGGTGTCGTTGGGGGAAAAAGGACACTCTCTAGAAGAGGACGTTTTGTACCAAGAGCCCTCATATGATGACCAGTCGAAGCTACATATCGACTCCGAATCTGGTAGACTTACTATCTATCAAAGGAAGATCAGGTCAGAAAATCCTCTGGAATCATACTAAATTCCACTCAAGAAGAAAAGGGATTCTTCAACGTCGCCTGTCGTTTTTGAGACTGTGAGGTACCATGGACAGGACACTTCTGCATACTCTCCCACACCCACTACTGAGGATATGGGGTATGACGATGATGAACAATATCATTACCCTGCGGACACGGATCAGGATGACCAGACTCAAGCCTGGACGGACCCTGCTGACCAGGGGGAGTCACAAACTATACCAGATACTCCTTCTTATCCTGTTAAAACTTCACCAACAGAAGATACAGCTGCGTTCAACGCTTTGATTGAAAGGGCAGCACTAAATCATGATGTGGACATGCATGCTGACCCAGTTGAGGAGGACTTCCTGTTTGACACTTTCTCCACTTCAGAGAAATCTGTTAAAACATTACCAATGCTAAAAGGTGTCCTTAAACACGCAGGGGATATTTTCAAAGAAACCACTAAAGCAAGGGTTATTAACCCCAGGATTGAAAGAAAACACAGACCGGCGCCTGTGGACCCTACATATATTAAGGGACAGTTGCCATTGGACTCTTTGGTGGTCTCAAATGCTCGTAAGCGAGCCAACTCACAAACTACGGGTGATGCTCCTCCTCCAGACAAGGAATCTAAAGTATTTGAAGCTTCAGGGAAAAGGGTGGCTGCTCAAGCAGCTAATATCTGGAGGATTTCTAATACACAGGCCCTATTAGCCAGATACGATAGGGCGCATTATGACACTTTAGAGCAACTGCTTCAACATTTGCCTGAGGCCTACAAAGAAGGAGCAGAAATGCTAATCCAGGGGGGGAAACTCATAACAATCGCATCCATTAAATGCGCGTTAGACGCAGCAGACACCGCAGCCAGGGCCATTAACACTAGAGACATGCTTGGTTGCGCATCTCTGGGTTCAAACCTGAAATTCAAACCACATTATTGAATCAGCCTGTAAACCCTGATTTTTTATTTGGTCTTGATGTGGACACAATCTTAGAGAAGATTAAATAAGACACAGAAACAGCCAAGTCTATGGGTGCCTTGCAGTCCCAACAGTTCAGAGGAGGTTCCTTTCGTCGCTCCGGTAACAGAGGAGCTACACGAGGCCAGGCATTGCAACAAAGTCCATACAATAAAGGGAGCACGCAGACCACCTATAATAAAAGCAATAGAGGTGGATACCGTGGAAACAGCAGCAAAGGCAGAGGACGAGGGAACAACAACACCAGATCCTCTGCCAATAATAAACAGTGACGCCTTGTCACTGCCCCCGGACCATGTAACACCGGTCGGGGGGCGATTACAACAGTTCCTGCCAGTCTGGGAGAGCATTACCACAGACAGGTGGGTGAGACAACTTATTCAGTACGGCTATTGTCTAGAGCTCACTTCCACTCCACCCAACATACCCCCAAGACACCGTCCTATGTCCGCAGAGCACATAGACTTATTGCAGCAAGAAGTTATCAGCATGTTGCAAAAAGGGGCCATAGAACTCGTCCCCATACAGGAACAGGGCACAGGGGTATACTCGCTGTACTTCTTAATACCCAAAAAGGACGGGTTTCTCAGGCCAATACTGGATCTCAGGCCCCTAAACCAATACATCTTGTCAGAATATTTTCACATGCTCACTTTACAACAGGTTCTGCCATTGCTCACTCAGGGAGACTTCCTGGCAACGCTAGACCTAAAGGACGCATACTTCCACATACCAATACATCCTGCACGCAGGAAGTATCTCAGGTTTACCATACAAAATCAACATTACCAGTTCAAGGTACTACCTTTCGGGGTAACAGCCCCCAGGGTGTTTACCAAGTGCCTAGCGACTGTAGCAGCGCACCTGAAGAGAAACCATGTCCACGTCTACCCGTATCTGGACGACTGGCTCATCCAAGCAAAGTCAGTCCAGCAATGTGCCAGCCACATGTCTCGCACTATTCACCTCCTCCACAGCCTCGGATTCTCATTGAACTACGCAAAGTCTCATCTCCAACCCGCTCACGTACAACAGTACCTGGCAGCAACGATAGACACTCTGGTAGCAAAGGCACAGCCAAACCCAGCAAGAATCAACAGCATTCAATTACTGATTCGGAAATTCAGACCCCAACACTCGCTCCCAGCATGTGTGTTTATGCAGTTGATAGGCATGATGGCGTCCTGCATCTTCATAGTCCCTCACGCGAGATTACACATGCGTCCTCTTCAGGAGTGCTTAGCACGGCAGTGTTACCAGGCTCAAGGACAATTGAAAGACCTAGTGTTGGTGACCGGTTGTGCATACCACTCTCTGCATTGGTGGAACCCACAAAACCTTTGCAGGAGACGACCGTTCAAGAGCCTGTACCACAAATAGTGCTGACGACGGACGCATCTCTCCTGGGCTGGGGAGCGCATGTCCTCCATTACACAGTACAGGGACTATGGACGACACAGCAAAGGAATATGCATATCAACCTATTGGAACTGATGGCAATCTTCATGGCAATGAAGGCGTTCAAGGTACATTTGTGCAACAAAGTCGTGTTGATCCGGACGGATAACATGACTGCCATGTATTACATACAGAAGCAGGGAGGGACACACTCTCCACAGTTGTCACACCTAGCGCAAAGCATGTGGAAGTGGGCCATTCAAAGGAACATATTCCTCATGGCGGAACACCTCCCAGGCAGGGACAACTAGATGGCGGATCTGCTCAGCAGACACAGCCACCAGATGTACGAGTGGGAGAAGCATCCCTCAGTGCTACAACTGTACTTCCAGCAGTAGGGTCACCCAGCGATAGACCTGTTCGCCACAAGGGAAAACGCAAAATGCCAAAGCTTCGCCGCCAGGTTTCCACATCCGCAGTCTCAGGGCAATGCGATATGGATGAACTGGTCAGGCAGGTTTGCGTACGCTTTTCCCCCAGTCCCGCTCATACCACTAGTGCCACGCAAACTGCGACAACACTCCATGACACTCATCCTAGTTGCTCCAACGTGGGCGAGGCAACCATGGTACACCACGTTCCTAGAACTTTCCATGGTGCCTCATCAAAGGCTGCGGCTAACACCCAGTCTTTTAACGCAGAGCCATGGAGACATTCAGCACCCAGATCCGCAACAGTTGAACCTTGCGATCTGGCTCCTGAAGTCATAGTTTGGTTACCTGAACTTGCCTCCTGACTGTATGGATATTATCAAAGAGGCAAGAAGACCTACAACCAGAGCATGCTATGCGGCGAAGTGGAAACAATTTGTCATCTATTGTACCAATAATTACATAAATCCGCTAGATGCATCCACTCAAAACATCATATGTTACCTGTTACATTTACATAGATGCAATCTAGCCTACAGTTCCATACGCATACATTTGGCTGCGGTGACAGCTTATCTTCAGAACAGGCAACACCTTTCATTCTTCAGAGTATCTGCTATTAAAGCTTTTATGGAAGGACTCAAACGAGTGATTCCTCCAAGACACCCACCTTCACCTGTCTGGAACCTCAACGTGGTTCTAGCCAGACTAATGGGCCCACCTTTTGAACCTCTACACTTGTGTGAGATTCAATTCCTAACGTGGAAAGTGGCTTTCTTAGTGGCGATCACATCACTTAGGAGAGTTAGTGAGCTATAAGCCCTAACTATTCAGGAGCCATTCATACAAATTCATGCAAATAGAGTAGTGCTACGTACAAACCCTAAATTTATGCCGAAGGTGGTATCCCAGTTTCACATCAGTCAGACTATCAAACTGCCAGTGTTCTTCCCAAATCCAGATTCAGTGGCAGACAGAGCTCTACATACCCTGGATGTTAAAAGAGCTCTCCTGTACTATATAGACAGAACAAAACCTTTCAGGAAAACTAAGCAACTGTTTGTTGCCTTTTCACCACAGCACAAAGGCAACCCCATTTCAAAATCAGGTATAGCCAGATGGATTGTTAAGTGCATACAAATTTGTTATCCGAAAAATAAACGCACATTAACAGTTCCACCAATGGCGCATTCCACACGCAAGTTAGGGGCATCCATGGCTTTCCTGGGAAACATTCCTCTAGAAGACATATGTAGAGCAGCCACATGGACTACCATACATACATTTACCAAACACTACTGCGTAGATGTACACTCCAAACAGCAAGCAGCTGTAGGACAGGCTGTACTCAAGACTCTTTTTCAGGCTGCTGCAGCTAGCACGGGCAACCACCGCTAAGAGGGAGACTGCTATACATTCTATGCACAGACCATATACCAGCGCGGAGATACTCCTTCGGGAGTTTATTCATAGCGCTTTATAAATTTGTAAATAAATAAATATGAATTCAGCAGCCCACATGCCTTGAACGGAATATGCTACTTACCAGTATAGATCTGTTCTTGGGATGTAGGGCTGCTGACATTCATATCGCCCTCCCTCCTCCCCGGTGCCTGTCGCAGCTGTAGCACTCAGAATTATTCTATAGCATGGACATCACTTACTGTATCATACTCCATCCCTGCCACAATGGCGAAAAACAATCTTAGGATGGAGAGGATGCCCATGCGCACTGTAGTCCAGGGGAGGAGCCACCTATCTCGTGATACTTCGAAGACTCTTCCAGGACAACAATGTGCAATCATCCGGACCCAACACTAGGCGGCGATCTATGCACAGATATGAATGTCAGCAGCCTTACATGCCAAGACAGATGCATACTGGTAAGTAGCATATTCCTTCATGTCGGTGAGAGCTTTATCGAATTATGTGTCTTCGCTACAGTTACGTCTGGCTCTAGTGAATTCTCCAAAAGGTATCGTATGTATTTGGTGTCCGAGGTGTGAACTAGCAGTGTGGAGTAAAGAGTTGCACAGAGTCTCTTTGTGGAATAGCCTTCAGTGCGGGACATTGTCCTTAATATAGAGTTCAATGTCCAGGAAGGAGATGCATCAGGGGCTGGACTCACAGGTGAATCTCATGTCCATGTTGTTAATATTGAGATATCGGCAAAAAGAGTCAAGTTGGTCCTGAGAACCTGACCATAGGAGACAGTAGTCAATGTATCTCCCCCAATAAATGATGTATTCTGTCCAAACGGCTCTTTTGGTACCCCATATCCACTCTGTTTCAAGTGACCCCATGAACACATTTGCAAATAACAGGGAGAATTTAGAACCCATGGCTACTCCTTTTGTTTGCTGGTACCACCATTGGTTGTAGATGAAGTGTTTATTGTTCAGGATGATGTCCATCATGGTGACGATCATATTAGTGTGTGCCCATAGGGATGCTGGTCTGTTGTGCAGGAGTTGGGTGATGGTCTCTAGTCCTAAATCTGGTCTGATGGAAGTGTAGAGGGAGACTACATCCAGCGTGGCCATGATCATGGTAGGTTGCCAATCAATGTAATTGAGAATACCCAAAATGTGTTTTATATCTTGAATGTGGGAAGCCAAATTTTTTACCATAGGTTTGAGAAAAAGATCTACATACTGGGCCAGTCTCTCTGTGGGACCACCTATCCCTGAAATGATTGGTCTGCCCGGTGGAAAAGGAGCTTGTTTGTGTACCTTAGGGAGTGTGTACAGGCATGGGTAGGTGGGTCTGACTACCTTCATGTACAGGACTTCATCCTCCTCCAGCAGGCTTTGTGTGTGCCATGTTTGAAGATTTTTGTTGATGAGGATGGTGAGGGGGCCCATGGGGTTGCCCTCTAAAGGTTCGTAGCAATGTGTGTCTTGTAATTGACCCAAGATTTCTTGATCATAGTCTGAGCGGTTCATAATGATAATGTCGCCCCCTTGTCAGCTTTCTTTATAATGATGTTACCATCTCTGCTGAATGAATTCAGGGCTGCTCTTTCTCCTCTGGTAAGATTGTCCCTAATGTGTTTGGTGGTATTCCGTAGTCTCATCTCGTGTTTGTCAAGATCTTCTAAAACGAGGTTGTGAAAGACGTCCATGGGATTACCCCCTGAAAGGCTGGGGTCCATTTAGAACCCGTCTTGAGGCCACTGGAGATGGTGGCACTGGAGTCAATGTTAAGTTCTTGTAGTAAGAGATCCAGGCTTTGTGGTGGGTCATCTGTATCTGTAAGAGACAGGAGTAGATGTGTCGCCTTGATGTCATTGATGGTTTGACTACTGGGAATGTTAGTGTTGTATACGTTAATGGTTTCCCCGTTGGAACTGGGCATGTTCGCAAAGTGTTTTCTCAATTTCAAGTTTCTTATGAATTTGAGGAGATCGATTTTTGATCTACAGAGTTCCCCTGTCTCATGGGGGTTAAAACTGAGCCCTTTGTTAAGGAGTGAGATCATGTCGTCGGTAAGAGGTGATGATGAGAGGTTGATCACTTGGACGTCCTCAGTAGTATTTAAACTTTCTTTTCGTCTCCTGATCTCAGTTTCTTCTTGTATGTTTCTTTCTCTTTTTCCAGATCTCTTCCCTCAACGATTTTTTGTCTCCTGTACCCTGTCTTTGTTGCGTCCTGTTTTCTCTTCTGATTGTTTGTACTTCGTGTAAAAAATTCGATCTTGTAGCTTTGGGGTTTGATTGATCCTGATGCTCTGGTTCACTGTCACTTGTTTGTATTGTGTTGAGCGAGGAAGTTCTTGAAGAAGTTGAGGTAGTTTCTTTTCTGTCTGAGGGTTTGGTTTTTAATGGGTTTTGGACTAGTCGGTCGTATTTTCGGGCAAATGTAAAGACTACCTTCGTTGTAGTCAGCTTCGTCACGTTTGAGTTGTCTTGCCTTCCTTTCTTTGATTTCGTTCTGATGTTTTGTAAGAATGTCCTTAAGTATTGTATAGTTTTTCTCCGTGGTTTCCTTCAAGTTGAGATCTTCTATCCCCTTTTCCAGGTTGGCAATTTCAATTTGAGGTTTGCCTACTTTTCTCTCGGCACTTTCTATAAGTATCTGTATCAGAGTGTTGGAGTTAGTTGTTAAAGTTTCCTCCCATTTCCCCAGGTGGTAGTCATCCAGGTCATCAAAGGTTGGGAATATCTGTGATCGTAGCCCCCTTGGGACCCTCTTGAGCCTTAGATACTGTTTTAGAGTTGCGCTGTCCCACCAGTGCGAGTTTTCTGTTTTTTTCAAGCTTTCAAGTTTTATAAACTTCTATAAGTCCTTCTTTGTTTGTGGTATTGCTGATACTAGCTGTACTGATCACAGGAGTACCTTTCGCTAAGTTATCAAGTAGTTCTGAAGCGATCTTGTCCCTATCCATGTCAAAAAGGAGGGGTAAGTCAAAATCGTATAATATTTGTGGCACCAGAACAGAATGGAGTAGGGGCAAAAGGTCAAGATATCCAGGTGTGTAAATAATTCGTGCGGCTGCCCTTCCTGTAGGAACTAAGTAAAGAGAAGGAGCTAGGTTTGAGTGTATGACAGTAAGAATTGGCGCTCTAGCAAGTGCGATTGGAAGTCAAAATTACAACGGTTAAACTGTGCAAACAGGTCAGGGGAACAAACCCAGACAGAAACAGCCCCTGAAAAGGGCAGAGGTACAAGTCCCCTACCCAAACAAATGTAACCAAGGTCCTGTGCACACGCAAAGGGTAGTAGGTTCTCATGTGACAACCAACAGTTCAGGTAAAGTTCATGTGTTGGCGAAAATCAGACTCGAGATCCAATGATTTCTGAAGAAAGATTTATAGTTCAATCTTGATCAGTGCATTTGTGAATAAAAGCCGACACGTGTTTCGTCACATCGTGTGAAGATATGACTCTTCAGGGCTGAGGAGGACACAAAGTGAATGCAAATTAAAGGGTGACTGAAATAATAAAATGTGTGAAAAATATAATCAGAATTAAAAAAAAATGATAAAACCTAAAAACAGGAGAAGCGGACACAGCGAAAACATCTGTGCGATACAATATACACATCATTGTATGTATACTCCAAGAGTGGTCCAAAAGGTGTATTGAAAGACACCCTTAGAAAGTTGAGACCCTTAGTGAAGAAAAACATCTAAATGTGTTAAGTTATAGAGTACCCAATAAAACGCGAGTGATGGCCAGTGCATAAGGTGTACAAAATGACTTGACACACAGGATAATGATAGTGACGCTGGTGAGACCTAAAAGAAGACAAAATCCTATGGCATGTGGGAGCGGGCATTATTTATATTGGAATAAAGGAACAAATGCGAAGGTAAAGCGAATGTATTGTCAGGGCCAAATCGTATTGTCTTGTTCTCAATAGGTAGTACCTAAAAGAAGACCAAAGGAACTATATGCAGCAAGGTATAAACATACGGTATGTTGTCTCAAGCAAAACCATGATGTGGTTATAGTTACCAAGGCTCAAAAGTATCAACCAAAGTTCCAACGGTCAAATATACGTCAATCAAGAACATGGATGAAGAAATCGTCACGAAAACATTGTGTGAAAACATAGAGCTTGTACAGCATGTCAAAATTGTGTTCACGAAATGGCGGGAAGAAAGATGCATATCACGGTGTATACATAATACGTAGTGCTACATGTTTGGGAATCAAAATGAAAAACGCCTTCAGTCCCATGCAATGACCCAGGCATACTAGTAATTGTTACAGAAAAAAAAGAAAAAAGTCCATTTTGAAATAGAGGATGTGCATAACTAAAGCGGCATGTTCAGTATATGTGTACAAATATCTAACCGAAATATCCATAGTAATGGGGAAATATTGAAAAGAAAAGGTAAGCATAGAGACAGGAAGAAAGTAATAACTGGCACGTTTACCTTCGAATTCTCTCTGTAGAAATGTAGGGACTGGAAGTGAAAACAAAAGGCTCTCAACAGTGGAAATAACCCGAAGGTACGGAAAACGCTCAGCACGAGGCATGTGCGGCGATTCTTACCGTGGTATGTGCGGGTGTATCCAATAAATAGAAAGGAGTACTACGTATTATGTATATCCCTTGCTGTGCATCTTTCTTCCCGCCATTTCGTGAACACAATTTCGACATGCTGTACAATCTCTGTTTTCACGCAATGTTTTCGTGATGATTTGTTCATCCATGTACTTGATTGACGTATATTTGCCCTTTGGATCTTTGGTTGATACTTTTGAGCCTTGGTGACTATTACCACCTCATGGTTTTGCTTGACAACATACCGTATATTTATACCTTGCTGCATATATTTTCTTTGGTCTTCTTTCAGGTACTACCTATCGAGAACAAGACAATACGATTTGGCCTTGACAATACATTTGCTTTACCTACACTTTTGTTCCTTTATTCCAATGTAAATAATGCCCGCACCCACATGCCATAAGATTTTGTCTTCTTTTAGGTCTCGCCAGCGTCTCTAGCATTATCCTGTGTGTCAAGTCATTTTGTACACCTTATGCACTGGCCATCACTCGCGTTTTTTTGGCTACTCTATACCTTAACACATTTAGATGTTTTTCTTCACTAAGGGTCTCCACTTGCTACGGGTGTCTTTCATTACACCTTTTGGACCACTCTTTGAGTATTCATACAATGTTGTGTATATTGTATCGCACAGATGTTTTCGCTTTGTCCGCTTCTCCTATTATCATTTTTTTAATTCTGATAATATTTTTCACACATTTTATTATTTTATTCACCCTTTAATTTGCATTCACTTTGTGTCCTTCTCAGCCCTGAAGAGTCATATCTTCACACGATGTGACGAAACACTTGTCGGCTTTTATTCACGAATGTACTGATCAAGATTGAACTATAAATCTTTCTTCAGAAATCATTGGATCTCGAGTCTCATTTTCGCTAACACATGAACTTTACCTGAACTGTTGGTTGTCACATGAGAACCTACTACCCTTTGCGTGTGCACAGGACCTTGGTTACATTTGTTTGGGTAGGGGACTTGTACCTCTGCCCTTTTCAGGGGCTGTTACAACTCTTCAAGGGGGGGGTTGACTGCAACTTCTAAAGGTATCCCTTACGGCCGGGAACTGGGGTTGACTGTGACCTTTAATTTCACCACTTAAAGTGAAGGGATAACACCCATCCACCACAAAGTATCCATACACGGAAAAAGACACAGAAAATAATCATCACCTTAAAACATGCATATACATTCTTTATAGCAAGGTAAAGTTAACTGGTAAAAAAAGATATAAGGCCCATACCTCACATCCGGTCCACCAGACAGGGTCTCCTACTCAGCAGAATTTATTCCAGACCAGGTTGTTTTTCTGTTACAACAGCTATTAACCCACAAAAAGGTGGAACGAAAACATTACAAAGTGCACCTTTCAATCCTCATTACTAAGTAATAAAGGGTGCAAAATGTATACAGAGAGCATGCTCAAATGACTGTATCCCTCCCTTACACTTAATCACAGGGGTGCTCAATACCACTAAAGGCATTCATTAGCCTACTGAAAAATGGGAACCCATTCGCAAGTAGTTGGCATGAAGGCCCACTGTGCGCAGTACAAATTAAGGCCGTAACCCAGATCCAAAAAACAGTCCCTAAATAAACATAGTACAAAGCACTTAATAAGGACTAACAAATAGCAAAAAGGCTATACGTCTCCTCTTACAATACTACATACGTAATATATAAGAACTAAACAATAACAAATATGCAACATCTGTCTTATTAGAACAGCAGGTGACCTTTTTGAAAAATGTCACACCGAGCTTCCTACATACCTTATAAACAAATGAATAAATAACAAATATGCAGCATAACACAAAAGTTACTATGCTTTTCATAATGATCCCAAAAATATATATGGCAATGTATATAAAATGCTCAACAAGTATGGCTGCGGAATTTTTTTTAAATGTATAAATACATCACCTTTTAAAGGTCAAGTGTCCCTGCACTCAGCTCGATAAACACATACAAGCATTTTTTACTTATTCAACATGCAGACACAATCACAAGGCAAAAAGGAAAAAAATATCTGAGCGCTTGCACACACGCAAAGGGGGTTGTAGCCTGAACTGGAGGATCGGGTTTCACAACCACCCACCAAGAAAAAAAAAAAGCGCTTTTCGACTCCAACCACTAGATGGCAAAATATGCACAGTATGTCAATCTAGAAGCGTCTAGGCTGCAAAACTATTCTTACAGGTAAGTATCTAGTTTGATTTTTCGAGTCAGGAGTCTGTGTGACTCCTCCTTTTGGTGATACTGCTCATAGGCATCAACTCCATTTTCAGATTGTTTCTTTCCGCTGACTGGTTCAAATGTACTCTCTCGCGCTCCGGTTTGAGATCGTTTCGGGACCCCTTCGGTTTGCTGTAGGAGGCTGGCTTAGTATATGGTGCACACTTATTTAAGCGAAGCACCCTGCACTAATCCAGACAACCCTTATGGTGATTTTAGTGGTCTTACACAGACATAGAAAGCTCTCCAAGTGGTAGCTGTGGAGAGCAACCTTCAGCCTTAGTCCAGAAGGAGTGTAAAGCAGCTTGTTTTACCAGTACTAATTATGTAGTGTAGGTTAAGTGAAAAAGAACCACACAGTGTAGTTCTAAAAATATGTATTTATTATAAACACTCACTAACACATTGCAATATCTCCTACCCGGAGATATCATCACAATAGAACAGGTAAGTGGCACAAATACACAGTGGTCTCCCGTGGTAGACCAAACCATATACTAAGAAAGTGGAATGCTAACCGAGACTGAAGTCAAGACTGGACCCAGAAGACTTAGAAGAGGTGGGGACCCAAGGCAAGTACCCAGGAACCCCACGGAGGGTGTGTGCATAGTAGAAACACAACCATGTGCTCAATACAAGTCAATGGGGAAGTCGCGGTTGCAATTTTCAAGAAGGACCTTTCCCAGACGTCCCTAAAGAAACCCCGTGGAAGATGGAAGGCTGAAGAGTCACCCCACCCGTGGATACCGTAGGAACCAGGATACCTACACTAGGAAAACCGGTTGCATAGGTGCGGAGTGACGTCGGAAACCACCGTAGACCACAATGGAGGACTTCAGTGAAGAAGCTGCTGGCAAAGGAGGTGAAAGTGTCTGGTGGAATCCAAGGGTGGATTGTTGGAGGCGTACCTGCAAGTAGAGGGGACAGAGTCTATACCACTCAGGAGTGACCAAGACGCACGGAAGACCAATGACTACTGATGATGGAAGGTGCAGGAGAGTTGACGGTGCCCTTGTCGCTGCAGCAGTGAGGACCATGCAACACTGTGGAAGACCCGGGCGCAGTTCATGAGCTGTCAGACGTAACCCGTGTTGGTAAGAGCAGTGGGGGCTGGGTGGGAGATATTCCGACGGACGAAGAAGCAAAATTAATTATTTATTTAATTTGTCATTGTCCATCCAAATTCCCCCCTCACCCGGCTCCACCACTCTTACCTGCATGGGCCGCAGCTGCGAGCTGTCCCATGTCGGAAATCAAGAGCCAGAGGGTCGTTGTCCGGCAAGGGCACCAACAGGCCTTGGCAGCAGCAACAGATTAGGAAAACTAAGAAGGTGCAGTGTCTGGACCAGCAAGGGATTCGCCAAGTGCAGGAGCGTCAGAGCAGGCCAGAGCAAGCAGGGAAGCCCACTGGAGCCAAAGAAGACCCTCAAGGGGACCCACAGGCAGAATGCACAGGAGTTGCAAGAGGACCTTGAGTAGCTCAACAATGATGCTGGCCAACGGTGCAGAGGATGCAGTGATGACAAAGATCTTGGTAGCAAGAGATGCTGGAGCTTCTTGGAGCCTGAAGATCTCTGGAGAAGTCAACAAACCACGGCAACGTCAGGTCAACGCAGTGCACAGGGGTACTGCTCCAGCAGTTCCAACAAGAGATTCTGACTTCCAACTTGCTGAGAAGACCAGGCAGGTTTCGAAGGAGTTGCAGAACCACCACCAGTGTTGCTGAGCCTCCCGGAGGCAAGGGGACATCAGGAGCAGCAGACCGGTGAGCTTGGTTGCGGTGCCTGCAGATGCAGAGGAGTAACTCCTTTACTCCAAGGAAAATTCCTTCGAATGTCTTTGATGCCCACAGGCCTAATGAACAACATGTATGGAGCACAGGATCGATGACTGAAGACTGGCAGGAGGACAGAACCAGGAGTCTTCCCAGATGTAGTCTCAGTTCCCAAAACAAAGGTCAACGAAGTCCCAATTGCCCAGACAGTTGAAGATGAAGTGGTTTCGGATCTGAATCTTCTCACACGACAAATCTGAAGAGCCACTCACAGGTAAGCCCTTAAGTACCCTAGGGAAAGTGTTAGGACGATTCAATGATCCCTCCCAGAGGAGGGGCTTGACAGAGGGGAGTTCCTTTTTCCAGTTTTGCGCCAGAGAGGCTCAACTGTAGTATGCAAGAGGGCTCCAAATGTACCCTTCAAAGCAGTCTGGTGGCACTGGCAAGCGCCCCACCCAGCCCAATACACTGTCTGGGAAGTGGGCACACCTCCTTGTAACAGGAAACGTATTGTTCTACCTTCCCCTGCTCGAGTTCAGCAGCAGGAGGACCGAATCATGTCTGTGGGCGGCAGCAGCACTAGCTTGCTGTTAGACCTAAAAAGGCTGGTACAGAGGAATACCCAAGGAAAGCCCACTAATTCATGGGATCCTACATCCAACACTGGAATCGGTGTTGGAGTATGATTCCAACATGTTTGATACAAAGCATGACCGGTTTCTGTACAGCCAATATATAGTGAACATCTTGTATTTGACTTGATGTCCACTATATGTATTAAATGGCTGACCGCACTTACAAGGCTTGGAGAATCAACTATAGGGTTTGTGGAGGGGCCCTGCTCATGCTGGGGCACCCTCACACTTACAACCAAGAACTGTGCCCTCAGGACTGAATTTTAAGTGCAGTGACCTAAGACAGAAGGAAACGTATCTGTTTTAAGTGGTGCTAGCACCAACTTACACAGGCTGCAATGGCAAGCCTGTAGTCACAGGTTGAGTGTTTTCTCATGGGTGTTATAATATATGCTTCAGCCCATGGGAGACCCCCTGGTGTACCTATGCCCTTGTAACCTTAGTACCATATACTGGGGACTTACCTGGCTACACCAGTAGCCAATTGGGAAGGTACCCAAGTACTTACCACTGTCAAATTTAGGGAGGAAGCATAGTGACTGGGGTCCTGATTAGCAGGAAAGAGAATAACACCAGAAAAAAGTGGGGGTAACCTACTTTCCTACAACCTGTATCTACAATTCTCCAACTTTGATGTCTTCCATATATCCCCATGTGGTCCACCCACGTCCCTGGTAATAAGGCTTATTCTATAATGGATTCAATTAGCTGTGAAAATCTGAGCGACCCATCTCTTTGGCGAGCTGGAGCTTAGAGTCCCTTCACCTCATTACACTAAGTATGAGTCCTATAATGAGGTGAATGTATATTTCTGATGCATGCCCTTAACCACTGATTCCTCACCTTGTGAATAATCCCCAGGTGGACTGCATCAGGAAACTTTCAGAGCAGTTCTCCTGCATGCTGCCAGTTGGCGTCATACAGCTCAGCGCCAACATTGTTCCACTCCGGAAGTGGCAGGTATAGCTGCGTGCATCAGTTCCTTTCTTCTGCGTCTTTTGACGCAGATTTGGGCATTCTCCTTGGTCATTGACCACATTTTTATTCAAAATGTATCTAATGTGTAAGACCTAAGCCGACAGCGTTTAAGCCATGCAAGGAAAGTTGCAAACATGTGTCTTCTGCAGACCCACACGTCTGTTTATGGTGCCCCAGAACGAATTAAGACTCCAAGACCTGTGGTGACTGCTCACAGATGAACCTGAAATTCTCTATGGAAACACAAAGCCAAGCACTACATCTCCAAGCACAAGAAGACTCTGTTCCTTGACTAGGCGAACCCTAACGGAAGTTCCTGTTACTGCTACCGAAGTAATTCCAGCTGCAACGCAAAGAAGAAACTTAAGGAATGCAAGTGGGAAACGCCCCTTCCTACCACTTTCCAACTCCAGAGAATGGACAAGCGTGTGAATGTGCCTCTGTTTCGCTTACTATCTCCATCGGAGCCAATTCAGTGTCTGGTCCCTACGCACCCTGTCTTTTCAAGTCGACCAGTGATGTCGCAGTAACAGGAAGCTTTTGGAGAGGCTATGTTACGGATTTTCTGCACTTTACCGTCTCCCTCTGGTGCACCTTTGTGCCCCAAGGAACCTCAATGGCCTATTATTGTGCTTCTGCTTGTGGGTTTACCCTCAGTGGCATTTAACTTGCAGTCGTCTCTATTTTCCGAGTATGCCCCCGGAGAACTGCTTGAATGCGCGGATCCTTGGAGTGAGCTGCAGGGTTGCAGAGGACCGTGAAAACTGCGAGAAGAATGAGCGGGTGCAGGACGACGTGTCTGGAGGCTGGCCCTGGCTCTGGGAGGAGGCTGCTCGGATACGGAAGAGGCGCGTTTACACCTTACTTTCGTTACGGGTTGTCAGGGGCAGAGCCAGCGGCAGCTACTGTGGTGCAGAGTTGGTGAGAGGAGCTGCACATAGGAAGATAGGTAAAATTACAACTCAGCATTACAGCGGAGCAAACTCCAAGGTAGGCGGCAGACAAACTTTCTTCTCCCAGTCCTGTGGGGACGACGAGTGCTGGTGTTGGTAACTCTCCGGTAGAAACCCAGTGTGACAACTTACACAACAGTATATATGATGATATTTTTGGAGGATTGTATCACCCACAATTAAGCTGGGCTAATGTAATTATCGCTTCGATTAGTTGTATGGATGCAGGGGGAGTACCTGGCGAGGGTGTTGATAGTGAGGTCAGCCCTAGGAGTTCCAGAGACAAAGAGGAGAGTCTGTACCCTATTAAAACAAATAGGTACGCACTAAGAGCCAGGGCAGTGTTTGATTCAACTAAGGGAAAGCCTGTTTACCCCCAACGCATTTCACCTCCAGTTTCTGAAGTGAGGGTCCGTGTAAGAAAGGGTAAAGCAAAGTTGAATACCTCGGAAGAATATCGGAGTGTGAAAAACATAAAAAGTAAGGCAAAAAGTAAAAACTTCAAAGAAGTTACTACCAGCACAAAAGTTACCCCTTCACTTAAAACATATTATAAGGTAAGGTCTACCGCCTCCACTACCACCTCCGCTATCACCTGCTCTCCCTTGCCCGCTCAGCCTGACCAACTTACTCAGCTAACTCAGTCTATCCAGTCTATCTCAACTACTATGGCAGTAAATGCTGCGGGGGCACTATCACAAGGAGACTTGACAGCGACTCCCATGAGCTCTACTAAAGAAGGAAGGGCAGACAAGACCCCAGCCCCGGTGGAGGCAGTGGTTGTAGTACATTCGGATATCGGCCTGTCAAATAGATATTCAGCGTTCGGGGGGGGATGGATCAGGAAATATCCTAATGGATCCTACAGAAAAGATAAAAAAAACCCTGATGCTTTGAACGCAGCGCAATTAGAGCAAGGACACCACCCCACCACAATTGACAGTGTCGGCGCAGTGAATATTACAGATAAATCAGATGCAACTTCACGCACATTGGCCGACATATTACTAGCTATGAAGGATGAGATTATCAGCAGGTTCACGGTATCGGAAACCAATCAAGTGGAAATGACTAATAGATTCCTAATCTCTGAGGCTAACCAAGCAGCAATCCAGGCATCTTGCGATGTGTTGGCCAAGAGACTAGATGAGGTCACCCTTGGAACCGAGGCAATCAAATTGGAAATCCCTAAGATCAAGGAATCCATGCGTACCACCGAAGCAGAAGTCAATAAGCTGTCTGTTCAGAATAAAGATCTAAAAGAGGATATTGAGCGTTTTGAAAATTACTTGTGCCGGAACAACTTGAGACTCCTGAATGTGCCTGAAGCCCTGGAGGGGGGCGACATTAAGGGCTTTGTTATATCCTTATTGAAGGGAACAGTGTTAAAGGATTCACCAGAGATAGATTTTCTGCATGATATCCAGAGGGTGCACCGTGATCCCCTCAGAAGAAACCTTGCAAAACAGAAACCCAGGAAGATCCTGGTGAACTTTTTAACATATTCGTGAAATAGCAGATTTTATCTTCCTCTTTGAAAGAAGGCTCTATACACTTTAACAGCTCCAATCCTTTTACCTTCCAAATAAGATCAGACATATTGCACATAACTGAGACGAGGCAGGGGGAGCTGGGGAAAAGATAGGAAGAGTTGAACAGTTTGGGGGGCCAAGGCTCAGTTGAAATTCCCGGCATCATTGAGAGTGATGTGGAATAATCACATGCACCAAATCAAAAACGGGGAAGAGGCAGACACTCTTATTGCAAAGATTAGAGATGGACAGGGGGGGCAAGGGGGGTAGTAGACTCAGCGGGTCCTTTTACATCCATGATACACAATTAGCAGGAATTTAGCACAAAAAAATAAATAATTGGTAATGTTATTGCTACTCCATGGGGGGAGGGCTAAATAGGCTTTTCCCTATTAGAATGGAGGGTTCCTCAAGGGCTGGGGGGGGCATGGGGGCACGGGGAGATGGGGCGGGGGTAGGAGGGGGGCACGTGGGTGGGGAGCAGCGGGAAAAAAAAGAAAAAAAATTCGACCTCATCTCAACCATATGTAAAGTCTTCTTTTTTTTTTTGTTACGAAGGGGCGTCTACTCTTTCAGGTAGAACAGGGGGGTGACAGTCGGCATGAACCTGAGGGATAGAAAGACCATCTTTACCTCCTGGAATGTTAACGGGTTAAGGTGCCCCCTGAGACAGAGGCTAATTCTTAAATACCTAGAACTTTCAACTGCACAAATATGCATGTTGCAAGAGACACACCTGAGCTACGAGGAAAGTAGCATAATCTTATCTAAGGTCCCTTGGGTTAAGAGCTTTAGTGCTTCGCACCAGACATCTCATAATAGAGGGGTGGCCATTCTGATTAAAAATACAATCTGATCCCTCAGATAGATGGTTGACAGTCCAATTGGTATTTGAGAATTTTAATCTGACTTTTTTGGAGATGATGGCTGTCTGAGTCAGAACCTCTCTCAGAAAGACCGAGGTCTATTAATTTATTTGATTTTGCTGGCCAGAAGCGAAGTTTGCAGGAGGTGGAAAGACCCCTTACCCCCACAAAGGGAAGACTGGCTTAAAGCCTCTTTCTCCATGGCTCGTCTAGACTATGAGGGCGTAAAAAATAAGCTAATAAACATCTGGCACCCTTTTGTGAGATGGGGCCAAAATTTAAGATTAATATAACTGGTCTAATGATTACACCAGGTTCCTTCACAAAAAAGGGACCGGTCTGACGACCCAAGCGAGTGCGGTAAGCCGTAGAGGCCACAGATTACGAAGGCGGCTTCATAAGACCCGCAGAGGCTTGACAGGTGAGATGAGGACCAAAAAAAAAAATAATAACTTCCTCCTAGAGTTTGTGGTGTTGTCATTGTCAATCGAATGTATGAGGACACTACTGTATTAACATTGACTGGTATGAAGTTCCATTCTGACGAAGGGAAATATTCAAGCATGTCAATCAATGAAAAATACCAAAGCTCTAGAACTGTAGTAACAGATAAGTAACTTTTTCTTACTTTTATTTCAGATAAGACTGCAGAAGAGTAAAAGATGTAATAAAAAACCCAAAAGAGAAATGGCGCAGACAAGGCCAACTATGGTTGGAAATGGCTGCACTCTTAAGAGAAATCTGTGCCTTCCACAGATTCCCTAGTAATCATCTTTCATAATCCTATCACACAAGTGTGATTGTGCCTTTCCGAAGGATACTTCACACCGCAGATTCTTCAAATTGTGAATCTTCCCAGACTGAATCTGAAAACTCCTGCAGTAGCACTTGCATGTCGTCCGTGTGCACCATTGACCTCTGTCAATACTCCAGACCTGATGACTCAGCAGTACCACTTCCATGCTGTAGAACTAAAAAATTAAAGGCGCTGAAGCATTGCTCCATAAGTGCCACAGAAAACGCTGAAGGCGGAACAGTATTGGTAGCCTCACAAAAGCATAGCTATCTGTTGACCTGTTAAGATGTAAAATTAATTTGATACATATACATACCTGTGCTCAAAATGATTTTAAACCACAGATGCATATGTCCTTGTAAAATTGTCCTGAGGTCGTCATTAAATTATGTGGCAGAAATGCAGTGATTATATTGGCTCAATGAGAGGAAAAAATACTAGTTATTGAAACTAAAACACAATGGAAAAAAATGAACATCCTTAGATGACAAAATTGCTTCATACTGCAAATATAAATACCAGATTGGCGGTATTTATTTATTTATTTATTTATATTCTTATAACGCGCCTGAATCAGCCCCGAAGGAGTATCTCCGAGCGTAGCTTCTGTATGGGTTGAAAGAACTATTGAGGGGATGACAGTGTGGGAAGCAGAAGTAAATTAATCTAGGGTGAATAGGTATGTTTTTAATTTTTTCCTAAAAGAAAAAAGATTAGAGACTTGTCTCAACTGTGGTGGGAGGGAGTTCCATAGCAAGGGGCCTTTGAGAGAGGGTGCTCGGCCACCCTGTCTCGCTCTGGTGACTTTGGGTACCTGCATCAACATGGTGTTACTGGAGCGCAAGGCACGTCCAGGAGAGTAGGGGACAAAAATGTCTTTTAAGTATTTGGGACCGGACCCATAAATGCACTTATGCATTATGCAACAAAGTTTGAAGTTGACACGTTGTCGCACTGGGAGCCAGTGAAGGTGTGAAAGGAGAGGGCGTGACGGAGTACGGGGAGGGGCATTCAAGATGAGTCTTGCTGCGGTGTTCTGCACCACCTGCAGTCTGCATAGTTGTTCATGATTGGCAGAGATGAGTAGACCATTGCAGTAGTCTACCCGCCCAAGAACTAGTGCCTGTACCAGCGTTTTCCTGTGGATGTCTGGCAGGAAGGGGAAAATGCGCCGTAGAAGACCAATTATTCGGAAGCACGTTCCCGTGACTTGACTGACATGATCTTTTAAAATCAGTGTTTGGTCCAGGCGCACTCCCAGGTTTTTGATGGTCTGTTTGGGCGCAGGAACAGGTCCTAGCTCAAGTGGCCACCAATCCGGAGACCAGAGCAGGGTGGCCCCTCCAAACAACATGACTTCGGTTTTAGTCACATTGCATTGGAGGAAGTTCTGGGCCATCCAACCTGCCACAGCTCTCATACCATTTTGGAAGGATTGCATGACTGCAGGTGTGATAGTTTGGAAGGGAAACAACATCTGGGTGTCATCAGCGTAGGAGATTGGGGAGAACCCGTAAGATCTTATAATCTCCGCCAAGGGGGCCACATATACGTTGAATAACGTGGGGCTCAGGCATGAGCCCTGTGGCACACCCTTGGTAAGCTTCCTACAGATAGATTCATGGGAGCCTAGTTTGACACCTTGTTGCCTATCTGCAAGAAAGCTTTCAAGCCATGCAAGGGCGGTCCCTTTTACTCCCACTCCCCTCAAGCGGTCGAGAAGAATTTTGTGCGACACCGTGTCGAAGGCAGCGGACAAATCCAATAGCACCAGAATCACGGAGCTCCCCCTGTCAAGTGACATTCTGATGTTATCTGTCACTGACAAGAGGGCTGATTCGGTGCTATGGTTAGGCCTAAAACCAGATTGTGGGTGGTCTAGGCCGCCCGCTGCCTCGATGTAATTAGACAGGTGTGCGTTGACATGTTTCTCGGCCAGCTTGCTGAAATATGGTAGGAGGGAGATGGGCCGGAGGTTGGAAAGCTCCGTCCAGGGGAGAGCCGCGTTCTTGCGGATGGGGTTCACCACCGCTCTTTTCCATTCAGTTGGTACATATCCCTTCTTCAGAGACTGATTAATTACATCTTGGATGTGGGGACCTAAAAAGGTACTGAGGGAGGTTAGGGTTTTAACAGGGATGAGGTCATCCGGGGACCCGGATTTTACATGGGTCATTAATGTGAACAGCTCTTTATTGTTGATAGGAGGGAATGTGGTCAGCGTGGAGTTGGTGTTTTCAGTGGGAGGGGGAACAGTCAGAGTGTCATTGTCTGTTTGAGATGCTAAGATTTTGTCATAAATGGATTCTATTTTATTTTCGAAGTATAGGGAGACTTCTTCGCATAAACTTTGTGAGAAGTCATCTGGACTTACACAAGCCATAGGCTTGACAAATGTTTCAAGAATCCTATAAAGTTCTTTAGGAGAATTACCAGCTTCCACGAGCTGTTGGGCAATGTTGTTTTTTGCGGGCAGCTTTAATATGTTTGTAGTAGTTTGTTTGGGCTGCACGATGTGCCTTCTTATTATCCTCTGAGTGTGATTTTCTCCATCTTTTCTCTATCCTCCTACATTCTTGCTTCTCTTTTCTGAGAGCCTCGGTGTACCATTTTTCATGTTTGGCCACAGGGAATTGTCTAAATGTTTTCAGAGGGGCAATTTTGTCAATGGCTACAGTGAGTGATTGCTGAAACATAGTTAAGCTATGTTCTACTTCCTCAGTATCTTTAATATCGGGTTTTTCCCATACCTTTTGTAGTGCCTCCAGTGTGAGTTTGTGCCACTGTCTGCGCATAGTAGGGGGTAAGGATTTCTTATAGGAGCCTTTATTCATTTTAAAAATAGTGAATTGTAATAAAAAGTGATCAGACCAATCGAATTGGGTTCGTTCGTAGCAAGATATATTGTCAAAGTTGGTATATATCAGGTCGATGCAGTGTCCACCTTCATGTGTGGGACCCTGGTTCTTATGTGTGAGGCCAATGGTTGTCAAATCAGCGGACAAGCTTTTAGTCCCCATAGATTCAGGTTGGTCGGTATGTATATTAAAATCTCCAAGGAGAAGGAAGTCCTCATTGGCCCGTATGTGTGGGCCTAATATCTCTAAAAGAGATATAGAAAAGCTGGGGCATGTAAGTGGTGGTCTGTATATGAGTGCTCCCTTACTAGTCTTTCTGTTAGGGAAGGTAATTCTATAAACCATTATTTCCATTTCTTTGCAGCATTGTTTATCTAGAATATCCAGTTTGAGGTCGTCTTTGTAGATTATGGCAATGCCGCCACCTGTTTTTTCAGGGCGATCTGAATGGTGGAGTTTGTATCCCATTGGTACTCCCAGGGTAATGGCAGATATCGTGTGAGGCTTTAACCAAGTTTCAGTAATGAAACAGATATCTGGAGTCAGGGAATGTATCAGGTCCCAGATCTCTATTTGGTGTTTAGGCATGGATCGAGCATTAATGAGGATACAGTGCATATCATCAGGTGACATACTTGGTTTGTGTGAATCAGTGAATTTCATGGAGGAATAATGGCATTTTAGGCATGAAAAGGGTCCTTCGAAACAGGGCCTCTTATCATCCCTGTAACAAGGGGAGATGGGCTGCCTTAATCGTAGCATGGAAGATGCCTCATACCTGATGTGTTTGGCCGCGCAAATGGGCGGCATAGTGCAGAACCGCTGCCCCGTCGACGCGTCCTGTCGCGGACGGGCGCAGACGGGCAGCTCTTTGGCTGGTCTTCGGCTGAAATGAGGCTGCGCGCAATCGCTGCGCGCTTCCTGTGAGGCGATGGCTAAATAGCCCCCTGTTGACAGCTAGAGCGCTGACCGTTCCCGGAAGTGCCTGGCCCTCACCTGTCCGCCCCCCGCACAACGGTAATGAATTACCGAGTCAGACCGAGGCGGGCAGGAAATGGAATCGAGACCAGCACTCCGGTATGATTTAAAATAATTATTAAACAATTGGTGCTGCGCTGCTCGCTAAAATCGTGCACAAGTCGTTTTAAAATTAAAAGATGTCTAAAATGCGGCAATGTTAGGAAAAGCTCTGCCAGTTACACTTTGAGAAAGAAAACAAGACTTCTTGTAGTAGCAACAATAATTTGTTCTTTTGTTTTTGAATTGACTGCAGACAACAAAAACACATTTTGATTAACACAGTTAAATGATTGTAATTTATGATACCAAAATAGTTTACAGGTGTGAGGGTGCCCAGTACCTTGCAAATGTTTAAAAATAGATAACGGTAAAATGGAGACAATGACATATGGTGCAATACTCTCAAGAAAAGACAAATTTTCCCAGTTTGGAACATATCCTTCTATAGTTTGTTGCCCCGTTTTGCATGGGGTTAAAGGGCAATCAATGTATTAGTAGTAGTAATAATTTATTGTTGATTAATTAAAATCTTACACAATTAATAGAAATCACATCTTACTAGAAATACCATGGGCAATAAAAACTAATTTAAAACGTCAATTTATACAGTTGCCCAAAGAAGGGGTTTAAGTGTTTCTGTTAAATGCTTGCCTTTGGTTAACAATACTTAGGCCATAAATAATATATACTGTGTATGGCTATCAAGACATCACCAGCTAATATAAAGTGTGAAGTAGGCATCTTATTAAATGCAGGTCATAGTGTTTGGACTACTTATACCAACAACATTGCAAAGATGTTCCTTGGAACAGTGTATCTAAAATTCAAAAACTTCATGTGCAATATTTCATAGCTTAATGTGATCGATATTATCTACTGCCATAGCTAACAAAAATTCATTACTAGCAGCAAGTTAAACCGAGATAGGAAATAGTTCATAAAGATGCTTAAAACGCAACAGCACGTAATAATTCTAAACATCTTGTAAAGCAATTCGTAATACAATTTTTTGTATTATTTGTTATCGTATTTAATTTAAGTTTTCAGTTACTAGTAGGAAGATCAAGCCAGGGTAGCTTCATAAGTGTCCAGTTGTATTGCCACAAGCTTCAAGTACTTAATAAAATTACAGTTCAACAAGGTCTCTGATGTCTTAAAGCATGCAATCACGGCTTGCCTGCGTGTGCGAACTCCCTGCTCTTTGAAGATATTCCAAACAGACCCCTTCTCTCTTTAAATAGAGCAGAGCAAAACAGGTTGAATGAATGATATTTTCCTCACCAGTTTTACACAGTCTACAACAGGTAGTTTTTGGAAACCCAGAGCCAAGGCATCATGTGGGCATGGCCTGGGAGAAGGCCAGATTGAGCTCAAATAAAACTGTTTTTTAGATGCCTAGTCTTTAAGTAGGACTGTGATTTGAGAGAGTTGCATTCATTCAGTATCATCCAGGGGTGAATCAGAGTGCAAGGGCCTCTTAAGTTTTAGCATTGACATTTTTTTATCAGTCCATTGATGACTTTTTTAAAGGAATCTGGAAGCAAAGCCATTTCCCATAGAGGACAAACAGCCAGCTCACCTATTGCAGAGTCTAAATACTGCCAGGACCGAGAGTTTGAGCTTGTTTGGACTTTTGCCAAAGAGCTGGCATAGATGATTTGAGGTATTTGACTTTATTATTTTCTAAACTTTAATATAGGCTCCTTTCCTTGCGATAGTTTAATTTAATAGTTGGAATTCTAACATTATCTGAGCCGGCGAGGCATTGCAGGGGAGATGGAAGACAGATCTAAATGTTTGTGTTAGAATTGTGTTAAGAATTGTTATGTCTCTACCATGCACTGCCTTGCCTCCATAGGAAATGTTCAGTAATAATTTTGAAGTTATTACTTTTAGCATTGGCAGATATCTTGGACCGCCTAATGAACTCTGTATCTGAAAGAAACAGGTTAGTATTAGATTCCTTACCTCAGAATATCCCCAGGCGTCAGACTGGATCCAGAAAATTTTGCGTAGCGGTACCCCTGCGCGTCGGTAGACGTCGTCTGCGGCTCCGCGTCCGGCGTCATTGGCGCCGGAATGACATCGTCGGAGTACTTAGACGCTGCCCTCGTGCACTGACGTTGGTTCTTCTTTTTTTTGCGCCAGCAAGCGCAGGTCCGGAGAAAGGGGTACCCTTTAGTCACTTTTTGACTAAGCTTTTTCGGTCCTTTTTGGATCCTTTTCGAGTCGAACGACTCCATCAGTGCCGGTAGGGATGCCCGGGTTCAAGCCCTGTGCCAACTGCAACAGACTGATGTCGGTTACCGACACCCATCGCCGGTGCCTACATTGCCTGGAGCCCCCCCCCCCATGATGACAAGTCGCGCCCCAACTGTCGGGCCTTGACGTCGAAGACTAGACGGGAGCGGTCCCGTAAGCGCCTCGAGCTCCGGCAGTCAGTCCCGCGCCGTTCATGGTCCCGGTCCGGAAGGAGGTCGAGGGACCGGTCGCGGGGCCGGAGTCATCACAGCTCGGCGAGTCGACACCACTCGTCGTGCTCCAAGTCCTCAGGTAAGAGGCACAAGAATTCAGAGGCGATCTCGCTGTAGGAGAGTAGGGTCTGCAATCCTATGATCACCCAGATTTTTTGCTTTTGTTTCACTGGTTTACGACTTTCTCTGGCTGTGGGCCTGCCAATCAGACCCACAGCCTGGCTGTTCTCTTTCTAAATTACCTCATGTACCCTAGGTGCATCTACCAATTGGTACTGGGCCACCTTATCAGACCCTGTAACTCAGGGCATAGGTGTACCCAGGGCTGCCAGGGGCTGCAGCATGTATTATGCCACCCCTGGCTGGCCTCCTAAATTTGACACAACTGGCTGCATGACAGCTGGGGCAAAGTCGTGTAATCACCCTTTGCTGTAGGTGTAGTATACCTATACCTAACCCTAAAATGGACACACAGATTCCTATCAGTCACTCCTATGGCAGGCCTTGACAATCCTGAAGGCAGAGTGCTTGGAATCGTGTGAGATGGTGCTCTGGCACGAGCTGAGCCTGTCTGCAGCTTGCGGAATCAAGTCCTAATAGCTGTTCCATGATATCGCATACCATATACTCTTAAGTGCATTATAATCCTCGCGGTTAAATGCTATCTTTGGTATTGCTTTATCAAAACATGTCGAGTAAGGTGTCATACGAATTGGAATACTAACCCCTCGCCAATTCTGGCGACGGGGTTAGCATTCCACCCTTCTAGAGGGACACGACATGTATGTAACTGTGAACCCCGGTTAAAGTTAACTGAAGCCTCAGCTCCACAAAATGGATGCTGCCACCACAGACACGAGTCTGACCCCCTGCAGCTGGGAGTCCTTCCAGTGAGGGGAGCCTGGACAAAGGGTTTCCTGTCAGGGGCGGTGCTAGCACCGTCCCAGACATGGTTTTGTGTATCCTGGGTAGGCAGGGCTTTACAGGAAGGTGACTGCTGAGTGGCACCCCGGTGCTCACTACGCATAGGCCGGTCTGAACCAGTTCCAGGGGCACACCAGCCCCTGGCCTGGGGAAGTCCGGCATGGCTGAGGGGTGTAACCACCCCCCACCTAGTCCCACCCATAGGCAGGACCTAGTCACCGGGTCAGCCCCCTTTTTTTAGTATAAAGATAGGAGCGGGCCCCCTGTTCAAATTAGATCATCTTTGGAATCAAGATACCACTTTCTTCGAAAGGACTTCACGATTTCTTCTTCAAGATTCTCCCTTGTGGCTAAGGAGTAGTCACCCTGCATCCGCAGGCACCATCCTAAAGAACACTGCGGTCTGCTGCAAGTCCTTCATCACGAATCCGACGACCCAGCTCGACGAGACCCGGCTTCCCTGGCACCTCTGACCTCTACTCACCTCTACAGCCCAGCTGAGAACCGTGAGTGCGACGAGACCTCAAGGGACCGACGATCGCCAAGACTGCACGACATCTTTACTGCAAGCCCACCGTGTCCTCCACTGGTGAGTGCTTTGGGGTCCGAGAAGCCCCGACCCTGCGCAGCTCCAGCACCCAAGATCAGCCCCCCTGCATCTCCACGATCTGCGTGGGGCCCTTCTGCTGTTTGCTGTGCACCGCGTTGTTTGGCTACTAGCCGGCTGGCTTGTGGCCCTCTGAACGACGCCCAACGACTTCACGACTGCTGGTCTGGTTGCTCCAGGCTGGCCCTTGCTTCCTTGTTCAAGAGAGGCACCCCGGACCCTCCTGGTCCACTCCAGACGCCATTTTAGGTCCACCGCGTGGGCTTGAATTTGCCAAGGCTTTGTTGCCCAATCCTGGGTCCAGCGACGCCGACAGCTTCTAACTTCGTGGGACAGCTCGATCCTCCATCCTGGTCGCCGACAACGCCTCCTGGTCCGCGAGATCTTCGAGCTACAGCGTCACCCACTCACCTTGTCGAGGTGGCTACCATCCGGTGCCCTCCTGGTGCCCACTGACTACTGGCTAGTAGTCTCGAACTTGGTCCCCTCTGCTTTCAGGTGTCATCTATCTTCGAGATCCAGGCTTGGATCCAACTGAACTTTCTTCACTGGTCACCGGCCAGCATCTTTTCTTCCGGCTCCTGGTCCGTCTACGAGGATTCCCGACGTCTTTTCAGACCTATGCAGCTGCAGCCCCTGGGCTAGGTAACTTCGGCATTTCGGTGCCCCAGCATAGCCTCACTATCCAAGGGTCAGAATCTACTTTCGTTTTCTCCCTACCAGGTCGGGTTCGCCCGAGAACACTAACTTTCTAATTCCTAGCTACCATAGACTTTTGTCCCGCATCTCGCGTGAGAGTGCACACACTGCACCCGAGTCCCCTAGGCCTCCTAGAAGTAATCTAACGATTCCCTAGTCAAGTCCTAGCGATTCCAAAAGCTATTAGTACTGTACTTACCTGCTAGGAATTTCGCATTCCACTTTCAGAGTATATGGTTTTCCGTGCCCCTCGGGCATTTGTATATACTGTGCTAACTTAAGTATTTTTGTAAGAGTTTTGGTTTGTGCTTAGTACCCTGTCCTCATAAAGAGTACAGGGCTGTTGTGATCTTTAAATAAATAACTGTTTATTTTCATAACACTTGTGTGGTGTCCTTTCACTTGGTATTCAAGGGGTATATGTGTGGTAAACAGCTGGCTTAACGCGCCCTCTCGAGTCTTTAGCCTTAGACTGCTCGTATCCACGCTACTAGGATAGCTGGTCTATAAGGTTGACTTACAACCAATCATCAATAAGGGTTGCTGGACTGATACATAGTGTTCACTAGAATAGTGAGCACTGCATATCAGGCCACCTTCTCACATTGGTGAGCAGCGGTTGGGATTCGAGCTTGCTGTTGTTTTACCACACGTATCCTAAGAATATCTTGTTGAAAGATCACATAAGTACTGTTAGGTACACATAACTAAAGCTTAGAATACTCTGAGTTCTACTGAACCAGCTGTTGTAGCTCCTCAAGGCTTAGCACACCTTGGCTGCAACTCTTAGCAAGGGATCAGTAGGTAAACACATAGTGTAGGTAGGTGCATCACTTACACCACACTAGAAACAGTATGTCGGACAAAGGAGGAAACACTGAGGTTCCCCTTGTGTCAGTTGACCCTCCACAGGTCATCCCTTCAAGATATACTGCGCTTAGCTTCCATGAGTTACGACAAGTGTGTACCTCTAGGAAGATTAAGCAGGGGTCTAACCCCACAACTGCCTTTCTGATTGGTCTCTTAGAGACTCATGATGCAAGGAGGGCTGGTAACCCAGACCCTTCTAATTCAGATGGCAACATGCCCTCCTTACAGGGTCCCTTTGATGCCCAGGACCATCCTCTTCAGGAAGCAGATGATGCTGATGATGAGGATGATGATTTGGTATCAGGGGATGAGGCAGAAAAGGAACAGGTAGAAGTCAGCAGACTAACCAGGTCCAACTTAAGCAGACATGAGATGGGCACTAGGGGACCCTTGGGGCCACTCTCAGGTCAGCTTAACATTGGGAATGGACGAGATAGATCTCTATCAAGAGGCTCTATCAGATCCCTTCATACCAATGGCTCTCAACGTTCCTCTCAAAGGGGAATGACATCTCCCCAGAGGAGAATGTATGAAGCTAAGGAAAAGGCAGCCAATCTGAGGATTGAAAGGGAAGAACTTGCCCTGGCCAAAGAGAGGCTTGCCTTTGCTAGAGAGCAACAATTGAGTGGGACAGTCCCCACTGGTGGCAGCATTGTACCTAGCAATAGGGAAAGGAGTTTTGATACAAAACACCTTGGTAAGATAGTGCCCCCCTTTAAACAAGGGGATGACATCCACAAATGGATTACTGCTTTGGAGAGGGCCTGCACTGTGCAAGGTGTTCCCCCAAGTCAGTGGGCAGCTATCTTGTGGCTCTCCTTTGAGGGTAAAGGAAGAGACAAGCTCCTCACCACAAGGGTGGAGGATGCTAATGATTACCAAGTCTTGAAAAATGCACTGGTTGATGGGTTTGGCCTAACCACTGAGCAGTACAGGGTGCTGTTCAGGGATACCCAGAAAACTCAGTCTCAAGATTGGGCTGACTTTGTAGATTGTGCCACTAAGGCTTTTGAGGGCTGGTTGCTGGGCAGTAAGGTTACTGATTATAAAGGATTGTACAATTTGATGATGAGAGAGCAAATTTTAAACAATTGTCAGAACCAGTTGTTGCATCAGCATCTTGTTGACTCAGATCTGACCTCTCCCCAAGAATTGGGAAAGAAGGCAGACAGATGGGTTAGAACAAGAGTTAAACAGAACCAGGGCCAGAATCAAGGTGGTCAGAAGAAAGCAGACCAGAAGGGTAAAGATTCTAAGGGGGAACAAAATGACCAGAAGTCTTCGACAGGTCCCCAACAACCCAAAGAGGGTGGGGGTCAGGCTCCCCAAAAGAAGAAAGAAGGCCAATCTAAAAGGTGGTGCCAATACTGCAAAAGTAAAACTCACTGGTTTAGTGAGTGCACCAAGAAAGGAGGAGGGCAGACTCCTGCCACTGCAGCCCCTAAGGCACCTGTGCCCCCTAGTACAGCCAGCAGTGGTAGTGCACCTCCCAAGGGTTTAGTAGGGTTAACCCTGGGTTCTGAGGGGTGTGACAACTTAGTTGGTACACTCACTCAGGCTGTCCTTGTTTGTACAGGGGATGTGGATATGTCCCCTGATATAAGTCCCAATACTTTGGGCAAATACAGACAGACACCTTTCATTAATGGAAAGATGGCTCAGGCCTATAGGGACACTTGTGCCAGTGTCACAATGGTGACACCTAGCTTTGTGGACCCTGGACAGATCATGCCAGGTACAGAATTCCTGGTGACCAATGCAAGCAATGTCACTACCAATCATAGTATGGCAATTGTAGCTTTCTCCTGGGGAGGGGTAACTGGCCAAAAGAAGGTTGTAGTTAGTTCAGACCTCCCAGTGGATTGTTTGTTGGGCAATGATTTGGAGTCATCACAATGGTCAGAAGTGGAGCAGAGGACTCATCTGGAAATGTTAGGTTTGCCAGCACATGTGTTTGCTGTGACTAGGTCACAGGCCAGAAGATGCCCCACTGAACAGGTGCTGGATCCTGGAACAATGGACCAGACACCTTCCAAGAAAAAGAGCAGTAGGGTTAAGGCTGTGCCTTCCCCCTTGCCCCAGGTTGTGGATCAAGTCTCAGAGGAGGCTGACCTGCAGGAATTGAGGGAAACTGAGCCTAGAGAGTTTGAACTTGATCAAGTTGAATTCTTGGGTTCAGGGGGACCCTCAAGGGAAGACCTGGGGAAGGACCAGTTAGGCTGCCCTTCTCTTGAACCCCTCAGACAGCAGGCTGCTGCTGAGGCTGCTGGGAACGCCACAGGTACCCACAAGGTATACTGGGAAGATGGACTCCTGTACACTGAGTCAAGAGACCCCAAGCCTGGCATGACCAGGAGGCTGGTTGTACCCTTGTCTCAGAGAGGTTTCCTACTTACCTTGGCCCATGAGATTCCCTTAGCAGGACACTTAGGCCAGACAAAGACTTGGGACAGGCTTGTCTCACACTTTCACTGGCCTCACATGAATGAGGATACCAAGGAGTTTTGTCGCTCCTGTGTCACTTGCCAAGCCAGTGGTAAGTCAGGTGGCACAACAAAGGCCCCCCTTATACCAATGCCTGTGGTGGGGGTGCCCTTTGAAAGAGTGGGGATTGACATTGTTGGTCCAATGGAACCCCAGACAGCATCAGGGCACAAGTTTATACTGGTGGTAGTGGATCATGCCACCAGGTACCCTGAAGCTATTCCACTTAGGACCACCACAGCCCCTGTGGTGGCAAGGGCCCTAGTTGGAGTGTTCTCCAGAGTGGGCTTCCCTAAGGAGGTTGTCTCTGACAGAGGTGCAAACTTCATGTCAAGCTATTTAACTGCTATGTGGAAGGAGTGTGGTGTCAATTACAAATTCACTACACCCTATCACCCACAATGCAATGGGCTTGTTGAAAGGTTCAACAGGACCCTAAAAGGGATGATTCATGGACTACCTGAAACACTCAGGCGTAGATGGGATGTCCTGATGCCCTGCCTTCTGTTTGCTTACAGAGAGGTCCCACAAAAAGGGGTTGGCTACAGCCCTTTTGAACTTTTGTATGGGCATCCTGTGAGAGGCCCCTTGTGTTTGGTGAAAGAAGGATGGGAGAGACCTCTCAAAAAGCCTGCAACCAACATAATGGACTATGTACTTGGTCTCCGCTCCAGGATGGCTGAGTATATGGAGAAGGCATCAGAAAACCTTAAGGCCAGTCAAGAACTTCAAAAAGCTTGGCATGACCAAAAGGCTGTCCTGACTGTTTATCAGCCTGGACAGAAGGTGTGGGTGCTGGAGCCAGTGGCCCCAGCAGCACTCAAAGACAAATGGTCTGGGCCCCACACAATCCTTGAGCAAAAGGGAGAGGTCACCTACCTGGTGGACCTTGGAACTCCCAGGAGTCCCCATAGGGTACTCCATGTCAACAGGCTCAAAGCATATGTCGACAGGAAGGACATGAGCTTGCTCATGGCCATAGATGAGGGACAGGAGGAAGAGAGTGACCCTCTCCCAGACCTGCTCACTCAGAATCCTGATGATGGGTCAGTAGATGGTGTTGTCTTTTGTGGCAGCCTCTCTGAACATCAGCAGAAAGACTGTAAACAGGTTCTTCAGTCTTTCAGACATATGTTCTCTCTGACACCCAGTCAGACCAATTGGTGTACCCATGAGGTTGACACTGGTGACAGCCTGCCAGTCAAGAGTAAAATCTACAGGCAGCCTGATCATGTTAGAGACTGCATAAAAACTGAAGTGCAGAAAATGTTGGAATTGGGAGTCATTGAACCCTCAGATAGCCCTTGGGCTAGTCCAGTAGTTCTAGTGCCAAAGCCTCACACCCAAGATGGTAAGAGAGAGATGAGGTTTTGCGTAGACTACAGGGGTCTCAATGCAGTCACTAAGACTGATGCCCATCCAATACCAAGGGCAGATGAACTTATAGATAGATTGGCTTCTGCCAACTACTTAAGTACATTTGACTTAACAGCTGGGTATTGGCAAATCAGGTTAGCTGAGGATGCCAAACCCAAAACAGCATTTTCAACCCCTGGTGGGCATTATCAATTTGTGGTAATGCCCTTTGGTCTGAAAAATGCACCTGCCACCTTCCAAAGGTTGGTGAATCAAGTCCTTACTGGGCTGGATGACTTCTGTGCAGCATATCTAGATGATATTGCTGTCTTTAGCTCCACCTGGGAGGATCACCTGGTCCACCTGAGGAAAGTGTTAGAGGCTCTGCAAGCAGCAGGCCTCACTATCAAGGCCACCAAGTGCCAGATAGGGCAGACACAGGTTGTATACCTGGGCCACCTTGTAGGTGGAGGCCAGGTTCAGCCACTGGAGAGCAAAATACAGTCAATCAGGGACTGGGCTCCTCCAACCACCCAGACTCAGGTTCGAGCTTTCTTGGGCCTGACTGGATACTACAGAAAATTTGTCAGGAACTATGGTTCCATTGTGACACCATTAAATGAACTGACAAGTAAAAAAATGCCAAAAAAGGTTCAGTGGACAGCAGGCTGTCAAAAAGCATTCGATGACCTAAAGCAGGCCATGTGCACAGCACCTATCCTTAAGAGTCCAGACTACTCCAAACCATTCATTGTCCAAACAGATGCTTCTGAGTTGGGTGTGGGAGCTGTTCTTTCTCAACTGAATTTTGATGGTCAGGATCAGCCCATTGCTTTTATAAGCAGAAGGCTGACCCCCAGAGAGAAGAATTGGTCAGCTATTGAGAGGGAGGCCTTTGCTGTGGTTTGGGCCCTGAAGAAGCTGAGGCCATACTTGTTTGGCACTCACTTCAAGATTCAGACCGACCATAAGCCCCTCTTGTGGCTAAATCAGATGAAGGGTGAAAACCCCAAACTGCTTAGGTGGTCCATTTCCCTACAGGGGATGGACTTTACAGTGGAACATAGACCTGGTACTGATCATGGCAATGCCGATGGGCTCTCCAGATATTTCCACTTAGAACAAGAAGACTCACCTGGTCAAGGTTAGCTTATTGTCCCAAAGTTTGGGGGGGGGTCATGTAGGAGAGTAGGGTCTGCAATCCTATGATCACCCAGATTTTTTGCTTTTGTTTCACTGGTTTACGACTTTCTCTGGCTGTGGGCCTGCCAATCAGACCCACAGCCTGGCTGTTCTCTTTCTAAATTACCTCATGTACCCTAGGTGCATCTACCAATTGGTACTGGGCCACCTTATCAGACCCTGTAACTCAGGGCATAGGTGTACCCAGGGCTGCCAGGGGCTGCAGCATGTATTATGCCACCCCTGGCTGGCCTCCTAAATTTGACACAACTGGCTGCATGACAGCTGGGGCAAAGTCGTGTAATCACCCTTTGCTGTAGGTGTAGTATACCTATACCTAACCCTAAAATGGACACACAGATTCCTATCAGTCACTCCTATGGCAGGCCTTGACAATCCTGAAGGCAGAGTGCTTGGAATCGTGTGAGATGGTGCTCTGGCACGAGCTGAGCCTGTCTGCAGCTTGCGGAATCAAGTCCTAATAGCTGTTCCATGATATCGCATACCATATACTCTTAAGTGCATTATAATCCTCGCGGTTAAATGCTATCTTTGGTATTGCTTTATCAAAACATGTCGAGTAAGGTGTCATACGAATTGGAATACTAACCCCTCGCCAATTCTGGCGACGGGGTTAGCATTCCACCCTTCTAGAGGGACACGACATGTATGTAACTGTGAACCCCGGTTAAAGTTAACTGAAGCCTCAGCTCCACAAAATGGATGCTGCCACCACAGACACGAGTCTGACCCCCTGCAGCTGGGAGTCCTTCCAGTGAGGGGAGCCTGGACAAAGGGTTTCCTGTCAGGGGCGGTGCTAGCACCGTCCCAGACATGGTTTTGTGTATCCTGGGTAGGCAGGGCTTTACAGGAAGGTGACTGCTGAGTGGCACCCCGGTGCTCACTACGCATAGGCCGGTCTGAACCAGTTCCAGGGGCACACCAGCCCCTGGCCTGGGGAAGTCCGGCATGGCTGAGGGGTGTAACCACCCCCCACCTAGTCCCACCCATAGGCAGGACCTAGTCACCGGGTCAGCCCCCTTTTTTAGTATAAAGATAGGAGCGGGCCCCCTGTTCAAATTAGATCATCTTTGGAATCAAGATACCACTTTCTTCGAAAGGACTTCACGATTTCTTCTTCAAGATTCTCCCTTGTGGCTAAGGAGTAGTCACCCTGCATCCGCAGGCACCATCCTAAAGAACACTGCGGTCTGCTGCAAGTCCTTCATCACGAATCCGACGACCCAGCTCGACGAGACCCGGCTTCCCTGGCACCTCTGACCTCTACTCACCTCTACAGCCCAGCTGAGAACCGTGAGTGCGACGAGACCTCAAGGGACCGACGATCGCCAAGACTGCACGACATCTTTACTGCAAGCCCACCGTGTCCTCCACTGGTGAGTGCTTTGGGGTCCGAGAAGCCCCGACCCTGCGCAGCTCCAGCACCCAAGATCAGCCCCCCTGCATCTCCACGATCTGCGTGGGGCCCTTCTGCTGTTTGCTGTGCACCGCGTTGTTTGGCTACTAGCCGGCTGGCTTGTGGCCCTCTGAACGACGCCCAACGACTTCACGACTGCTGGTCTGGTTGCTCCAGGCTGGCCCTTGCTTCCTTGTTCAAGAGAGGCACCCCGGACCCTCCTGGTCCACTCCAGACGCCATTTTAGGTCCACCGCGTGGGCTTGAATTTGCCAAGGCTTTGTTGCCCAATCCTGGGTCCAGCGACGCCGACAGCTTCTAACTTCGTGGGACAGCTCGATCCTCCATCCTGGTCGCCGACAACGCCTCCTGGTCCGCGAGATCTTCGAGCTACAGCGTCACCCACTCACCTTGTCGAGGTGGCTACCATCCGGTGCCCTCCTGGTGCCCACTGACTACTGGCTAGTAGTCTCGAACTTGGTCCCCTCTGCTTTCAGGTGTCATCTATCTTCGAGATCCAGGCTTGGATCCAACTGAACTTTCTTCACTGGTCACCGGCCAGCATCTTTTCTTCCGGCTCCTGGTCCGTCTACGAGGATTCCCGACGTCTTTTCAGACCTATGCAGCTGCAGCCCCTGGGCTAGGTAACTTCGGCATTTCGGTGCCCCAGCATAGCCTCACTATCCAAGGGTCAGAATCTACTTTCGTTTTCTCCCTACCAGGTCGGGTTCGCCCGAGAACACTAACTTTCTAATTCCTAGCTACCATAGACTTTTGTCCCGCATCTCGCGTGAGAGTGCACACACTGCACCCGAGTCCCCTAGGCCTCCTAGAAGTAATCTAACGATTCCCTAGTCAAGTCCTAGCGATTCCAAAAGCTATTAGTACTGTACTTACCTGCTAGGAATTTCGCATTCCACTTTCAGAGTATATGGTTTTCCGTGCCCCTCGGGCATTTGTATATACTGTGCTAACTTAAGTATTTTTGTAAGAGTTTTGGTTTGTGCTTAGTACCCTGTCCTCATAAAGAGTACAGGGCTGTTGTGATCTTTAAATAAATAACTGTTTATTTTCATAACACTTGTGTGGTGTCCTTTCACTTGGTATTCAAGGGGTATATGTGTGGTAAACAGCTGGCTTAACGCGCCCTCTCGAGTCTTTAGCCTTAGACTGCTCGTATCCACGCTACTAGGATAGCTGGTCTATAAGGTTGACTTACAACCAATCATCAATAAGGGTTGCTGGACTGATACATAGTGTTCACTAGAATAGTGAGCACTGCATATCAGGCCACCTTCTCACACTCGCTCTTCTGACTCCCCCGACACTCGCGCAATGAGGCCGGGGGTTCGGGTGACACTGCCCATGCGGCTCCGCCGGAGCCGCAGGCGTCGTGGCCTGCTCCATACCAGTCGGTCCCTGGGCAGAACGCGCCGCCGGAGGAGATCGAAGCCTTCCTCATGGCCATGAGGTCGCTCTCTCCTCCGTGGGTGCTGCAAATCGTCCGAAGGGGCTACTCCCTCCCCTTCGAGGCGACCCCTCCAGCCATGCCACCGCATGTCGGGGGATCACTTGCACTTTTGCAAGAAGAAGTTTCGACCCTCTTGGCCAAGAGGGCCATCGAGCGCGTTCCTGGGCCAGATGTAGGACGTGGTTGTTACTCCCACTACTTTCTGGTTCCCAAGAAGGGCAAAGGGGGGCTCGCCCTATCTTGGACCTAAGGAATGTCAACGGCTTCCTCCGGAAGGAGAAGTTCAAGATGCTGACTTTGGCTCAGGTCTTAGCTGCCCTGGACCCGGGAGACTGGATGGTAGCGTTGGACTTGCAGGACGCATATTTTCACATCCCCGTCCTACCGGCGCTACTTGCGGTTCACGGTAGGCCACGAGCACTTTCAGTTTACAGTGCTCCCCTTCGGTCTTACCAGCGCCCCACGGGTGTTCACGAAAGTGATGGCGGTGGTCGCAGCTCATCTGCGCAGGTTAGGGGTTTTAGTCTTCCCTACCTCGCCCCAGACAGTCGTGCGCCACCTCCAGACTACGGCCGACCTCCTACACCTGCTGGGGTTCTCCATCAATGTGCCAAAGTCACACCCTGTGTCCCTCTCAGAAGCTCCTCTTCATCGGAGCGGTTCTAGACTCGGCGCAGTTTCGGGTTTATCCTCCCGAACAGCGGGTTCGGGATATTCAGGCTCTGATTCCGATCTTTCAGCCGTTATCCCGAGTCTCGGTCAGGTTGACGCTGCGGCATCTGGGATTGATGGCCTCCTGCATCCTTCTGGTGCATCACACCAGGTGGCGGATGCGGGCTCTGCAGTGGGACCTGAAGTTTCAGTGGGCCCAGCATCAGGGCAACTTGTCCGACCATGTCTTGATCTCGGAGGGCACTGCAAGACAGTTGCAGTGGTGGCTCACGGACCGCGATTGGGTCAGCGGCAGATCCCTCTCCCTACCTCAACCGGAGCATGTAGTTGTGACGGACGCGTCCCTCCAGGGCTGGGGGAACCACATGGAAGCGGCGGAGATCAGAGGCCTCTGGTGTCTGGTGGAGTCCCGGCTCCACATCAACCTTCTGGAGCTGCGGGCGATCCGGCTTGCACTGAAGGCATTCCTCCCCTCTTTCCGGGGGAGTGTAGTGCAGGTGATCTGAAAGAAACACGTTAGTATTAGATTCCTTACCTTAGAATATCCCCAGGCGTCAGTCTGGATCCGGAAACTTTTGCGTAGCAGTACCCCTGCGCGTCGGTAGGCGTCGTCTGCAGGCGTCCCCTGCGGCTCCGCGTCCGTCGTTGGCGTCGTGCGCCGTGATGACGTCGCTGGAGTATATAGACGCCGCCTCCGCGCACTAACGTCAGTTCTTCTTTTTTCCGCGGCAGTAAGCGCAGATCCGAAGAGCAGTACTCCGGTCTTTTGACCCAAGTTTTGTTAACTACTTATTACTTTTTTGGTGCCGGTAGGATGCCCGGTTTCAAGAATTGTGACGGTTGTGACCGCACGATGTCGGTCACGGACCATCACCGACTCTGCCTCAGATGCCTGGGCCCCGACCACGACGTGGACGCCTGCGTCGATTGCCGGGCCTTGACAAATAAGGCTAGACGGGAGCGGTCCCGCAAGCTACTCGAACTCCGAGTGTCGGCCCCGCGTCGAGAGCGGTCCCGGGAACGGTCCCGGTCCGGCCGGAGGTCCAGGGAGCGTTCGAGGGAGCGGTCGCGGAGCCGTGCCGAGCGCTCTGGAAGTCGTCACCATTCGTCTGGTTCCTCAGGTAGGAAACACAAGAAGTCGGGGCGTCGTCATCGTACCTCCGGCTCCCCCCGACGCTCGCGCGACGCGGCCGGGGGTTCGGGTGACCCCACCCCCGCGGCTCCGCAAAAGTCGCCGACGCGGCCTGCTCCATACCCTCCGGTCCCTGGGCTAGGCGCGACGCCTGAGGAGATTGAGGCGTTCCTCATGGCCATGAGGACGCTCACTTCTCCGACGGGGCCTATGGCGCCTTCGGGCCCAGTGCTACCGTCTGGGGGCCCTAGCGGTCCGGGTGTCCCTGCCCCGACGCCATCGGGTGCTCCGGCCCCGGTGCCGCCGACGGCTCCGACCCCGGCGCCGCAGGGGCCTTCGGGGTCGACGCCGGCTGGTCTTCCGGCCTCTCCGGCGCCGATTCCATCGGGGTTACCCCCGACGCCGTCCCCGCGCGGCGCCCGTTCTCCTGCGCTGGCTCCGGGCGACGTCGTCCCCATACCCTCCCCGAATCCAGACGCGGAGTCAGACCGGCGTCGCACGACGCCGGGCTCGACGCCGATGGGGCCTGTGAACCCCGAGGAGCCGGTCTACATTGTTGACTCCGAATATGGAGATGATGTGGAGTACGGTGAGGGTTGGGAGGGGTCTGAAGACCCTCTGTCACGTGAGTGTCAGTACGACGTGGACTGGACAGGTGATTTGGGTGATGCCAGTGGTCTGGACAACTCTCCTAACCCTGGCTTTGTCTCACCTCCTACCGTGGCATCGGAGGAGGGGGCTGCCTATTCAGTGGTGTTGATGAGGGCTGCCAATGCCTTACACCTTGAGCTCCCCGTCGCGGCCGTGAGGCCTAACATCCTCACTGAGGTCTTCAAACCGCAGTCATGCCCACAGGAGCCACTGCTGCCGTTTAACGAAGCCTTGTCGGACGTTCTTTTGGGCACGTGGTCCAGGCCCTCTTCAGGTTCGCCTGTTGATAGGAACGTGGCCAGACGCCACCGTCCGTGTCCGGACGACCCCAAGTTCCTGTCCACCCATCCCACCCCTGAGAGTCTGGTGATCCAGGCCTCGACTTCCCAGACCGCATTCCCGTCGGCCCCGCCCGACCGGGAATCTAAGAGGTATGACCAGTATTGCAAGAAGGTCTTCTCGTCCCTGAGTTTGGGACTGCGGTCTTGCAACACCGCCTGCCTCTTGGGCCGCTACACCCACTTCGTGTGGGATACGGTCGCGGAACTGCTGCCAGAATGCCCAATGGAGGTGCGGGCGAAGCTCGGCAAGGCTGTCGCTGAGGGCCGAGACGCAGCTAAATATTCCATACGGTGTGGTCTTGATACGACCGACTCACTGGGCAGAGCGATGTCCACGACGGTGGCGATTCGTCGCCACGTCTGGCTGAGATCCGCCAACTTTTCGGCAGATGTCCAAAATGCCTTGATGGACATGCCGTTTGATGGCTGTCGCCTGTTTGGTGACAAGGCGGACCACGCGCTGGAACGCTTCAAGGACTCCAGGGTCACGGCCAAGTCCTTGGGTCTCTCGACCCAGCGCCAGCAAACGGGTTCGTTTCGCTCCTTTCGTGGCCAAGGAAGGGGCGTCCCCACACGTGCTGCCAGCCACGCGCCGCAACAATCTTTTCAAAGCGGTGGCGGCCGTGGAAACCGCCGTGGAGGCGGTCGGGGTCAACGGCGGGGTCAGACCACACCTCCCCCCGCAGCATCAGCCTCCAAATCCTCCTAGTCCGTGCTTTCAGGCCCATGTGACGCCAGTGGGTGGCAGGGTTCGCCATCACCTCGCCCGCTGGCGCGCAGTCACATCGGACAGGTGGGTGCTGCAACTCGTCCGAAGGGGCTACTCCCTCCCCTTCGAGACCACTCCTCCAGCCATGCCACCGCAGAACCACCGTGTGTCGGGGGACCACTTGACACTTCTGCAGGGGGAAGTTACGGCCCTCTTGGCCAAGGGGGCCATCGAGCGCGTTCCTGGGCCAGAAGTAGGGCGTGGTTGCTATTCCCACTACTTTCTGGTGCCCAAGAAGGACAAAGGGGGCCTATGTCCTATCTTGGATCTACGGAACGTCAACGGCTTCCTCCGGAAGGAGAAGTTCAAGATGTTGACATTGGCTCAGGTCTTGGCTGCTCTAGACCCGCAAGACTGGATGGTAGCGTTGGACTTGCAGGATGCGTATTTTCACATCCCCGTCCTGCCGGCCCACCGGCGTTACCTGCGGTTCACGGTAGGCCAGGAGCACTTTCAGTTTATCGTGCTCCCCTTCGGCCTTACCAGCGCCCCACGGGTGTTCACAAAGGTGATGGTGGTGGTCGCAGCCCATCTGCGCAGGGTGGGGGTTTCAGTCTTCCCCTACCTAGACGACTGGTTGTTGAAGGCGGGCTCGCCCCAGACAGTCGTCCACCACCTTCAGATGACGGCAGACCTCTTGCACGACCTGGGGTTCTCCATCAATGTGCTGAAATCACACCTGTGTCCCTCTCAAAAGCTCCTTTTCATCGGAGCGGTTCTGGACACGGCGCAGTTTCGGGTTTATCCTCCGGAACGGCGGGTCCGGGATATACAGGCTTTGATTCCCATCTTTCAGCCGCTATCCCGGGTTTCGGTCAGGTTGACGCTGCGGCTGCTGGGGCTGATGGCTTCCTGCATCCTTCTGGTGCATCACGCCCGGTGGCGGATGCGGGCTCTGCAGTGGGACCTGAAGTTTCAGTGGGCCCAGCATCAGGGCAACTTGTCCGACCACGTCTTGATCTCAGAGGGCACTGCGAGACAACTGCAGTGGTGGCTTACGGACCGCGATTGGGTCAGAGGCAGATCCCTCTCCCTTCCCCAACCAGAGCACGTTGTCGTGACGGACGCGTCCCTCCAGGGCTGGGGGGGCCACTTGGGAGAGGCGGAGATCAGAGGCATCTGGTCTCCGGCGGAGTCCCGGCTCCATATAAACCTGTTGGAGTTACGGGCGATTCGTCTTGCACTGAAGGCATTCCTCCCCTTTGTCAACGGGAGTGTGGTGCAGGTGTTCACGGACAACACCACCGCCATGTGGTACTGCAACAAGCAGGGCGGGGTGGGGTCGTGGACCCTTTGCCAGGAGGCTCTGCGTCTCTGGCAATGGCTGGAACGTCAGGGCGTGATTCTGACGGTTCAACGCCTGGCAGGTTCTCTGAACGCCAGGGCGGACGAACTCAGCCGTCGGTGCTCGATGGATCACGAATGGCGTCTGAACTCGGACGTGGCGCAAGGCCTCTTTCTGCAATGGGGAGAGCCTTGGTTAGATCTATTCGCCACAGAAGAGAACGCGCAATGTCATCAGTTCTGCGCGTTGGAGTTTCCAAGACGGCACTCGCACGGCGACGCCTTTCGGCGCGAGTGGAGTTGCGGTCTGTTATACGCCTTTCCGCCTATACCACTTCTGCCCAGAGTGCTGAAGAAGATCAGGCGCGACCGGGCCCAAGTCATCCTTGTGGCTCCGGACTGGGCTCGAAGGTACTGGTATCCCGAGCTACTCAGCATGTCAGTCGGTCCCCCGATCCGCCTGCCCCTTCAGGAGGACCTTCTGTCGCAGCAGCAGGGGACGGTCTTCCACCCGAACTTGTCCAGCCTCCACCTCCATGCGTGGAGATTGAGCGGCGGCAGTTGAGGCCATTTGACTTGCCTCCTGAAGTCTGTGATGTGATTCTGGCAGCGAGGCGTCCCTCCACGAAGTCGGTATACGCCTGTCGGTGGAACAGATTTGTGGCATGGTGCACAGCAAAGGCTGTGGACCCTCTTTCTGCCTCTCTTTCCGAGGTTCTTCTTTTTCCTTCTCTCTCTTGCCCAGCAGAGCTCTGCTCTGGGCACTATCAAGGGCTACCTTTCGGCCCTTTCAGCCTTTCTAAGGCTTCCTGATCAGCCTTCTTTGTTCAAGTCCCCTGTTGTAACGAGATTCTTGAAGGGCATTGTGAGAAGGTGGCCTGATATGCAGTGCTCACTATTCTAGTGAACACTATGTATCAGTCCAGCAACCCTTATTGATGATTGGTTGTAAGTCAACCTTATAGACCAGCTATCCTAGTAGCGTGGATACGAGCAGTCTAAGGCTAAAGACTCGAGAGGGCGCGTTAAGCCAGCTGTTTACCACACATATACCCCTTGAATACCAAGTGAAAGGACACCACACAAGTGTTATGAAAATAAACAGTTATTTATTTAAAGATCACAACAGCCCTGTACTCTTTATGAGGACAGGGTACTAAGCACAAACCAAAACTCTTACAAAAGTACTTAAGTTAGCACAGTATATACAAATGCCCGAGGGGCACGGAAAACCATATACTCTGAAAGTGGAATGCGAAATTCCTAGCAGGTAAGTACAGTACTAATAGCTTTTGGAATCGCTAGGACTTGACTAGGGAATCGTTAGATTATGTCTAGGAGGCCTAGGGGACTCGGGTGCAGTGTGTGCACTCTCACGCGAGATGCGGGACAAAAGTCTATGGTAGCTAGGAATTAGAAAGTTAGTGTTCTCGGGCGAACCCGACCTGGTAGGGAGAAAACGAAAGTAGATTCTGACCCTTGGATAGTGAGGCTATGCTGGGGCACCGAAATGCCGAAGTTACCTAGCCCAGGGGCTGCAGCTGCATAGGTCTGAAAAGACGTCGGGAATCCTCGTAGACGGACCAGGAGCCGGAAGAAAAGATGCTGGCCGGTGACCAGTGAAGAAAGTTCAGTCGGATCCAAGCCTGGATCTTGAAGATAGATGACACCTGAAAGCAGAGGGGACCAAGTTCGAGACTACTAGCCAGTAGTCAGTGGGCACCAGGAGGGCACCGGATGGTAGCCACCTCGACTAGGTGAGTGGGTGACGCTTGACTCGAAGATCTCACGGACCAGGAGGCGTTGTCGGCGACCAGGATGGAGGATCGAGCTGTCCCACGAAGATAGAAGCTGTCGGCGTCGCTGGACCCAGGATTGGGCAACAAAGCCTTGGCAAATTCAAGCCCACGCGGTGGACCTAAAATGGCGTCTGGAGTGGACCAGGAGGGTCCGGGGTGCTTCTCTTGAAGAAGGAAGCAAAGGCCAGCCTGGAGCAACCAGACCAGCAGTCGTGAAGTCGTTGGGCGTCGTTCAGAGGGCCACAAGCCAGCCGGCTGGTAGCCAAACAACGCGGTGCACAGCAAACAGCAGAAGGGCCCCACGCAGATCGTGGAGATGCAGGGGGGCTGATCTTGGGTGCTGGAGCTGCGCAGGGTCGGGGCTTCTCGGACCCCAAAGCACTCACCAGTGGAGGACACGGTGGGCTTGCAGTAAAGATGTCGTGCAGTCTTGGCGATCGTCGGTCCCTTGAGGTCTCGTCGCACTCACGGTTCTCAGCTGGGCTGTAGAGGTGAGTAGAGGTCAGAGGGGCCAGGGAAGCCGGGTCTCGTCGAGCTGGGTCGTCGGATTCGTGATGAAGGACTTGCAGCAGACCGCAGTGTTCTTTAGGATGGTGCCTGCGGATGCAGGGTGACTACTCCTTAGCCACAAGGGAGAATCTTGAAGAAGAAATCGTGAAGTCCTTTCGAAGAAAGTGGTATCTTGATTCCAAAGATGATCTAATTTTAACAGGGGGCCCGCTCCCATCTTTATACTAAAAAAGGGGGCTGACCCGGTGACTAGGTCCGGCCTATGGGTGGGACTAGGTGGGGGGTGGTTACACCCCTCAGCCATGCCGGACTTCCCCAGGCCAGGGGCTGGTGTGCCCCTGGAACTGGTTCAGACTGGCCTATGCGTAGTGAGCACCGGGGTGCCACTCAGCAGTCACCTTCCTGTAAAGCCCTGCCTACCCAGGATACACAAAACCATGTCTGGGACGGTGCTAGCACCGCCCCTGACAGGAAACCCTTTGTCCAGGCTCCCCTCGCTGGAAGGACTCCCAGCTGCAGGGGGTCAGACTCGTGTCTGTGGTGGCAGCATCCATTTTGTGGAGCTGAGGCTTCAGTTAACTTTAACCGGGGTTCACAGTTACATACATGTCGTGTCCCTCTAGAAGGGTGGAATGCTAACCCCGTCGCCAGAATTGGCGAGGGGTTAGTATTCCAATTCGTATGACACCTTACTCGACATGTTTTGATAAAGCAATACCAAAGATAGCATTTAACCGCGAGGATTATAATGCACTTAAGAGTATATGGTATGCGATATCATGGAACAGCTATTAGGACTTGATTCCGCAAGCTGCAGACAGGCTCAGCTCATGCCAGAGCACCATCTCACACGATTCCAAGCACTCTGCCTTCAGGATTGTCAAGGCCTGCCATAGGAGTGACTGATAGGAATCTGTGTGTCCATTTTAGGGTTAGGTATAGGTATACTACACCTACAGCAAAGGGTGATTACACGACTTTGCCCCAGCTGTCATGCAGCCAGTTGTGTCAAATTTAGGAGGCCAGCCAGGGGTGGCATAATACATGCTGCAGCCCCTGGCAGCCCTGGGTACACCTATGCCCTGAGTTACAGGGTCTGATAGGGTGGCCCAGTACCAATTGGAAATGTACCTAGGGTACATGGAATCCATTTTAAAGAGAGAGCAGTAGGCCTGGGGTCCTGATTGGCAGGGTCCCAGGTCGACTATGTCCAAAACCAGCTAAAACACAGGGCAAAAAGTTGGGGGCAACCATAGTCAGGATGTACCTTCCTACACAACCCCCCCCCAAACGAAAGGAGATAAGGCTATCCTTGTCCAGGTAAGCCTCTATTACCTAAGTGGCCATATAAGGAAGGACCAGCTCTGGCTTGGTTTCCCCCTGTGTCATGGTCCACTAGGCAACCCCTCACCCTAAGGGTATCTGAGGGTCTCCACCATAGGGAATCTCTGTCTCTGGTGTGTCTTGGGAAAGAAGAAGGCTGATGCTGGGATGGAGTACTGAAGTGAGGCTCCTCTACCTTTGGGCTCAACTTCCTCCAATCACCATTCATCATGTGTGCCTTTCTTTCTTTAGCTGAGATGCACTGAGCTCTCAGGGTCAGCCTCTGGCTACCTAAAGCTGGAGGCTGAGTCCCTCTGTTTGGCTTACTGGAGGGACAGGTCAGGTCTGGGGTTTTTAGGCCCCATGTTTGGCTGTGCCCAACAGTGTCCAGCTGTGGGAGTTCCCTAACTACTTTTAAGGGGGATCCCTCAGGAGTCTGTTCTATTTTCACTTGGCTAGGTTTACCAGCTTCAGTGATCCTAATCTGCTGATTAGGGGGTTCTTTTGGACAGGGGGCCCTTTGGGGTCCACCACTGGCCTCCCTGGTCTCTTCAGCCCTGGGCTGACTGAGGCAGGGTAGAGAGGTGCAGGTTACCTGCTCCAGACTGGGTCCCACCTGGGAAGGGTCCACTGCCATCAGGGGTTCTGCCAGGCTAGGCCTGACTACCTCTGGGGCAGTTCCTTCAACAGGGGTAGAGTCAGTTCCCTGAGGAGGCTGGCTCTCACCTAGTGTCTGGGAGGGGGAAGACTCTTCTTCCTCCTCAATGCTCTCTGTTTGAGTGGAGTGATCCATTGTTTCAGGCTTCACAACCTCACTATCTGTCTGAGTAGAGGCTGAGACCATTTCAACCTTGCCAACCTTTTCAGGAGGGCACTCAGTCTGTGTTTGGGCTGTGACTGTCACAGCCCTCCTATCCTGTTCTGAAAAGTCTGTCTGAGCCTGGGCAGTGGCTACCACTGCCCTTCCAACCTTTTCAGGGAGGAATGGTGCTTGGACTGGGGCTGTAGCTATTACTGCCCCACTAACCTGTCTGGATAGGCCTATCATTCTGGAATGAGTTTCTTGTTCCACCTCAGCCCATGCTGAGAGTTCCAGGTCATTCCCCAGTAAGCAATCTACAGGTAGGTTATCTGTCACTGCCACTCTCATGGGCCCTGTGACATTACCCCAGCTGAGCTTGACTACTGCCATGGGATGCCTTCTCTTCATTCCATGAATGTCTGTCACCTGATAAGTAAAACCAGGGGTCAGTTGAGCAGAGGGGACCAGATGGTCACTCACCATGGTGAGGCTGGCCCCTGTGTCTCTGAATGCCTCAACTTTCTGACCATTCACTAGAACTTCTTGTCTATACTTGCCCAAAATGTGGGGTCCAGTAGTGAAGTTGGCAAACCCCATGCCAGTCTCACAGACAAGAGTGTGGTCAGGGAACCTGGCTAAGCCATAGTCCTCCTGATTGCCCAAAGTAATGCCCACCACATTCTTGGGGGCACTCCCACCACCTGGGGGATTACCACTAGTGGTAACAGGAGGTTTAGGAGTATTACCTGGGGGCATATTTCCCTTATTACCATTTTTAGGGCAACTGGCATCACTTTTGTAATGGCCCACCTGTTTACAGGTATGGCAATAAGGTTTCTTTTGTTCAGAAGGAGTGTTCTGGGACCCACCACCCTTGTTGGAGTTTTGGGGCCCTTGGGAAGTCTTCTCTGTGGATTTATCCCCACCCTTCTCTTGAGGCTTGGTTGATTCCTTTTTCTGGTCACCACCCTGGTTTTTAGGCCTAACCCTAGTTCTGACCCATTTGTCTGCCCTCTTACCCAATTCCTGTGGAGAGGTCAACTCAGAGTCTACCAGGTGCTGATGTAATAGCTGGTTCTGACAATTATTTAAGATTTGCTCCCTCATAATTAGATTATACAATCCTTTAAAATCAGTAACCTTACTACCCAGTAGCCAGCCTTCAAAAGCCTTAGTGGCACAATCAACAAAGTCAGTCCAATCTTGAGACTGAGTTTTCTGGGTGTCTCTGAACAGCATCCTGTATTGTTCAGTGGTTAAACCGAACCCATCAACCAGTACATTCTTCAAGACTTGGTAATTGTTAGCATCCTCCACCCTTGTGGTGAGGAGCTTATCTCTACCTTTACCATCAAAGGAGAGCCACAAGATAGCTGCCCACTGACTTTGGGGAACACCCTGCACAGTGCAGGCTCTCTCCAAAGCAGTAATCCATTTGTGGATGTCATCCCCTTCCCTAAAGGGGGGCACTATCTTATTCAGGTGCTTTGTATCAAAACTCCTTTCCCTATTGCTAGGTTTATTGCTGCCACCAGTGGGAACTGTCCCACTCAATTGTTGCTCTCTAGCAAAGGCAAGTCTCTCTTTGGCCAGGGCAAGTTCTTCCCTTTCAATCCTCAGTTTGACTGCCCTTTCTTCAGCTTCATACACTCTCCTCTTAGGGGAAGACATTCCTCTGTGAGAAGAGTTGAGAGAGCCATTGGTTCGAAAGGATCTGCTAGAGCCTCTTGATAGAGACCTAACTCGTCCATTCCCAATGTTAAGCTGACCTGAGAGTGGGCCCAGGGGTCCCCCAGTACCAAGCTCATGTCTGCTTAAGTTGGACCTGCTTAGTCTGCTGACTTCTACCTGTCCCTTATCTGCCTCATCCCCTGATAACTCATCCTCATCCTCAGCAACATCTGCCTCAAGGAGGGGATGGATATCAAAGGGACCCTGTAAGGAGGGCAAACTTCCATCTGGATTAGAAGGGTCTGGGTTACCAGCCCTACTGGCATCATAAGCCTCTAGGAGACCAATCAGAAAGGAAGTGGTGGGGTTAGACCCCTGTTTTAGTTTCCTGAGAGTACACACTTGTCGTAACTCATGGAAGCTAAGCGCAGTATATCTTGAAGGGATGACCTGTGGAGGGTCAACTGACACAAGGGGAACCTCAGTGTTTCCTCCTTTGTCCGACATACTGTTTCTAGTGTGGTGTAAGTGATGCACCTACCTACACTATGTGTTTACCTACTGATCCCTTGCTAAGAGTTGCAGCCAAGGTGTGCTAAGCCTTGAGGAGCTACAACAGCTGGTTCAGTAGAACTCAGAGTATTCTAAGCTTTAGTTATGTGTACCTAACAGTACTTATGTGATCTTTCAACAAGATATTCTTAGGATACGTGTGGTAAAACAACAGCAAGCTCAAATCCCAACCGCTGCTCACCAATGTGAGAAGGTGGCCTGATATGCAGTGCTCACTATTCTAGTGAACACTATGTATCAGTCCAGCAACCCTTATTGATGATTGGTTGTAAGTCAACCTTATAGACCAGCTATCCTAGTAGCGTGGATACGAGCAGTCTAAGGCTAAAGACTCGAGAGGGCGCGTTAAGCCAGCTGTTTACCACACATATACCCCTTGAATACCAAGTGAAAGGACACCACACAAGTGTTATGAAAATAAACAGTTATTTATTTAAAGATCACAACAGCCCTGTACTCTTTATGAGGACAGGGTACTAAGCACAAACCAAAACTCTTACAAAAGTACTTAAGTTAGCACAGTATATACAAATGCCCGAGGGGCACGGAAAACCATATACTCTGAAAGTGGAATGCGAAATTCCTAGCAGGTAAGTACAGTACTAATAGCTTTTGGAATCGCTAGGACTTGACTAGGGAATCGTTAGATTATGTCTAGGAGGCCTAGGGGACTCGGGTGCAGTGTGTGCACTCTCACGCGAGATGCGGGACAAAAGTCTATGGTAGCTAGGAATTAGAAAGTTAGTGTTCTCGGGCGAACCCGACCTGGTAGGGAGAAAACGAAAGTAGATTCTGACCCTTGGATAGTGAGGCTATGCTGGGGCACCGAAATGCCGAAGTTACCTAGCCCAGGGGCTGCAGCTGCATAGGTCTGAAAAGACGTCGGGAATCCTCGTAGACGGACCAGGAGCCGGAAGAAAAGATGCTGGCCGGTGACCAGTGAAGAAAGTTCAGTCGGATCCAAGCCTGGATCTTGAAGATAGATGACACCTGAAAGCAGAGGGGACCAAGTTCGAGACTACTAGCCAGTAGTCAGTGGGCACCAGGAGGGCACCGGATGGTAGCCACCTCGACTAGGTGAGTGGGTGACGCTTGACTCGAAGATCTCACGGACCAGGAGGCGTTGTCGGCGACCAGGATGGAGGATCGAGCTGTCCCACGAAGATAGAAGCTGTCGGCGTCGCTGGACCCAGGATTGGGCAACAAAGCCTTGGCAAATTCAAGCCCACGCGGTGGACCTAAAATGGCGTCTGGAGTGGACCAGGAGGGTCCGGGGTGCTTCTCTTGAAGAAGGAAGCAAAGGCCAGCCTGGAGCAACCAGACCAGCAGTCGTGAAGTCGTTGGGCGTCGTTCAGAGGGCCACAAGCCAGCCGGCTGGTAGCCAAACAACGCGGTGCACAGCAAACAGCAGAAGGGCCCCACGCAGATCGTGGAGATGCAGGGGGGCTGATCTTGGGTGCTGGAGCTGCGCAGGGTCGGGGCTTCTCGGACCCCAAAGCACTCACCAGTGGAGGACACGGTGGGCTTGCAGTAAAGATGTCGTGCAGTCTTGGCGATCGTCGGTCCCTTGAGGTCTCGTCGCACTCACGGTTCTCAGCTGGGCTGTAGAGGTGAGTAGAGGTCAGAGGGGCCAGGGAAGCCGGGTCTCGTCGAGCTGGGTCGTCGGATTCGTGATGAAGGACTTGCAGCAGACCGCAGTGTTCTTTAGGATGGTGCCTGCGGATGCAGGGTGACTACTCCTTAGCCACAAGGGAGAATCTTGAAGAAGAAATCGTGAAGTCCTTTCGAAGAAAGTGGTATCTTGATTCCAAAGATGATCTAATTTTAACAGGGGGCCCGCTCCCATCTTTATACTAAAAAAGGGGGCTGACCCGGTGACTAGGTCCGGCCTATGGGTGGGACTAGGTGGGGGGTGGTTACACCCCTCAGCCATGCCGGACTTCCCCAGGCCAGGGGCTGGTGTGCCCCTGGAACTGGTTCAGACTGGCCTATGCGTAGTGAGCACCGGGGTGCCACTCAGCAGTCACCTTCCTGTAAAGCCCTGCCTACCCAGGATACACAAAACCATGTCTGGGACGGTGCTAGCACCGCCCCTGACAGGAAACCCTTTGTCCAGGCTCCCCTCGCTGGAAGGACTCCCAGCTGCAGGGGGTCAGACTCGTGTCTGTGGTGGCAGCATCCATTTTGTGGAGCTGAGGCTTCAGTTAACTTTAACCGGGGTTCACAGTTACATACATGTCGTGTCCCTCTAGAAGGGTGGAATGCTAACCCCGTCGCCAGAATTGGCGAGGGGTTAGTATTCCAATTCGTATGACACCTTACTCGACATGTTTTGATAAAGCAATACCAAAGATAGCATTTAACCGCGAGGATTATAATGCACTTAAGAGTATATGGTATGCGATATCATGGAACAGCTATTAGGACTTGATTCCGCAAGCTGCAGACAGGCTCAGCTCATGCCAGAGCACCATCTCACACGATTCCAAGCACTCTGCCTTCAGGATTGTCAAGGCCTGCCATAGGAGTGACTGATAGGAATCTGTGTGTCCATTTTAGGGTTAGGTATAGGTATACTACACCTACAGCAAAGGGTGATTACACGACTTTGCCCCAGCTGTCATGCAGCCAGTTGTGTCAAATTTAGGAGGCCAGCCAGGGGTGGCATAATACATGCTGCAGCCCCTGGCAGCCCTGGGTACACCTATGCCCTGAGTTACAGGGTCTGATAGGGTGGCCCAGTACCAATTGGAAATGTACCTAGGGTACATGGAATCCATTTTAAAGAGAGAGCAGTAGGCCTGGGGTCCTGATTGGCAGGGTCCCAGGTCGACTATGTCCAAAACCAGCTAAAACACAGGGCAAAAAGTTGGGGGCAACCATAGTCAGGATGTACCTTCCTACAGGCATCACACACATGTATCCTCCTGTTCCGTTTGTGATGCCTCAGTGGGACTTGAACCTGGTCCTAACCTTTTTGATGTGTGCTCCCTTTGAGCCACTTCATTCCTGTCCTCTCAGTCTCTTGACTTTGAAAACGGCCTTCCTGGTTGCCATCACCTCTGCCAGGAGAGTGAGTGAGCTCCAGGCTCTTTCTGTCAAACCTCCTTTCTTGTCCATTCATCCAGACAAGGTGGTTCTAAGGACTAGACCTTCTTTCCTGCCCAAAGTAGTTTCTGCTTTTCACATCGGGCAGTCCATCACCCTCCCCTCCTTCTTCCCGCCTCCGCATCCCTCAAAGGATGAAGAGCGGCTCCATCGTCTGGACCCAAAACGTGCGCTTTCATTTTACATGGATCGCACACGCCAGTTCCGGGTGGATGACCAACTGTTTGTTGGCTACGTGGGTGCGAAGAAGGGACGGGCGGTACATAAACGGACCATCTCTCGGTGGGTCGTTCTGTGCATCAAAGCGTGCTACTCTTTGGCTCGCAAGGAGCCTCCTGTTGGGCTGAGGGCCCATTCCACTCGGGCCACGGCAGCTACTACTGCCCTGGGCCGGGGAGTCCCCTTGCAGGACATTTGCCAGGCGGCTACGTGGGCCTCGCTGCACACCTTTGCGAGGCACTACTGCCTGGACAGTCAAGTCCGGAGGGATGGCTTCTTTGGCCGTTCTGTCCTCCAGGACTTTCTGGTGTAGGAATGTATTGGTTCGCAGACCCACCACCGGGGTTGGTATTGCGGGGGTATCTATTCTAAGGTAAGGAATCTAATACTAACGTGTTTCTTTCAGATGAACAAGTTACTTACCTTCGGTAACGATATATCTGTAAGAAACATTGGTTAGTATTAGATTCCTTACCGACCCACCCATCCTCCCCGTTCTGCGAACTGATACCTAGGGTTAAGGACAATCCCTTTCAGGGCCCTAGTTTTCAATGGCACCAGTGTTGGTTCTCACATGGCTCTGCGTGTTCTGGCGCGGAAAAGCTGTGTGCAAAGAACTGACGTCAGCGCGCGGAGGCGGCGTCTATATACTCCAGCGATGTCATCACGGCGCACGACGGACGCGGAGCCGCAGGGGACGCCTGCAGACGACGCCTACCGACGCGCAGGGGTACTGCTACGCAAAAGTTTCCGGATCCAGACTGACGCCTGGGGATATTCTAAGGTAAGGAATCTAACACTAACTAATGTTTCTTACAGATATATCGTTACCGAAGGTAAGTAACTTGTTCTTCACGGACAGCACCACCGCCATGTGGTACTGTAACAAACAGGGCAGGGTGGGGTCGTGGACCCTATGCCACGAGGCTCTGCGCCTCTGGCAGTGGCTGGAACATCAGTGCGTGACCCTGGTGGTTTAACACCTGGCAGGTTCCCTGAACGCCAGGGCGGACAAACTCAGCCGTCGGTTCATGATGGATCACGAATGGCGTCTGAACTCGGACGTGGCACAAGGCCTCTTTCAGCAGTGGGAAGAGCCTTGGTTAGATCTATTCGCCACAGAAGAGAACGCGCAATGTCATCAGGCGCTCGCTCGAGACGCTTTTTTGTCGCGAGTGAAGTTGCGGTCTATTGTACGCCTTTCCGCCTATACCACTTCTGCCCAGAGTGCTGAAGAAGATCAAGCGCGACCGGGCCCAAGTCATCCTTGTGGCTCCGGACTTTTCCAGATATTTCGAGATGGACCTTTGTGCTTTATCAGCACAGCTGTGTGTGTTAAATACATGATCTTCAAATGAGAGTATCCAATGTTATTAATATTTTGGATCCGATGATTTGTTGTAGAAGCGATTACTCCGTTTCTTACTTGGCTTCTCTGTGAGGCACTCAGTTATGTTTCGGCTCAGCCTGATATGGTGAGTGGTCAGAAAATGGACGAAAAAGAAAGCCTGTCACATCAGTGAGAGTAGAGGGACTGACAGAGGTACACCTCTAGAAGCAATGCTAGTCCATGGCCCCTGGGGATCAGAGGCAGCGTTGAGTAGGCCTGCAGCAGTGCCGCCTACTCCCATGACCTGAGGGCCACAGACAGAGCTTCCAGTGCTACCAGACCTCACCTGGTTTGCGGCGGTTGTAGCGGCTTCTGCGCAGGAGAGCACAAGCGCACCATCGCTGATGTGACTGCCTTACTAGCCACCCTCTTGCTGCTATTTACCCATCACTATAGAAGCCTTTCCAAGATTTTCTGGAGCCTTCAGTCCGCGTCCTCTGATAGTGCCCTCTAGCAGCTGTTTTCACAACTTAAGCATTGTGCTGTGTGTTAGCTGCTGGGGACGACTAGATTGAGTAGGCAATGCATTTACAGCCAATTGTGGCTGGGAGGGCTACATGGTGCTGGATGGTGGATATGCAGTTGGGGAATGGAATTGGGGAGTGGAGCTGGCATGCAGCCCTCTATGCTAGTAAGGCACAAGCTGCTCAGGCCTAATGCCAGCCCCCTCCTTGCCCACTACCGGTGAACCATGGCCCAAGGGACTTACCTTAACTCTGCTTGCTGGTTATGCTGGTCGGGCCACCCCGCGGCACTGCACGTTATAACCCTCTCCTCTCTGCCATCAAACCCGGAGGTTAGCAACCGTCTAACCTCCTAAGGCGCAGTCTAGTTGGCAGTGGCAGACAGGTGAGAGGAGAGACCGAATTCCCTGGTAACAGACTCCCCTTAAAGAACCCCTCGCCGCAGCCGGGCTCACATCTTCTGCCACGCCCACTGCTCGCACACTCTCCAACACTGCAGGTGCCGATTGGCTGCTAGCACTTAATCATGTATTGCATTGCTCAGAGTAATATAAGGGCACTAAATCTGCATGCTGACACCAGTTTCTCTTTGTCTGCGCCCAAAGTTGGGAACCCAGAGCTTTGCTCCCACTTATTTCACCTTTCACAAAATTCTCACATTCTTCATCAAACTTGGCTGGGTGCAGTGATGTTGCCCTTATGGATGGCAGGTTTCAGTCCATGGTGACATTCCAGAAGCAAATGTCAGTGATGGACCACATAACATCTACTTATGGTGCTTCACACCAAGCATGACTCCAAGTTGTGTGAAAAATGATTTCTGATGCACTTAAAACCATCAAGGACAGGGGAGTTCCAAGGTTTGTTGCAGAACACACAAAGCAAGGTCTGTCCAATATAAATCACCCTCATCAGTTAGGTCCAAGGGGAAGTCGAGGAAGCAATATAAGAAGCACAACCCAATCTCTACGATGTCTAGTTGCTCCTGATCCAGGGGGGCAGTACATAGTCAGCAGTCGCAGCACCTTACTTCAACATCAACTAATTGTGGCCTTGTAGCCAAAGCAGCCAGAGTTTTCTTGGCTATTGCTGATTCTGAAAATGGTTTCTGCCTTAACGAAGGCTAGGCTACAGCTGTTTAATTTAATTTCATTACAGTTCCCTTTGGTGTGCCTTCTGTCCCCCATGGTCCCATCTGGGTTTCCAGTAGGAACTTCTGCTCGATGGCTCTGTGACAACGTAACAGAAGAAAAGGTGCAATGCCCATGGAATAAAGGAAAGACCACCTCTGTGGAATGGACTCATATCATCCATTAATAAGATTCCAACCTAAATACTGCACACTGCCATAAACTGATTTCAGTAGCTTCACGTCCATCAGTGCAGATGGAGATCAGAAAGAAACTGACGTCCGAGCACAGAGGTGGCGCATGTATGGTGGCCCTGACGTAATGTCTGGGACAGGGCGGACAAGCACAATGGCACCTGTCGACTTGTGAGCGAATTGCTACAAACGTTTCCGGATCCAGTCTAGCACCTGAGGAAATTAACAAGGAGAGGACCCTGCTTTTAAAAAGTGTCTACCAGAAAACCCTTTATCGAAGTTAAGTCACTTGTTTGTCTAGGATTACAAGGAAGTAACTTACCTTGGGTGTGAGGAATAACTGAATTTATGAATTTGGGGGAACTACTGTGACAGATAAGTAAATATTGTGTTCGAGGCATATGGGCTGCTAAATTCATATCTGTGCATAGATCGCCGCCTACTGTAGGGTCCGGATGATTGCACATTGTTGTCCTGGAAGAGTCTTCGAAGTATCACGAGATAGGTGGCTCCTCCCCTGGACTACAGTGCGCATGGGCATCCTCTCCATCCTTAGATTGTTTTTTTCCGCCATTGGATTCGGATGTACTTTCCTTTACTCGAAGTTCGGAATCGAAAAAAACTTTTCTAAAAGTCCAAAAGGCCTTCGGACTCGTCTGTATTGTTTTCGACAAGCGCCGGAGCCGGAAAATATCTTTGACGATGAAGATGATCTCGTTGAAGCTGAAGAATCAGATCAACAGTCGGATCGAGATTCAGGGCATGACTCCAACTAATATGCCGACGAAGGAGAAGACATCGTCGAGGTAGGAGACGACGAACAAGGGATCGGAGCCGTTGAAGATGACTCCAGTGATGAAACGGGGCCAACCGTGAGTACGACGCCCCAAACATACACTTCTATGGTTCCACAGGCTCAGGTCGAGGCATCGCCGGAAGGCCTTAGCCAAGATCTTGAAACCCATTCTATAGCCCCGCGATACAGCTCGGCTAAGAATATTAGAAAAGAGCCATCTGATCAACATTACCCGAAATTGTTGATACCGAAAGTTATGGAACCAAAAACGAAACCGAAACTGGTCGACTACACAGTCTTCGGACCAAACTACGTCGATCCATCGGAGTCGATCCCAAAGAAGATCGTCGACAATACGGTCTTCGGACCAAACTATATCGATCCATCGGAGTCGAACACAATGGTCGTCGAGCCGAAGGCCAGCGCACCTATATCCACTCCAAAACAAAAGGCCGTCGAACCGATAAGATCGGCGCCGACAACACAAAAAAGGGACTCGTTCCGAAGAAGGTTGTCGAACCGAAACAGAGTCGACAAACCAATGGCTGTGCAACCGAAGACGATCGAGCCGAATAAAATCGACCAAAAGAAGGCCATCGAGCCGAGACCACAAGGCATCGGTCCGAAACCACAGGTCTCGAGGACGCCACAAGGTCAGAAGGGCACTATCGACACGACAAAGAACGTCGAACCGATAAGAACATCGGCTCCGAAGAAACAGGCACAACCTAAAAAGACTGTTGGAACACAAAGGGCTCTCGGACCGATCAAATTTGGCCTACCAACTTCCTTTAAGACAAAGGCGATCGACCCGAAGTCCGGGATCGAACCGAAACAAACAAAACCAAAGACATTGGGAAAAAAAACAAGGACTACTGAGCAGGAGATCTTATATCCAGACCCCTCATCAGAAGAACAGTCAAAACTTTACATTGACCCTAATTCTGGCAAAGTCACTCTCTACAAGAGGAAAATCAGACCAGAAACTGATAAACAGACATATCATCCCACTCAAAAAGAAAAGGGACTGTTCTACTTCACCTATTCTATTTGATCCTATAAAACCAACTATGCCTAACACATACACATATACACCCACACTCAGATGAAGAGGTGGATTATGAAGATAATGAGGAATACAATTACCCAGTAGACCCTGACCAACACAGTCCACCTCAACCATGGGCTGACACAGTAGATCCTGGTGACTCTCAGCCCATTCCAGATACACCTGCATACCCTGCTAAGCCTTCTCCTACAGAGGATACAGCTGCTTTTAATGCACTAATAGATAGGGCAGCCCTCCATCACAATGTAGAGATGCATGCAGACCCCATTGAGGAAGATTTCCTCTTTGACACTTTTGCCACATCAGAAAGATCTGTCAAAACACTACCTATGTTAAAAGGGGTACTTAAACATGCAGGTGACATATTTAAGGGAACAAATAGGGCACGGGTCATTAACCCCAGAATAGAGAGGAAATACAGACCAGCACCAGTAGACCCCATATATATTAAGGGACAACTCCTTTAGATTCTTTAGTGGTATCCAATGCACGTAAACGTGCAATCTCACAAACAACTGGAGAAGCTCCACCTCCTGACAAAGAATCAAAGATCTTAGAGACCTCAGGAAAGAGGGTAGCTGCTCAAGCAGCTAATATATGTCGGCTAAGTCTATGGGAGCCTTGCAGTCCCAACAACATAGAGGCTCCTTTCGTCGCTCCAATTACAGAGGAGCTACAAGAGGTAACTCATCACAGCAGACCTCAAACTACAAAAGGAATACGCAAACCACCTACAATAAGAACAATAGAGGTGGATACCGCGGCAATAACAACAAAGGCAGAGGACGAGGGAATAATACCACCAGATCCTCTACCAACACAAAACAGTGACTAATTGGCGCTACCCCCAGACCATACAACACCAGTCGGGGGACGATTACAGCAGTTCCTACCGGTCTGGCAAAACATCAGTACAGACAAGTGGGTAAGGCAAATTATCCAGGATGGCTATTGCTAGAGCTAACATCCACACCACCCAACACTGTCCTATGTCTGTAGAACACCTAAACATATTGCAGCAAGAAGTAATCAGCATGCTGCAAAAAGGGGCCATAGAACTAGTACCATTAGAACATCAGGGTACAGGGGTATACTCACTATATTTCCTCATCCCCAAAAAGGACGGGTCTCTCAGGCCAATTTTGGACCTCAGGCCCCTAAATCAATACATTTTATCAGAGCATTTTCATATGCTCTCTCTACAACAAGTCTTACCACTGCTGCAACAAGGAGACTTCCTCGCAACTTTGGACCTCAAAGACGCATACTTCCATATACCGATACATCCTGCTCACAGGAAATATCTCAGGTTCACAATACAGAATCAACATTACCAATTCAAAGTCCTTCCATTTGGTGTAACAACAGCCCCAAGGGTGTTCACAAAATGCCTAGCGACAGTAGCTGCACATTTGAGAAGACAACATATTCACGTCTATCTGTACCTGGACGACTGGCTAATACAAGCAAAGTCGCCCAGCAATGTCCAGCCGCATGTCCCGCACCATTCACCTCCTGCACAGTCTAGGCTTCACGTTGAACTACCCAAAATCTCATCTTCAGCCATCCCATGTACAGCAGTACCTGAGAGCAACGATAGATACTCTAGCAGCAAAAACATACCCAAACACTGCAAGAATCAACAGTATGCAACTGCTGATCCAAAAGTTCAAGCCCCAACACTCGCTCTCTGCCCGAGTGTTTATGCAACTCATAGGCATGATGGCTTCGTGCATCTTCATAGTCCCTCACGCAAGACTACACATGCGTCCGCTACAAGAGTGCTTATCACGGCAGTGGAACCTGGCTCAAGGACAATTGAAAGACCTAGTGTTGGTGACCAGTCGTGCATACAACTCTCTGCATTGGTGGAATCCACAAAACCTTTGCAAGGGATGACTGTTCCAAGAGCCTGTACCACAAATAGTGTTGACTACGGACGCATCCCTGATAGGATGGGGAGCCCATGTCCTTCAGTACACAGTGCAGGGCCTATGGACAACACAACAAAACAAAACAAAATGCACATCAACTTGCTAGAGCTGATGGCAATTTTTCTGGCAATGAAAGCGTTCAAAGTACATTTATGCAACAAGACTGTTGATCCGGACGGACAACATGACAGTAATGTACTACATACAGAAACAGGGAGGAACACACTCTCCACAGCTATCACATCTAGCCCAAAGCATGGGGAAGTGGGCCATTCAGAGAAACATTTTTCTCATGGCGGAACACCTCCCAGGCAAGGACAACCAAATAGCGGATCTGCTCAGCAGACACAGCCAACAAATGCACGAGTGGGAGATTCATCCCACAGTGCTACAACCATACTTCCAACAGTGGGGGCAACCAGAGATAGACCTTTTGCCACATGGGAAAACACAAAATGCCAGTACTTTGCCGCCAGGTTTCCACATCCACTGTCGCAGGGCAATGCGATATGGATGAACTGGTCAGGCAAATTTGCGTACGCTTTTCCCCCAGCACCGTTAATACCGCTAGTGGCACGCAAACTACGCCAGCATTCACTGACACTAATCCTGGTTGCTCCAACATGGGCTAGGCAACCATAGTACACAACTTTTCTAGAACTTTCCGTGGTGCCTCATCAAACACTGCGGCTAACACCCACTCTTCTCACTCAGAGCCATGGAGACATACAGCACCCAGATCCGCAACAACTGAACCTTGCAATCTGGCTCCTGAAGTCTTCGAGTTTGGGTACCTAAACTTACCTCCTGACTGTATGAACATTATCAAGGAGGCAAGAAAACCTACTACCAGAGCATGTTACGCTGCAAAGTGGAAGCGTTTTTCATTTACTGTAATAACAATGACATAAACCCACTAGATGCTTCAACGCAAAATATAATTTGCTATCTTTTGCACCAACATTGTTGCAATCTAGTTTATTCATCTATAAGAATACACTTAGCTGCCATTGCAGATTATCTTCAGAACAGGCAGCATCTTCCGCTGTTTAGAGTGCCTGCAATTAAAGCATTCATGGAGGGACTCAAACGAATAATCCCCCCAAAACACCCACCTTCACCTGTCTGGAACCTAAACATCGTTTTAACCAGACTAATGGGACCACCATTTGAACCGTTGCATTCATGTGAATTACAATTTCTAACATGGAAGGTGGCTTTTCTTGTAGCGATCACTTCGCTTAGAAGAGTTAGCAAGCTGCAAGCCCTAACTATTCAAGAGCCATTCATCCAAATACATGCAAATAGGGTGGTTCTTAGAACAAACCCTAAATTTATTCCAAAAGTGGTATCCTATTTTCATATCAATCAAACCATAGAACTGCCAGTGTTCTTTCCAAATCCACAGTCCGTACCTGAAAGGGCTCTACACACACTAGATGTCAAGAGAGCTCTTCTATACTACATTGATAGAACTAAGGATTTTATGAAGACTAAACAGTTGTTTGTTGCCTTTTCACCACAACACAAAGGCAACCCCATTTCAAAATCTGGGTTAGCCAGATGGATAGTTAAGTGCATTCAAATATGTTATCTAAAAGCAAAACACACTTTAACAGTTCCCCCAAGAGCGCATTCTACACGCAAACTAGGGGCATCCATGGCTTTCCTAGGAAACATTCCTCTAGAGGAAATATGTAGAGCAGCCACATGGTCTACAATACATACTGTCACAAAACACTATTGTATAGATGTACATTCCAAACAGCAAGCTGCTGTAGGACAGGCTGTTCTACAAACTGTTTCAGACTGCTGCAGCTGGCACAGGTAGCCACCGCTAAGGGAGAGACTGCAATACATTCTATGCACAGATATGAATTCAGCAGCCCACATGCATCGAACGGAATATGCTACTTACCAGTATGCATCTGTTCTTGGCATGTAGGGCTGCTGACATTCATATCACCCACCCTCCTCCCCGGTGCCTGTCGCAGCTGTAGAATTCATTCTTACTTTCTTGCATGGACATGTCTTATTGTACCATACTCCATCTTTGCCACAATGGCGAAAAACAATCTAAGGATGGAGAGGATGCCCATGCACACTGTAGTCCAGGGGAGGAGCCACCTATCTAGTGATACTTCGAAGACTCTTCCAGGACAACAATGTGCAATCATCCGGACCCAACACTAGGCGGCGATCTATGCACAGATATGAATGTCAGCAGCCCTACATGCCAAGAACAGATGCATACTGGTAAGTAGCATATTCCTTATTTAGTCTAACGAAAAACACAGACATCCATTACATTGTATCATAAAATTAAGGGAAAGGGCAGACTAGAAGGAAAAATGTAATACTAATGTGAACTTTCTTACATATTAAACACATTGTTAATTAGTAATGTGCAAATAGATTTTGTATTTTCAAATTACTTACATGATGAAATGATTAGTGACTTGATTCAACTTGAAAATTGTGTAATAATGGTGCTATTCTCATGTGCAGTGTGTTGAAAATATGGTATACAAAGAAATGTGAACAGAATTCATTTTCAACAGCATTAAACCAAGTTTGTGGTAGTCTCCATTCAACTAAGATTGCTAGAAAAGGTAGTTTCCCAAAGTGGAAGACCATACACTTCTGCTCAAATGAGGTGAAACCACAAAGAGATCTTGCACGAAGAAACTATTTTGGTAACTTCTCTGTTTTTTAAGTCTTCTTAGTGGTTTTTATATAATGTAATTAGTTAATGAAATCATATTCTGTCCAACATAGATCTTTTAGAAGTATGTGTCTTTTTTTTGTAGAAAATAAATTCTTCTTACGCCATAATGTACAAGTGAAAGCTTACTGATATGTACTAGTGTATGTATCGTAGAGAAGAGCATCATCAAATCTCTCACCTATTATGCATACAGCTCTCAACATCACCTTTCTAACATCTATAGGAAATCAGCATTTGATATGTTCAACTTCCTGGCCTCAAAACATCGGCAGCCTCCTGACTACAACCCCAATGATGAGGAAGAGGAGGAAGTGCTGCTCAAGTCTGCCAGGTATGAAGGCTGAAGGTTTTTTGGTGGTAAAGGGTGTTTTTGATGCTGTAAAAATATATTGGTTCCAGTTCTTTGTTTTGCCTGTTCAAGTCGTAATCCAGTGTTTTCAGAAGAGTATGTATTTGATGTGATGTATTGTTAATTTGTGGCAAATGTTATATTTGAGCTGTGTTTTGTCTGCATTTGTTACAGGAGGGCTACTAGCATGGACCTACCAATGCCAATGAGGTTCCGACACTTGAAGAAGACCTCGAAAGAAGCTGTTGGTGTCTATAGGTAAATATGACTTGGGCGACACAACTGTAGTAGGACATATCCAACAATGTAACTCTGGCACAACATTCACTTTCTCATTGCTATAGCACAACTAGTCCCGCACTGACTAAGTTTCCACCTCTTGTTGCAGTCACCCATAGCACTCACACTTACCGAAACTAGAGCCTCACGGGTCCCACATTTCACTGACACCAACTTTGCATTCTCCCAGTATTACATATCCAGGGGTCTCGTACCCACGGAGACCAAGGTCACACACCAATACTTACGCCTGATGGAGCCAGCTTTGACTGACACCAATCAACAATTCAGTCACAAAAATGCACTCCGTTCTGAAGTCACCAAGCTGCACTACCCAGTTAAAGAGGTCCATATGCCAAGGACTGATAAACGCCAAACTCTTCCATTGCTACTGCTTAATTTCACTCAGTCACTTTCTCCAAGTTGTTCTCTTCATGCTACAGGCTTATAAATCCCCTCCCTCACTTAGATCAGACAGTTGCTGCCCCCTATTACTAGATTCTTATGGGTCCCATCAAGGTTGGCATCATGCTATGTTCTTCCCACTACAAGAATTTCAATATGCATTTGATGATATTGCTGTTCTCAGGCAGTGTGTTGCTCTTACACAGGTCTCCTATCCATGGCCGTGGTTTGTTCTGCAAGCGAAACATTGATGCCGGTGAGATGGTGATCGAATACTCAGGAAATGTGATCCGATCCACTCTCACAGACAAACGGGAGAAATACTATGACAGCAAGGTGAGGTTTGACAAGAGTGCCATGCTTCGTGAAGTGAGGCACATGTTTGCCCTCCTTTGGGATTGTTGCTTCATGTGCGCTGGGGAAATTGATTGGGGAAGCATGCTTTACGGTTCCCAAGAATAACTTTTTGGTGTGCCGAAGTGTGTAATGCAATTAAATTAATTGGTTAATCTCCGGCTCCATTTAGTTGTAATTTATTTTTACTACAGTCTGTGGCTCTTTTAGGAAATTCGAAGTAATGCTGTGAATTTCCTTTTGGGAATAAAACCGAAAAAAGCATTAAGCATGTTTCATCTTACTCCAATATTGGAACTTTCATAGATTCACATGCCTGAACCATTCTCCGTCGTCGAGACGGGAGTCTCCAGTATATAAAAAAGCAGTGCTTAGTAGTATAGCAAACTGAAAAGAGGCCTAGGCCCATTTCCCTTTTGTAACCCATTGCCGTTGTTATGTAAAAAACGCCCAAACTTTTCCCTGAACCAATCAGTGCTCCTCACCCTCTGGAACACTCCTGAGAGAACCTTCTGCCCCTCAGATTTTTCTACCGCACGTTGTGCTAGGGAGTCTCCTTTGAGCTCTCCTCAAATTCTTTACTTTTACAGTATTTTGACTAAGATTTGAGGTCTTTTTCATCTACCATGTTTGAGAAGGAGAATAAAGGATTATTTAGAGCTTGTTCCACCTGCTCTAAGAAGAGGCTTTATACAGATGACCCTCACAAGGTTTGCATCTACTGCCTTTATCCAGACCATAAGGCAGCAGATTGTAAAGTATGTCGTACCTTTTTGAATAAAACCTTGAGGGATCGTGAGGGAAGGCTGCTGATCTGGCTCCAGAAGGTTAAAGCCAGGAAAGAAATCCTCTCAAGTGAGAGTGAAGAGGAATCTGTGGCGTCTAAGAGATCTCAGAAGAGAAGTAGATGTCCTCAATACACATTCCTCAGGAGAAAGACCTGAGAAGGCCCCAAAAAAGACCACTCCAGGGTCTTCAGGGCGCAGTCTATCTAAATCCCCTTCAGTTAAAGCTAAGGGGAAGAAGGGTACTGCTTGTGAGGTGAAACAAGTGAAATCCGCCTCAGAGCCACCAAAATCACCTCAGGAAATCAAGATTACCGTCAAACAGACTTCTTCTACGCCCTCTGAGAAGAAGGGTAGTGGTTCAGCACCGTCGACGGGACCGTCGACGAAAAAGGTGTCATCGACGACAAAAACACCTCCGTCGTCGACGAAGAAAGATGGTGTTAAAGCTGGTGAGAAAACGGCGTTGACGGAGATATTGTCGATGGGTTTACTGTCGACGACGGCAGCGTCGACGGTGACTACAACGTCGACGGTGGCGTCGAAGACGATGGCTTGGTCGACAGCGATGGGAATCTCGTCGACAGGCCCGTCGACGAGGGAAAAAACACCAGAGAAAAGATTGGTGCCTTGGAAAAGCCTATAACACCAGAGGCACTCACCATGACTGAGGATAAAGCGGAATGTTTTTTATACGACTTCAAGGACTCATATCGCAAATCTGTGCGATCCTTGCCTATTGTGAGTCATATTTGGGAGGAAGGATTAAAAGTCATGGAGACGCCAGCTACGGTGAGCCGGTTCTGGCCAGACTAGATAAAAAGTATAAGGCATCTATGGATGCTCCAGCTTGTCTTTTGGGTCATCCCAAACCGGATTCTGTGAATACTCAGGCGGCGCAACAGAAATCCAGGAACCCATCTGCTCCGATCACAACACCTCCGGACAGAGAGGGCAGAAGGTTGGATAATGCAGGAAAACGTTTCTCCTTAATGTCGGCTCTGCTAGTGAAAGCAGCTAATGCCCTCCCTATTTTGGGTAGGTACGACAGGCAGATGTGGTGTGACCTGTCTCCATACATTAACCAGGTGCCGGAACCAGAGAAGCAGGAGGCGAAGAAGATTCTCCTGGAAGGGGAGAGGACTTCGGCCGAAGTCATAGACTGCACTATGGATATAGCGACCACAGCTTTCAGATCCTTGGGAGGAGCAGCGGTCCTGCGCAGGCAAGGATGGCTGCGAGCAACGGCGTTTAGGCCGGAGGTGCAAAACAAGATTTTAGACCTCCCTTTCAATGGAGAAGATCTGTTTGGGAAGCATATTGATGATACTCTGCAAAGTATCAAGAAGGATACTGATATGGCAAAAGCTCTGGGGACACTGCAATACAGAAAACCCGCTTTTCGTGGCTCCAGGGGCAGAGGGCAGTCCTCGTATAGAGGAGGATACCAACAGGGGAGATATTCTTCTTATTCGGCCTCATCGCAGCCTTACCATCAACATTACAGTCAGTGTCAATCAGGAGGATATACAAAATCAACTCCAAGAGGACGGGGTGGCCGGGGAAAGGACAACACCCGTCTGCAATGACAACCTCCATCTTCCGGCTAGGTCAGATGGTCCCCTGGGGGGGAAAGATTGTTCACTATCTTCACAATTGGCGGAAAATAACAACGAACCAATGGGTCCTCAAAATAGTTCAATTCGGTCATACCCTAGAATTTCTTCAAACGCCCCCTTGTATGCCACCGATGCACCAGAGAGCCAACCATCTGCATCAACTCCGGCAGGATATTCGGGCAATGCTCCGAAAGGGAGCAATAGAACCGGTACCGAAAGCCCAGGAAAACAAGGGGTTTTACTCCCGTTTTTTTTCTTGTCAGGAAAAACAAGCTCCAATGGCGCCCCATTCTGGATCTCAGATCCTTAAACACCTATCTCAAGAAGCAATCTTTCAGGTTGGTGTCTCTGCAGGACATCCTTCCGTTATTGAACCCAGGAGATCATATGACTACATTGGATCTACAAGACGTGTATTTCCACGTGCCGATCGATCCTGCACACAAACAGTACCTTCGGTTGTTAGTAGCCAGAAGACATTACCAATTCAAAGTACTGCCATTCGGCTTGAAGTCAGCGCCGAGAGTATTCACGAAATGCCTGGCTCCAGTAGCGGCGGTGTTGAGGAAGCAAAGACCTCAAATATTTCCTTACCTCGACGACTGGTTAGTCAAAGCACCATCAAAGGTACAGGCCAGAGCGTCAACACAAGCCTGCATAGACTTGTTCACCAAACTTGGATTGACTCTCCACGAGGGAAAGTCAAACCTCCACCCAGCAAAAGTGATCACATTTCTGGGGGCAATATTGGACACGGAATGCAACAAGGCGTTCCCTTCCGAAGAAAGGCAACTGAGAATTGTTTCCCTCTTCCAAGACTTTGTAAAAAGAAAGTCTCTTTCAGTCCGCAGGTACAAATCCTTGCTGGGCATGATGTCATCTTGTATTCTGGTGCCTTGCTGCAGGTTAAGGATGCGCCCATGGCAGGAGCAGATCGATCTCCAATGGCGTCAGGCGGAGGGATCCTTCGACGATACAATATGGGTCACACCAGTGATGGTACAGGCAGCAGAGTGGTGGACACAAAAAGGAAATGTGTCAAGGTCTGACGTTTCTGGCAAGAGCGGCTCCTCTGGTGGTGACGACGGATGCGTCTTTAGAAGAATGGGGAGCTTTCCTTCAGGACCTTCAAGTCAGCAATTGCACATAAATCTGCTGGAGCTCAGAGCGATCCGCTTGGCATTACTCGTTTTTCTGCCAAGGATAAGAGGTTCGCCGGTGTTGGTAAGAACAGACAACACTACGACGATGCATTATGTGAACAAGCAAGGGGGAACAAGATCTCTCTGCCTGTCTCAGGAAGCCCAGGAGATATGGGAATGGACTCTTCAGCAAGGAATATCATTGGCAGCAGAACACCTCCCGGGGGATCAAAAAGTCAAGGCGGATACTCTCAACAGACTCAAATCGTCCTGCCACGAATGGGAGCTGGACCAGGAGATCCTGGACAGCATCTTTCGAAGATGGGGGAACACCGATAGTGGACCTCTTCGCTACAAGCGAAAACAGGAAATGCCAGTACTTCGCAAGCTGGCTTCCCCAGAAGGGATCTTGGGGGAATGCGTTTTCCATGGCATGGTCCGGCGTCTTTGCCTACGTTTTTCCTCCAATTCCTCTTCTTCCCCGCGTACTGGTGAAGATCAAGAAAGAACCGTGCAGGCTGATCCCGGTAGCCCCGTGGTGGCCTAGACAACACTTGTTCACTGAACTGCTGCTGCTGTCGGAGGACCGTCCAATTCGGTTGCATCCAATTCCATCGCTTCTGGCAATGTCCAAGGGTCAGGTGCTCCATCCAGACCCGAAATCCTTGCGATTAGCAGCCTTTCTCCTGAACACTGTGAATTTAGTCATCTGAACATCTCACATGAATGTAGGGAGATCCTGTCCAAAGCCAGAGCGGAGAGTACCAACAAAACCTACAGGATGAAATGGAAGAGGTTTTGTCTGTGGTGTAAGAGGCATAACATTCACCCTCTTACTGCTGCACCTCATCAAATTATACCTTACATTCTGCTATTAGCAAAGTCAGGATTAGCACATGCTTCCATCAAGGTGCATTTGGCTGCGTTATCTCGCTACAGGAGGTCATTGTCAGGCCCATCCTTATGGTCATCAAGGATCATCAAGCAATTTATGAAGGGGATATTCAGGGTCTTTCCTCCAGTAAAGCCTCCACCACCACTATGGAATCTGAATATAGTACTTTCTCAATTGATGAAACCACCGTTTGAACCGATACACAGGGCGGACATTAAGTTCTTGTCCTGGAAAGTGGCTCTTCTCATTGAATGAATGAATGAATGAACTCCGATTTATAGAGCGCACATAGCTGCCCTGAGGCGTCTAAGCGCTAAGCATACCATCTGAGGTTTGGGTTCGAAGAGGCAGGTTCAGCTTCATCATTGAGTAGTGAATAGGAGCGTTTTCAGCTGTTTGCGAAAGGAGAGAATATTAGGATTAGATCTAAGATGCTGGGGCAGAGCGTTCCATCTCTTAGCTACATTGTAGGAGAAAGAGCGGCCTCCTGACCTTGATTTCTTTATTGGCGGCACAATGGCATTGCATTGACTTCAGCGAGAAGAGTAGGTGAACTACAAGCGCTCACGATTCAGGAGCCTTTCCTACAGTTTCAAGAGGATAGGATGATTCTCAGAACGAACCCGAAGTTCATTCCAAAGGTGCCAACTGACTTTCATCTGAATGAACGGTTGGTGTTGAAGCATATCTGAAAGAGACACGTTAGTGATAGATTCCTTACCTTAGAATATCCCCAGGCGTCAGACTGGATCCGGAAACTTTTGCGTAGCAATACCCCTGCGCGCTGGTAGGCGTCGTCTGCGGCTCCGCGTCCGTCGTCGGCGTCGTGAGCGCCGGGATGACGTCGTCGGAGTATTTAGACGGCGCCCATGCGCGCTGACGTCAGTTCTTCTTTTTTCCGCGCCAGCTAGCGCAGATCCGGAAGAAGCTCTACCCCCAGTCACTTTTTGACTGAAAAGTTTTTTGATCCTTTTTGATCTCTCTTAGTCGACTGTCTCGACTATCGGTGCCAGGGATGCCCGGGTTCAAGCCTTGTTCGAAGTGCGGCCGACTCATGTCGGTCACGGACCCCCATCGCCGGTGCCTGAAGTGCTTAGGCCTCGACCACGACGATCGAACCTGCGTCGACTGCCGGGCCCTGACGTCGAAGGCTAGGCGGGAGCGGTCCCGCAAGCGTCTCGAGCTGAGGCACTCGGCCCCGCGCCGCTCCAGGTCCCGGTCCCGGTCCCACGGGAGGTCGAGGGACAGGTCGCGAGGTCGGAGTCATCGACGTTCCGGAAGTGGACACCGATCGTCTGGTTCCAAGTCCTCAGGTAAGAGGCATGAGAGGTCGGAACGACACCATCGGTCCTCCGACCCGCCCCGACGCTCGCTCGATGCGGCCGGGGACTCGGGCGACACCGCCCACGCGGCTCCGCGGGAGTCGCAAGCGTCGCCGCCTGCCCCACACCTTCGGGTCCCTGGGCACGGCGCGTCGCAGGAGGAGGTCGAGAGGTACCTCATGGCCATGAGGGCCCTCCCTCCTCAGTCGGTTCCCGTGGCGCCTTCGGGCCGATCGGCTCCGTCTGGAGGTCCTTCCGGGTCGGGCGCTTTGGCCCCGACGACGTCGGGTGCTTCGGGCCCGGCGCCGCTGGCGACTTCGGTCCCGGCGCCGCGCGACCTCGCTGGATCCGGATCCGGGACCTCGCCGGTCGACCTTGTAGGAAGGTACCTCCTGACTATGGTTGCCCCCAACTTTTTGCCCTGTGTTTTAGCTGGTTTTGGACATAGTCGACCTGGGACCCTGCCAATCAGGACCCCAGGCCTACTGCTCTCTCTTTAAAATGGATTCCATGTACCCTAGGTACATTTCCAATTGGTACTGGGCCACCCTATCAGACCCTGTAACTCAGGGCATGGGTGTACCCAGGGCTGCCAGGGGCTGCAGCATGTATTATGCCACCCCTGGCTGGCCTCCTAAATCTGACACAACTGGCTGCATGACAGCTGGGGCAAAGTCGTGTAATCACCCTTTGCTGTAGGTGTAGTATACCTATACCTAACCCTAAAATGGACACACCGATTCCTATCAGTCACTCCTATGGCAGGCCTTGACAATCCTGAAGGCAGAGTGCTTGGAATCATGTGAGATGGTGCTCTGGCATGAGCTGAGCCTGTCTGCAGCTTGCGGAATCAAGTCCTAATAGCTGTTCCATGATATCGCATACCATATACTCTTAAGTGCATTATAATCCTCGCGGTTAAATGCTATCTTTGGTATTGCTTTATCAAAACATGTCGAGTAAGGTGTCATACGAATTGGAATACTAACCCCTCGCCAATTCTGGCGACGGGGTTAGCATTCCACCCTTCTAGAGGGACACGACATGTATGTAACTGTGAACCCCGGTTAAAGTTAACTGAAGCCTCAGCTCCACAAAATGGATGCTGCCACCACAGACACGAGTCTGACCCCCTGCAGCTGGGAGTCCTTCCAGCGAGGGGAGCCTGGACAAAGGGTTTCCTGTCAGGGGCGGTGCTAGCACCGTCCCAGACATGGTTTTGTGTATCCTGGGTAGGCAGGGCTTTACAGGAAGGTGACTGCTGAGTGGCACCCCGGTGCTCACTACGCATAGGCCGGTCTGAACCAGTTCCAGGGGCACACCAGCCCCTGGCCTGGGGAAGTCCGGCATGGCTGAGGGGTGTAACCACCCCCCACCTAGTCCCACCCATAGGCAGGACCTAGTCACCGGGTCAGCCCCCTTTTTTAGTATAAAGATAGGAGCGGGCCCCCTGTTAAAATTAGATCATCTTTGGAATCAAGATACCACTTTCTTCGAAAGGACTTCACGATTTCTTCTTCAAGATTCTCCCTTGTGGCTAAGGAGTAGTCACCCTGCATCAAGCGGGCACCATCCTAAAGAACACTGCGGTCTGCTGCAAGTCCTTCATCACGAATCCGACGACCCAGCTCGACGAGACCCGGCTTCCCTGGCACCTCTGACCTCTACTCACCTCTACAGCCAAGCTGAGAACCGTGAGTGCGACGAGACCTCGAGGGACCGACGATCGCCAAGACTGCACGACATCTTTACTGCAAGCCCACCGTGTCCTCCACTGGTGAGTGCTTTGGGGTCCGAGAAGCCCCGACCCTGCGCAGCTCCAGCACCCAAGATCAGCCTCCCTGCATCTCCACGATCTGCGTGGGGCCCTTCTGCTGTTTGCTGTGCACCGCGTTGTTTGGCTACTAGCCGGCTGGCTTGTGGCCTTCTGAACGACGCCCAACGACTTCACGACTGCTGGTCTGGTTGCTCCAGGCTGGCCCTTGCTTCCTTGTTCAAGAGAGGCACCCCGGACCCTCCTGGTCCACTCCAGACGCCATTTTAGGTCCACCGCGTGGGCTTGAATTTGCCAAGGCTTTGTTGCCCAATCCTGGGTCCAGCGACGCCGACAGCTTCTAACTTCGTGGGACAGCTCGATCCTCCATCCTGGTCGCCGACAACGCCTCCTGGTCCGCGAGATCTTCGAGCTACAGCGTCACCCACTCACCTTGTCGAGGTGGCTACCATCCGGTGCCCTCCTGGTGCCCACTGACTACTGGCTAGTAGTCTCGAACTTGGTCCCCTCTGCTTTCAGGTGTCATCTATCTTCGAGATCCAGGCTTGGATCCATCTGAACTTTCTTCACTGGTCACCGGCCAGCATCTTTTCTTCCGGCTCCTGGTCCGTCTACGAGGATTCCCGACGTCTTTTCAGACCTATGCAGCTGCAGCCCCTGGGCTAGGTAACTTCGGCATTTCGGTGCCCCAGCATAGCCTCACTATCCAAGGGTCAGAATCTACTTTCGTTTTCTCCCTACCAGGTCGGGTTCGCCCGAGAACACTAACTTTCTAATTCCTAGCTACCATAGACTTTTGTCCGCATCTCGCGTGAGAGTGCACACACTGCACCCGAGTCCCCTAGGCCTCCTAGAAGTAATCTAACGATTCCCTAGTCAAGTCCTAGCGATTCCAAAAGCTATTAGTACTGTACTTACCTGCTAGGAATTTCGCATTCCACTTTCAGAGTATATGGTTTTCCGTGCCCCTCGGGCATTTGTATATACTGTGCTAACTTAAGTATTTTTGTAAGAGTTTTGGTTTGTGCTTAGTACCCTGTCCTCATAAAGAGTACAGGGCTGTTGTGATCTTTAAATAAATAACTGTTTATTTTCATAACACTTGTGTGGTGTCCTTTCACTTGGTATTCAAGGGGTATCTGTGTGGTAAACAGCCGGCTTAACGCGCCCTCTCGAGTCTTTAGCCTTAGACTGCTCGTATCCACGCTACTAGGATAGCTGGTCTATAAGGTTGACTTACAACCAATCATCAATAAGGGTTGCTGGACTGATACATAGTGTTCACTAGAATAGTGAGCACTGCATATCAGGCCACCTTCTCACATTGGTGAGCAGCGGTTGGGATTTGAGCTTGCTGTTGTTTTACCACACGTATCCTAAGAATATCTTGTTGAAAGATCACATAAGTACTGTTAGGTACATATAACTAAAGCTTAGAATACTCTGAGTTCTACTGAACCAGCTGTTGTAGCTCCTCAAGGCTTAGCACACCTTGGCTACAACTCTAGCAAGGGACCAGTAGGTAACACATAGTGTAGGTAGGTGCATCACTTACACCACACTAGAAGCAGTATGTCGGTCACAGGAGGAAACACTGAGTCTCCCCTTGTGTCAGTTGACCCTCCACAGGTCATCCCTTCAAAATATACTGCTCTTAGCTTCCATGAGATGAGACAAGTGTGTACTCTCAGGAAACTAAAACAGGGGTCTAACCCCACCACTTCCTTTCTGATTGGTCTCTTAGAGGCTTATGATGCCAGTAGGGCTGGTAACCTAGACCCTTCTAATCCAGATGGAAGTTTGCCCTCCTTACAGGGTCCCTTTGATATCCATCCCCTCCATGAGGCAGATGATGCTGAGGAGGAGGATGAGTTGTCTGGGGATGAGGCAGATAAGGGACAGCTAGAAGTCAGTAGACTAAGCAGGTCCAACTTAAGCAGACATGAGCTTGGTACTGGGGGACCCCTGGGCCCACTCTCAGGTCAGCTTAACATTGGGAATGGACGAGTTAGGTCTCTATCAAGAGGCTCTAACAGATCCTTTCGAACCAATGGCTCTCTCAACTCTTCTCACAGAGGGATGTCTTCCCCTAAGAGGAGAGTGTATGAAGCTGAAGAAAGGGCAGTCAAACTGAGGATTGAAAGGGAAGAACTTGCCCTGGCCAAAGAGAGACTTGCCCTTGCTAGAGAGCAAGAATTATGTGGGCTAGTTCCCACTGGTGGCAGCAATAAACCTAGCAATAGGGAAAGGAGTTTTGATAAAAAGCACCTGAATAAGATAGTGCCCCCCTTTAGGGAAGGGGATGACATCCACAAATGGATTACTGCTTTGGAGAGAGCCTGCACTGTGCAGGGTGTTCCCCAAAGTCAGTGGGCAGCTATCTTGTGGCTCTCCTTTGATGGTAAAGGTAGAGATAAGCTCCTCACCACAAGGGTGGAGGATGCTAACAATTACCAAGTCTTGAAGAATGTACTGGTTGATGGGTTTGGTTTAACCACTGAACAATACAGGATGCTGTTCAGAGACACCCAGAAAACTCAGTCTCAAGATTGGACTGACTTTGTTGATTGTGCCACTAAGGCTTTTGAAGGCTGGCTACTGGGTAGTAAGGTTACTGATTTTAAAGGATTGTATAATCTAATTATGAGGGAGCAAATCTTAAATAATTGTCAGAACCAGCTATTACATCAGCACCTGGTAGACTCTGAGTTGACCTCTCCACAGGAATTGGGTAAGAGGGCAGACAAATGGGTCAGAACCAGGGTTAGGCCTAAAAACCAGGGTGGTGACCAGAAAAAGGAATCAACCAAGCCTCAAGAGAAGGGTGGGGATAAATCCACAGAGAAGACTTCCCAAGGGCCCCAAAATTCCAACAAGGGTGGTGGGTCCCAGAACACTCCTTCAGAACAGAAGAAACCTTATTGCCATACCTGTAAACAGGTGGGTCATTACAAAAGTGATGCCAGTTGCCCTAAAAATGGTAATAAGGGAAATACACCCCCAGGTAATACTCCTAAACCTCCTGTTACCACTAGTGGTAATCCCCCAGGTGGTGGGAGTGCCCCCAAGAATGTGGTGGGCATTACTCTGGGCCAACAGGAGGACTATGGCTTAGCCAGGTTCCCTGACCACACTCTTGTCTGTGAGACTGGCATGGGGTTTGCCAACTTCACTACTGGACCCCACATTTTGGGCAAGTATAGACAAGAAGTTTTAGTGAATGGTCAGAAAGTTGAGGCATTCAGAGACACAGGGGCCAGCCTCACCATGGTGAGTGACCATCTGGTCCCCTCTGCTCAACTGACCCCTGGTTTTACTTATCAGGTGACAGACATTCATGGAATGAAGAGAAGGCATCCCATGGCAGTAGTCAAGCTCAGCTGGGGTAATGTCACAGGGCCCATGAGAGTGGCAGTGACAGATAACCTACCTGTAGATTGCTTACTGGGGAATGACCTGGAACTCTCAGCATGGGCTGAGGTGGAACAAGAAACTCATTCCAGAATGATAGGCCTATCCAGACAGGTTAGTGGGGCAGTAATAGCTACAGCCCCAGTCCCAGCACCATTCCTCCCTGAAAAGGTTGGAAGGGCAGTGGTAGCCACTGCCCAGGCTCAGACAGACTTTCCAGAGCAGGATAGGAGGGCTGTGACAGTCACAGCCCAAACACAAACTGAGTGCCCTCCTGAAAAGGTTGGCAAGGTTGAAATGGTCTCAGCCTCTACTCAAACAGACAGTGAGGTTGTGAAGCCTGAAACAATGGATCACTCCACTCAAACAGAGAGCGTTGAGGAGGAAGAAGAGTCTTCCCCCTCCCAGACACTAGGTGAGAGCCAGCCTCCTCAGGGAACTGACTCTACCCCTGTTGAAGGAACTGCCCCAGAGGTAGTCAGGCCTAGCCTGGCAGAGCCCCTGATGGCAGTGGACCCTTCCCAGGTGGGACCCAGTCTGGAGCAGGTAAACTGCACCTCTCTACCCTGCCTTAGTCAGCCCAGGGCTGAAGAGGTCAGGGAGGCCAGTGGTGGACCCCAAAGGGCCCCCTGTCCAAAAGAACCCCTTAATCAGCAGATTAGGATCACTGAAGCTGGTAAACCTAGCCAAGTGAAAATAGAACAGACTCCTGAGGGATCCCCCTTAAAAGTAGTTAGGGAACTCCCACAGCTGGACACTGTTGGACACAGCCAAACATGGGGCCTAAAAACCCCAGACCTGACCTGTCCCTCCAGTAAGCCAAACAGAGGGACTCAGCCTCCAGCTTTAGGTAGCCAGAGGCTGACCCTGAGAGCTCAGTGCATCTCAGCTAAAGAAAGAAAGGCACATATGATGGATGGTGATTGGAGGAAGTTGAGCCCAAAGGTAGAGGAGCCTCACTTCAGTACTCCATCCCAGCATCAGCCTTTTGCTTTCCCAAGACACACCAGAGACAGAGATTCCCTATGGTGGAGACCCTCAGATACCCTTAGGGTGAGGGGTTGCCTAGTGGACCATGACACAGGGGGAAACCAAGCCAGAGCTGGTACTTCCTTATATGGCCACTTAGGTAATAGAGGCTTACCTGGACAAGGATAGCCTTATCTCCTTTCGTTTGGGGGGGGGTTGTGTAGGAAGGTACCTCCTGACTATGGTTGCCCCCAACTTTTTGCCCTGTGTTTTAGCTGGTTTTGGACATAGTCGACCTGGGACCCTGCCAATCAGGACCCCAGGCCTACTGCTCTCTCTTTAAAATGGATTCCATGTACCCTAGGTACATTTCCAATTGGTACTGGGCCACCCTATCAGACCCTGTAACTCAGGGCATGGGTGTACCCAGGGCTGCCAGGGGCTGCAGCATGTATTATGCCACCCCTGGCTGGCCTCCTAAATCTGACACAACTGGCTGCATGACAGCTGGGGCAAAGTCGTGTAATCACCCTTTGCTGTAGGTGTAGTATACCTATACCTAACCCTAAAATGGACACACCGATTCCTATCAGTCACTCCTATGGCAGGCCTTGACAATCCTGAAGGCAGAGTGCTTGGAATCATGTGAGATGGTGCTCTGGCATGAGCTGAGCCTGTCTGCAGCTTGCGGAATCAAGTCCTAATAGCTGTTCCATGATATCGCATACCATATACTCTTAAGTGCATTATAATCCTCGCGGTTAAATGCTATCTTTGGTATTGCTTTATCAAAACATGTCGAGTAAGGTGTCATACGAATTGGAATACTAACCCCTCGCCAATTCTGGCGACGGGGTTAGCATTCCACCCTTCTAGAGGGACACGACATGTATGTAACTGTGAACCCCGGTTAAAGTTAACTGAAGCCTCAGCTCCACAAAATGGATGCTGCCACCACAGACACGAGTCTGACCCCCTGCAGCTGGGAGTCCTTCCAGCGAGGGGAGCCTGGACAAAGGGTTTCCTGTCAGGGGCGGTGCTAGCACCGTCCCAGACATGGTTTTGTGTATCCTGGGTAGGCAGGGCTTTACAGGAAGGTGACTGCTGAGTGGCACCCCGGTGCTCACTACGCATAGGCCGGTCTGAACCAGTTCCAGGGGCACACCAGCCCCTGGCCTGGGGAAGTCCGGCATGGCTGAGGGGTGTAACCACCCCCCACCTAGTCCCACCCATAGGCAGGACCTAGTCACCGGGTCAGCCCCCTTTTTTAGTATAAAGATAGGAGCGGGCCCCCTGTTAAAATTAGATCATCTTTGGAATCAAGATACCACTTTCTTCGAAAGGACTTCACGATTTCTTCTTCAAGATTCTCCCTTGTGGCTAAGGAGTAGTCACCCTGCATCAAGCGGGCACCATCCTAAAGAACACTGCGGTCTGCTGCAAGTCCTTCATCACGAATCCGACGACCCAGCTCGACGAGACCCGGCTTCCCTGGCACCTCTGACCTCTACTCACCTCTACAGCCAAGCTGAGAACCGTGAGTGCGACGAGACCTCGAGGGACCGACGATCGCCAAGACTGCACGACATCTTTACTGCAAGCCCACCGTGTCCTCCACTGGTGAGTGCTTTGGGGTCCGAGAAGCCCCGACCCTGCGCAGCTCCAGCACCCAAGATCAGCCTCCCTGCATCTCCACGATCTGCGTGGGGCCCTTCTGCTGTTTGCTGTGCACCGCGTTGTTTGGCTACTAGCCGGCTGGCTTGTGGCCTTCTGAACGACGCCCAACGACTTCACGACTGCTGGTCTGGTTGCTCCAGGCTGGCCCTTGCTTCCTTGTTCAAGAGAGGCACCCCGGACCCTCCTGGTCCACTCCAGACGCCATTTTAGGTCCACCGCGTGGGCTTGAATTTGCCAAGGCTTTGTTGCCCAATCCTGGGTCCAGCGACGCCGACAGCTTCTAACTTCGTGGGACAGCTCGATCCTCCATCCTGGTCGCCGACAACGCCTCCTGGTCCGCGAGATCTTCGAGCTACAGCGTCACCCACTCACCTTGTCGAGGTGGCTACCATCCGGTGCCCTCCTGGTGCCCACTGACTACTGGCTAGTAGTCTCGAACTTGGTCCCCTCTGCTTTCAGGTGTCATCTATCTTCGAGATCCAGGCTTGGATCCATCTGAACTTTCTTCACTGGTCACCGGCCAGCATCTTTTCTTCCGGCTCCTGGTCCATCTACGAGGATTCCCGACGTCTTTTCAGACCTATGCAGCTGCAGCCCCTGGGCTAGGTAACTTCGGCATTTCGGTGCCCCAGCATAGCCTCACTATCCAAGGGTCAGAATCTACTTTCGTTTTCTCCCTACCAGGTCGGGTTCGCCCGAGAACACTAACTTTCTAATTCCTAGCTACCATAGACTTTTGTCCGCATCTCGCGTGAGAGTGCACACACTGCACCCGAGTCCCCTAGGCCTCCTAGAAGTAATCTAACGATTCCCTAGTCAAGTCCTAGCGATTCCAAAAGCTATTAGTACTGTACTTACCTGCTAGGAATTTCGCATTCCACTTTCAGAGTATATGGTTTTCCGTGCCCCTCGGGCATTTGTATATACTGTGCTAACTTAAGTATTTTTGTAAGAGTTTTGGTTTGTGCTTAGTACCCTGTCCTCATAAAGAGTACAGGGCTGTTGTGATCTTTAAATAAATAACTGTTTATTTTCATAACACTTGTGTGGTGTCCTTTCACTTGGTATTCAAGGGGTATCTGTGTGGTAAACAGCCGGCTTAACGCGCCCTCTCGAGTCTTTAGCCTTAGACTGCTCGTATCCACGCTACTAGGATAGCTGGTCTATAAGGTTGACTTACAACCAATCATCAATAAGGGTTGCTGGACTGATACATAGTGTTCACTAGAATAGTGAGCACTGCATATCAGGCCACCTTCTCACAGACCTTACGACCTCGCCGGCGCCGTCCCTTCAGGTGTCGTCCCCGGCAGCCGATGTGGTTGCCGACCCCAATGTTTCCTACGGTCTTACTCAGGAGTCGGAGGGGCGCCGCTGGGCGCTGATTCCGTCGGCCTTTGGAGACTTCTATCTCCACGAGGAGGCCCTGGCTGTTAATCCTGGTCTCCAGGAGCCAGGTGACGAGCAATGGGAGGGGTCCGAGGACCCTCTGGCACGTGATTGCCAGTCGCATCAGGACTGGACATATGAGCTTGGGGAGGCCAGTGGTATTGACACCTCGCCAGACACTGGATTTACGTCGCCCCCGACTGTGGCTTCGGAGGCGGGTTCTGCTTACAGCGTAGTGTTGACGAAGGCAGCTAAGGCCTTAAACCTTCAGCTCCCCGTCGCGGCCGTGAGGACTAATCTCCTCACTGAGGTCCTCAAACAGCAGTCCGGCTCCGCGGAGCCCCTCCTGCCGTTCAATGAGGCCTTGTGTGACGTTCTGCTGGGCACTTGGTCCAAGCCCGCCACAGGCCCCCCTGTGGACAGGAACGTGGCCAGACGCTACCGCCCGGCACCGGGCGACCCATGCTTTTTGTCCACCCATCCCACCCCCGAGAGCCTGGTCATCCAGGCCTCTAACTCCCAAACCGCATTCCCGTCGGCCCCGCCCGACAGGGAATCCAAGAGATATGAGCAGTTCGGGAAGAAGGTCTTCTCGTCTGTGAGCCTGGGGCTACGGTCTGTGAACACCAACTGTCTCTTGGGCCGCTACACCCACACTCTGTGGGACACGGTTGCGGAGGTGCTGCCACAATGCCCTGAGGAGGTCAGGGCTAAACTCAGCCAAACCCTTGCGGACGGCCGAGATGCGGCACGCTTTTCTATCCGGTGTGGGCTGGATACCACGGACTCACTGGGCAGGGCGATGGCAACGACGGTGGCGGTTCGACGCCACGCCTGGTTGAGGTCCGCCAACTTCTCGGCCGATGTCCAGGCCACCCTCCTGGACATGCCGTTTGATGGCCGTCGCCTCTTCGGCGACAAGGCAGACCATGCGCTGGAACGTTTCAAGGACTCCAGGGCCACGGCCAAGTCCTTGGGCCTTACGGCCCCACGCCAGCAATCGGGTGCCTTTCGCTCCTTTCGTGGCCACGGAAGGGGCGCCCCACCACGGACCGTCAGCCACGCGCCGCAGAATGTTCAGCAACGCGGTGGCGGCCGTGGGAACCGCCGTGGCGGTGGTCGGGGCCAGCGGCGAGGCCAGTCCACACCTCCCTCAGCAGCCCCCGCCTCAAAACCTTCCTAGTCCGAGTTTTCAGGCCCATGTGACGCCTGTGGGAGGCAGGGTTCGCCATCACCTCTGCCACTGGCATACAGTCACTTCGGACAGGTGGGTGCTGCAAATTGTCCGAAGGGGTTTCTCCCTCCCCTTCGAGTCTTCCCCTCCATCCATGCCACCTCAATACCACCGTGTGTCGGGGGATCACTTGCAACTTCTGCAAGAGGAGGTTTCGGCCCTCTTGGCCAAGAGGGCCATCGAGCGCGTTCCTGGGCCAGAAGTAGGACGTGGTTGTTACTCCCACTACTTTCTGGTACCCAAGAAGGGCAAAGGGGGCCTACGCCCTATCTTGGATCTGCGGAACGTCAACGGCTTCCTCCGGACGGAGAAGTTCAAGATGCTCACTTTGGCTCAGGTCCTGGCTGCCCTGGACCCGGGAGACTGGATGGTAGCGTTGGACTTGCAGGACGCCTATTTCCACATCCCCGTCCTGCCGGCCCACCGGCGTTACCTACGGTTCATGGTAGGCCAAGAGCACTTTCAGTTTACCGTGCTCCCCTTCGGCCTTGCCAGCGCCCCACGGGTGTTCACGAAGGTGATGGCGGTGGTCGCAGCCCATCTGCGCAGGCAGGGGATATCAGTCTTCCCCTACCTCGACGACTGGTTGTTGAAGGCGGGCTCGCCCCAGTCAGTCGTCAGCCACCTCCAGACTACGGCCGACCTCCTGCACTTGCTGGGGTTCTCCATCAATGTGCCGAAGTCACACCTGTGTCCCTCTCAAAAGCTCCTCTTCATCGGAGCGGTTCTCGACTCGGCGCAGTTTCGGGTTTACCCACCCGAACAGCGGGTTCGGGATATTCAGGCTCTGATTCCTTTCTTCAGGCCGTTATCCCGGGTCTCGGTCAGGTTGACGCTGCGGCTTCTGGGGCTGATGGCCTCCTGCATCCTTCTGGTGCGTCACGCCAGGTGGCGGATGCGGGCTCTGCAGTGGGACCTGAAGTTTCAGTGGGCCCAGCATCAGGGCAACCTGTCAGATCATGTCCTGATCTCAGAGGGCACTGCGAAGCAACTGCAGTGGTGGCTCACGGACCGCGACTGGGTCAGTGGCAGACCCCTCTCCCTACCCCAGCCGGAGCACGTAGTTGTGACGGACGCGTCCCTCCAGGGCTGGGGAGGCCACATGGGAGAGGCGGAGATCAGAGGCCTCTGGTCTCCGGCGGAGTCCCGGCTCCACATCAACCTTCTGGAGCTGCGGGCGATTCGTCTTGCACTGAAGGCATTTCTCCCCTCTGTCAAGGGGAGCGTAGTGCAAGTGTTCACCGACAACACCACCGCCATGTGGTACTGCAACAAACAGGGCGGTGTGGGGTCGTGGACCCTCTGCCAGGAGGCTCTGCGCCTCTGGCAGTGGCTGGAACATCAGGGCGTGACCCTGGTGGTTTAACACCTGGCAGGCTCTCTGAATGCCAGGGCGGACGAACTCAGCCGCCGGTGCATGATGGATCACGAATGGCGTCTGAACTCGGACGTGGCGCAAGGTCTCTTTCGACAGTGGGGAGAGCCTTGGTTAGATCTATTCGCCACAGAAGAGAACGCGCAATGTCAGCAGTTCTGCGCGTTGGAGTTTCCAAGGCGGCACTCGCTCGGAGACGCTTTTCGTCGCGAGTGGAGCTGCGGTCTGTTGTACGACTTTCCGCCTATACCACTTCTGCCCAGAGTGCTGAAGAAGATCAGGCGCGACCGGGCCCAGGTCGTCCTTGTGGCTCCGGACTGGGCACGAAGATACTGGTATCCCGAGCTACTCAGCATGTCAGTCGATCCCCCGATTCGTCTGCCTCTTCGGGAGGACCTTCTGTCGCAGCAGCAGGGGACGGTCCTGCACCCGAACCTGTCCAGTCTCCACCTACAAGCTTGGAGATTGAGCGGCGGCAGTTGAGGCCATTTGACTTGCCTCCCGAAGTCTGTGATATCATTCTGGCAGCCAGGCGTCCCTCCACAAAGTCGGTATACGCCTGCCGGTGGAGCAGATTTGTGGCATGGTGCACAGCAAAGGCTGTGGATCCTCTCTCTGCACCCCTTTCGGAAGTGCTGCTCTTTCTTCTTTCCCTTGCCCAGCAGGGCTCTGCTCTGGGCACTCTTAAAGGGTACCTTTCTGCTCTATCAGCCTTCTTGAGGCTACCAGATCAGCCTTCTTTATTCAAGTCCCCTATTGTGAGTAGATTTCTGAAAGGCATCACGCACATGTTCCCTCCTGTTCCCTTCGTGATGCCCCAGTGGGACTTGAATCTGGTTCTCACCTATCTGATGTGTGCTCCCTTTGAGCCGCTTCATAACTGCCCTCTTCGTCTCCTTACTCTAAAGACGGCCTTCCTGGTTGCCATCACCTCTGCCAGGAGGGTGAGTGAGCTCCAGGCTCTTTCTTCTTCTCCACCTTTCCTGTCTGTTCATCCTGATAAGGTGGTGTTACGTACACGACCTTCCTTTCTGCCCAAGGTTGTCACGGCCTTCCACATCGGGCAGTCCATCACTTTGCCCACCTTCTTTCCGCCTCCGCACCCCTCGAAAGAGGAGGAGAGGCTCCACCGTCTGGATCCAAAACGTGCGCTCTCCTACTACCTAGATCGCACACGCCAATTCCGGGTGGATGACCAACTCTTCGTTGGTTACGTGGGCGCGAAGAAGGGAAAGGCTGTGCACAAGGGGACCATCTCTAGGTGGATCATCTTGTGTATTCAAGCATGTTACTCCATGGCGAGGAAGGAGCCCCCGGCTGGATTGCGGGCTCACTCCACTCGGGCCACGGCAACGACAACTGCCCTGGGCCGCGGTGTCCCCCTGCAGGACATCTGTCAGGCAGCCACGTGGGCCTCACTGCACACGTTCGCAAGACACTACTGCCTGGACAGTCAAGTCCGGAGGGATGGCTTCTTTGGCCGTTCCGTCCTCCAGGACTTTCTGGTGTGATATTGGTTCGCAGACCCACCACCGGGGTTGGTATTGCTGGGGTATCTATTCTAAGGTAAGGAATCTATCACTAACGTGTCTCTTTCAGATGCACAAGTTACTACTTGTGTAACGATATATCTGTAAGAGACATTAGTTAGTGATAGATTCCTTACCGCCCACCCATCCTCCCCGTTCTGCGAACCGATATCTAGGGTTAAGGTCATCCCCTTTCAGGGCCCTAGTTTCATGGCACCAGTGTTAGTTCTATCATGGCTCTGCGTATCTGGCGCGGAAAAGCTGTGTTATCAGAACTGACGTCAGCGCGCATGGGCGCCGTCTAAATACTCCGACGACGTCATCCCGGCGCTCACGACGCCGACGACGGACGCGGAGCCGCAGACGATGCCTACCAGCGCGCAGGGGTATTGCTACGCAAAAGTTTCCGGATCCAGTCTGATGCCTGGGGATATTCTAAGGTAAGGAATCTATCACTAACTAATGTCTCTTACAGATATATCGTTACACAAGTAGTAACTTGTGCTTCTTTCCTCATCTGTCAACAGCAGCGGAAAAAGTATTGCATTCACTGGACGTTCAAAGATGTATGAAGTTTTACTTGAAAGAAACGAAGGCTTTTCGCAAGTCTTCTCAGTTATTCGTTGCTTTCAGCACACCCAGGAAAGGTTTCCCGCTGTCAAAGAGGGGAATTGCCAGATGGATTTCCAGTGCGATTATCTACTGTCATCAAGCTGCTGGAAAGCCTTTGAATGCACGAGTTCGAGCCCATTCCACGAGGACGGTGGCCACATCCACTGCACTGTTCAGAGGAGTGCCAATCCAGGATATCTGCAGAGCTGTGACCTGGGCATCTACGCACACCTTCACCAGGCACTACTACTTGGAGGCAGCCGCAGAATCGGATGCGGCGGTGGGAGAGGCAGTACTGCAGAGTATCATCCAGTAATGGTGAGCCTGTTTTACATCCCTCCATCCGTAATTTCTCTTGTTTACAAAGTCACATTTTATATATGTGTGTGTGTGTATGTATGTATGTATGTGTGTATATATATATATATATATATATATATATATATATATGAGATTATGCTTCATTTTCAAATCGTATGGCATGATTATGAAATGTATCAGAGAAATGTGCTTTGTCTTTTCACTAGCTATTCTGATTCAGGGATGTCAATCTATGAAAGTTCCAATACTGGAGTAAGAAAACAAGTTACTTACCTGTAACTTTAGTTCTCCAGTATTGGAATCTTTCATAGATTTACATGCACCCACCCTTCTCCCCTGAGAGGCTCGCCTCGGATTTAGCACAAGAAGTGTGTTATATACACAAGTGCGCGAAAAATCTGAGAGGCAGAAGGTTCTCTCAGGAGTGTTCTAGAGAGTGAGGAGCTCTGATTGGTTCAGGGAAAAGTTTGGGCCTTTTTTACATAACAAAGGCTATGGGTTTCAAAAGGGAAATGGGCCTAGGCCTCTTTTCAGTTTGCTATACTACTAAGCACTGCTTTTTTATATACCGGAGACTTCAGTCTCGACGACGGAGAATGATTCAGGCATGTGAATCTATGAAAGATTCCAATACTGGAGAACTAAAGTTACAGGTAAGTAACTTGTTTTCTTCCCTTCACATATATCTTTCCTTTAATAATCAACTTTGAAACTTTTTCATTTACCTAGAATAAAGCCTTCGGCTTTCGCACATCCCTCCTTTAGCCTAAACCTTATTGCCCTTTCAATTTTTGAAAAAAATGTTTGCAAAACTTTCCACTACAGTATCACATTACCCTAATCTCTTGCCTTTATTGCTTACCTACTCCCTTACTTATGTGTATGTTCCTGGTAGTTCTTCATCCACTGTTTGGATTATTTACCCTTATATGCAGTTAATCAACCTGAGAAAATGATGGTGGTGTGAAAAAAATTTGGCTGATTGATTATTCTGCTTTCTAATTCTGGAATCCTTATAGTGGTGGCTGTTATGTTAGTCAGGTACAGTACAGAATACAATTATCAACATTTTGTAGAAATACCTACTATGGTCTAACATGTAACTTTATAGAACTAGCCACAAGGTTCTAAAGATTGTTAAAAGCTCAGTTCCAATCGGGCTCCACTGCAGAGCCCTGGGGTTGCATTGTCAAAGAATTTGATCATTCTGTGCCATACCTTAGCACGTCAGAGCGCTTGATCAGGCTTCAGGAGAAATGTGTTCTGTCATGGTACCTACTTGATTTTCAAGTGCAGGTTGCCCCATTAATCTTGTAACAGCCATGCTAGAAAGTTTCCTCATTGTCCCATTAAAGTGTAACAAAGATGTCAAAATTTGCTGATGTCCATAAAATAAACAGCAACCATGCCTAGAATTGTGGTGCTTTTCAATTAAAGTATAGATGCCTTCCTGAGAAGTGCCTTTTCTGTGATATTTTAATTATACCAACCCTGTTCAGAAGGGGTAGTACTGTCTCGCTGGAAGTCCTGTAGGGTGTTACTGACCAATAAGTGTATAGCATCCCTGTTCAGAAGTACCAGTAGTCCAGAGGACATTGCTTCCATAGGCTTTGTGTGCTTGGTAGCACCAGCCTTCTGGAAGAGCACCCTCACACGGAACTCCTGCTGTTTTTGTATATGTTAGTGTCATAATGCACCCTAACATGTTTTTCCCTATCTGTCCTTGCAGGGGATTGGCTGCTATATGTTCCGAATTGATGACTCTGAGGTAGTGGACGCTACCATGCACGGAAACGCTGCCCGCTTCATCAACCACTCGTGTGAACCCAATTGCTACTCACGAGTCATCAATATCGACGGGATGAAACGCATCATCATCTTTGCCGTGCGCAAGATCTACCGTGGAGAGGAGCTGACCTACGACTACAAGTTCCCTCTGGAGGACGCCCGCAACAAACTGCCCTGCAACTGTGGAGCCAAGAAATGTCGCAAGTTTCTGAACTAGAACTTGTCTGTAGATTTGCCAGAGTACTCTGGTTAAGAGTTGAACGAAGACTCAGGCATGGGCTGGTCCGAGGCAGAAGAGAATAAGGGCACACCCACGTCTCGTTTTAGTCTCAGTTGATGGCATAAAGGACCTTGTTTCATGCCCCAGTCCATATGGTTCTGTGTCCCTGCGCCATTGGTATCCATTGCCTGTGTATCTTCTGAAAAAGAACGCAAGTTTGTTAGAAGAGTCCATGAACGCATTGGTTTCTTTAAACACTTCTACATTTTACCACCCATGTGGTGCATGAATGTTGGGCAAGATGGCATGACTACGAGTTTAAATATAAGGGACTGATGCCTCAACCACCCAGTGTACACAAGCTAAAGAATCCTTAAGTTAGTGAGGCTGGACTTCCGTAATGATTCCGGGTGTTAAATGGTTTGTGGCCAGAGACCACAAGAACAGTCACCCTGATTTCCCACATGATAATCTCCTTAGAAGGGTTCCCAAGAACCAGAGGGTGTACCGATCAGGGTTTACCTCAGCATCTGGTCTGACACATTGTGTCAATCTGTTAGGTTTCACAGTCCTCATGCTGGCATGGAAGGACAAGAGGTGTAGATTTGGTTGTGAAGAGGTCAGCTTTCCATCTTATGTCTGATTAGAATGTGAATTTTGCCGTTACTCTGGGCCACATTTCATATTGGTAATTTTGAAGGGAAAGCTTCTCTTCCCCTGAAAGCATTGGACTTTTGCCTTATCCATATTACTGCCTTTGTTCAGCAGCCTGTCTCCCGTGGCCCATGCTATCTTCTTTTGGTGAAAAGCAAAGGGTTGTCAACTTAATGTGGATGTTGTTGCGACAGGAGAAGCCAGAAGATGACCAACGGCTCTATTTGACCCTTTCTAGAGATTCGGGTCATTGAATGGCAAGGGTAGACTTTTGCTTTCTCTTGCATGATTATTTAGTTTCCTGTAGTTAATTAGTTTAATATTTATAGCATGTGCAACCCAGGAGATTTGATTGAGAGGGCCTTGTACGATCAGAAGGGGAAGTTCCCCCTTACAGTAAGAGGAAGGAATGGAACAGGCAGTCCACAGAAAAGTGCTCCTTCGATAAAAGGTATATTTTTCATTTGCACATTAGCTCTTCATAGGTGAGTTGACCATCTCCAGATGAGAGGCGGGATTGGCACTGCCTGTAATGAGGTCACTTGTAAAAAGTGAGAAGAATTTTCGCATTAGCTGGGTATGACATTTCGAATGTGAGGAGAGCTTGTTGCTAGCTGAGTGCAGGCATCAAAATGCTTGGAGGTAGACATTTCGTAGGCATCCCAGAAGTGTGGTCATTCGCTTTTCAGATGAGAGAAATGACTTGGCAAGGAATGTGTACGATGGCATTTTCATATCTGAGGAAGGACTTTACATAGACTGTAGATGATTCCTTTTTCAGACAGGTGCGAAGGTTTGGAACTAATTAAGTGTGAGCGATGGCATTTTATATAAAAGGAATGCTTGACATCCGCTATGGGAGAAGGTTGACAGCAAATGATTGAGTGATCAGGGAAAATTGTGGACTAAAAATCAGACACATATTGGGCTAGTGATTCATGGAGAAGGGCTCGTCTTATTACTGAGTGGCAGTGGGTGGTGTTCCCTTAGATGCTCTATCCTGTAGCATATGAAGAGCTTTGTGCTTGAGGGCCTGTTCTATTTCTGGTATACGGTTAATATGTTGTGATTGTCTGCGTGCCAGGCCCACTTTTTCCTTAGTGGTGTGGTGGTTGTCCTTTAATATTTGCCAGAGACTTGGTTTTGAAGAGCATAGAGGCAAAGCACATGCTTGTAGCCTTCCTCATTTTGTCTTGAAATAAGGACAATGCTGACACTACTTGTCTTCCTCTGCTCTAGCCACGGTCAGGCTCTGAGCAAACCCTCAACTTTCTGGTTTTATTTCTCAGCCCCATGACAACCCATTTGCATCGAAATCCTCTGATTTCTCTCCGTTCCGTTTACAGTTTTAGTATTTAAGGTTTTATAGATGTAAATATTTTGTATATTTTTTTACGAGAAAGAGGCACTTAAATAGGGAAAAGCACTTATGTGACGGCTCTATTTTTAAGAAGTGGTTATCTTAATTTAAAGGAGATGTTAGTTTTGATGTTGTTTATATTATTGTCTTAGGAAATGGTGTTATAGAATTTTAGATATATACAGAGAGGAGTCATATTTCCCTTCCGCCCACCGCCTCAATAAATCTTTCTTTTTAAAAAATGTATTAGCACAGCAACTGGTTGATGGCTGGCTTCTGAAAGCTTTCGCAGGGTTCTGGAAGCCATGGATAAGGTGACCTTTCCCTCAACTGAGGTCACTTATGGTGATGGGAGAGGCTGCAACATTGCTTGGGCTTGGTCACCAGTGAAGCTGTAATTCGCATTAGGGAGTTCATAGTTTGTACTCCTAATGCTGCTCCACAAATTGCTGTTTAAGGAGGCAATCTCTTATTTTGTGTCCCTGAACTCTAACTTATTAAGCTGGCATCGACTTTACCCCAAGCGATGTGTTCAGCCATTGTCACTCTCCTATATTTGGGCTCCAATAAGACTGCAACACATCTCCCCTCTGTGATTCCAGTTTCACTTTATACTGTAACATTGCAAGGTATTTCAGGCAGGCATGGGGCAAATGAAAATATAACACAGGTTTTGGTGTGCGCATAAGATCTATTTTCAGCTGTTGATCAAAGCAGCACGGTATTGAAAATAGCCATGACGTTCTTGCACCTGTGTAGAAGCCAGAATAGCTGTAATCATGGGTTTACCTAGATGTTTGAATATGCACTCGAAAACTGTCGACGAGAAAATAGTGCACACTTGGGATTTCATCATATAGCAGATGTTAAAAAAAATACTACAAATGTCCCTACTGGGGAGGCTTGCGCCTTACATCTCATCCTCTGCTTAGCCTGAAAGCCTTGGCAACATTGTAGGGCGTCCTCTAGCCCATTCCCTCTTCAATCAGTCCTTGCATATTTCCTTGGTACATCCTTAGGAAACACAACATCCTGACATAAAGTAGTTATGGGGGCGGGGGAGAAAGGATTTTTCATTTCCGATAAATATTGCACTGTGTGAGGCGGGTTGATATACAGATAGAGATATATAAATATATATTTTTTTATTAAAAAAAGATTTTAAAAGTTAAGCGGACAGCTGCAACTTTAGCTGAAGATGCACTGATAGAGATGGGGTAGTGGTTGTAGGAGGAAAGGAGGCAGGACTCACTTATCAATGTCTTCAAGACCTAACTGTCCAGCTAGACATTCCTTCTGGTCTCGGCTACTCCAAATCCTTCTATTTTAGGGTCGTTGAGGAAAGCATCTGTCACAATCCCACTTTCATGGACATCTATCATGGAACGTGAGAATTTGAAATAAAAAAACTTTTGGAGTGTTTGCATTAAAATACAATCAGGAGACTCTGTAGAGCGATCAATAATATTGTCTGTAAATACTTCTTGCACTCAACCCTCCGCGGTCATCATCTGAGAGATAGGCTGCTATTCGAACTGTGGCTGTATCACTACATGAAGCTGTTGAGGCCAGTGACTGATGCTGTGCAGCCCAGAATTGCCCTACCAGGCTCCTTTCCCACCCTCCCACCACCTCTGTAGCCGTGCTGCCGGACTGTATAAGGAGACAGCGTTATCTGCAGGGTTTCCAAACAAGGATAACCGTTGGCGAATCCCAAAATGCCACATCATTGTGTAAAGTGGCATTTCATTTGTTTGTGTTTTAAAACATTTTTATGTCTGTGTAAAAATGTGCGGGAGAATGTGCACACCAAAGGAAAACTCATGATGTGTAAAATAATTCACTGGCTGTGAGTGATCATTCCTAGATATATACTGATAGAAACCTTACAAAACAGCTGTGCATTTTGCAGCTCTTTTCCCAACTTGCTTCAGTATATCAAAGACTTTTGTTCCTGTTATAATGTGTTCCCAACAATGAAAACACCTTCTTAGAATGATACCAGTGGGTGATGAGCTGAAATGTTCACTTTCTCTGAATAGAAGCAGACTGCAACATAGCTAGCATAGCCCCTTTATGAAGAATGCTTTTCCAGGATGATTTAGCTTGTGACATAACTTGTATGACCCTTTTCCACATTGCCTTACATTGCTCATGGTTAGTGAAAGACAGTTTATTGAAGTCCATTTATACTAAAACCTTTTCCGTCTTCTTCCAGCTTGCTTCATATTCTAGGAACATAGTCTTCATATGAATCCTGTAAGAGACTTGAAGCAGAGGGGACCAGAGGGAGAAAAGCTTCACTGCATGCCTGCTGTGTTGTTGAATAGGGGTTATACCCTCTTCATATATCTGTTTTGTCCAAACTCTGTTGCAGTAGAGATTAGTTCTTTTCCGAGCTCTAGTTGGTTCACACTGTGCTCATCGGTTCTCCCTTCACAGTGTGGAGGTAGCCTACCCTTAGCTTACCACCAGTCTTACCATTTTCATAGTCGCTGCCACTTACCTCACAGAAAGCCAAGGCAATCCATAGGCAGTGGCATGATCACACCCAGACTGGCACAGTGCAGCTCCCTCCGAGGAAATGTACAATTCCAAGGATAGCCACTGACCTCACAATGTCTGAAAGTCCATCTTTAAACGTTTTCTCATCCCTTTCATATTCTTTCTCAGTTGTATAAATCATGTATGTTGTTTCACTGGCAAGTAGACTTACCACAAAGGGCTGAAACCAACTGTCTTGTGAAATCCATTCAATTTTCAAAGCAATACAACTCTTAGTGGTAATCATGCAGTTCCGACCGAACCAATGGAACACATGCTGCAGTGTTTTATGGTTTACTCCGTATAAGTAATTGTGCACTCTAGGAACTGATTTTAGTAAAAAGGCACCATGTACACAGCAGTCAGTAATGTCTTTTGGCTTTTAATTCTCGTTAGCACTAAATAATATGGATTGTGTTACAGTTGCTTGCAAAATGGTAAAAAAATGTTGACTGGCTTTCTGAGAGGCCCAGGCATCGGCAGCTGAGATCAATGGTATGAAAGTGGGGTTACAAGTATGTGTTGCCTTCCCTACTTATTGCAGCTTCAGCAGCCTTGTGTACAAGTGTCTATTGGAGCTTCCTTGCTCATAGTCACCTATTAGAGAACCAACCTTGCATAAACACGTTTCAGCACCTTCTCTCCACAGGTGATGTTTTCAAGGATTATCCTAGTTTGAACTGCAATATTTTATGGTATTCTCTTTGGTACTTGAGGGAGGACCATTACATGTTCACGTTTTATGCTCCAATTTGGGTAATTCTTACTGAAGGTGTTGCATCTTTTCAAATGTCAACAGGCATTTTGGTTGTAGGCGAAGTGTGTTAGCTACTGTTCTCTTTTTCCTCAGAGAATTATCAAAGTGGCATTTCTGTGTACTAAATTTGAGATTTCCCACAAAAACACATGTAACCCATTTCTGCCAGGACAGTATATGACATTGGCTTTTGTGAACCTTGAAGATTGCCAAGACATTTTCTGCCTTACCAGTGTTTTTGTCAGTAATTGTACTCTTTTATCCTTGAATTTTCTCAGTTTTTTGGTTTCAAATATTTGGGACTCATACACTGGATATTATACAAATCTGTGCTTTATTGACTTCGGTATTGTCTTACAATGCGTCTCCGAGACCTAACATATGCTTGTGATTGCAACCAAGCCAGTGTTTTGTAACTGCAACTTTGACAACCCATTTGTTATCCGAATGTTGTACAAAAGCAGGGCTGGCATTCGAGAATCTCACCGCTGATCATGTAGGAAACTGGTGTAGACATTTCTTTTCCCTGCTCAGCTTCCAGGTTCCCTTTTATTTTATTTTTTGTTCTTGCGAGAATTGGAATAATAGTCTTGTGGTCCAGCAGTGTTAAATCCCTCTTGATGGGAATGAAGGAAAAACTTTGTGACAGTTTAAAAAAAAGTTAACATTATAAACCAATTGTGAAAGGTATGGGAAAGACTGAATGTAAAAAAATAATAATAAGTTGTACATAGGTGTAAAAACAACAGAAAAAGGAGTTTTTAAACATGTTTATTTTCTATGCACTTTTTTATTTAAGTGATAGTTTACTGAATAAACATGCCCTTTATTGATGTATATCCTGTTTTATGTTGGTTATTCATGGTTGAATATAGGATGAAAACAACAAAATCTTGGCCATTTAAAAAGGTTTGTATGCAAATGTGTATTAACAATAGCATGTCATAGATGACCTTTCTCTTTGCGTCATGTGGGAGTCCGTTTTAGGCAAAAGTGGAACCATAGAGCACTCTACAATATTTTGACAGAGGTCACTTTTCAGTGTTAAGTAATGATTGCAGCATGAGTTGCTGTAAATATACATGCTCTGCTTAAACCTTTTATTTCCTTCTCGCTCTCATTCGTTCTTACTGTCATTTCTACCTTCCCTCCATTCCGCTTTTAACTTCCTTTTTACCCTTTCCTTGAATTTGCTTTTTCTAGTGCAATTTCATTATTTCCTACACTCACATGCCTGTCTTATTTATTAGCACTCAACCCTCTGTCCAACATTCAAGTCCCGCCCATATAAAGGATGTCCATTTGAGATACCTTTGCACTGCAGTAACATTTGATTGCTGCAGAAAAAAAGGTTAATGGTGGATATTAAACACACATTCCTGTTACTCTCTTCTTTAAAAAATGGGGATGAACAGCTGAATTAAGATTTTCAATTTCAGACATGATGCATACTGTAGGGTGCTTGGTTCTTGCAAGTGACTGTCACAATACCCTGTACTTTATCTTAAGATACCAATATGTGACTGGGTTAATACATTTATTATTACTGCCTGATATGGATGTTTACCAGATGTGCCTGGTTACAGGTGAGACGAATGTTAATGGATTAATGGTTATACTGTTACAGAAAACTGTACTGCTGTATAAAGAGATGGTAGGGCAAGATTTGCAAGGTACTTTATTTTAATGTTCGAGGCATATGAGCTGTAGATCATATGATTTAACATAGACTGCCATCTGGAGTTGGGTCCGGATGTTTGCACTTTGTTTTTGTTTGAAGAAATCTTGCAATCACAAGGTAGGTGACTCCTCCTTTCAGTGATAGTGCGCATGGGCATCAACACCATCCCCAGATAGTTTTTTCCACCTTCGGGTTTGGATGTGTATTGCTGCGCTCCGGATCTGATAGAGACTACTAGCCGCAGATTCCTTAACATAGAATATTCCCCAGGCCTGAGACTGGACCCGGAAAACTATCTTGCCCAGCATCCCTGCGCGAGGGGGGTAGTGGGGGGCAGTGCCACGTGACTCTGCCAGACGTCCACAGCGGGCGTGACGTCCGGGAGGTCACTTAAACCCCACCCGACAGGATGACGTCAGTTTTCTTCTTTTCCGCATGCAACGCGGACCCGAATCGTGTACTCCTAGCCGTTTCAGGCCTCCCTTTTTCGCCTTGAGCGTTTTCTTGGCAACAGTGTGCTAATGCCTTCGGGCTTCAAAACGTGCTCTTCTTACGCGCGACAGATGTCGGCGACGAATCCTCACTCCATCTGCATGTGGTGTTTGGGAGAGCACCACGACACCACAGACTGTGAGGCATGTCAGCAACTGAAACCGAAGTCCCAGGCCACAAGAGCATTGCTCACCTGTTGGTTAATGTCGCAGTTTGTCCCCGAGGGCCGGTCCCCGACCTCTTGGGGGCGTGGGTTCTCCGCGGGTGGTGTGGCCCCACGCATCGCCACCCTAACCTTCGTTTCCTGGCACGGGGCGACTAGAGCCCAGATGGAGGCCTATGAGACGGCCTTGCAGGCCTCGTTGGCTCCTCTGACGTCTGCGGATCCCTTGCTGCACACGGGGACTTCTGCAGGGGCGCCGGTGGCTCCGGCGCCAACCGGTTCGGAGGATGTGATGCCTTCAGGGTACGACCCTTTGGGGTTCCCTCCTTCAGACCACGGCGCCTCTGCCTCACCGCAAACCCTCACGGGGTCCCTGTGGTGTCGCGGGAGGTTGCCGGGGCTCGGGGCATGTCCCTGAGTCCCCCTCTGTCCTCTGGGCAGGCCGGGACCTTGTCTGAGCTCTAGGTGACACCGCTCAGGCGCCGGCGGTTTCTGGCCCTGGCATCGCCCGGATAGGGGTCGGGCGTGTCATCGAGCCCCTCTCATCCCTCCTTGCATGCGGATGCCTCGTTGGGGGTAGAGTTGGTGCCTTTTCGGCGCCGTTCCTTATCCGCTCCGGCCCAGCCAGAGTCTCCTGCGCCGCGCGTTGTGGCGGAGGTCGTTCCGGCGCCGGTAGACGTTTACCTGTACCCAGTCGCGGACTCTACGGCGCAAGGCCGGCGTCGGGTTGCTGATTCATCTTTGGACGCCCCCTCCTCCCCGGAGGTTCGGCGGTTGGTGATTTTGTCTTCTCCGGAGACGGGTCTCCGCGTCATGGTTTTTTCCCCAGCGTCGTTTAAGGACGGCTCCTCGCCGTCACCGCAGTCTTCGCCGGAGGCGCCTCAGGGTCCCCCATTCCTCGGTCCCTTTCCCCCTTTCCGATCTTGGCCTTTCCTTCCTCCTGTGGGACTGGGGGACGGCCGTCTGAGCTCGCAGCCGTCGCCCACAGAGGAGCTGCTTTCCCCACCGCAGGACCCTACGGAGACGGGTGCTGTCTTCCCTCTGGCCATTTCCAGGGCTGCGGGTATCTTGCGCATGGGCGATCCATCTGCCCATTTCCACACGGATCATCTTCTGGAGGTCCTCCATCAGCGTTCTTGTGGTCGGGAGCTGCTTCTTCCCTTCGAAGCTTTGCTCCACACTTCACTTTTGGGGGCTTGGGGGCAGCCAGCCACGGGGGACCCGGTGCCCCAACAACTTCTGCACCGACACCACCCTGCGCCGCATAACCCTGTCTGCCTGTCTTTCTTTTTCTTCTTCCGTCTGCTCTTTTAGCGGTGCAGCCGCCCCTGTCTGTTCCACTTATTGCAACCGGGGATCCACTATTTAGTGGATTGGTTCCGTCCGGGGCGGTCCCCTTTTGGGATCGTTCGGGAGGGTTTACTAGCCCTATCCTTTGTTCTGAGCCTGACATGGTCCGGGCGTTTAGTTTTGTGGCGTTGTCAGGAACTAGCTGCCTCCGCCTGCTCTTCTGTTCTATGGCTGGCGACCTTGGCTTGGGCCCTGCGCTTCTGTTTTCTGTCCTATGGGGCCATTGTGAGGTCTCGTTCTTATTCTTCTGCCTGCCTTATTGCTGAGGCGCTGTTCTGTTTGGACTTCGAGCTGTGAGTGGCTCGGCTGCCCTCTTCACTGCGTTGTCTCCCGTGGAGGGTTTTGCTGTACTTTTTCCCCTGCTCCTTGGAGTCTGTAGGTGGCGTTTCTTTTTTCCTCTGCGTTGTCTGTACTTTGGGGCTTCCGGTGGAGGTCCCTGGTACGTTGACTGGGCTTGCGGTGGTCTGTCCTCCTTCGTTTTACCCTTGCTTCTCCCGTTCTTTTAGACTCTTCTCTACCAGATACATCGTTACTGTAGGTAAGTAACTCGTACATCTGAAAGAAACGGGTTAGTATTAGATTCCTTACCTTAGAATATCCCCAGGCGTCAGACTGGATCCGGAAATTTTTGCGTAGCAATACCCCTGCGCGTCGGTAGGCGTTGTCTCTGGCTCTGCGTCCGTCGCCTGCGCCGGAATGACGTCGTCGGAGTACTTAGACGCCGCCCATGCGCGCTGACGTCAGTTCTTCTTTTTTCCGCACCAGCTAGTGCAGATCTGGAGAAGCTCTACCCCTTAGTCACTTTTTGACTAAAACTTTTTTGATAATTTTTGATCTTCAAGTCGTTCTCGACTCTTCAGGTGCCGGTAGGGATGCCCGGGTTCAAACCCTGCTCGAAGTGTAGTCGACTGATGTTGAATACCGACCCCCATCGCCAGAGTCTGCAATGCCTAGGCCTTGACCACGACGACCGTTCCTGTTCCGACTGCGAGCCCTGATGTCGAAGGCTAGGCGGGAGCGGTCCCACAAGCGGCTCGAGCTCCGGCAGTCGGCCCCGCGCCATTCGAGGTCCCAGTCCCATGGGAGGTCGAGGGATCGGTCGCGGGGACGGAGCCCTCGCGGCTCCGGAAGTCGGCATCAGTCTTCTGGTTCCTTCTCAGGTAAGAGGCATGAGAGGTCGGAGCAGCGTCATGGCTCCTCCGACCGCCCCCGACGCTCGCCCAACGCGGCCGGGGTTTTGGGTGGCACCACCCACGCGGCTCTGCCGAAGTCACTAGCGCTGCATCCTGCCCCACACCTTCGGGTCCCTGAGCAAGATGCGACGCGGGAGGAGATCGAGCAGTACCTCATGGCCATGAGGTCGCTCTCTTCTCCACCGGGCCCCACGGCGCCTTCGGGCCCAGTGGGTCCGGCTCCAGGGCCTAGCGGGTCCAGTGCTTCGGCACCGACGCCGCCGGCAGCTTCGGTCCCAGCGCCGCAGGCCCCGACCGGATCCGGGTCAACGCCAGTCGACCTTACGACCTCGCCTGCGCTGTCCCCAAGGGTGTCACCACCGGCGCCGACTTCGGACGACGCCGGCCCCAGTCCTTCTATCGATCCCGTTCAGCCGTCAACACGGCCCCGATGGGCGCGGTACGAGACTGCTATGGGTACATTCTACTTTAACGAACGGGCCCCGATTGTTGATCCTGGCTACCAGGCATTGGGTGACGAAGAGGACTGGGAGGGGTCTGAGGACCCTCTGACACGGAAGTGTCAGGACCAAGCGGACTGGACAGAGGAGCTTGGGGAGGCCAGCGGCCTGGATCTCTCTCCAGACACTGGTTTTGTCTCCCCTCCTACCGTGGCAATGGAGGAGGGGGTAGCCTATAGCGTAGTACTGATGCGGGCGGCTAAGGCCTTAAACCTTACGCTCCCCTCAGCGGCCGTGAGGACTAATCTCCTCACCGATGTTCTCAAACCGCAGTCAAGCTCGGTCGAGCCTCTGCTGCCGTTCAATGAGGCCTTATCTGATGTTCTGTTGGGCACCTGGTCCAAGCCCGCCTAAGGACAGCCTGTGGACAGGAACGTGGCCAGACGCTACCACCCGGCTCCGGGTGACCCAAGCTTCCTCTCGACCCATCCAACCCCGAGAGCCTGGTTATCCAGGCCTCTAACTCCCAGACCGCGTTCCCGTCGGCCCCTCCCGACAGGTAATCCAAGAGGTTTGAACAATTTGGCAAGAAAGTGTTCTCGTCCCTTAGTCTGGGACTGCGGTCAGTCAACACCGCATGCCTCTTGGGCCGCTACACCCACGCCCTGTGGGACACGGTTGCGGACGTGCTGCCACAATGCCCTGAGGAGGTCAGGGCTAAACTCGCCCAAGTCTTAGTGGAAGGTCGAGATGCGGCACGGTACTCTAGCCGGTGCGGACTGGATACCGCCGATACACTAGGCAGAGCGATGGCCACGACAGTGGCGGTCCGACGCCACGCCTGGTTTTTTAGTCCGATGTCCAGGCTACACTCCTGGACATGCCGTTTGATGGCCGTCGCCTGTTTGGCGACCAGGCAGACCACGCGCTTGAGTGCTTTAAGGACTCCAGGGCTACGGCCAAGTTCTTGGGCCTCTCGACCCTGCGCCAGCAAATGGGTGCCTTTCGCTCCTTTCGTGGCCAAGGAAGGGGCGTCCCCACACGGACAGCCAGCCACACACCGCAACAGAATATTCAGCGCGGTGGCCGCCGTGGAAACCGCCGGGGAGGCGGTCGGGGTCAAAGGCGAGGCCAGTCCGCACCCGCTCCCGCAGCATCCGCCTGAAAACCTTCCGAGTTTTCAGGCCCATGTGACGCCGGTGGGGGGCAGGGTCCGCCATCACCTCTTCCACTGGCGCACAGTCACATCGGACAGGTGGGTGCTGCAAATCGTCCGAAGGGGCTACTCCCTCCCCTTCGAGGTGACCCCTCCAGCCATGCCACTGCAGTACCACCGCGTGTCGGGGGACCACTTGCGACTTCTGCAGGCGGAAGTTACGGCCCTCTTGGCCAAGGGGGCCATCGAGCGCGTTCCTGGGCCAGAAGTAGGGTGTGGTTGCTACTCCCACTACTTTCTGGTACCCAAGAAGGGCAAAGGGGGCCTACGCCCTATCTTGGACCTACGGAACGTCAACGGCTTCCTCCGGAAGGAGAAGTTCAAGATGTTGACTTTGGCTAGGGTCTTGGCTGCCCTAGAACCGCAAGACTGGATGGTGGCGTTGGACTTGCAGGACGCCTATTTTCGCATCCCCGTCCTGCCGGCACACCGGCGTTACCTACGGGTCATGGTAGGCCTCGAGCACTTTCAGTTCACCGTGCTCCCATTTGGCCTTACCAGCGCCCTACGGGTGTTCACGAAAGTGATGGCGGTGGTCGCAGCTCATCTGCGCAGGTTAGGGGTTTCAGTCTTCCCCTACCTCGACGACTGGTTGTTGAAGGCGGGCTCGCCCCAAACAGTCGTCAATCACCTCCAGATTACGGCGGATCTCCTGCACCTGCTGGGGTTTTCCATCAACGTGCCGAAATCACACCTGTGCCCCTCCCAAAAGCTCCTCTTCATTGGAGTTGTTCTGGACTCGGCGCAGTTTCGGGTTTATCCTCCCGAGCAGCGAGTCTGGGATATTCAGGCTCTGATTCCCATCTTTCAGCCTTTATCCCGGGTTTCGGTCAGGTTGACGCTGCGGCTCCTGGGGCTGATGGCTTCCTGCATCCTTCTGGTGCATCACGCCCGGTGGCGGATGCGGGCTCTGCAGTGGTACCTGAAGTTTCAGTGGGACCAGCATCAGGGCAACCTGTCCGACCATGTCCTGATCTCGGAGGGCACTGCGAGACAGCTGCAGTGGTGGCTCACGGACCGCGATTGGGTCAACGGCAGATCCCTATCCCTTCCCCAACCGGAGCACGTGGTTGTGACGGACGCGTCCCTCCAGGGCTGGAGAGGCCACATGGGAGAGGCTGAGATCAGAGGCCTCTGGTCTCCGGCGGAGTCCCAGCTCCATATCAACCTTCTGGAGCTGCGGGCAATTAGTCTGGCACTGAAGGCATTCCTCCCCTCTGTCTGAGGGAGTGCAGTGCAGGTATTCACGGACAACACCACCGCCATGTGGTACTGCAACAAACAGGGCGGTGTGGGGTCCTGGACCCTCTGTCAAGAGGCTCTGCGGCTCTGGCAGTGGCTAGAACATCAGGGCATGACCCTGGTGGTTCACCACCTGGCAGGTTCTCTGAACGCCAGGGCGGACGAACTCAGCCGACGGTGCTCGATGGATCACGAATGGCGTCTGAACTCGGTCGTGGCGCAAGGCATCTTTCTGCAGTGGGGAGAGCCTTGGTTAGATCTATTCGCCACCGAAGAGAACGCGCAATTTCATCAGTTCTGCGCGTTGGAATTTCCAAGGCGGCACTCGCACGGTGACGCATTTCGTCGCGAGTAGAGTTGCGGTCTGTTATACACCTTTCCGCCTATACCACTTCTGCCCAGAGTGCTGAAGAAGATCAGGCGCGACCGGGCCCAAGTCAACCTTGTGGCTCTGGACTGGGTTCGTAGGTTCTGGTATCCCGAGCTACTCAATATGTCAGTCGGTCCCCCGATCCGTCTGCCTCTTCAGGAGGACCTTCTGTTGCAGCAGCAGGGGACGGTTCTCCACCCGAACCTGTACAGTCTCCACCTCCATGCTTGGAGATTGAGCGGCGGCAGTTGAGACCATTTGACTTGCCTCCTGACGTTTGTAATGTTATTCTGGCAGCCAGGCGTCCCTCCACTAAGTCGGTATACGCCTGCCGGTGGAACAAATTTGTGGCATGGTGCACAGCAAAGGCTGTGGATCCCCTTTCTGCCCCTCTTTCTGAAGTTCTTCTCTTCCTTCTTTCTCTTTCCCAGCAGGGCTCTGCTCTGGGCACTATCAAGGGCTACCTTTCTGCTCTTTTGGCCTTCCTAAGGCTGCCTGATCAACCTTCTTTGTTCAAGTCCCCTATAGTAACTCGTTTTCTGAAGGGCATCACACACATCTTTCCACCTGTTCCCTTTGTGATGCCTCAGTGGGACGTGAACCTGGTTCTTACTTTCCTGATGTGCGCTCCTTTTGAGCCGCTTCATTCTTGTCCTCTCCGTCTTCTCACCTTCAAGACAGCTTTCCTGGTTGCTATCACCTCTGCCAGGAGAGTGAGTGAGCTCCAGGCTCTATCTTGGAAACCCACTTTCCTGTCTGTGCATCCGGACAAAGTGGTGCTGCGTACGAAACCATCTTTCCTGCCCAAGGTAGTCTCTGCTTTCCACATCGGGCAGTCCATCACCTTGCCCTCCTTCTTTCCGCCTCCGCACCCTTCAAAGAATGAAGAGCCGCTCCAACGTCTGGACCCAAAACGTGTGCTTTCATTTTATGTGGATCGCACACGCCAGTTCCGGGTGGATGACCAACTTTTTGTTGGTTACGTGGGTGCGAAGAAGGGACGGGCGGTGCATAAGCGGACCATCTCTCGGTGGGTCGTCTTATGCATCAAGGCATGCTACTCCTTGGCTAGAAAGGAGCCTCCAGTTGGGCTGAGAGCCCATTCCACTCGGGCCACGGCGGCTACTACTGCCCTGGGTCGGGGAGTCCCCCTGCAGGACATTTGCCAGGCGGCTACGTGGGCCTCGCTGCACACCTTTGCGAGGCACTACTGCCTGGACAGTCAAGTCCGGAGGGATGGCTTCTTTGGCCGTTCCGTCATCCAGGACTTTCTGGTGTGAGTATTGGTTCGCAGACCCACCACCGGGGTTGGTATTGCTGGGGTATCTATTCTAAGGTAAGGAATCTAATACTAACCTGTTTCTTTCAGATGAACAAGTTACTTACCTTCGGTAACAATATATCTGTAAGAAACAGTAGTTAGTATTAGATTCCTTACCGCCCCACCCATCCTCCCCGTTCTGCGAACTGATACCTAGGGTTAAGGTCATCCCCTTTCGGGGCCCTAGTTTCATGGCACCAGTGTTGGTTCTAGCATTGCTCTGTGTATCTGGCGCGGAAAAGCTGTGTCTAAGAACTGACGTCAGCGCGCATGGGCGGCGTCTAAGTACTCCGACGAAGTCATTCCGGCGCCGAAGACTGACGCGGAGCCAGAGACGACGCGCAGGGGTATTGCTACGCAAAACTTTCCAGATCCAGGCTGACGCCTGGGGATATTCTAAGGTAAGGAATCTAATACTAACTACTGTTTCTTACAGATATATCGTTACCGAAGGTAAGTAACTTGTTCTTCGGTATCGTTTTTAACCCCTTCATTGCGCAATCCTCTACCCTCGACGGTATTGTCTTTCGATAGCGGTTTCCTCTTTCACGTGTATCTTCTACACTGTGAAACCCTTCAATCGGGAACTTCGAGGTGGGCCGTCGGGCCTACCCGTGCTGACCACACCAGCAGTCGATGCAACGGACTCCGTTCAAGCTATGTCCCAGGTGTTGTGCTAAGTTTCCATTCACCGACTTGCACGAGGTATGCAACCTGTGCTTATCCCCCGAACACAAAGAAAAGTCATGAGAGCGTGTCAATCATTCTGATCGAAGAAGACCATTCATAATAGTCTGGCTCGACGCCACAAGATGCAACACGGCAGCGGCTCCATACAGGACATCTTCGGCCAAGAACACTGCCGAAGAAGAGGAAATCTGGTGTCAGTGTCCGAAGCGGACTCCGACATGGAGGAAGACCTGAACGTCACTCCGGGTCAACGTACCATGAGTACAGATCCCCATGTGCTCACTCAAAGGATAAGGCTCCGGTGTCACCCTCGCGCTCTGGTCGACACTGAGAAAAAGTTTCCGATCCTCCAGCCCGGCTATGAAACATAAACCCAAGCCTTCCAGCTCGGGCTCGAGTCAGCCCCATTCCGGTGCCGAACCAACACCTACGGCACCGAAACATAAAGAGAAACAGGTGCCACTTCCCACACCGTCTGCACCAAAGAGACACCTTCGACACCGAAAACCTCTGAGCCAAAACCCTCTAAAACAAAAGACTCGGAACAGACATCGTCCATGCCTAAAGCAACCGAGCCGAAACACTCCACACTTAAAAGCTCTGAGCCGACACACTCCGCATCGAAAAGTTTGGAGCCGAAACAGACCACTCCGAAGACTCCACAGCCTAAACCGGCTAAAACTAAGCATTCAGATTCAAACACTTAGATTCAAGACTTAGTATTGATCCAAAAACAGGACACCTTCTGGCTACTCTTCCTAAAAAACTGAAGTTAGACCTCCCACAAGATGTCCCTATATCTATGAAGAAAAAAGAGATATGGGTACTAACCCTTCTCCCCCTTATATACCTCCCTCAACTCCTATTCCCAATTTACACATTACACCCTCAAATTCACCACCTCCAATGTCACCTGACTCACAGGATGACGATTTTGGGGACGGGAATGGGGATGACCATCATCATACCCCACAAGATCCGGACATACCACATGACACTGATCCCTGGGATGATTACGATAAGGATCCAGATCATTCTAATGACCCTGACCTGTATCCCTCTAGACCTTCCCCACCTGATGACAACATTGGCTTTACACAACTTATGGACAGGGCTGCCCAATATCACGGGGTGGAGCTACATAGAGACCCTCTAGAAGAGGATTTCCTTGTAGAAATGTTCACACACTCACAGAGGTCTACTAACACTTTACCCATGCTCAAGGACATATTAAAACATACGTATTTAAATACCCAGTTAGAGCCAGGATACCGACACCTAGAGTGGATAAAAAATACAAGCCTGTTCCTACAGACCCTGTATATATACATGTATATATAGTTATCGTTAGACTTTCTTGTTGTTTCTAACGCCCGCAAGAGAGCTAATTCTCAAAATACAGGCAACGCACCTCCTTCTGATAAAGAGTCTAAACTTATTGATGCCTCTGGCAAGAGAGTAGCTTCACAGGCCGCCAATTATTGGCGCATTGCCAGTGCTCAGGCTCTGTTCGCACACTATGACAGGGCCCACTATGATGAGTTGGAAAAACGCATGCAACATTTGCCAGAGAAATATAAAAAGAAGACTAACAACCTCATTCAAGAAGGGAAACTCATCACTAACACTTCCATAAAATGCTACCCAAGATGCAGCAGACACAGCTTCTTGTGCTATCAACACTAGCATTCTGTTGCTGAGACACGCTTGGCTCTGGATTCAAGCAGGAGGTACAATCCTCCATACTTAATCAGTCCTTTGATAAAGAGCATCTATTCGGGCTAACAGTAGATACTTCAATAGAAAAAAATGAAGAAAGACACTAAAACTTCTAAATCCATGGGAGCCCTACAATTACCTTCTAGCAGGGGTTCCTTTTGTCGCTCCTTTTACAGGGGTGGTTTAAAACCACTGTCATCAGAAAATCCTTCTTCCTCTTACAAAGGGAACAACCAATCTAGCTCCTCCAGAGGCTATTTTCGAGGAGGTTACAGAGGAAGTAATTACAAGGGAAGAGGCAGAGGTAACTCCACCCGCACTTCCCCTGCCAATAAACAAGGACTTCCCTCCACTACCCCCGATCATTCCACTCCTGTCGGGGGACGTCTCTCACATTTCCTACCTGTTTGGGAGTCAATCACCTCAGACAAATGGGTAATACAAATTATCCAACATGGTTATTGCCTGGAACTTACAAGTACTCCACCAACAATCCTTACGAGACAGCGTGCAAAGTCAACCGAACACCTCGCCCTCTTAAAACAAGAGGTCCTCTCTCTGTTAGACAAACATGCAATAGAACCGTTCCAATTACGTCATCAAAGGACGGGAGTGTACTCCCTATACTATTTGATTCCGAAAGAAGTTAGCTCCCTCAGGCCCATACTGGACCTCAGACAACTAAACCTCTACATTTAATCGGACCACTTCCATATGATCACCCTTCAACAGGTAATCCCATTGCTTCCCCAAGACGGTGTGGGGTCGTGGAACCTTTGTCAAAGGCCCTGCACCTCTGGATATGACTGAAACATCAGAGCATATCCATGGTGGTTCAACACCTAGCGGGCTCTCTGAACGCCAGTCTGTACAAACTCTGCCGAAGATGCCTAGTGGATCAAAAATGGCATCTCCATCCGAAGGTGGTGCAGCAGCATGGGAGAGTTTACCAGAAAGTGGCCACACTCTGCCTTCATGCGTGTAGATTGAGCAATGACAGCTGACCTTCTGCCTGAAGTTTGCAATATTAGCTAAGCAGCCAGGCACTCCTCTACCATTACTGTATACGTGTGCCGCTGGGATGTTTGAGGCATGATGTGCAGAAAAGCAAGTTGGCCTACTTTATGAATTCCTTCTGTTTATTTTTTCGCTTGCCCAGCAGGGCTCTGCTTTCGGCACCTTTAAAGGGCGATACTTCTGCCATCTCAGTCTTTCTGCAGTTGCCAGATCAGCCATCCCTGTTCAAGTCCCCTATTGTGAATAGGTTGTTGAAAGGTCTTCAACGCTTTCCGACCGTCACCCTTCATCATGCCTCAGTGGGACTTCAGTCTAGTGCTCACCTTCCTTATGTGTGCTCCTTTTGAGCCGTTGCGCAACTGTCCTCTCAGGCTCCTTACCATCAGGACGGACTTTCTAGTGGCAATAGCATATGCCCTAGGGTCAGTGAGCTCCAGGCCTTGTCATCTAAGCCTCCATACCTAAACATCTTCCCAAACAAGCTGGTGCTTCGCACTATAGCTTCCTTCCTTCCAAAAGTTCTCACTCCCGTTTATGTTGGCCACTCCATCACTTTGCCTGCCTTTTACACTCCGCCACATCCCTCTAAGGAAAAGGAGCGATTCCACTGACTGGAACCAAAAGAGCGTTGTCGTTCTACGTTGACCATGGCAAGAGTTCCGGGTGGACGACCAACTTGTGGGTTATGTCAAGGTGAAAAAGGGGAAGGCTTTGCAGAAGTGGAATTTCTTCTGATGGATCGTGCACTGAATTAAAATTTGCTACACACTGTCCAAGAAGCAACCTCTGATGGTTTGTGTGCTCTTTTCACCAGAACCAAGACTGTGACCACCGCATTAGCTCGCGGAGTTCTGGTACTGAACATCTGCCAGGCAACAATATGGGCTTCTCTGCAGATGTTCACCAAGCAGTTCTCCCTGGACAGTCCGGTCCATCGGTACAGGCCTTTTGCTTGTTCGGGCCTGCAGGACTTTTTAGTGTGAAACGGTTTAGCAGACCTATCTCCTGGGAGGTATTGTTTTGGTATCTATTCTAAGGCAAGGAATCTGTGGCTAAAAATCTCTATCAGATGAACAAGTTACTTACCTTACGGTAACACCTTATCCAGTAGAGACACTATCTAGCCTCAGATTCCTTAACAACCCACCCAACCCCCCGCTCTGCGATTGGGTTTCTAGAGACAGTGTTTTTCCCCTTTCAGGGTCCTAGTTTTGCACATTAGTGTTCTTCATTGCCCCGTGCTCCTGGCATGGAAAGTCACGAAAAGAAACTGACCTCAACGCGCTGGGGTGGAGCATATATAGGTACCGTGCATGTCACTTCCGGCTCGGACGACACCACACAGAGCTGAATGATTCCACCTACCGGCAGGCAGGGGTACTGCTCACAAAAAGTTCCGGATCCAGTCTGATTACTGGAGATAATTCTAAGGTAAGGAATCTGCGGCTAGATAGAATCTCTACCAAATAAGGCGTTACCAAAGATAAGTAACTCGTTCTTCCTACTACAAAGGAAATATTCCCATATATGGTGTTTTATCTGTTTTTTACTGAAATCCAGAAACCCTTCTTATAGTTTGATTTAGTCAATACAAGTGGGCTTCATACATCCAAAGGAGGATGTTCGAGGCATGTGTGCTGTAGATACACATGCTTTGCATACTCCTGCCATCTAGTGTTGGGTCCGGATGTTTGCCAGTTGTTGTTCTTGGAAGAAGTCTTTCCAGTCAGAAGGTAAGGTGACTCTTCCTTTCGGTGATCGTGCGCATGGGCATCCACTCCATTGTTAGATTGTTTTTTTCCGCCATCAGGTTCGGACGTGTATTGCTGCGCTCCGATTCAATATCGTTCTGCTGGTTCCCCTCGGTGCGCAATCCACTCTACCCTTAACAGTATTGTTCTCAAATGCTTTTTCCTGTTCTCCGGTTATTAATCAATCAGGAAACACTCTATCTTGGGGGCGGCACTCGGTCCTAGGCGTGTCGGTCTACACTTCCGCCGATGGAACAAACTCAATTCCAATTCTGTCTACGGTGCCGCGCCAAGTGCCCTCGCCCTGATCTACTTCAAGTTTGTAACTTGTGCCTCTCACCAGAGCACAAGGAAGAAGAGTGCGACGCCTGTAAGTCGTTTTGATCGAAGAAAACTAGGCAATCATGTGGCTCAACGACGAGAAATGTAACCCCAAAGCATTCAACACACTCCGGATGTCTTCGGAGAAGAATCGGAGCATGAAGTCGTCGAAGCGTAGGCGGCAGAAGAGGCCATCTCTGTTCCAGAGTCTGATTCTGAACTTGAGATCGACTTGGAGTCCGAAGACGTGCATCTGGGACAGCGTGCCATGAGTGCCAACGAACGCTTACCCCCCAAAAACTTTTTCCAAAAAAGATAAGGCTACAGCACCACCTCTGCCTTTGGCCCAAGGTCGGCACTGAGACAACGTTTCCAATGCCCCGCCTCCTTGCTCAGCACCTTAGCAAACCATCAAGCCTTCCGGCTCTGGATCGAGTATGCCGAAATCATCTTCGGATCCAAAATACTCCGGTTCCAAGGACAGATCTGGTTCGGAGCTGAAACCCTCCACTCAGAAACCAAAACATGCTTCAGAGCCGAAACCTTCTGCTCACAAAAGCAAAACTATTTTAGCGCTGAAATCAAAGGACTGCCTCTCTGAGCCTCCTTAACATATTTTAGACGATCTCAAGGTCAAATTGGATCCTAAAGAGAAGAATCTTTGTATTCATCCTGATACAGGATATATTTCTGCCAAAACACAAGTCAAACACAAGCTTCCTTCAGCGGACCCTGCAGATAAATTCCTCTGAAAAGAATTAAGGACATGGCTACTAGCCCTGCTTATCCTGCCCCTCAATCCCCTCCACCTCCATCTTCTGCAGAGATACCAATTCAAGATCCCTTACTCATAACACCTCAGGGATCTCCACATACTCCGCCTCAAGGGGATGATGCTGATGAAGAAGACACTCATTTGCCTGTAGACCCAGGGAATTATTACTCCATTGACCCTCCAGGGGATACGGACTCAGACCTTTACCCCTCAAACCATCACAAACAGATGATAACATGGCTTATTAAGAACTTATTGCTAGAGCAGCAGAGTATCATGGGGTGGCCTTACATACAAAGTTCTTAGAAGAAGTCTTTTTATTTGAAACCCTTGGGTCCACACACAGGTCAAGTCAGACACTCCCTATGCTAAAGGGCATGATAAGGCATGAAGATAACCCTGTGCGAGCCCTTATTTTACCTCCCAGAGTCGATAAAAATATATAAGCCTTCTCCATCTGATCCTGTGTTCATCTGAGGACAATAACCTCTCAATTCGCTAATGGTGTCCAATGCTCACAAAAGAGCTAATTCACATACATCTGGTGATGCACCTCTCCAGACAAGGAATCTAAGCTTATAGATGCCTTGGGGAAGCGATTGGCTGCTCAAGCCACTAACCAATTCTGCATTGCAAACACAGGGCCATCTAGCTAGGTACGACAGGGCACAATGGGATGAGATGGAGCAACTGCTCCAACATCTCCCACACAAACACAAAAGTAAATCACAAGAGTTGGTTCAAGAAGGCAAACTCCTTTCTAACTCGTCTGTTAGATGTGCTCTAGATGCCGCTAACAACGCTGCTATAGAGATATATACCAGCATTCGCCTCAGAAGGCATGCATGGCTTAGGATTTTGGGGTTTAAACCTGAGGTTCAGCAATCTATTTTAAACACTCCTTTTGTTAAGAAACACCTGTTTGGTCCTGAAGTCGATCGGGCTTTAGAAAAAATGAAATCGACACAGATGTAGCAAACTCCATGGGAGCGCTCCAGTCTCCATCAAATAGAGACTCCTTTCACCGCTCCTTTTACAGAACAGAGTCCAAAACCACATCTTCTGACCCAAATGCTTCCCCGTATAAAGACAACACTCAATCCTCTCCCTCTAGAGGTTTTTATAGAGGGAACTCCCCTTCTTCCAAAAAAAAATTGCCTTGCCAACATTTCACCCCGATTATTTAACACCTGTCAGGGGAATACTTCAACAATTTCTCCCCATTTGGCAATCTAAAGAATCCGACAAATGGTTGATCGATCTTATCCGACATGGTTATTGCCTGGAGCTTACCACCAATCCTCCAAACATTCCACCTCGTACTCACAAACTGTTGACACACCACTTACAGTTACTCAAACAGGAAGTGCAATCTCTCTTATTTTATTTATTTTATTTTAGGAGTTTTATATAGCGCTAGCTGGACCCGAAGGTATCGGACCGCTTTACAACATGTACAGTTATGTGCAGATATACAATACAGATATTATGATAGACCATGCTGGATCGAGCCGGGTATAGATCAGATACGCGAGTGAGCATGGAGCGGGTAGGTGTCGATCATTCAGGACGAGCGTCTAATCGGATTCTATGTTTAACTAGGACGGGAGACAAAGAGGTTTTCTGGGTCCAAGTCAGAGTCCACAGTCAAGAGAATACAGTAAGATGGAGAACCATGAAAGGAGCTTCCTTGGATCTTATCGTTTCACTCGAGAACGGTCTGGGAAGAGGACTTTGAGCAGGTTCTTGAATTTTGGGAATGAGGTGATCGTTCTGATGTGGGGGGATGGAGTTCTAGATTTTTGGGGCGTTTCCAGCAAAAGATTTAGCTGCAGTATTCTGCTAGCGAGTTTTCAGAGGGATGTTTAATTGTGTTTTGAAGCTCCTGAGGTTCCTGGACTGGCCGGCTCTTTTGAGTTTGGCGGCTAAGTATTCTGGTTTGCCTGTGTGTAGGGCTTTAAGCGTGAGGCAGGCTGGACTAAAGCTGGCTCGCAGTTCACTTGGGAGCCATTTAAGTTCCCTAAGAGTAGGAGAGATGTGGTCCAATTTCTTAGTTCCTGTGACCATTCTTGCTGCAGCATTTAAGGTTGTTTTTAAGGGTTCTAAGTGAGATTTTGCTGTTCCGGTCAGGGCTGCGATCCCATAGTCAATTCTGGAGAGCACCAGTGCTTGCTGGGCTTGTTGGAGGTCTTTAGGGGGAAGGAAGAGTTTTATTTTATACAGTAATTTCTGGTTGATAAAAGCACTTTTGGCGGATCTTGTGATGTGTTTTTTCAAGTTCAGTTTCGGGTCTAGGGTAATACCTAGAGATTTACCGAGTCCTCTGGGGTGAGGATACCATTGAGGGCGTCAATGGCTTTCAGCCATTCTTTAATTTGGGGGTGTTCGTCTCTGTTGGAGATGAGGAGTACTTCCGTTTTCTCTTGATTGAGTTTTAGGTGGTTGATTGTGAGCCAGTGTTGAACCTCTTTGAGCGTGGCATTTAATCTCCGGATGCCGTCGATGGAGGTGGTTTCCAGATATAGCTGCGTATCATCCGCATATAGGTGGAAAGGGATGTTAGAATTCCTGAGTTGTGTGGTAAGGGGTTCCATGTAGATGTTGAAAAGCTGAGGGGAGAGCACAGACCCTTAGGGGACACCTCTATTGACTGGTTGGCGGTCAGACTCAAAGTTTTTGATTTTTATTCTTTGTGAGCGGTTGTGAAGAAAGGAGGAGAACTGTCTCTTCAAGACCAGCCCTTCCTTGGAGGACCTTGAGGAGCAGGGAGTGATCGGCTGTATCGAACGCGGCCGATAAGTCTAGGAGGATCGGAAGGCAGCATTGATCCGAATCCAGTGACTTGTGTAGACATATTAATGATTGCGGTTTCGGTGCTGCAGCCTTTTCTGACACCCGATTGATGGGGATCTAGGAGATTGATGTTATCCAGGTGTTGGGTAGCTGAGGAAGTACACATCTTTCCAGGATTTTGAACAGAAGGGGTAAGTTCGATACAGGTCTAAATTTGTTTATATCCTCAGTGTCAAGTCCTGGATTTTTCAGTAGTGGCGTGACTTGGCCTACTTTGAGGCTGTCTGATACAATTCCAGAGCTCAGTGAGCTGTTAATTATTTTGCACCACATTGGGGCTAGGGTGAGCTTCAGGTCCTTGGCCTGACGCAGGGGCAGCTAGTCTAGAGCATGGGATGAGGGTTTAGCAGTGGAGATTAGATTGACTATCTGCTTCCTGAATGGGGATGAAGGAGGACTAGTGTTTTGGGGGGTTCACAGAGGCACTATCCTTAGTTTTGTACGCCTTGATCTCTGTGGCGGGGGAGAGATTTGAGCCAAGTAAGAGGTCGATCTTGGCGATTTTGTGTTGAAAAAGACGGTGAAGTTGTCGCATTGTTCTTTGGATGCCAATATTGAAGAAGTCGTAGGCTTGGATGTTTGATTCCTGATGATATTGAAGAGTTCTTTGGGACGGTTTTTTGCGGTGTTTAGAGCATAACAGAAGAAAGCTGTATTTTTATTCTTAATGTGCCTTTTGTAATTCCTGCGGGCTTCGTTAAGTTGATCACGATGGAGGGTGGAGGGATTGTTCCTCTAGATTCTTTCTGAGGTTCTGAGCTGTCTTCTTTCTTCATTGATGTCAGTGGTGAACCATGATCAGGAAGGGATGATCTGTTTTTGTTTTATTTCAGGGGGGCAAGGTGGTCCAGGGTGAGCGTCAGATTGACGTTGTAGAGAGAGGTAAGTTCAGTAGTTGAGATGTGATCAGTCGAGCTGGGGAGGAGCGAGCTTATTCTTTCTTCTAGGTCAGACCGAGGGATCTGAGCTGTGTTCCTGACCCATTTGAGGGGGTTGAGTTTGGACCATTTGGTCGATGTGGAAGAGAATGATGTGGTGGTCTGACCAGTCTACGGGAATGATGTGGTCAATGGAGATTGTGTTGTTTTCGGTAATGATTATGTCCAGGATTGCTCCTCTATGGTGTGTTTCTTCTGAGCAATGTTGGGTCAGATTATTTTCCAGCAGGAGGCTATTTATCTTATTATCAACAACAACCTTGATTGTCTCTTTCTCACGGCGACATGGACGGATGGAGCATCCGATCCTGACGAACAAGTTACTTACCTTCGGTAACGATATATCTGTAAGAAACATTAGTTAGTGTTAGATTCCTTACCTTAGAATATCCCCAGGCGTCAGTCTGGATCCGGAAACTTTTGCGTAGCAGTACCCCTGCGCGTCGGTAGGCGTCGTCTGCAGGCGTCCCCTGCGGCTCCGCGTCCGTCGTCGGCGTCGTGCACCGTGATGACGTCGCTGGAGTACATAGACGCCGCCTCCGCGCGCTAACGTCAGTTCTTTGCACACAGCTTTTCCGCGCCAGGAGACGCAGAGCCATGAGAGAACCAACACTGGTGCCATGTAAAACTAGGGCCCTGAAAGGGATGACCTTAACCCTAGGTATCAGTTCGCAGAACGGGGAGGATGGGTGGGTTCGGTAAGGAATCTAACACTAACTAATGTTTCTTACAGATATATCGTTACCGAAGGTAAGTAACTTGTTCATCTGAAAGAAACACGTTAGTGTTAGATTCCTTACCTTAGAATACATACCCCAGCAATACCAACCCCGGTGGTGGGTCTGCGAACCAATACAATACTACACCAGAAAGTCCTGGAGGACAGAACGGCCAAAGAAGCCATCCCTCCGGACTTGACTATCCAGGCAGTAGTGCCTCGCAAAGGTGTGCAGCGAGGCCCACGTAGCCGCTTGGCAAATGTCCTGCAAGGGGACTCCCCGGCACAGGGCAGTAGTAGCCGCCGTGGCCCGAGTGGAATGGGCCCTCAGCCCAACAGGAGGCTCCTTCCGAGCCAAAGAGTAGCACGCTTTGATGCAGAGGACGACCCATCGAGAGATGGTTCGTTTACAAACCGCCCGTCCCTTCTTCGCACCCACGTAGCCAACAAACAGTTGGTCATCCACCCGGAACTGGCGAGTGCGATCCATGTAAAAGGAAAGCGCACGTTTTGGGTCCAGACGATGGAGCCGCTCTTCATCCTTTGAAGGATGCGGAGGCGGGAAGAAGGAAGGGAGGGTGATGGACTGCCCGATGTGAAAGGCCGAAACAACCTTGGGCAGGAAAGAAGGTCTAGTCCTCAGAACCACCTTGTCAGGATGAATGGACAGAAAAGGAGGTTGGACAGAAAGAGCCTGGAGCTCACTCACCCTCCTGGCAGAGGTGATGGCAACCAGGAAAGCCGTCTTTAAAGTCAGGAGACGGAGAGGACAAGAATGAAGGGGCTCAAAGGGAGCACACATCAGGAAAGTTAGAACCAGGTTCAAATCCCACTGAGGCATCACAAACGGAACAGGTGGAAACATGTGAGTGATGCCTTTCAAGAATCGAGTTACAATCGGGGATTTGAACAAAGAAGGCTGATCAGGAAGCCTCAAAAAGGCTGAAAGGGCAGAAAGGTAGCCCTTGATAGTGCCCAGAGCAGAGCCCTGCTGGGCAAGAGAAAGAAGAAACAGAAGAACCTCCGAAAGAGGGGCAGAAAGAGGATCCACAGCCTTCGCTGTGCACCATGCCACAAATCTGTTCCACCGACAGGCGTATACCGACTTAGTGGAGGGACGCCTGGCTGCCAGAATAACATCACAGACTTCAGGAGGCAAGTCAAATGGCCTCAGCTGCCGCCGCTCAATCTCCAAGCATGGAGGTGGAGACTGGACAGGTTCGGGTGGAGGACCGTCCCCTGCTGCTGCGACAGAAGGTCCTCCTGAAGGGGCAGGCGGATCGGGGGACCGACTGACATGCTGAGTAGCTCGGGATACCAGTACCTTCGAGCCCAGTCCGGAGCCACAAGGATAACTTGGGCCCGGTCGCGCCTGATCTTCTTCAGCACTCTGGGCAGAAGTGGTATAGGCGGAAAGGCGTATAACAGACCGCAACTCCACTCGCGCCGAAAGGCGTCGCCGTGCGAGTGCCGTCTTGGAAACTCCAACGCGCAGAACTGATGACATTGCGCGTTCTCTTCTGTGGCGAATAGATCTAACCAAGGCTCTCCCCATTGCAGAAAGATGCCTTGCGCCACGTCCGAGTTCAGACGCCATTCGTGATCCATCGAGCACCGACGGCTGAGTTCGTCCGCCCTGGCGTTCAGAGAACCTGCCAGGTGTTGAACCGTCAGAGTCACGCCCTGACGTTCCAGCCATTGCCAGAGGCGCAGAGCATCCTGGCAAAGGGTCCACGACCCCACTCCGCCCTGTTTGTTGCAGTACCACATGGCGGTGGTGTTGTCGGTGAACACCTGCACTACACTCCCGTTGACAAAGGGGAGGAATGCCTTCAGTGCCAGACGAATCGCCCGCAGCTCCAACAGATTGATATGGAGCCGGGACTCCGCCGGAGACCAGATGCCTCTGATCTCTGCCTCTCCCAAGTGGCCACCCCAGCCCTGGAGGGACGTGTCCGTCACGACAACGTGCTCCGGTTGGGGAAGGGAGAGGGACTTGCCCCTGACCCAATCGCGGTCCGTAAGCCACCACTGCAGTTGTCTCGCAGTGCCCTCCGAGATCAAGACGTGGTCGGACAAGTTGCCCTGATGCTGTGCCCACTGAAACTTCAGGTCCCACTGCAGAGCCCGCATCCGCCACCGGGCGTTATGCACCAGAAGGATGCAGGAAGCCATCAGTCCCAGCAGCCGCAGCGTCAACCTGACCGAAACTCGGGATAGCGGCTGAAAGATGGGAATCAAAGCCTGAATATCCCGAACCCGCCGTTCCGGAGGATAAACCCGAAACTGCGCCGAGTCCAGAACCGCTCCGATGAAAAGGAGCTTTTGAGAGGGACACGGGTGTGATTTCGGCACATTGATGGAGAACCCCAGGTCGTGCAAGAGGTCTGCCGTCATCTGAAGGTGGTGGACGACTGTCTGGGGCGAGCCCGCCTTCAACAACCAGTCGTCTAGGTAGGGGAAGACTGAAACCCCCAACCTGCGCAGAAGGGCTGCGACCACCGCCATCACCTTTGTGAACACCCGTGGGGCGCTGGTAAGGCCGAAGGGGAGCACGATAAACTGAAAGTGCTCCAGGCCTACCGTGAACCGCAGGTAACGCCGGTGGGCCGGCAGGACGGGAATGTGAAAATAGGCGTCCTGCAAGTCCAACGCTACCATCCAGTCTTGTGGGTCTAGAGCAGCCAAGACCTGAGCTAACGTCAACATCTTGAACTTCTCCTTCCGGAGGAAGCCGTTGACGTTCCTTAGATCCAAGATAGGACGTAGGCCCCCCTTGTCCTTCTTGGGCACCAGAAAGTAGTGGGAATAGCAACCACGCCCTACTTCTGGCCCAGGAACGCGCTCGATGGCCCCCTTGGCCAAGAGGGCCGTAACTTCCTCCTGCAGAAGTGTCAAGTGGTCCCCCGACACACGGTGGTTCTGCGGTGGCATGGCTGGAGGAGAGGTCTCGAAGGGGAGGGAGTAGCCCCTTCGGACGATTTGCAGCACCCACCTGTCCGAAGTGATCGTGCGCCAGTGAGCGTGGTGATGGCGAACCCTGCCACCCACTGGCGTCACATGGGGCCGAAAGCACGGACTAGGAGGATTTTGGGGTAGATGCTGCGGGGGAAGGTGTGATCTGACCCCGCCGTTGTCCCCGACCGCCACCACGGCGGTTTCCACGGCCGCCACCGCGTTGAAAGGATTGTTGCGGCGCGTGGCTGGCAGCACGTGTGGGGGCGCCCCTTCCTTGGCCACGAAAGGGACGAAACGAACCCGTTTGCTGACGCTGGGTCGAGAGACCCAAGGACTTGGCCATGACCCTGGAGTCCTTGAAGCGTTCCAGCGCGTGGTCCGCCTTGTCACCGAACAGGTGACAGCCATCAAACGGCATGTCCATCAAGGTATTCTGGACATCAGCCGAAAAATTGGCGGATCTCAGCCAGGCGTGGCGACGAATCGCCACCGTCGTTGACATAGCTCTGCCCAGCGAGTCGGTCGTATCAAGACCACACCGTATCGAATATTTCGCTGCATCCCGGCCCTCAGCCACAGCTTGACCGAGTTTTGCCCGCACCTCCATGGGGCATTCTGGCAGCAGTTCCGCGACCGTATCCCACACAGAGTGGGTCTAGCGGCCCAAGAGGCAAGCGGTGTTGCAAGACCGCAGGCCCAAACTAATGGACGAGAAGACCTTCTTGCCAAATTGGTCATACCTCTTGGATTCCCGGTCGGGCGGGGCCGACGGGAATGCGGACTGGGAGGTCGAGGCCTGGATCACCAGACTCTCAGGGGTGGGGTGGGTAGACAGGAACTTGGGGTCGTCCGGACAAGGACGGTGGCGCCTGGCCACGTTCCGATCAACAGGCGCACCTGAAGCGGGCCTGGACCACGTGCCCAACAGAACGTCTGACAAGGCTTCGTTAAACGGCAGCAGTGGCTCCTGTGGGCATGACTGCGGTTTGAAGACCTCGGTGAGGATGTTAAGCCTCACGGCCGCGACGGGGAGCTCAAGGTGTAAGGCCTTGGCAGCCCTCATCAGCACCACAGAATAGGCAGCTCCCTCCACCGATGCCACGGAAGGAGGAGAACTCAAACCAGGGTTAGGAGAGTCGTCCAGACCACTGGCATCCCCCAAGTCACCTGTCCAGTCCGGGTCATACTGGCACTCGCGTGACAGAGGGTCCTCGGACCCCTCCCAACCTTCACCGAACACTTCATCTTCTCCGTATTCGGAGTCAACGATGTAGACCGGCTCCTCGGGGTTCATGGGCCCCATCGGCGCCGGGACCGGCGTCGAGCAACGCCCGTCCGGCGCCGCGTC